>NW_026294492.1:48111189-48711189 GCF_007827085.1 Peromyscus californicus insignis
CAGTCATTTTATTGCTACTTTTATTTATTCATTTTTAAAGAACAGTAGTATTTGGTTTTACCCTAGGTCCCTGGGCTACGTTGCCTCAGGTTCTTGGCCACCCAAGTGGTGTTGGGTTTGGGTTCCATCTTGTGCTTAAACCAAATCGGATATTGGTTGGTTCCTCTCACACTTTGTGCTGCCATTGCAATAGCAGGTCTTGGAGGCTGACACCACTGCAGATAAAGGGTTGTGGATGGGTTCGTGTTTACGTTTCTCCTTTGGTAGCAAAGTACCTTCCTGTATCAAACAACCTAGGTGCAGAGGTGAAGGCAGACAAAGGCACCAGCTTGACTTCTCCATGTTTAGTGACTCACGTTGGTGTTGTCTTCAGCGATTAGGCCTTGCTGTTAGTTTGTAGAGAGCAACCTATAGTCTTGACAACAGCCCAGGTTGTTTGGGGATTCCCATGGGAGCACTCTGGCCAACAATTCAATTAAGTCTAACCCAGTCCCACTACTGGAAGCTTCATTTGGGGACCAGAGATGGCCAGCTGGGACTCTGTCTTCCCCATTATTTGGCAATTTCATTTAGATCGCCATCATATGTGTATATGTCTTAGGAAACTTCTGCTGTATTATGTTTCCACATTAGCCTTCAAATGCCCTTCATTTTAGCTCTCTCTCCCCATATTCCCTCCCTCGTCACCTCCTCCCCCTCCCCACTTGATCCTCCCATTCCATCTTCCCCATCCACGTACCACTATCTATTTTATTCTCCCTTCCTAACAAGATCTATCTGTACCCCTAGTCCCTTACTCTATACTCAACCTCTTTGGTTCTATAGATTGTAGCTTGGTTGTCATTGACTTAACAGGTAACATCCACATACAAGTGAATACAAACTGTATTTGTTTTTCTGTGTCCGGCATACCTCACTCAGGATGATTTTTTTTCCAGTTTCATCCATTTGCCTACAAATTTCATGATGTCATTTTCAATGGCTGAGTAATATTCCATTGTGTAAATGTAGCACATCTTCTTTATCTATTTCTTTTGTTGAAGGACATCTAGGTTGTTTCCAATTTCTGGCGATCATGAACACAGCAGCAATGAACGTGGTTAAGCAAGTATCTCTGTGGAAGGATGAAATGTCCTTTGGGTATATGCCCAAGAGTGGTATAGCTAGATCTTGAGGTGGATCAATTCCCATCTTTCTGAGGAATGGCTGATTTCCACAGGGCCTGTACAAGTTTGCACTCCCACCAGCTTGGGTGATCTGTGAGAGACTGAAGCAAATACAAATCCCTCTCATTTGCAGTGAAATTCCAGACAATTTTATAACTTCTGTGTGTGCTGTGAGCAACAGGAAAAAACAAGGGTGGATGGGTAAAAATGTGCTTGGTAGCTTAAAAAGGACATAGGTGTTTGGCTGGAACAGCTCGCCCTAGCTGAGAAAGCACCATTCCCCCCACCCCCCCCCCCCCCCCGCAGAGAAACCGCCAAAAGTCGAGTTCCACCCAGTTTGTGGAGGAAGCATCATTGTCCTGTGCCTACAGCTCACCCCACTCCTCCTTCTCCAAACCCCAACATCTCAGAGAAACTGCCAAAAGCCCAGTTCAGGGGTGGCGGCCCAAGACCCCGCCCAAAAGCTTACCATAGTAGGAACCCACCTTGGGGCACGTCATGACCTGGCACCCTGACAGGGTATTTAAACCACCCCCTTTAGCAAGGCCATTAGGAGCATTAGGAGCATTCTCTCCTGCTGCCTTTCCCCAGAGGCACCCGGGAGTGCTCTGCTCAGATTAAACGTGGTCCTTTACTTTTTAATTGGGCTCGATTTGATTTACAGCATTTGAGGAGAAATCTGCTACTGGGGATTAAAACAAACAAACAAACAAAAAACCCCTTATCATAGGTATCTAGGGAGTGACCTAAACAATGAGGGGAACGACTGCTATATCGGGAACTATAAAGAATTAAAGAAGGTGCTAAGACACTCACACATCCTTAGAGTTAATATTGATAAAGGGCCATCTAATGATTCAGTGTGTTCTCTAGAATTCCAATCAAATTCTTCACAGGAATAATCCTGAAATTCACACGGTGGCTCATAAAACCCTGAAGAACACGAATAATCCTCAACTATAAAAGCAAAGCTTCGGTCCTCACAGTGCTTGATTCCATTTGAACTAAGAAACCACAGCTACTGCCTGGAACGAGGAAATTCGATGCAGGGCCCATACACGAAGCTGCGCTGCGATGGCCATGAGGTCTCAACACTTGTACCGAAAGCAAACGAGGCAAACCTGTAAGATAAATGGTGCCGGGGAAACAGGTGGCGACTTGTGCAGACTGAAGCCAAATCCCTCTCAATTACCCCGTAAAAAGTCAATTTGTAATGGATTAAGGGGTTTTCATGGAAGACTGCAAGTTTGAAATAGCTAAGGGGGAAACACTTCAGTATGTCGGCACAGGCGAGGGTTTTCTCGGAGGAGGCCAATAGCTCAGGACACAATAGTGAGAACTGATGAGATTACATGAAATTAAGAAGCTTTGACCCAGCAAGGGAAAGTATCAATGAGCAACAGACAAACTACAAAATGGGTAACACATCTCCTACTGATACCAGGAAAGGCCGTAATATCCTGGGTATATAACGAGTTAAAAATTAAACACTGGCCACCAAATTACTCAACTATTGAGCAAATGAAAAGATCTCAAAAGAACAAACACTAATGGTGGGTGGACAGTTGAAAAAGTGTAGAACATCCTTAGCTGTCAAGGAAATGCAAATTAAGTCTTTTCAAATTCTCTCCCAGCCCAGTCAGAGTAGCTAGGAGAACAGAATAGGGGCTAGAATGATCGTATCTGCCCGAGGATGAGGAGGACAGATAAACGCTGTCTTCTGAATATGACATGGTCATCGAAATCATGAACACACAGCAGCTATGGCAGCCAGGACAAACACATGAAACTGGGAGGGGGCTATGGGGGAAGAAGAGGGTGATACAAAGTGATTGGAGGTAAATGGAGAGCAGAGGAAGCCGAGAGTGAATATGTGCTGTTGACATGGGCACAGCCATCTCAAGAACTCTAAAACCTCAGACTCATGGGAATGTCCTTCCCTGGCTAGGCCCATTGAAAATGGCGGAGCCTTCCCTCCTGGTCTGAGTATGAAGGCTGACTTACAGAAATATGAGTGAGGGGTTACTTACAGACTCAGAAATGACTCAAAGACAAGCCTACCCCAGCATGGGTAATGGTTCAGAAGCGCACAAGCACACTGTACAGCCTGCAGGCAGCTCACCAGGTTCGAGAATGTTCTTCCCAGGTAGTTCAGTTGTCCTGAGCCTCTTCCAGGCAGTTTGGTTGGTCTCTGTTTCTTTCAAGAAGTTCAGCGGGTCCCTGATTCCGCCAGCTGGTTAAGCTAGTCTGTGCCCATTCTCGGTAGCTCCACTTGTCTGAGTGCATCTCAGTAACTCTTACAGTTTGTATATGCTTAAGGGGGGAGGAACTTAGTGAACCTGCTAAGCTTCAAGGACTTCCTGAAGCTGTTGGTTGCATTGTTCACTTCCTGTGCTTAATGAGCATCCCTGCAGGATGGAATGTTTCATCCCCTCTTAAAACACCCTGCTGTTTCAGCTCCCCTTTAACATCCTGAGTCTTAAACTCTCCTCCAAGATGGAAGGTTTTAATTTTAAAAAAGACTGCTACATAACAAGTAACAAGACTGTTCATGGGGGCGAATCAACCAACTTAGTTAAAACTTAGGCCTCGCTCTCAGGAGAGAATTCATGTGTGGTGCTCTAATTATGGCCCAAACCTACGACCTAGAAGAGCATAGGCCTCAGCAGGAGATCTCCTGTTGTTAGTTTTTTAGTCACCATGCTGTCAAACTCCTTCATATTTATGTTTATATCCACAGTTTCTGCTTGTCTCGATTGATTTTTGTCATGGATAGTGGTTAATGGACAGACTCACAACTGTTCAACATGTCAAGAATAATGACTTTGAGTGGCAAACGGTAGATAAGGTAGGTAGGGATGATTGGGAACTGTGTTTTGAATGTAATGGGACAGAAGAAGTCTCAATGTCACAAATGACAGCAGCTCTGACTGCTGACACAGTGTCAGGCTGTCGACACTGTAAGCGTGGAGTGGGAAGGAGTTTACAAGCCTCCACCTCTAACCGAGGATATAAGGACAGTTGCTGGCTTCTGAAGGACGAAGAATCTGATTTCTTTAAAGGCGTGGATACTGGTAGTCTCCATATATACAAATGTATGGGTATCACAAATTGTAGACAATTAAAAATCTGTACTTGTCGGGGCTGGAGAGATGGCTCAGAGGTTAAGAACACTGACTGTTCTTCCAGAGGTCCTGAGTTCAATTCCCAACACCCACATGGTGGCTCACAACCATCTGTAATGAGACCTGGCACCTTCTTCTGTGTACATAATAAATAAATAAATCTTAAAAAAAATGGAGCTGGAGAGATGGCTCAGAGGTTAAGAGCACTGGCTGTTCTTCCAGAGTCATAAGTTCAATTCCCAGCCATCTATACATCTATAGTGAGTATCTATACTCTATAACCATCTATAATGAGATCTAGTGCCCTCTGCTGGTGTGCAGGCAGAACACTGTATACATAATAAATAATAAAAAAAATGAAGTTCTGCACAAATTCAAACATTTCAGATAAGCAAAGGAAAAAGAGATGAAAGTACACACACACATGCACACACATACACACACACATGCACACACACACGCATGCACACACACACACACCCACACACACCTTCCTTTTACAAAATGAAGTTCTAAATATTTTCAGAAATTCATTGGGCATGTCCATCTTTTCTAGGAAGTTAGAATTTATTTCAGTACACATTCATGACTTAGGAGTGCTTGGGTCTAAGTTTTCTATTGAGTCTGACATTTTAGAAAAATAATTTTGCTTCCATTCTCCTAGACTTTCATTTGTTCAGTGTTATTAATATCTGGGTCAAAGTTGCAATGAACATCACAGATTAATGCCAGTGAGAGACATTCCTGTATTCTGGCTCTGTTGCACCTCTCTGGACCTATTTCTCAGAGGATCATGGATCTCTTTCAGCTTTCCCCTTTTTTGAAGAACATTCAACTTATCAGTCCTGCTGGAGATCACATGGTTCTGAATTGGAAAAGGAAATCAGATGCAGAGTATAACAGTCTCAACTTTCGGAATTTTCCAAACTGTCTTAAGTTAAATGTGAAAACAGGCACATTTTCTCCAAATGCCTCTGAGGGGCAACAATTGTCTTTATCTGAGTGCATGATACATTGTGTCACAGGATTTGCAGAGGTGAGTTGGTTTCTCTCTCAGTGCTTTGACCTGTATGTGAACAACAAAATTATGTTTCTGTCTGTAATGCCCATTAGGGACTCCCTCAGAGCCCATCCATATACAAATAATGACTACCTATATAAAGAGTTATCTTCTTAACTGGCTGATGGATAGAACTGTTTTTTTTTCCAGTTTGTTTCCAAATATTCATTTACTTCATGTCATGAATATAGTTGCTTTCAATGTGCTTTTCATCACTGTTACAAACGACCCAACAAAATACTTTCCTTTCTCCACGGTTAGAAAGCTTCAGTCCATGGTCTGTTGGCTTTTCGTTTTTAGGCTTCTGATGGGCAAACAGTTTTGTGGGAAGATATGACTTTGGGAAATTGATGCCTCTGGTCACATCAAATCCACAGTCTGGATGTTAAGTGCTGAATGCCGGTGCTCACCTTCCTTTATCATTTTTATTTCTTCTGTGACAACAGCCAAGAAAATATTGCAATTCTATTTTATGAAAGGTGTTCCACCTCTAGTAACCTAATCAAGAAAATTCTTCACATTGATGACAAAATATTTTTTCCCGTGGTGATTCTGTTAGGGTTTTATTGCTGTGAAGAGACACCATGACCACAGCAGCTCTTATAAAGGGAAACATTTAATTGGGGTTAGCTTACAGTTTCAGAGGTTTAGTCCATTATCTTCATGGCAGAAAGCATGGCGACATGTAGGCAGACATGGTGCTGGAAAAGGAGCTGAGAGTTCTACATCTTGAATGAAGATCCCAAGAAATGAACTGGCTTGAGTTTCAGAGACCTCAAAGCCCACCCCCTAGTGACACACTTCTTCCAACAAAGCCACACCCACTCCAACAAGTTCACATGTCCTAATGGTGCCACTCCCTATGGACCAAGTATTCAAACACATAGCTATGGGGGCCATTCCTATTCAAACCACCACAATGATTCTAGATCCTGCCAAGTTGATAACATAAACCCCATCACATGGAAGGAAAATCAATTTATCTTAGCAGCCTGGAAGTCCAGAAACAAGAGTCCAAATAAGCCTTCGTGCTACCAAGCATCTGCATTTCTTTCTTCCCTCACTTTGACTCTCCAACAGGTGTGTCCTTCTGAACATGCTTGTAACACATGAGCTGTGTATGGCACATCCTGCTGGAAACAGTAGTATCAAAACAATTATCTGCATTTAGAGATACTAAAATGTGCAAATTAATAGGCATCTAAAATACTCCTATTTTGGTGGGATTCCACGAAAACCTGAGCATTGCTGATATTCATTTCATTTCTCTCAGATTCCTCAGTCTCTATGCAGTGGGAGCTGAGGCACTGGGAAGGAAATCCCCCCAGGAGGGGAAGATTTTCCGTTGCTGTGACTCTACTCCTTGCCCGGAGAGTGAGATTCCCCATGAGACAGGGAAATGTCAGTCATGCAGATCACATTCTCACCTGTTGGCATCTGCAGCATCTAAGCAAACGGAAAACAACTCTAAGGGAACCACATAGACAATCCTCTTCCTTCCAGCTTCAGTAAATCACAGGTTACAGTTCATTGTGTTTGCCCTGGAAATAACTGTCTTGACCCTGACATTCATACTCTATGTTCTTGATCCATTGTGGGCATTGCTGCCACCAAAACCAAACCAAACCCCTCTTCCCACACCAGAGTAGAAAGCTTCATTTCATCAAGGACTTGAGCACATACTATTTTAAGTACCAACTGTTCATGTTTTTTTTTAATTCTTCTCTCATACAATATAGCCCCACCACAGCCTCCTCTCCCTCCACTCATCTCAGTCACCCCCCCTTTACCATTCCCCCAGATCCACTGTTCCTTCCTTCATTGTAGTGGGTAGCCATTCCAGCTTTGATCTGGAAGTTCCAACCCCCACTGGGGCTTCCATAACTGTCATGCCTACAAAGCAGGGCTGAGAGAGGACCCTGAAGACCCAGGATCCGGATGCGCGGGCTCTCTTGGTTTCTGGACCCTGGACGCTGGAGGTAGACCGAGCAGAGTTCTCCAGAGAACACTGCCGGACTGTGCTATACCTTTCCCAGACCCTGTTACCTATCCCTTCACTTGTGAGTTACCCCACAAAATAAACCTCCCTTTTAACTACGTGGAGTTGCCTTAATAATTTCACCAATACTTCATGTCCCTCCAGAAAGAGCAGGCCTCCTAAGGGATACCAACCGAACACGGCATAACAAGATGCAATAAGATTAGACACAAATCCTCATATCAAGGCTGGGGTAGGCAACCCAATAGGAGGGAAAATGTCCCAAGAGCGGCAAAAGAGTCAGAAACTTCCCAAGTCTCACTGTCAGGAGTCCCACAAAAGTCCCAAGCTAAACAACCACAACATAAATCCAGAGGATCTAGTGCAGACCCATGCAGGCTCCATGATTGCCACTTTAGTCTCTGTGAGCTCTTATGAGGCCTGCTTAGTTGATTCTGTGAGCTGTGTTCTCCTGGTGTCCTCAACCTCAGGCTCCTCCAATCATTCTTTCCTCTCTTACAGGGTTCCATGAGCTCTACCTAATGTTTAGCTAGCTATGGGTCTCTGCATTTGCTCCCAACAGCCGGAGGAAGCCTCTCTGGTGGCAACCAGGCTAGGTACTGATCTATGTGTTTAGCAGAATATTGTAGGAATCATTTCATTAACTCCTTTCTTTCTTTCTTTCTTTCTTTCTTTCTTTCTTTCTTTCTTTCTTTCTTTCTTTCTTTCTTTCTTTCTTTCTTTCTTTTCTTTTCTTTTCTTTCTTCCCCTCCTCCTCCTCCTCCTCCTCCTCCTCCTCCTCCTCCTCCTCCTCTCTTCTTCTTCCTCCTCCTTCTTCTTTCGTCCAGTTGTGTTCGGTTCTACCCTGTGTCTCTGGGCCAACCAGCCTCTGTCCCTGGCCATCAGGCAGTGTCCAGCATTTCAAGTGCCTCAAGTTATACCAGTCATTGGTTGGCCACTCCTGCAAGTTCTGGGCCACCATTGCCCCAGCACATATTGTAGGCAGGACAGGTTGTAGGTCTAAGGTTTTGAGCCTGGGTCGGTGTCCCAGTCCCACCACTGGAAGCCTTGCCTGGTTATAGAAGATGGCCAGTTCAGGCTCTGTGTCCTCCGTTACTAGGAGTCCTTGCTAGGGTCTAGACTTTAGGGCATTTCTATTGCACCAGGTTTCCACGTTGCCCCCAAACATCCCCCATTTGAGTCATTTCTCCCTGTACTCTCTCCTCCTCCACCTGATCTCCCGTTTCCATCCCCACCTGCCCCCAGTCCACCCACAAAATCTATTCTGTTTTCCCTTCCCAGTGAGTTCCCTGCGTCCCTCCTAGAGCCTTCCTTGTACTTAGCCTCTCTAGGTGTGTGAATTGTGGTGTGATTATCCTTTACTTAACAGCTAATATCCAATTTTAAGTGAGTACATACCATATTTGTCTTTCTGGGTCTGGGTTGCCTTGCTCAGGATGATTTTTTTTTTCTAGTTCTATCCATTTGCCTGCAAATTTCATGATGACTTTTTTTTAAACAGCTGTGTAATGATCCATTGTGTAGATGTACCACATTTTTAAATCCATTCTTTGGTTGAGGACATCTAGGTTGTTTCCAGTTTCTGGCTATTATAAATAAAGCCTCTCTGAACACTGTTGAGCAAGTTTCCTTGTGGCAGGATGGAGTGTCTTTTGGGTATATGCCTAAGAGTGCTTATAGCTGAGTCATGACGTAGATCAATTCCCAATTTTCTGGGATAGCACCCTATTGATTTCCGTAGTGGCTGTACAAGTTTTCACTCCCACCAGCGATAAAGGAGTGTTCCCTTGCTCCACATCCTCTCTAGCATGAGCTGTTAGTTGTGTTATTGATATTAACCATTCTGGCAAGCGTAAGATGGAATCTCAGAGTCATTTTGATTTGCATTTCCCTGATGGTTAAGGATTTGTACATTTCTTTGTTTCTTGGCCATTTATTTCTTTGTTTAGATCTTTACCTCATTTTTAAATTGGATCATTTGGTTTGTTGATATCTAGTTTCTTTCTTTTTTTTTTTTTTTTTTGAGACAGGGTTTCTCTGTGTAGTTTTGGTGCCTGTCCTGGATCTCGCTCTGTAGATCAGGCTGGCTTCAAACTCACAGAGATCCTCCTGGCTCTGCCTCCCTAGTGCTGGGATTAAAGGTATGTGCCACCACCACCTGGCTACAAATATTTGTTTTTAATTCTTTCTTTTTGATGAAAGATTCTATTAAGTTCATGACAAGCTACTCTAAATGTGCATACTCAAGTTCCTTACATCCTTTAAGCCTCTGAGCATCTGTACCATATTTGACCATGCAATCTTGGTCAAAGACAGAGAAACCTTGTCTCGAAAAAACAAAAACAAACAAACAAATAAACAAAAAAACCAAACCAAACCAAACCAAACCCCAAATATTTGTATTACTATCAATGAAGTTGAATCTATAGTTGTATCATTTCTGAATTTTTTGTGATAACTATGATCTATATTGATGTAGTTTTTCAGTCCTCAAAGAATGTGATATAATTCTTAAAATCAATATTCGAAGGTCAGTAGTTCAGAGTCATAGTAATACAAGCATTGCTATCAATAAAATGTATAAGTTGAGGGACAATGTATTGTGGGAGCAACCAAGGGCACAGTGAAACCACCGAACTAGACTATTCCATGCGTGGGAAGAAAGACATATTCAAACTGCCAAGGCTGTCTCTGGGGGACAGAGAGAACAGCAAATGGTGGGGAAAGCCTTGCAAGTCTTAAAGGGGTATGTTTGTGGTTGGGGGGAGCATGGAGGTGGGGACAGCCTGGAGGTTAGAATGGGGTTGGTGTGGCCAGAAGAATCAGGGAGCTTGCGTGGGGACTTTGATATGTGTCATAGGTATGTATGTGTTAAGAGGGACAGAAGAGCCTGGGAGCTTGTGTGGGGGCTTCGATAGACATGACTGGTACGTGTTAATAGGGAACTAGATGCTCCATTGCAGGAGGTAGTTATGGGGCAGATAAGAGAAGTAATGGCCCTTCCTGACAAAGAGAAACCACAAGTTTCTGAAGAAAACTGATTTTTTCTTTTGTTCATCAACTAGAAATCCTTCTCTTTAAACAGTCAGGGTCCAGCCTGAGCTGAGCCCAGATTGTCTTTTACAGCGCTGTCAGTAGCATTGCCATTTGTGGGGACCGACTTTGGACCCAACGGTGGGAACTAACTAAAACTTCGAAACATGACATATGAGCTGTTCATTTAAATAAGTGGAGCGAGCGGGCGGTGGTAGCACACACTTAGGAGGCAGAGCCAGGCTGATCTCTGTGAGTTCGAGGCCAGCCTGGTCTACACAGTGAGATCCAGGACAGGCACCAAAACTACACAGAGAAGCCCTGTCTCGGAAAACAAAACAAAAACAAAAAAAAGTGGAGTGAGTCAGTCAGTAACAGTTTCACACACCTATGGTCACAGTGACTCGGGACACAGAAGTGGAAGGAACGTTAGTTCAAAGTTCTCCTGGGAAGGGCAGACAAATCCTATGCCGAAATTATTCAGGAAGTGTGGAAAAGGCACAGCGTAACTGAAATGAGAGCCTGTGAGGAGATTGAGATGCTGTGTTGCTTAGGAAGAGAAACCAAGATGGAGTCACCATCAGGCACTTCTATGAGCCCAATGATCTTGTTTACTTAGTCTGTAATGTTTTGCATAATTCAGTGATTACTTCTCCAGCACTCATACTTCTCCAAAATTCACCTTTATACGAGGTACTTTCTAAACATTCTGTAGTTTATAAATTACATAATTTTACCACAGTACATTGTTATTTTGAGCTATATTGAGAATGATGATGCACTGCATCTCATAGCTACCGTGGATACATGTGGTTTACGTACGTACGTTAGTTGTGTGCTGGTTCCTGTACTTTTTCGTTTGCACAAAGCACGAACACAACCAAACCCACAAAGCCACTTGTTTTATAAACCAAAGTCACATGTCAATCAGAACAACCTGTTTGTAGTTAGTTACTTGCAGCCCCTGCTTTAGCTCCGGTGGCCCATGTCAAATGTCCAGAGGTAGACAGATCAGCAGACTATGCTCGATTCTCTGCTTGACTCTTCAGTTCTGAACAGTCTTTAACTACACACTTCTTCACACTGCATTACCTTTTGTTGAATCGGTGTATATCCCCTCAATCCGCACTCAATCCACACTATTTCCAGGACAAAACCTTCTACATTATTACCATCTCTTTCTCCATAATTTAACATACTTCATAAACAAATTGAAAATTAAGTCTAGTAATTTCTTTCCATTTCACTTTTAAAGTCCACCTGTGTATAAAGGTTAAAGACTGTTAAAAGTATATGCATTTTGTCATGATTGGTTGTCATTTATATTTTTTACTTTATTTTTAATTTTTAAAAAAAAATTGTGGGCTGGAGAGATGGCTCAGGGGTTAAGAGCACTGACTCTTCTTTCAGAGGACCTGAGTTCAATTCCCAGCACCCACATGGCAGTTCACACCTGTCTGTAACTCCAGTTTCAGGGGACCCTGACATGCATGGCAAAAACACAAATGCACATAAAAATAAAATAAAATAATACAAAAAATTTTGTGTTTGAAAATCTTTCATACACTATTTGGATCATCTTTTTTCTACCAGAACTCTTCTCAGATCCTCCCCACCTTCCTACCCTCCCAAATTATGTGCTTTATCTCTCTCTAAAAAATATACAAAAACAAAAATCAAAACAAACAAAAAACCAATAAGACAAAAATGTCACTTGTAATTTTTATTTATTGTTTAAGGCTTTGAATTTTCAAGACAAGGGAAGAGAAGGGATATTATCTTCTGCAATGAAACTTAAAGTTAACGAAACCAGATTCTACCTTTCATGATGTGTTTAGTAGGCAACCATTTTTGGTTATGTTCTAAAGGAATTTGCATACAATTTGCCCTATTACTGTTGTGTAGATGAGAGAAAATTAAGCTTTTTCAATGGGGGAGCTGTAAGAGCTGTCCAGTGCTGTGCTGGTTAGTATGACATCAACTGGACACAAGCTTGAGTCAGTCGGGAAGAGGAAATCTCAACTGCGAAGATGCTCTACATGCTGCCCTGTGGGAAAGCACGTGCTGCATTTTCTTGATTGATGATTGAGGTGGAAGGGCCTCCCTCACGGTGGAAGGTGATATTCCTGGGAAGGTGGACCTCGGTTGTATAAGAGAACACAACGATCAAGCCATGGAGAGCAAGGCAGTAAGCAACAATCTCCATGGCTTCTACTTCAGTTCCTGCCTCCAGATTTCTCCCAACTTCCCTCATGATGGGCCCTTTCCTCGCCAGGTTGCTGTAGGTCATGGTGTTTCACCAAGCAATAGAAAGCCTAACTACGATAGATGATGTGTGGTAGCTGTCCAGACCTGGGTCTTAGGAACAGGAAGTGAGGGCCTGCTAAGAGTGGTAGAAACCGTGTAGTCACAAGAAAATCACAAATAGTGCACCAGCACCGATTACTAACTGAGAGCTGTCGACACTTGATAGCTCCTGGGCTACAGCATGTCTGTTTTCTTTCAGGGTACAGCCCTTGTAGGTCAACCACTCTCCAGCTGATGTTCCCAGACCCTTGAATGTATGACCAGTGCACACAGGACTGAGTAGACTATAAAAAAGGAAAAAAAGACAGAATGCTGTGATGGAGTAGGAGTAAACAGAGATGTGGGAGGAGTAGGGGGGAGTAACCACATTCAAAGTACATCATAGGAATTGTGGTGGTTTGAGTGAGAATGGCCTCCATGGGCTTGTATTTTTTAGTGCTTGGTCCCCAGTTAGTGGAACTGTTTGGGGAGAGTTAGGTGGGGTAACCTTGTTGGAGGAAGTATGGCATTGTTGGAGGATGTGTATTACTGGGGATGGATTTTGAGGTTATAAAAAACCCCATGCCAGGCTCTCTCTTTCCCTCCCCCATTTTCTCTCTCTCTCTCTCTCTCTCTCTCTCTCTCTCTCTCTCTCTCTCTCTCTCTCTCCCCCTCCCTCCCCCTCCTTCCCTTCCCTCCCTCCCTCCCCTTTCTTTTTGCCTGTGGACCAGAATGTAGGTCCCAGCTCCTGCTCCAGTGCATTTGTGGCACCATACTCTTGCTGTGATGATAATGGACTAAGCCTCTGAAACTATAAGTAACCCCAATTAAATGTTCTCTTTTATAAAAGTTGCTGTGGTCATGGTGTATCTTCACATCAACAGAACACTGACTAAGACAGAAGTTGGTACCACGGAGCAGGATATTGCTTTGACAGGCCTGACTATGCTGTTTATTGGAGGAATATTTGGACTTTGGGATTTTGGACTAGAAAATTGATTGGACGCTTTAAGTGAGGCTCAGTGGGTCACAAAAGTAGGAGTGTGGAGAACAGTGGTGCTGAGGGCAGTGTGGAATGTGGGGGCCTGGCTCAAGCATTTTTAGAGGAGAAGAATATTAGTAAGTGGTCTATTTTCAAAAAAGTGATATTTTGTTGAAAAATGTGGCTACTTTCTGCCCTTGTCCAAAAAAATCTGTGTATCCGTGGTTATTCTGGAAATATCTGTGTAGACCAGGCTGACTTCCAACTGCCTTTGCCTCCTGAGTGCTAGGATTAAAGCTATGTACCACCACCACCTGGCTAATTTTTATTTTCTTATGTGTTGAGGAGACACCTTGCTGGCTGGTTGATGACCAAATATTTCTTAGTCTCCATGTCCTGTCTGCAAAGCAGTAATAATTCTCCTACCTCCACCAGATGCCTAGCTTTGTCCAAATGATGGTGATTTTTTGCCATGCAGAAGCTTTTTCGTTTCTTGAGGTCCCATTTATTGGTTGTTGATCTTAGTGCCTGTGCTAATGGTGTTCTATTCAGAAAGTCTTTTCCTGTGCCGATGGGTTCAAGCCTTTCCCCTACTCTCTCTTCTACCAGGTGCAGTGTATCTGGTTTTATGTTGAGGCTGGTGATCCATTTGGAGTTGGATTTTATGCAGGATGGTAAGTGTGGATCTATTTGGATTCTTCCACATTCAGCCATGCAATTTGACCAGAATCATTTGTTGAAAATGCTGTCTTTGTATATTTATGGCTTTTTTACAAATAAAAAATTAGGTGTTCATAGGTATGTGGGTTTATATTTGGTCTTCAGTTCAATTTCATTGATAAATATGTCTGTTTTGTGCCAATAACACACTGTTTTTATTACTATAGCTTTATGGTTCAACTTGAAGTTGGGGATAGTGATATCTCTGCCAGTTCTTTTATTATTTGTAGTGGGTAGCTGTTCCAGCTTTGATCTGGAAGTACTACCCCCATTGAGGCTTCAGGCAACTGTCACGTCTACCTATGACCTGCCCCTGAGGCAGGGCCAAGATGGGAGCCCTTAAGACCTGAGATCCGGATGTGCCAGCTCTCTTGGTTCCTGGTAATCCTGGATCCTGGATGGTAGACTGCGCAGAGTTCTCCAGGGAACCCAGCTGGACTGCACCTCACCTCTCCTGGATCCTGTAACCAACCCCTTTACTAGCTGTAAGTTACCCCCCAAAATAAACCTCCTTTTTAACTATGTGGAGTTGCCTTAATAAATCCTGCAATAGTTATTCAGTATTTTTTTTTTAGCTATCTTGTGTTTTTGTGTTTCCATATGAAGTTGAAAACTGTCCTTTCAAGATCTTTGAAGAAATGTGTTGGAATTTGGGGACTGCACTGAATCTGTAGACTGCTTTTGGTAGGATGCCCATTTTTGCTATGTTAATCCTATGGTCCATGAGCATGAGAGATCTTTCCATCTTCTGATGTCTTCTTCCATTTCTTTCTTCAAGGACTTGAAGTTTTTATCATGAAGTCTTTCACTTGCTTAGTTAGAATTACTCTCAAGATATTTTATGCCGGGCGGTGGTGGCGCATGCCTTTAATCCCAGCACTCTGGAGGCAGAGGCAGGGAGATCTCTGTGAGTTTGAGGCCAGCCTGGTCTACAGAGTGAGTTCCAGGACAGGCACAAAGCTACACAGAGAAACCCTGTCTTGAAAAACAAAACAAAAACAAACAAAAAGATATTTTGTATTTGTTGAAGCCATTGTGAAGGTGTTGCATCTTTGACTTCTTCCTCAGTTCATCTGTCATTTTTATTTTTCATTTTTTTTTTTGTTTTTTCAAAACAAGGTTTCTCTGAGTAGCCCTAGCTACCCTGGAACTTCCTCTCTAGGCCAGGTTGGTCTTGAACTCACAGCAATCCATCTGCCTCTGCTTTCTGAGTGCTGGGATAAAAGGTGTGCACCACCACTGCCCAGCTTCTTGGTCATTTTTCTATAAGAGGGGTACTGATTTCTGTGAGTTAATTTTGTATCCAGCTCCTTTGCTGAAAGTGCTTATCGGCTGTAGGAGTTCCCTAGTGGAGTTTTTAGGGTCACTTATATATACTATCATATCATCTGAAAATAAAGATACTTTAACTTCCTCCTTTCCAATCTGTAACCCCTTCATCTCCTTCAGTTGTCTTATTGCTCTAGCCAAGATTTCAAGTGCTATATTGAATAGGTATGGAGAGAATGGACAACTTTGTCTTATTCCTGATTTTAGTGGAATTGCTTTGAGTTTCTCACCATTTAAGTTGATGTTAGCCGTGGGTTTCCTGTTAACTGACTTTATTATATTGAGGTGTGTGACTTGTTTCCCTAATCTCTCCTGGACTTTTATCATGAAGGAGTGTTGGATTTTGTCAAAGACCTTTTCTTCACATAATGAGATGATCATGTGGTTTTTATCTTTCAGTTTGTTTATATGGCAGATTATATTTGTCTATTTTTGTATACTGAACCATCCCTGCAGCTCTGGACTGAAGCTTACTTGATCAGGGTAGATGAGTTTTTTGATGTGTTTTTGGATTCAGTTTGCTTGTATTTTATTGAGTATTTTTGCATCTATGTTCATAAGGGAAACTGGTCTGTGATTCTCTTTCTTTGTTGGGTCTTTATGTGGTTTTTGTATCAGGGCAATTGTGGCCTTGTAAAATGAAGTGGGCAGTGTTCTGTTTCTATTTTGTGTAGTAATTTGAGGAATATGGCATTAACTCTTTTGTTTTTGTTTTTTTTTTGTTGTTGTTGTTGTTTTTTCGAGACAGGGTTTCTCTGTGTAGCTTTGTGCCTTTCCTGGAACTCACTCTGTAGACCAGGCTGGCCTCGAACTCACAGAGATCCACCTGCCTCTGCCTCTGCCTCCTGAGTGCTGGGATTAAAGGCGTGCGCCACCACCGCCCGGCGGCATTAACTCTTATGTGTCAGTCTGGTAGAATTCTGTGCTAAAACTCTCTGGTTCTGGACTATTTTGGTTGGGAGACTTTTAATGACAGCTTCTATTTCACTAGAGCAGTGGTTCTCAGCCTTCCTAACGCTGTGACCCTTTCATACAGTTCCTCATGTTGTGGTGACCCCCAACCACAAAATTGTTTTCATTGCTACTTCATAATTGTGATTTTATCACTGTTATATGAATTGTATTGTAAATATTTGCATTTTCCAATGGTCTTAGGTGACCCCTGTGAAAGGACTGTCTGTTCAGCCCCCAAAGGATTTGTAACCCATACATTGAGAAACACGTCATTAGGGGTTAGAGGTCTGTTTAAATTGCTTGTCTGATCTTGATATAATTTTGGTAAGTGGTATGTATCAAGAAAATTATCCATTTCTTTTCAATTTCTCTTTGCTAGAGTACAGTTGTTTTTTTTCTTCTTCAAGAATGTCCTTATGATTTTCTGGTTTTCCTCATCGTCTGCTGTTATGTCCCCCCTTTCACTTCTGGTTTTGTTAATTTGTATCTTCCACCTTTTAGTTCATTTGGATAAGGGTTTGTAAATCTTACTGATTTACTCAAAGAAACAACTCTTGTTTCATTGATCCTTTGTATTGTTTCTATTTTACTGATTTCATCCCTGAGTTTGATTATTTCTTTCCATCTACTCCTTTCCGGTGTAAATTCTTCTTTTTGTCCTAGGGCTTTCAATTGTGTTGTTATGTTATCAATATGAGATCTCTCCAGTTGTTTTTTTTTTATTTTATTTAACCATTTATTTAGTTATTACATATACAGTGCTCTGTCTGCATGTATGCCTGCAGGCCAGAAGAGGGCACCAGATCTCATTATAGATGGTTGTAAGCCACCATGTGGTTGCTGGGAATTGAACTCAAGACCTCTGGTAGAAAAGTCAGTGCTCTTAACCTCTGAGCCATCTCTCCAGCCCCTGTTTTTTTTTTTTTTTATGTAGGCACTTAGTGCTATGAACTTATTGCTTAGAACATGCTTCATTGTGTCCCATAAGTTCGGGTATGTTGTGCATTCATTTTCATTCAATTCTAGAAAGTCTTTAATATTTTTCTTAATTTTTGTATTGACCCATTTTCAATCCAGTAGTGAATTGTTCAGTTTCCACGAGTTTGTAAGCTTTCTGTTGTTGGTCATATCCAACTTTAATAAATGGTGGTCAGATTGGATACAAGGAGTTTTTAACTTTTCTTGTGTCTGTTGAGACTTGCTTTGTTTTTTGAGTATGTGGTCAGTTTTGGAGAAAGTTCTATGAGGTGCTGAGAAGATGGTATATTCTTTTGTGTTTAGGTGAGGTGTTCTGTAAATATCTGTTAGGTCCATTTAGTTTATAACTTGAGTTAGCTCCAGCATTTCCCTGGTTGTTTTTGTCTGGATGACCTGTCTATTGGAGAGAGTGGGGTATGGACGTCTCCCACTATCATTGCAATAGGGTCAATATGTGATTTAAGGTGTTGAAGTGTTTCCTTTACAAACTTGAGTATCCCTGTTATTGCTGCATAGATGTTAATAATTGCAATATTCTCTTGGTGGATTTTTTTCTTTGATGAGTATGTAGTGTCCTCTATTTTCCTGATTAGTTTTGGTTTGAATGTTTTTTGTTGGATATTAAAATGTCTACACCAGCTTATTTCTTAGGTCCATTTGCTTGGAACATCTGTTTTTCATCTTTTTACCGTGAGGTGACGTCTATCCTTGATGTTAAAGTTTGTTTCTTGGATGCAACAGAAGGACAAATCGTGTTTTTATATCTATTCTGTTAGCCTGTGCCTTTTTTTTTTTTTTTTTTTTTTTGGTTTTTCGAAACAGGGTTTCTCTGTGTAGCTTTGCGCCTTTCCTGGAACTCGCTTTGGAGACCAGGCTGGCCTTGAACTCACAGAGATCCGCCTGCCTCTGCCTCCCGAGTGCTGGGATTAAAGGCGTGCGCCACCACCGCCCGGCAGCCTGTGCCTTTTTATTGGGGGATTGAGTCCATTGATGTTGAGACATATCAATGACCAATGATTATTTCTTCTTCTTCTTCTTCTTCTTCTTCTTCTTCTTCTTCTTCTTCTTCTTCTTCTTCTTCTTCTTCTTCTTCTTCCCCTCCTTCATTGTTGTTGTTGGTGTGAGTTTTGTGTGTGTGTGTGTGTTTCCTCTTTTTTTGATTTACTGGTATGATATTATTTTCCCATGTTTTCTTAGGTGTAGTTAACTTCTTTAGGTTGGAGTTTTCCTTTTAATTACATTTGTAGGAGGGCTGGTTTTGTAGATAAATATTGCTTAAATTTGGTTCTATCATGGAATGTCCTATTTTCTCCATGTATGGTGAGTGAAAGTTTTGCTGGGTATAGTTGTAGTAGTCTGGGCTGGCATCTGTGGTCTCTCAGAGTCTATAGAACCTCTGTCCTCTGGCTTTTAGAGTCTCCATTGAGAAGACAGGTGTAATTCTAATAGGCAGCCTTTATATGTTACTTGGTCTTTTCCCCTTGCAGCTTTTTGTACTCTTTGTGTTGTATATTTAGTATTTTGATTATTATATGTTGAGGGGATTTTCTTCTCTAGTGTAGTATATATTGTGTCTGTATGCTTCTTCTACCTTGATAGGCATCTCTTTCTTTAGGTTAGAATTTTTTTTCTTCTATGATTTTGTTGAAAATATTTTCTATGTTTTTGAGCCGAGTTTCATCTCCTTCCTCTATTCCTGTTTTTTTTAGATTCGGTCTTTTCATAGTGTCCAAGTTTTCCTGGATATTTTGTGCTAGGATTTTTTTAGATTTAACATTTCTTTTGGCTGAGATATCCATCCCCCCGCCCCCCACAGCTGAGGACCGAACCCAGGGCCTTGCCCTTACTAGGCAAGCGCTCTACCACTGAGCTAAATCCCCAACCCCTGAGATACCAATTTCTTCTATTGTGTTTTTCAATGCCTGAGATACTCTCTTCTATGGTTTGTAATCTGTTGGTAAGACTTGCCTCTATGGTTTTCTTTATTGATTCTATTTTCACATTCGTGTGTTATACTGTTTTACTCATTTCCCTTCACCTTTCATTTGGGTTTTCATAGATTCTTTAAGGATTTATATTTCCTCTTTAAGCCCCTCGAACATAATCATAAAAGGCTGCTTTAAGGTCTTTTTCTTATGCTTCATCTATGTTGCGACACTCAGGTCCAGCTGCTGAACAGGATTGCAGGGTTCTAGTGGAGACATACTGTCCTGGCTGTTCTTTTTTCCCCCTTAATACTGCCACCTTTATTAATATTCTTTTACTTAATTTTTAAATTTGTTGTTGTGTCTGTGTGTTGCATGTACATGTATGGATGTGCATGTTCACGGAGACCAGAGACTGGTGTTGGTTAGCTTTCTCAATTGCTCCCCACCTTGTTCTTTGAGAGAAGTCTCTCACTGACCCCGGAGCTCACAGGTTCAGGTAGCTAGGCTGGCCAGCAAGCCCTACAGAACCACCCTTCTCATTCTCCTATCAATGGATTGCAGGCTTCCGTCACTGTACCAGGCTTTATGTGGGGGCCAAGGACCAAACCCAGGTCCTGACACTGTGACTGAGCCATCTCCCCAGCTCCCATAATCATTCTTGACAGCTAATGTAAGGGAAAATCAGTAGCAATCTTGAGAGACGCTTCTCCCTCCCCCGCTCCAAAGGTATTTGCTGACCAGCAGTTTTAGAAGTAATCAGAAGTTGAACTTAGCCTGGGACAATAAATCTATGTTTCCTGGACTTGGCAAAACAAGATATGGGGAGTAATGGACTCAACTGACCAGAAGTTGACCTTAGAGGAGAGTAGGACTGGAACAATAAATCTGAATGTATATATCCTGGGTTCAAGAAAAGCAGGATATAGGGAGTAAAAATTTACGTCTCTGTAGATACCCTGAATCCTGTTAGCCATCAGTAACCTCATGCTTATAGTTCAGCCAGTAACTTCAAAGAACAGCCTCACCCTTAGCCCCCTTGTCCAATCCCAAGCTGCATGTAAACCTTTCCTATATAAACCCCTTAGAGTGAGTGCTTGGGGCCGTTCTCCTTCACCTGCTGTGTCGGATGTTGGATGTTGGATGGCGGACCAAGCTTACTTGTTCTGTTAATAAAAACCTCTGTGTGCTTGCATCGGATAATGGCTCTGTGGTGGTCTTGCTAGGGGGTCTTGTGACCTGGGCACAACACTAACATACTTGACCACAATAATCATTTAAAAATAAAGGAGGAGAAGTGTCCTGGCTGGTCTTAATTGTGTTTTTATGCTGAAGTCTAGGCACCTGGTTTTGGGAAGATTGTAATTCTAGGTGCCAATATCTGGTCTTGTTTTGGTTGGGTGGGTATTTTGTTTTTTGGTATCTGTTTCCTCTCTGGTTCTTAGGAGAGTGTGGTGACTGTGTGTTGCAAGGTAGGA
Organism: Peromyscus californicus insignis; assembly: GCF_007827085.1. Classification (NCBI taxonomy): domain Eukaryota; kingdom Metazoa; phylum Chordata; class Mammalia; order Rodentia; family Cricetidae; genus Peromyscus; species Peromyscus californicus. The sequence goes on from NW_026294492.1 coordinate 48,132,225, forward strand.
AATTCTTCTGGGGTCCTGACAGGTATGGCCACTGGGGGATCCAGATAAAATGTGTTTCTGGGTATTGGGATCTGAAACTTAGCAATGGACATGGGCTACAGGGGAGAGCCTGAGGGGATGGATCCATAGGAGGGAGTGTCTTAGTTAGGGTTTTATTACTCTGAAGAGATACTGTGACCACAGCAACTTTTATAAAGGAAAACATTTAATTGACATGGTAGCTTACAGTTCAGAGGTTCAGCCACTATCATTATGGCTGGGAGCATGGCGTCATGAAGGCAGACATGGTACGAGAGAAGCAGCTGAGAGTCCTACATCTAAATGGTCTGAGACACTGGATAGTATCCTGAGTATAGGAAACCTCAAAGCCCACTCCCACAGTGACACACTTCCTCCAACAAGGCCATACCCACTCCAACAAAGCCACACCTCCTAATAGTGCCTCTCAATTACATCCAAACTACCACAGTGGGGATAGGTCTACAGTTACCCTACCTGTTTCCCTGATCAGAATGTTTATCTCCAATTTTAATTAGGGTTTTATCTTTCTCTTGGTTGGTTTGGCTTGTGATATGTTAATATTGCTTATTTTTTTCAAAGTACCCACTTTTTGTTAGATTGAATTATAGTGTTTTTTGTCTTCATTTCATTAATTTATGCCCTAATGTTTAGTTTTTATTTTTTTGAGAATTTCATGCATGGATACATTGTGTTTACATCTTTTCCAGCCCTCTCTTCCCCCTTTCAACTCTTATGTCCCCAATGTCCTCTTGAATTCACGGCCTCTTCTGTAATTATTATTGTTACACACCCCGCCTTCTAAGTCCAGTTGTGCATATGCACCTGTGTTTAGGAGTGACCCCTGAGGATTGCAGAACCTACCAGAGAGTTCATCCCTGGAGAACACTAACTCTCCTCCCTCGGCAGCCACTGGCTACCTGTAGCTGTCCACCTATGAGTGGGGCCTTGTGAAATTTTCCCCTTCTACGTTGGTTTGTTTCGGCACCATATTGTTATGGTTTTATGGGTATAGTACCCATGTTGTGTCCAGAAAACATCACAACAGACGTCCGGGTTCTCTGGCTCTTACAATCTGTCTTCCTTCTTTTCCAAGCCTTAGGTGTAAGGGTTGCATTGTAGATCTACCAGCTAGGGTTGGAATCCCACAGCCACTCGTTGTCTGCATGTGACCAGTTGTGGGTCTCTACAGCGGCCTCTCTCGGCTGCAAACAGAGGTTTACTTGAGGTGTGAGAGTTATACTTATCTGTGGATTTAAAGATAAGTGTTTAGAATATAGTTAGGAGCTATATTGATTTAGGAAAATGATAGTCGTAGGTTCTCCTCTATGGCCTGTGACTCTCCAGCCACAGGTTCCTGGTTATGTTTACAACTCACTTCTGTTGAATCTCTTCAGTCCCATTAGACAGCTGTTGGTGACCCCAAGATAAAAGTGCCGCTACTGCACCAGTGGTGCATACTTGCCGGCCCATCACCGTGGTTTGCAGGCTTTAAAACTGGGTAGGACTACTGAGTCTTTTTTTTTTTTTTTTGACAACTTGCATAGAACCTTCCTATACTGTGAAAGCTGGCCCTCCTCCGGGACTGGGGTCTTCTAGGTTAGTACCAGCCTGACTCTTCCAAGCCTTATGTCCAAAGTGTATGGTGTCTTTAGCAATAGGGTTTTATCTTAAATTCTAGGAGGTAACCAAAGGCAATGACAATAGCCTATATTTTTTGGTGGGGGCCTTATCTCTTTGTCCCCCCCTCCCCGATGAACAACTTGAAGGGCAGTGGGCCTTGCCTTGTACTGTGGGGTTTTCTTCTTTTTTAAATTTTATTTATATAATTTTTTTTCATTTATTTTACAGTTTGCCCTCCTCTCCTCTCCCTCTCTCTCCACCCCCACTTCCTGTCTACCCTCTGCCCTTTCCACTCCTCCTCTGTCTCCACTCAGAAAGGGCAGGCCTCCCATGGGCTTGAGCACAGCATGGCACATCAAGTTAAGGCAGGACCGAGGACCTGTGTCAAAGCTGGACAAGGTAATCCAGCATGGGGAACAGGTTCCCAAAAGCCAGCTAAGCACCAGGGACGGGGCCTGATCTCACTGCTAGGAGCCTTACAAACAGACCAAGCTACACAACTGTCACACACATGCAGAGGGCCTAGGTCAGCCCCATGGGAGGCTCCCTAACTGTTGGTCCAGAGTCCATGAGCTTCTATGAGCTCAGGTTAGTTGTCTTTGTGGCCCCCCCAGTATGACTCCCCCACCTCCAGCTCGTACAATCCCTCCTTTCTTTCTTCAGTAAGACTCCCGGCTCAGCCCAGTGTTTGGCTGTGGACTTCTGCATCTGCTTCCATTGTATCTCTGATGACAACTAGGGTAGTCACCAATCTGATTACAGTAGATGGCCGGTCAGGCACCCTCTCCACTATTGCTAGGAGTCTTAGCTGGGGTCATCTTTGTGGGTTCCTGGGAGTTTCCCTGGTGTCAGGTTTCTCCCTAACCCCAAAATGGACCCCTCTATCAAGTGATCTCTTTTGTTTCTCTCCCCCTCTGTCTTGCCTTGAACCCGCCTCCCACACCCAGCTTGCTCAACCTGATCCTTCAAGATCCCATACCTCCACCTCCTTCCCCTGCCCCCAATTTACCCAGGAGATCTCTTCTATGTCCTCTTCTCAGGGAAATCCATGCATCCCTGTTTGAGCCCTCCTGTTATCTAGCCTCTCTGGGGCTGTAGATTGTAGGTTGGTTATCCTATACTTTATTCCTAATATCCACTTATGAGTGAATACATACTGTGCTTGTCTTTCTGGGTCTGGGTTAACTCACTCAGGATGGTTTTTTCTAGTTCCATCCATATACCTGCAAATTTCATGATGTCATTGTGTTTTACAGCTGAGCAATACTCCATTGTGTATATATACCATATTTTCCCTATTCATTCTTCAGTTGAGGGGCATCTAGGCTTTATCCTCAGAATTCAAAATCCACAGGGGGGAAATGGTGCAGTGGAACATGTGTGTAATCTTATTTCTGTAGAAACAGGAAGAAATGGATTCCTGGGGCTTGCTGGTCAGCCAGCTTGACCAAATTGGCAAGCCCCAAGCCAATGAGAGAACCTGTCTCAAAACCAAAGCAAAATCAAGGCAGATGGTTCCTGAGAAATGACACCTGAAGTTGACCTCTGACCTTCATGTGTACCAACTCTCTGTTACTTCATTGTTACTTCTGTATTAAGTAACTGTGTAGTATAAGCGGCTAAGCCCAAGAGAGCTTCTGGTCCAGTCTCCTTTCCGTTGCTGGGATGAAATACTCAAGAGCCGCTTAGCAGAGGTGTCTTAGTTACTTTTCAAGTGCTGTGAAGACACTATTGTAACAGGTCTTTCTTTGGGCTGCCAGCTCCCAAACAATGATGTGGAGACTTACTAACTCTGAAAGCTTGGTCTTACCTTATGTTTGTTCCCAGCCAGACATGCTGCTGTCGAGGCTGTTGTTGGTGCGTCTACCAGACTCTTGCAGCCTTGACAATCATTATGAGCTTTTTTTCTTTTCTTTTCTTTTTCTTTTTCTTTTTGGAGACAGGGTTTCTCTGTAGCTTTGGAGCCTGTCCTGGATCTCGCTCTGTAGACCAGGCTGGCCTGGAACTCACAGAGATCCTCCTACATCTGCCTCCTGAGTGCTGGGATTAAAGGCGTGCACCACCTCCGCCCGACTGTTTATGAGCTTTTGAAAACTCACTCTGTGAGTTTGAGGCCAGGGTAATCTACATGGTGAGTTCCAGACACGTCGAAGTTACATAATGATACCTTGTCTAAATATAAAGTAATTTAAAAAAAAAAAGGAGTTATTTAAGAGCAGAGATGACTTGGGGCTGGATGTCAGCTTAATCTTACAGGAGTGGTGTTACACTGGACAAGTTTTTCAAACTCTCTGAGCCTTGAGGTTTCTCATGAATAAAATGGAAATAGTAATCTTGTTTGAGAGGTGAAAAAAAGTGAGGGGCTTGTAGCTGTTGGCCAGAATCCACTCTCCTGTTCTTCCTTTAGTGACAGAATCCTGGTCTGGGAGTGCAGCTCTGTGATAGGGCACTTGGACAATGAATGTTCAGAAGCCAAAGGTGTCTCTGGGGGTAGTGTCAAGTGCCTGTGGTCCCAAGGAGGCTGACACAGGAGGATAGTTGTGCCTAGGACTTCCCCAGCCTGAGCAACATAGAGAGATTATGTCAAAACCCAAGCAACTGGAAGGTGATGTAGAAGGGTTAGAGCAGTACCTGTAAGGATTCGGTCCTTAATTACGTCATCAGCCTCTGATGGTGTCCCAGCCTAAAAAGCGGGTGGGCCCTCTGTGCGTCCCTCTCTTTCCTTTCCGCTCCTTCCTTCCATCTGTCCTCTCTCTCTCCCTCTCTCTTCCTCCCCCCCCCCAATAAAGCTCTAAAAAGGTAACCATGGCCTGTGATTCCTCCGATCAGCACTCTCTTCCACTGGCATGGCCACCGCCATGAGCATCAGTACCCATTTAACCAACAGTACCTTTACTCGGGATGGTTGGAAAACAAATGAATGGAGTCAGCTGTTCCCCTGCAAGCTTCACAGGATCGCTGACCTAGAGAAGCCAGCACAAAGCCATTTGGGGGAGAAGCCCTGCTGTGGGATGTTCTGTATGGCAAATGTGTTGCTGATTAGTCATTAAATAAAACACTGATTGGCCATTGGCTAGGCAGGAAGTGTAGGCGGGACAAGGAGGAGAATAAAGCTGGGAAGTGGAAGGCTGAGTCAGAGAGACACTGCCAGCCGCCACGATGAGAAACAGCATGTGAAGATGCCGGTAAGCCACGAGACATGTGGCAAGGTATAGATTAATGGAAATGGATTAATTTAAGCTGAAAGAACAGTTAGCAAGAAGCCTGCCATGGCCATACAGTTTGAAACCAATACAAGGCTCTGTGTTTACTTGGTCGGGTCTGACGGCTGTGGGACTGGCAGGTGAGAGAGATTTGCCCTGACTGTGGGCCAGGCAGGAAAACTCTACCTACAAATGGCGTCCAACGTGGGGCAAGAGTTTCCACCTAAAAACCTGAGAAAAGATTCTAAAACGGAGCTAAAAACAGTTCCTAATTGTCTCTCTCAAATGAGCGGCAGCTGCTGGTTTGAGCTACTGGTGGGTTCCTAGCGTGCGTGCTCGACCTGCCTATGGCGGGAATGAGGCCTTTGCAAGTGGCACTTTGAGCTGCATAGTGGATTTAGCCTTTGCTGGTGCAGAGCAAAAGGGGAGGTTTCTGGGCTACACGCTGCTTGGCTAAAAGCATAGACCCCCGATAGCTCCCAGAGCTGGCGGTAAACCATGGCCATGTTGGGAAGCTGAGGTGGGTGGATCCAGCAGCCACAGCTGCTGCAGTTTAAGGCAATAGATTCACAATAAGACAGATTCAGATGTAATAGTTTACAATGTGTGTAAAAGATACGTAGGCTTGAAAGAGACAAAAAAGATGATATATAGAGTTATAGAAATAAATACATAGTTTTAAAAAATAAAGTCTTTAAAGAGACAGTAAAGGTAGTATAAAAAATAAGCCACGTAAAAATGGATATTACACAGAGAATCTGCATTGTGTTGTCTTTGGGACTTTTAACTGCAGAAAAACATTTGATTGTAAAAGCTGTTGAGTTATGCCAATATGTATATTTTAAAGGTACCTTGACTTCAAAATTTGGATATAAGGATATGTTACTTTGGAAAGGAGACTCTGCTTTTGTTCCCACAGAAAGCCAGAGGCTATGGATTTGTTCCAGATTAAGATACATCAGGTTTGACCAGCCAAGACCCCCTGAAAGGTCTCCGATGACACCATGGCCCAGATGATCCAACATCCAGAATGGTTTCAAGGCAACTGGCTCAGACGATACAGCCTCATGGACTATTCCATAATCCTAAAATTTTCTTTGTGTCCCCATAAGATACAGCGCCCCCCTCCAGCAGGAAGTAGTAAGAGAAGCTACGCCCAAATTCCCAAATTATATGTAATTTTACTTTGTTAAGGTTAAAACCTTCCTTTTTGAAAAAAAAAAAAAGGGGAAGTGCTGTGGGATGTTCTGTATGGCAAATGTGTTGCTGATTAGTCATTAAATAAAACACTGATTGGCCATTGGCTAGGCAGGAAGTGTAGGCGGGACAAGGAGGAGAATAAAGCTGGGAAGTGGAAGGCTGAGTCAGAGAGACACTGCCAGCCGCCACGATGAGAAACAGCATGTGAAGATGCCGGTAAGCCACGAGACATGTGGCAAGGTATAGATTAATGGAAATGGATTAATTTAAGCTGAAAGAACAGTTAGCAAGAAGCCTGCCATGGCCATACAGTTTGAAACCAATACAAGGCTCTGTGTTTACTTGGTCGGGTCTGACGGCTGTGGGACTGGCAGGTGAGAGAGATTTGCCCTGACTGTGGGCCAGGCAGGAAAACTCTACCTACAAAGCCCTATGTTTTTTTTGTTCTTCGGTTATCCTCTTTCTGCGTCTTGACCCCTTAGTGACAAGACCGTTACTTTGTAGCCATGGCCGACAACATTGTATCAATAACCAAAAACAACTGCAATGTCCTTAAGACCACCAGGGAAACCTGGGGGCTGTGAGCCTGTACTCAGAGCAATCTCAAAGGTGGAAGTGCATGACGAATACAAAGATGCTGTTAATTGTAAAGTGCTTTGTGAAATTCACACTTACGGAGTAATAAGGTCAATTCAACACTCTCCCACCCCCAAACTAACCAACCAGTCATACAAGCCCATGGGCGCTTCATGTCTCAGGGCCTGAGTCAGGAGATCTCCGTATGACTTTAGTGCTGAACCACTGAGTGAGACCTGGGGAGCTCTTTCCTTCCTGCCTGGCTCCTTGCTTATCTGATTTCATCATCATCTGGTAATACAGCGAGTGAACCTCACACACATTAGACAGGTGCTTGTTTTTACTTTCTCTTTGAGACACTAAGTTGCCCAAGGTTGGCTTTGATTTCACTCAGCAGCCTGGGCTATCCTTGTGATTCTCCTGTCTCAACCTCCTGTGTACTGGGAATACAAGCAAGCACCACTGTATGCCTGGCTGTCTCACTAGTTACAGAAGGTCAGAATCAGCATTGACAGCTTCCTTCCTCTTGGACAGTTTTTGGATCCTGTGCGTTCCCGGAAGCTCATAAACATAATGATTGTCAAGGTTTCAAGGGTCTGGTGGATGCACCAACAACATCCTTCACAGTAATATGTCTGCCATGTGACAACAAAATAGCGTCAGAACTCCAGAAACTTATTCCCACCCATCTCTGGGTCTCTTTCAAGCTGTCGCCAGTGATTGCACTCTGTTATTTCCAGGTTCTGGGCTTCTTGGTCAAGGCACTGAAATAAAAACTCAGGGAAAAGGACCAAGGAAACTTCATAGAAGCCAAGCTGTAAAACAGGTTAGAGCATGTTCCAAGTCCTTTAATCCCAGCATGTGGGAGGCAGAGGAAGGACAATCTCCGTGAGTTTGAGGCCAGCCTGGGCTACACAGTGAGTTCCTGGACAGCCTAGGCTATGTAGAGAGACTGTCTAAAAAAACAAAACAAAACAAGCAAACAAAAAACAAAAAGAAAAAAAAACCACTTCAAGAGCAGCAGGTTACAGGAGTAAAGATATTCGTGGGTCCCAGTTATTGTTTGAGATGCTAGGGAAGGAGTTTGGTCATTAAGGGGGAACAGTGAGGGTTCTCTGTTGTTTTTTAGATTTACTTATTTTATGTGCATGAGTGTTTTACCAGCAGGTATGTACATGCACATGCCTGGTGCCTGCAGAGGCAAGAAGAAGGTGTCAGATTCCCTGGAACTGGAATTACAGAGGTTTTCAAGCCACCCAGTGGTTGCAGAACTAAACCCTAGTCCTTGGGAAGAGCAGAAAGCTGTTAAGCCATTGAGTCATCTTGTCAACCCCAAGACTGTCAGTTTTGATTGAAATATCCAACCATTTTCTACTGTTCATGTCTCTTCCCACAATTCATTTGACTTGAACCATATACACAGGCACAAGATGGTAAATGGTGGATTCTCCCTAAAAGTTCATGTGAGGGCACGATTTTGCATTACTGAGCATGCACCCAAACCAATTCATACTGGGATCAACCCCACTGCCCTGGGGGACCAGGGTGCATTGGGAGTGTATTTGAGTAGACATCAAACTGTCTAAGTTTGATGGTCATTAAGGATAGGAGAGGGGCAGGAGAGGTAGCTTGAGGTTAAGTGCTTCGGCTCATCTTCCAGAGGACAAACGAACTATTCCCAGCACCCACATGGGGGCTCACAACTGTGGTGAGCCACAAGAATAGGTTATAAGGAGTCCAGCCGTATATTAAAGCTATACCTTGACTAGGCCAAGGGTCAGTCAAGTGGCAAGCCATCTAGCATGGACTATTTGGTGTCACACAGCTTAATATTCAGCTGTGCCTTGTTATAAATTTCTTGTGCTCACAATTCCTATAGAACGTGTGTGTGAACTTCCTGCTCAAGCCAGTACTTGGATAAGGTCCTGTAGGCAAAGACAAACTGATGAGAGTTGCATGGTTTTGTTTCTTGTACAAATGAAGCTCAAACCATCCCCTTGCCTTGAGGCCTAGTGGCTCTCCAGGGCAATTGACTGAGAACAAGAGAGGTTTTTACATGTCAAGGTGGAACGACATTCCTGAGGAGGCAGACTGGTGAGGGGGAAGAAGAAACAGGCATTTTCTATAGAGACAGACAGAATGGTGTGACCAGGGAGAAGGGAAGAACACAGAGGCTTTGTAGATGGTAAGGCAGAACTCTTGTAAAGTTCATCAGAGCCAGGAGTAGAGAGCAAATAGAGATGGAGGGCGAAGAAACAGAGGATGAAGATGAGGCTGGAAGCATAAGAGCTTAGTTGTTAGCAGGACTATGAGAGAACTGAGTGTCAGGACAGAACTAAGCTATGTAGACAGGATTTCATCCCAGAGAAATAAAGTAGACAGACAAAGAGCTTGGCGTATCTAGATTTATTCCTGCCCTGAATGCTTGATGGAGCTGTAGCTGTAAAGATAAAATTTTGTCTTAGTGGAATAAAGTTTACAGACATAACAGCATAGTGTACGTAGACTTTTTCCCTCAGATATCCCACGCTGGACATAGTGTTTTCCCCAGACTCTGGGCAATCCATACGCAACTGTCTCTTACTCCAGTTCCAGGGGATCTGACATCCTTGTCTAGCCTTCCAGGGCACCAGGGGTTAAATGATGCGCTGCTCGTGGCTGGGAGGAGAGTCCTGGTTGGAAGAATCACAAGCCATAGTTACCTTTTTAGCGCTTTATTGGGAGAGATGGAGAGAGAGAGAGAGGGAGAGAGGGAGAGAGAGAGCGGAAAGAGAAGGGGGGAGAGAGGACAGGCAGAAGGAGAGAGCGGAAAGGAAAGAGAGGGACGCACGGAGGGCCCACCCACTTTTTAGGCTGGGATGCCATCGAAGGCTGATGACGTAATTAAGGACAGAATCCTTACACCAGGCACCTGTTGTGATAACGCCCGCGTTACTGTTTATTGAAAGAGGGAGGAAACCTTAAATACAGGCTTACAGCACAATGGAGGATCCCCGGAGGGCAGAAGTTTGCTACCGAATGTTCTACATTCTTGCATCTAAGCTGTTTACACCAAATGCAGGATACATGAACAAAGAACCTCCGGTGAGCATTTAGTAAGAAGGAAATCGGCAGGAATCTGCATAGGGAGGACATCTAGTCAAGGTCGGCAAGCAGGCAACGGCTTTACTCAATATGGGAGACCAGGGCTTAGGTTGCATGGGACGTCAGCAGGTCACCTTACCCATCATGGAGACACCTGCCCAGGCCACACAAGTGCTCTGTCTTAGGTTGGTGAGTGGTCCCCAAGTATTACCCATCTCTGAATACTCATTATCATACAGACTCAACCATGTGAGCTGTAGAGTAAACTGTTGCCAAAGATCTCAAAGTGGCACTGGGCTTGCAATCCGTATGACACAGAAAAGACCAACAGAAGTCCTAACCCACCCATAGCCAGGAGGCTAAAGGCAATTGAGCCATTCCCTTCTTAAACGAGCCTTACTGCAAATTGGAGTCCTCGTAAGGTGGTATCCTATAGGCAAGTGGAACTTCAGTTTTATTAATTTGACAACTTTCAAAGCCAATTCAAATGTATAATTGTAGAATTAAATTTATCATGCCCAATAAAATAAAAGATTAACTAAATGTGGTAGCTACTTTTGCTGCCAGGGTCTCCATTGTGCTAGCTGTAGTACCCAATTATGAAATAGCCATCGCAGAAATAGTAGCAGCAGTGGCTACCACTGCTATAACAGCAACAACGGCAACAGTGATGTCAGATTCTCTTCTGGAGCGTGTGAGCATCATCTGTGTCTAACTGCCACAGTCCACTGGTATGGATGCAGCTCCAGGAACACGAACCACCAAGGCCCATTTTTCTTGATCCCAGCACTACTTAGGCTGGCAGCTCTGCAAAAGAACAACTAAGAACCATAAAGAAAACAAAAACAAAAACAGCAAACAAGGAGCAGAACTAATGGTCTCGTTAATGGCTACATTCAGGCTCACAAATTTTAAGGTATCTTCAAAAAGGCTAGATGAATTTCAGGAGGCCAATAAATGTTTGCACAGAGCCATTCCTGAAAAGTAGGTATACACCAACTTGAAGAGGGTTGCAAAATGTGAAAAGGCTTAGCTGGCATGCTACTGTTAACAAATGAAGGTCATTGACTTTCAGAGTTATCCTTAATCTCCAAGGTATCTGGGTGACACATTCTCAACATTTTTGAAAAAAGTTACCATACATTACTTTCTGAAGAATCCAACCACATGGCTACAGTTCCCAGGCTTACGTTAATGCTTGCCAAGGCTGGCCATTTTGGGCTCTCAATCCCCATTGGCATCAGAAGGGGAGAGTTCTTCACGAAGGCCCAATAGGTCTCTGCCATGTTGGGATTCAGCAGCAGCTGCAGGGCGCACACAGCGCTCAGGAACCCAAAGAGGAACCTCATTGTCCTGCGGAAAGACATAAACAGATCCCTGGGCCCACACCAACACTGGATCGGGTCCCCTCCAAGTGCCAGTAAAAAGATCCTTCCATCTCACCAGAGGATGATTTGCAACAGGAGCCCTCCAGTGCTTATCTGCAGCGGATACTCCAGTAGAATCCACCAATAAAAAATTTAAAATATATAAAATAAGGGAAAGAATAGAATGTGGAGAGAAGAGATGAGCCCCTAGCTCCCCCCTTTTTACTTTAGCAATATATGTTTTTAAGGTACGATGGCAGCGTTCTACTATAGCCTGTCCTTGAGGGTTATAAGGAATATCAGTCTTATTAACAATAGAAAAGTCTTGGCAGAATTTTGAAAATCCCGTACTGCTGTAGGCGAGACCATTATCAGTCTTTATGCATTTTGGCACTCCCATGTAAGCAAAAGCATGAAGACAATGATTCTTTACATCCTTAACCTTTTCTCCTAAATGAGCAGAAGCAAAAATTAGAGAAGAATATGTATCAATAGACACATGGACATATTGTAATTTTCCAAAGGAAGGCACGTGTGTGACGTCCATCTGCCACACACGATTAGGTAAAAGTCCTTGGGGATTAACTCCCAAATGAGGAACAAGTAAAAATTCAACATAAATAGGACATGATTTAACTATCTGGATGGCTTGTTCCCGGGTTATACCTGTATGATGACAAAGAGATCCAGCATAAAGATGATAATGTTGATGCAACTGAGTAGCCTTTTCAAAGGCAGAACAAATTAATGTGACAGCCATACGAGTAATGGCATCAGCCCTCTGATTACCTTCACTTAGAGGTCCAGGCAATTGAGTATGAACTCTAATATGGCCCACATAAGGGTTACGTGAGCGGGACCATATGAGTCCTTGCACTTGCAATAAATATTCATGAATGGGAGAAATGGATGGTATGTAGGCTGCTGTCTCCAAAGGCATAATGGCATGTGCCACATATTGACTATCAGTATAAATATTTACACTCTCATCAGAAAACATGAATTCTGTTCCTTTAGTTTATCTACCATGAGAATCAAATATTCATCCAAACATTTATTAAGACAATCAAAAGAACAAAACATCCTTTATTCACACAGCATTGACTTAGCATTCAATGTCCTGACCATTTTTCACCAGAAGTTAGGCCCCGTTTAAACTTTTAGTGCTAGTCCCTTCCCAGGCCTCTGCTCGCTTGGCATGAGCTGAGGCTGCGGCTTAGCTTTGCTCCGCCCAGTGCTCGAGCTCTATTGCTGGCACCTGCCCAGGCTGTGCTCCATCGCAGCTCTGCCTCCCTGCCTGCCCGCTGCTCCAGGCTATCTCGTGCATGCTCGGCACACACAAACTCACGTTTAAACTTCCTACTCCCATGAAGGGAAAAACAGAAAAACATTTCCCACGAAGGGATCCTAAATATTGAATTATTCCCACTCTGAGGGAAAAATGAAAAACATTCAAACCAAAATAAGCAAACAGACAGCAAAACTTTAAGCTCTGGGCTCAGTCGCTGTTCAGCCAGCAGCAATGAGGCCTACCTGCGGACTCTTTGTAATTCAGATGCTGCCGCTCTGCACTGGCAGGAAGAAAGAGCTCAGAGTTTCTGCTATCCTGAAAATGCTACATTTGGAAAAAGTCTTTTTTTTCTCCATTACCGTTGGGAAGTGGCTTCTTTCTTTCCTTTATCTTTTTTCTACAGGGCCCCAATCTTTAGGCCTAGTTTCAAAAATTTTTCCCCTTTTTACTGGGAAAATCCTTTTTACTTGATTAAAATTTTTTCTCCCTTTTCTAGCGGGAAATTTCCTTTCCTTCCCTCTTCTCTATTGGGAAGATTTCCTTTTTTATTTAAAATCTTTAGCTGTCTTGCCCTTTCTTAACTTCGGTGCTCTCCTGCTTCAGCAGTCCAATCAACTGACTGTGAGCTGGCTGCACCTGTTTCAATTCACCTCATCTTTTCTTTTTTCTTTAAATTGCTGGCCAGCCTTACCTTTCGGGTGTCCATCAGCAATGTTCCTTCTTTCTCGGATCTCGGTAGGGACCTTCTTTTGTTGCGGTAATGCCCTTGTAACTGCTACCCGTTCACCACGTCCAAGCGAGGGGCTGTGGATTAAAAAAAATAAGAGACAAGAGACAGTGAGTCATTTGCCACAACTGAATGCCGAATGCCGTTTATTGAAAGAGGGAGGAAACCTTAAATACAGGCTTACAGCACAATGGCGGATCCCCGGAGGGGAGAAGTATGCTACATTCTTGCATCTAAGCTGTTTACACCAAATGCAGTATACAAGAACAAAGAACCTCCGGTTGATCGTTAGGTGAGAAGGAAACCGGAAGGGAATCTGAATAGGGAAGATATCTGGTCAAGGTCAGCAAGCAAGGCGGCAGCCACTCACAGTGGGGAGCCAGGGTGCACAGGCACCCATGTGCTTCATAGACATACATGCAGACAAAACACCGATGCACATAAAATAAGAGGAGGAGAAATGTATTCAGTTATTCAGAAAGGCCATATATGTCACTCAGTGGAAGAGTGCCTAAACACAGTGTTGTAAAATTGGTAAATAGGAGCCAGGCATGGTGGTGCACACCTTTAATCCCAGCACTTGGCAGGCAGACCCAGGTGGATCTCTGTGAGTTCGAGGCCAGCCTGGTCTACAGAGTGAGTTCCAGGACAGTTGGGACTGTTACACAGAGAAACCCTGTCTCGGAAAACAAAACAAAAAACGTAGAAAGTAGGGGAAGCCCTCTGCAAACCACAAGGTAGTGCTGCCAGGAACCGCGAGGGCTGCAGCTGGCCACGGTCAGGTTAGCTGGAGGCACCGACACCGTGAGAACCACGGAGGAGTGCACACCCGTGGCTTCTGAAACCACAGCTGTGCAGGGCATTTCTTTTTTTTTTTTTTTTTTTTTTGGTTTTTCGAGACAGGGTTTCTCTGTGTAGCTTCGCGCCTTTCCTGGATCTTGCTCTGTAAACCAGACTGGCCTCGAACTCTCAGAGATCCGCCTGCCTCTGCCTCCTGCTGGGATTAAAGGCGCGCGCCACCACCACCCTGGGCTTTGCTTTCTTATGCAGCACAGGTGTTGGTTAAACGGTGTGGCTGGCCGCTGCCCATGGCGGCCATGCCGGCGGAGGAGAGTGCTGATCGGAAGAATCACAGCCATGGTTAACTTTTTAGAGCTTTATTGGGGAGGGGGGAGAAAGAGAGAGAGAGGACAGACAGGAGGAAGGAGTGGAAAGGAAAGAGAGGGACGCACAGAGGGCCCACCTGCTTTTTAGGCTGGGACGCCATTGCAGGCTGCGACGTAATTAAGGACCAAATCCTTACATCCCAGACTTTCGCTTATTATAAAAAGGCAGGTAGATGGAACTAGGGGCGTCATTCCTCTCAAAAACTGCTTCCAGCTGACTTTTGGATGCTGGTTGGCTCTGGGGGAAATGGAGAAGGTGAGTTTTCCAAGGCAGACAGGTGTTGTGGAATGCTGTCTGTCATCCATTTGCTCTGGAGACATGTATCTCTCTTGGCTGTGGCTGGGAACTTTCTGTTTGACAAGATGCTTTTAGCTGTTACAGTTTCTTACTTCATGATCTCTGGACTCCGGTTCTGTGGTGGTCCTGTATCATTGGCTGAATAGTGAGTTGTAACAGGGAACTGGGAAGAGAAAAGCTTGTGGTGCATGAGAATTAATTTTTTTGGAATTAGCGACAAGGCAAAGGTCAGGGCCCTGTCTATATGCACGTGAGAAACACAGGCAGTGGCTCTGGAGTGAAGCAATGAGCTCTTATTTTAGGTGGAAATCTTTTTTCATTAAGTAACTCTGAAAGTGGAATTAAATCTCGTGAGGTGGTAAGGCTGTCCTCTGTACCTGACAATAAGGGAGAGGTGGCATCCCAAAACTCCCAGGACTGAGTCAGTGGCTCTGGTGTCCAGAAGGAAAGAAACGGATCGTTTCCCTGCTGCATTCTGGGTTCCCTGCCATGTCTGTAGCCAAGCCTAGGTCTGCTGGAGGTCTTAGCTTGATGTGCCCATGCATCTTGGTGCCTGGGGGCAGTCAGCTGACTCTTTGTCTTTCTAGGTGGCACTTTTAACAAGGCCGTTGATGGCCTGGCAGGGCATTCGCTAGCCCTGGCCTTTTCCTCACTTAAAACAGGGACCCAACAGCTTTTGGAGTCAGCGAGTGCCAGCACTTGGCAATTTTGTTTTGGGGCTTTTATCTCTTCCCTGGCACACCTTAAATGCCACAGATGACTCTTTTCTCATGGGGTCAGGAGCCTTGCTCTCCAGATGCTTAAGTTTTAGTCGGGGAGGTCTGGGGAACAAGAGACGGATTTTACTCCGTTGCAGTCTGATGACGTAATTAAGGACCGAATCTGTAGCATGAATCTTAACAGTTCTTATTAATAAGATCAAACCCGAGGCCAGTTATTGGGGTAAATGCTGGAAGGTCAGAGTACCAGAACAAGCCACAGCTATCTCACCTTGCCAATTCCTCAGCTGGTCCTGTTTCCTCAGACTGGAAGCTTCTGTGTCCTCATCCCAATGGCTCTCAGCTGAACTGCTGCTAGAAAGCCTGAAAGCTTAACCAGCCAAATGCTGCTAGTTTCTGGTCCTCACGCCTTATAAACCTTTCTGCTTTCTACCAACACTTCCTGGGATTAAAGGCTGCTTTCTGGGATTAAAGGCGTGAGTCACCATGCCTGGCTGTTTCCAATGTGGCCTTGAACTCACAGAGATCCAGAGGGATTTCTGTCTCTGGAATGCTAGGATTAAAGGCGTGTGCTAACATTTTCTAGCCTAAGTATCTTGTGGCTTTTCAGTTCTCTGACCCCAGATAAGTTTATTAAGGTACACAATATTTTGGGGAACACAATACCACCACACGAATCCTTACACCAGGGCCACCTGTTTAAGGATAGCTAGCACTGTCCACAGTGGGCTGGACCCTCTATATTAATCAGCAGTGGAGAAAATACCCACCCCATGCCCCAGGCATGCCCACAGTCCAATCTGATGACAGCAATTCTTCAACTGAGTTTTTCTCTTCCCAAGTACGTCTAGATTTATGATAGACGCTAACCAGCACATAAAGTTTATGAGAAACAAAAAGAAAGGAAAAACAAGATAATTTTTTAATGACTAAGATTGTGTGTGAAATTCCAACAAATGACATTTGGCAAATGGTGTGGCGCATGAGCTTGTAGCCCCAGCTACTCTGGAGGCTGAAGTAGGAGGATCACTTGAACCCAGGAGTTTGAGGCTAGCCCTGGCAACATAGTGAGACCTTGATATACCCACACAGACAGACAGGAACAGAGAGAGTCTCGGAGAGATAGAAATAGAGAGCTAGCCGGTCAGACACACACACACACACACACACACACACACACACACACACACACACACACACACAGACACACACACAGACACACACACAGACACAGAGAGAACAGAGAGAGAGAGAGAGAGAGAGAGAGAGAGAGAGAGAGAGAGAGAGAGAGAGAGAACACAGAGAGAGAGAAGACAGAGACAGAGAGAAACTAGTCTAGCATGTAAAATGCCCACTTGGGCAAAAAACTTTTGGTGTGTGTGTGGGGGGTGGGGGTGGGGGTGTTATGCCTGTGTTAAGGCCAACCTGACTGGCTTGTAATCTTGCTCCAGTGAGGCTGAAATGAAATGAGTTTCAGGTAAGTGTGAATTGAAAGCTTATGACTAGAAGGAGCAAAGTTAGCAGCCTTGTCTTAGATCAAAGAATTTTGCTGGAGAAACATCAGACATTGTTTGAAAAACCAGTTCTCTGGTTAACAGGCAATGTTTCTGTGCAAGACGGAGCGGGAAGGGTCAGGAGTTTCCATCCACATCTTTCTCTTGCCACATGCTGGCTGATCCTTGTTGCTGTTTGTGTGGGAGGGCAGGGCAGTTACTCATCTATTCATAGAACTCTATGAATGTTCCTTTGTATCGAGCTCTGTTTCTTAGATGGAGTCTCCCAGATGTTGACTGAAAGAGTAGCTTGTTTCAAATTCTTGTCCCAAATTTGGGGAGCCTTGCCTGGGTTGCCATAGGTTACCCAAGACACTTAGGTCCCCACTTTGTGTTCTTGGTCTCATTAGTGAAATAATTTAAGAAGGAAGCTCAAAGACAGTTTATCAGAATCTAAAAGAAAAGCAGCAGGGCAGGCAAGCTGCCAGGAAGGAGGGAGCAGAGGAAGAGAGGCAGCCATGCCCTTTGAATCAGGCTGGCATGTGTGGAAATGGAGGTCCACAAGCAGCCGTAGGCAGATAGGCAGCTGCATCACAGCAGATGAGGGACTCCAGAGGAAGAGGGGAGAAGCCCAAAGTGTCGGAGAGAGCGTGTTCAAGCTCTGGCCAGTGTCTGAAGGAAAGAAAAAGAGATTAAAAAGAAGGAAAAAGAAAGGCTATCTTTTTCTGAGCAAGTTGGAAAATCAGGAAGGCTTAGCAGAGCCACATGGAACCTAAAACATCAAGATTAACATTAGAGGGGACAGTGAGATGGCTGGCTGGCTCCTTGGTAAAGGTGCCTGCTGTTAAGCCTTGAAGACCTGAGTTCAGTCGCCAGGGCTTACATTCTGGGAAGTGAGGACCAACTTGTCCTCTGACTTCCTGTGTACCTTGCACAAAATAAATACAGTGCAATTAAAAAAAAAGTCAAATGCTTAACATATGAAAGAGGTCAGTTTGCAGAGGAAGACTGGCAATGTGGGTTGTTTATAATTTCAGCCTCAGAGGACCAAGACGGGATTCCCCAGAGCAAGCTCACCAAGGAGACCAGCTTATTGACAAGATCTGGGTTTGACCGAGAGACCCTACCTCACTGAATGAATAAAGTAGAGGGACAAGGGAAGACGATTCTGGACCTCAACCTTGAACTTCTGTATGCATGTGCACCCCCACATGCACCCCACACACATGGAAAAAGAAAAGAAGAGAGACGGAAGCCTTTATTTATCCAGGTTTCTTTTAACAAAGCGTTCTTGAGAAAAGCCTATGAAATACAACCTGGCGAGGTGGGGACTGGAAAGGGCCATGTTTCTCAAGCCTTCGGGGCTCTTTCCTCAGCTCTCGGTCCCACTACTCTTGGGAGTGCTTTTCCTTTCTTAATAATCTGTCTCTATTTTGCCCGAGGGCCTAAAAGCTTGGGATTAGATGTTCTCTGAGCTCAAATCCATGACCCAGCGCTCCTAAGCATGGGTTGCCTGACACTCTGGGCTTCCTCTCTGTTTTTCTGACCTCCATGGCTAACTTAAAAGACATGACTTTCTGTGCCTCTCCTGGGTTTTTTTTTCCTCTCTCTCTCTCCAACGCTTAATGAAATTGTTCTTGGGCTTCCTTCTGAGTCAATTTTTAACTCGTTTTTATTAATGAGACTAAGAACCCCCAAAGAGAAACTAAGTCATAAGTCTACCTGACTGCACCTTGGTGAGGGTTAGATGAGTTAAGAGATGTGCCTGGAAAGGCTGTGTGCATAGTAAGTCGACACAGTAACTACCAGTCCTAACTACCCTCCCTCTGTGAGTGTGTGTGTGTGTGTGTGTGTGTGTGTGTGTGTGTGTGTGTGTTACTGGGGATGGAACCCAGGGTCTCGTGCATGAGAAGCCAGGGCTTTGCCACTGAACTACACCACCAGCCCAAATGCTGTTTTTTTATTGGCTCCAGGAATGTAAGTGGACCTAGAAACCCCTCTCAGGAAGTATGCGGTTGGTCCTTTTAGTTAAGGGCTCTCACTAAACAAACAGGAGCTGCACTGCTCCTGGAAGGAGAGTGGAGTTCAGAGACAGAGGGAGAAGGACCAATGTGGAGACAGATGGAATAATCCCAGACAACTCTAACGGAGTGCCAGGAAAGAACCTGCTTTGTTTGATTCAAGAAGACATTGGAGGCGTGCTATCGTAGTTTGAATGTCATTGGCCCCTACAGGGAGTGGCACTGTTAAGGGGGTGTGGCTTTGTTGGAGTAGGTATGGTCTTGTTGGAGGAAGCATGTCACTGTGGGAGCTGGCTTTGAGGTTTCTTTTGCTTAAGCTTTGCTCAGTCGACTTCCTATTGCCAGCAAGATGTAGGACTCTCAGCTACTACTCCAGCATCATGTCTGCCTGCACTCCATCATGCTCTTAGTAATGATGATAATGGACTGAACCTCTGAAACTGTAAGCAAGCCACCCCAATTAAATGTTTTCTTTATAAGAATTTCCATGGATGGCCATGGTGTTTTTTTCACAGCAATAAAAACCCTAACTAAGATACATACTTACAGTCAGTAAGCATAAATAATTCATAGGGCAATTTGGCTAAAAATAGTTTTGTATTGTGTGTGTGTGTGTGTGTGTGTGTGTGTGTGTGGTGGGTGGATAAATTGTACCCATGGCTTTGCCTGTGCTAGGCAAATGTATCTCTGAACTGTACTCCCAGCTCTAAAAACTAAGTTTAAAAAATGGTGGAAAATGGAAAAAAAAAAAAAGAAGAAGAAGAAGAAGAAGAAGAAGAAGAAATAGAAAGGAAAGGAAAGGAAATGATTGCTCCTAGGTTTGGTGGAGGAGAAAGTTTGTTGTAGATATGTGGGAGAGCATAGGTAGAGGCAGGGACATTTGGGAGAGTCCAGAGTGGACATGATCAGACTGAGCTGGGCCATGAGGGAAAGGGGGCGGGGAAAGGAGAGGGGAACAAGGTGCAGCAGGCAGGAGGCCAAAGGTCCAAAACGGGGTGGGTAGCCAAAATGTCTGGATTATATAAGGAAGAGCCTCGGGGGAAGGGCAGCCCAGCCTTACCCTGTAACAGGACTGAGGGATGATGGCAGCCAGGTCCACTTTGATATGTTAAATCGGCACTTCCAACCATTTGTCCCCGGTTTGGAACTTAACAGATAACATTCAAATATAGGAATGATTCAGTAGAAGGTAAGATAACCTCTCCATAAGGGAGAATTCTCAGAGGGAAATCTCAGAAGTTGATACAGCTGTTTAGACAAATGCTACTCTCAGTTCTAATCAGTGAAGCTTTTCTTTGCAATAAACTGAGGTGAAAACAGAGACCATGGTTGCCGATAAGGTATGGCTGAACGCTAAGCTCTAAACAGGGCGTTTATATCATGGCTTGCAAAGGCCAAGGGACACTGAAACATGTGGAAAGAATATAAGAGCCAAAAGACAGGGAGAAGGACTACGGAATGCTATCTCGTGGACATGACACAGCCAATGCAATTGTAATTTTTGCTTGGTCCCTATGCAATCCTGCTTGTCCTGGAACTCTACTGTGTAGACCAGGCTGGTCGGTGTGTGCATGTTTGTATACATAAACACATATGCAGGAACTCACAGAGGTCTGACTGCCTCTGCCTTCAGATTGGTGGAATTAAAGGCATGCCCCAACACGCTCGGTTTACATTGTCTCTTGTTAAATATCCATTGATAAGCCCAGGCTCCAGAAGATAAGCTTGAAACCCTTGGTCACACAGATAGATGCCTTGATTAAACTCAGTAAGTCACAGAGGAAAAAGACGAAAATTGCAGAAAGGGACTTGTGGGGAAGATTGGAGTGTGTAAAAGGTGACGGGGTCCCCAGACGCTGGACATCTGGAAGGTGGTTGAACACAAAGCCCTAGAAATTCCTCTAAACACCATGCAAAGCCACAGTGGTCCAGGAAGGGCCGGGCCTACGGACGGGGGCGGGGCTTCCGTGTTCTAGGGAGCCAGGGCAGTGTCAGCCAATTGGAGGCAAGGGGAGAGAAGCCACCAATGATAAACAGCTCTTATGGGTGAGTCTTCCAGCAAGACGCCAGTTCGGCGCACGCGCGTCGCGCTGGACTACGGGGTGCTGCTGAGCCAAGTGGGCGAAAGGGGCATCACCGCGCGCGCGCGCCCGAGTCACGTGACCCAGAGGTGCCTGAGTTCCTCTGGAGTCAGGGACGTTTCCTGTAGGCAAAGGTCATAGGGCCTTGGGGGGGGGGGTTGTCTGTGTAGTGGAGTTGAAGGAGCATCCTACTACAATGTAACCTCGGCCGAAGGCCAAAGGTCAAGAGTCAGGTTGGGGAGGCGTGTCCTGGGCTGCGCTATCCGGTGGGGGTGTGGCCTTACGACTCCATGAAGCAAGCGTGGGGCGGTGAGTCTTGCGATGAGGAGGGCGGGTATCCCTATGGATTTACCAGCAAATAAGTAAGTAGGGACCACAACTCCGTTTCGATGCCGTGGCGATCGCCTTGATCTGCGCAGGCCTACTTTTAGATTGGAGGTGGTGACGTCAGGGGGCGGAATTAGCCTCGCTAGGGGCGTGGCCTCAGCCCAGTTTAGATGCGTCTGTGGGCGTGGTGTGGCAGGTCGGGGGCGTGGCTCAGGATCGGGCAGACTATCCTGCTTCCGGATTAGATTATAGTGCTCAGGTCCTGGCTCTGCGCTTTCCTACTTAGGTTCCGCCTCATGGAGACTCCTGCGGCCGCCGCACCTGCTGGGGGTTTCTTCCCCTCGTTCCTGCTCCTGGCGTTTGGGACACTGGTGGCTGCTGTACTGGGCACCGCTCACAGACTGGGGCTCTTCTATCAGCTGATGCACAAGGTGCTTAGGGCAGGAGGAGGGCTAGGGGTTAGGAGGAGGGGACTGAAGGCGCGCCTCACAGATCATCCACTGTGCATGTGGGGAAAGCGAGTCCCGACTAGTCCAGAGTGGTTGGGAGATTCTTTGCAGAGCTTTTTCCTTTTGCCAAACTGCGTATGGGCCCTGGACTTTGTATCTCGTACGAGATAATGGGCAAAGTGTCGCTCTTTGGACAGCACGCACTCCGCCTACCTTCATACCCAGCGGTCTGAGTCATTTTAACAGAGAAGGCTTTTTAAACACAGTGGAATTGGTGGGCTGAAGGTAGGCAGGGGAGGGACTGGACTGTGAAACTAGGCTACATAAAGGGTTCAGAGTTCTTCCGAGGGAGGGGCTTTCTTAACATGTCTCTTACTTACCACCTTCACCGAGGTAGGTGCTATCATTTCTGTCCTTGTGTCCACAAGGGGAAACTGATCCATAGAAAAGTTTAATATTTGCTGTAGATGACAGGTTTGGAAAAAGCTGACCCTAAAAGTCACACTCCAAACCATTTGTTCCATTGTGAGAAATTCTCCCCCCCCCCCCCCCCCAGTCATTTTTCTTCTAGTGGAACAGTGTCACTGACCTTGAGGTGTGTGGCAGTTGGAAGCTGTGAGGCTACTGAGGCTTGGATGCTCAGGGCAGTCTGTGCCAGGAGGCACTTCCGTGCTAGGCATGTGGCTGCTGGCAGCCTCTCAGCTGGACACGAGCCTCATGAGCAGAGTGAGAGGGAGGTAGTAGGCTGGAATTAGCACTCCAGGTGCCAGGCCCTGCAGGGGTACCAGAAAGCAGGCATGAGGCCAAGCCGGGGGGCCTTCTGCCTCTTGCCAAACTCCCCTGGGTTCTGTAGTCCTGCCCTCCGTTCTTCCCCCTGACTAGCTGAGTACCTCTGGAGCAGGCGGTGTAATCTGCTGAGCCGCTTAAGAACATAGGCTCTCTCCTAGCCTGCTGCTTGGGAGGCTGGAAAAGATGGTCACAGGTTCGAGCTCCTGCCTAGGTCTAGTGAGACCTTGTCTCAAAATAAAAAGTAGAAACAGTAATGATACCGCTCAGTGATAGAGTGCTTCTCTAACATGGTCTATGTCTTGGGTTCACTCCCCACTGCTGCTGCAAAAAGAATGTGGGTTCTGTCGGACTCTATTACTTGGGCAAGTCTTGGTGT
This sequence comes from Peromyscus californicus insignis, assembly GCF_007827085.1. Lineage (NCBI taxonomy): Eukaryota > Metazoa > Chordata > Mammalia > Rodentia > Cricetidae > Peromyscus > Peromyscus californicus. The sequence goes on from NW_026294492.1 coordinate 48,155,033, forward strand.
TCTTAGCTGCAGGAAAAAGAATGGTAAGATTTGCTAAGACAGTGTACCCTTCCCTGAATATTGTGTGGTATGTCTCTGATCAGCATCTAAGTACCTCTGTCCTCTGACTCTGCTCCTGCCTGTTCTTGTACCTGCTCCTGGGCTAGCCTATGACTGTCTTGTTCCTCATCTCCCCTGGCCCAGGTGGACAAGACGAGCATCCGGCATGGTGGGGAGAGTGTGGCAGCTGTGCTCAGGGCCCACGGGGTACGGTTTGTCTTCACACTGGTCGGTGGGCACATTTCCCCACTGCTGGTGGCCTGTGAGAAGCTGGGCATCCGCGTGGTAGACACACGCCACGAGGTCACTGCTGTTTTTGCTGCCGATGCTGTGGCCCGCCTGACTGGTAAGTGGGGTATTTGGGGAGGGCTGGGGGCTGGCAGGTCAGTGACATGGAACCTGTGAATGAGAGGCGGGGTGGGCATAGGACGATGGCTGGGAGGGTGGCGTGGTTGTCATCAGCTCTGTCTTCCAGGGACAGTGGGTGTGGCAGCAGTGACAGCTGGTCCTGGCCTTACCAACACGGTGACGGCAGTGAAGAATGCTCAGGTGGCGCAGTCCCCAGTCCTGCTTCTGGGTGGGGCTGCCAGCACCCTGCTGCAGGTGCCTAGTCCTTAAGGGTGGGCAGGGTCCCCAGGAAAGCCTCCTGAGCTTACCTGATAACCATCCCACCCCTTCTCTGCCAGAAACGGGGAGCACTCCAGGCCATTGACCAGATGTCTCTGTTCAGGCCGCTCTGCAAGTTTTGCGCTTCTGTGCGAACGGTACGAGACATTGTACCTACCCTGAGGGCTGCAATGGCTGCTGCCCAGTCAGGCACCCCAGGTAGGTGGAGGAGGGAGCTGGACAGTGATAAGGCCCTGCGGGTCAGGGGTGTCTGCAGCAGGCACCGTAGGCTTAGAGTCTTCCTGTCCCTGCAGGTCCGGTGTTTGTGGAGTTGCCTCTTGATGTACTGTATCCCTACTTCATGGTTGAGAAGGAGATGATACCAGCCAAGTTGCCCAAGGGTCTCATGGGCCGAGTGGTCTTCTGGTGAGTGCTGCCATCCCCATTACACGCCTCTTGCGTCTTCCGCCTCTTTCTCCCCACATGCAACCCCTCCTTCTCTGACTCATTCATTGCCTACACAGGACCTTGGAGGAGTGCGCACTAAAAGCAGTCCTTGTGTAAAGGTCCTGAGGCAGGAGGGAACTTAGTAGGTTTGGGAAAGCAAGGCATGGCCTCTGTGACCAGAGAGAGGAGAGAGGCAGGCAGAGAGGTCGTGAGGTTTTCCTGTCATCCCCTTTCTCCTCCTCTGCCACTTCCTCATTCCTGAGCTTCTCTGGCTTCTCCCTTGGCTTGCTCTTGCCCCTCCCCTCCCAGATATTTAGTGGGCCAGATCTCTGTGCCAGATAGCAGGATAGGCATTGGGTGTCATCAGGGGACAAGACATTCAGGTTCCTGTGCTGGTGTGTGAGAATTACTTCGAGGACCAGATCAAGCAAAAGTGATTTTGTTCTGTGGCCTTGCTGTGTGATTCACTCTGGCCCAGAACTCTGTGTGGTCCAGGCTGTTCAGGAACTTGGAAATCCTCTCTCAGCTTTCCAAATGCTGGGATAACAGATAGGTGCTCCATGCCTGTCGGAAGTCTTGTTCTTAAGACTCTCTGGTCTCCCAGTCATCTGGTCCTCTTCTCTTCATGCCCTCTCTCTCAGTGTCACTTGGAAGCCTGCCTCTTTTTCTGCCTCCCCTTTATGTATTTTTATTTTTTATTGGCTTTCATGAGAATGGAGTTAGCTTTGTAGCCCAGGCTGGCTCACGGCTGGTGTCAGTCCTCTTGCCTCGGTATCTCTGGCGCTGGATTGTCTTTCCTTTGTAAGTCATGTCCCCGTGGCTTCCCACATTCATGGCCTCATCCTAACTCCCTGCAGCCTTGACTCTAACAGACGAGACAGGCTTTGGCTCTGCGCTGTGACTGCTTCCCGCTGACACTCATGTGTCTGTCTTTAGTGAGATGGAGTGTTCCTTGAGGGCAAGGTCTGGGCAAGATTTCTTTTTGTGTCACAGGGCCTTAGAAACTCCAGGCCTGGGGCCCAGTGAGTAGGGAGACAGAGCGGCAGGCACTACAAGAAGTGACTGGCTAACATGACTACCTCCCACGGACAGAGCGTTTTGCAAAATCCTTCCCTTCCGGTGGTGCTGGAGATGGAAACTATGGCTTCACATATACTAGGCAAAGGCTTTACCACTGAGCCACACTCCCAGACCACAACATGCCTTATAACCTAAGAGGATAGTGATGGACACTTTCCTGTTTTACAGAGGAGGAAGCTCAAAACGGCAAAGGAACTGGCCCAGAGTTCCACAGCTGGGATGCCGTAGAGGCAGAGTCTAACCCACAGCTCCAGTTTCTACACTTTCATTCTCTGCTTGTGTTACATGTCTGGGAGCTGTGTCAAATTAGGGTGGCTACCTGAAGGGACAAATAAGCAGCTGGTGACTCGGCCACTGAGTGTCCCTGGGTCATTGTTTATCCTCCGATTCCTTCCCTGGCCTCAGCCTCCAGAGTCCCGTGTTAACCTTGGTGACTGGTTCCTCCCTGTCCTCACAGGTATTTACAGAACTGCCTGGCCAACCTGTTTGTTGGGGCTTGGGAGCCTCGTCCTGAGGGACCCCTGCCCTTGGACATTCCCCAGGCATCTCCCCAGCAGGTGAATCAACTCTCTTTCCTGGCCTAGGACTCCCACCTGGCAAGGCCTTGAAGATCTCTCTGGGCCAGTGCTGGGGCCTTAATCTCGTGGGCTGGCAGGGACCCCAAGATGGCCGTTTAAATTTTTGAAAAGTGTATGTGTGTTTGTGTGTTGCGTGTGGACTGCTACTTGCATGTGGAGGTCAGGTACAACTTTGTGCAGTTGATTCTCTCCTTGTGCCTCTACATGAGTTCTGGGGACTCAACTTAGGCTTTCCAGGCAAGTGTTATGACCTGCTAGCTGTCTTGCCTAGACTGTGGGATGGCCCTTTGATCTTTTCTTGTCACCCCAGGTCCAACGCTGTGTGGAGATCCTGAGCCGGGCCAAGAGACCCCTGCTTGTGCTGGGGAGCCAGGCCCTGCTGCCCCCGACCCCTGCCAACAAGCTTAGGTGAGGAGTTCCTACCCTGTCTTAGAGTCATGGTCTTGGTTCCTAGTGTTCCAGTGGTCTTGGTCATACTGATCTCTGCTTTACTTGGACTCCCCCCCTCCCACAGGGCTGCTGTGGAGACCCTGGGTGTCCCCTGCTTCTTGGGGGGGATGTCTCGGGGGTTGCTGGGCCGCAACCACCCTCTCCACATCCGGCAGAACCGCAGTGCAGCCCTGAAGAAAGCAGATGTTGTTGTCCTGGCAGGTAGGCTCAGCCTCCTATTCTGCCCTGGGTCCCCGACCTTGCCCATCCTCATCTCTTGCATCCTTCCTTAGTGATCCCTCATACTTCTTCCTCTGCAGCCACCCCTTCCCTTCCAAAGGCCGTAGAACAAGCCTGAATACACAGGCCAGCAAACTTACCCCAGACTGCAGCTTTGTGGTGTGACCTGGCTTCCCCCAGAGGAAGCGTACCCTGTGGACACTTGCTGTGTCTTACACACATTTTTACACAAACCATTTTGTATTTCATCAGTCACATGACAGGCACACCCCGTCAGCTCTTGCTCTGTACAGCTATGTACTGCTTAACCTACAGAGTGCATTCTGGGAAATGTGTCACTAAGTGGTTTTCTTGTGTGGATTTTGAGTGTGCGTACACAAGCCAGTGGGTAGCTGGGAACCTGCTGAGTTACATCATTCACACGACCACAGTCGTGTGTATGAACTGTCATTGACTGGAACATTGATAGGCTATACAGGACTGTAATGGCACCCCATATTCAGTGGCTTATGACAAGTTCGTGATTGCTTACGTCTCACCAGAAGGTTAGGTAGGAATTCTCTGTTTGGCTGGGCTCATACATGAGCCAAGGGGTGGTGAGGGGTGGGAGGTCTTTTCAGTGGCTAATCTAGGTATGTCTCAGGTTGGGTAACTGAGTCCCCTCTTGTGCCCCTCACACTACTCCTCAAGGTTCCTCCCAGCAGACCAGCCTGCTTGGGTCACGTGCTTCTTTTTTTCTTTTTCTCCCTTTGTGGTGTTGAGGCTAGAATCCAGGGCCTTGCATGTGCTAAGTGAGTATTCTGCTACTAAGCCACATAAACCCCAGCCCTCCCTCATGACCTCTTGAACCCTTGTCTCAGCATGGCACATTGTTGCTTTTGCCATGGTTTCTTCATCAGAGCCATTCAGGAGGCCTGCCCAGAATCAAGACCGGCAAAGTCGTGCTGGCTAGATGACTTGGTGGGTAAAGTGCTTGCTGCTGAGCCTGACAGACTGAGTGTGATCCCTGGAGCCCACACAGCGGGAGGAGCAAACAGACCCCTGCAAGTCGTCTTTTGTCATGGTGCATGCAACCCCGTCCTCCTCCCAATAAATGCAGACAGCGTAAGGTCCCTGCCAGCGGCACAGATGTAGGGACAGTAAAGAATAGGGACCGTTGTGCACTCAGTGTGCCACAGTGGATCAGGAGTGAGGTCGTGCCCACTGACGCCCTGCCTGTCACCCCAGGAGCTGTGTGTGATTTCCGCCTGTCTTATGGTCGTGTCCTCAACCGCAAGAGCAAAGTCATCATCGTCAATCGGAACCGGGATGATATGTTGCTCAACTCAGACATCTTCTGGAAGCCCCAGGAGGCTGTGCAGGGTGAGCATACCCCAAGAGCCTCCACCATGTGCATGGTCTCTTTCCATCCTGTCTCTGTTGCAGCTAGCTTGAGCTGAGTGTCAGGTCCAGACCCTGCCCCAGGGGACACGTGGGCAACCTGAGACACATTTGGCTTGCAGACTGATGGGTGCTTCTGAAGGAGCAGAGGGAGAGTGGGTGCGGAGGAGGGTGGGTGCTTCTGAAGGAGCAGAGGGAGGGTGGGTGCAGAGGGAGGGTGGGTGCAGAGGGAGGGAGGGAGCAGAGGGAGGGTGGGAGCAGAGGGAGGGTGGGTGCAGAGGGAGGGTGGGAGCAGAGGGAGGGTGGGTGCAGAGGGAGGGTGGGAGCAGAGGGAGGGTGGGTGAAGAGGGAGGGAGGGTGCAGAGGGAGGGTGGGTGCAGAGGGAGGGAGGGTGCAGAGGGAGGGAGGGTGCAGAGGGAGGGAGGGTGCAGAGGGAGGGTGGGTGCAGAGGGAGGGTGGGTGCAGAGGGAGGGTGGGTGCAGAGGGAGGGAGGGTGCAGAGGGAGGGTGGGTGCAGAGGGAGGGAGGGTGCAGAGGGAGGGAGGGTGCAGAGGGAGGGTGGGTGCAGAGGGAGGGAGGGTGCAGAGGGAGGGTGGGTGCAGAGGGAGGGTGGGAGCAGAGGGAGGGTGGGTGCAGAGGAGGGTGGGTGCAGAGGGAGGGTGGGTGCAGAGGAGGGTGGGTGCAGAGGGAGGTTTGGGATTTTGCATGCGATCAACTCCTGAATGTGGCCTGTTGCTTTCAGCTGGACCATGGCCCCCGAGCCTCTCTGTTAGTCTACCCCTCCTGATTTTTGCCCCCTTTCCATGCCTTACTCTGCCCACTGTTCTAAGGACATAGACACTCTTGTAGCAACAGGATCCTTTGGATTTAGCCAGAGAATCTGTGCCACCCTGTGTGTTGGGGAAGGTCCCTCCCAGAAGTTGGTGGGCAGCAGGTGGAAGTAGGCAGGCAGGGGATGATAAAAGGAGCTGGACAGTCTGGGGATGATGCTGTATGCCTGTGATTCCAGCGTTTGGTGGGAGGGAGGTGAGGGAACAGAGACCAGAAGATTACCTATTTGAGGCCTGTGTAACTTATTTAGCAAGATCTATTTCAAAGTAGAACTCGAGCGTCACCTGTGGTAGTGCACACTTGGGTTTTGTTTGTTTGGAAACAGGGTCTCACTGTGTGGCTCTGGCTATCTTGGAACTCACTATGTACATCAGGCTGGCCTTGAACTCAGAGAGATGCGCCTGCCTCTGTCTGCCCAGTGCAAAGATTAAAAGAGTGTGTCGCCACACCCGGGGATGGTGGTACACACTTGTAATCCCAATATTGAAGCAGGAGAACCATTGAGAGTTTGAGCCAAATTGTTGTTGAACAGTGAGTTTAAGGCTAGCCTAGACTACAGTGTGAGATCCTGCCTAAAAAAAGAAAAAAAAAAAAAAAAAAAAGCCTGGGTGGGGTGGGGTGGTAAGTTTGGTGACACAGGTCTTTCATTCCTACCACTGAGGAGGCAGAAGCAGGTAGATTTCTGAGTTCAAGGCCAGCCTGTTCTGCATAGAGAGTTCCAGGCCAGCTAGTGCTGCATAGTTAGATCCTGTCTCAAAACACAAAGCAAAACAGAACAAACAAAAAAATAAAAACTACCACCAAAATAGGGGTGACAAGTGGTTAAGAAGGTAAAGGCACTTACTGCCAACCTAATAACCTGAATTTGAGCCCCAGAACCCACACAGAAGGACCTCCACATTCTCAATGTTGCTCACCCCACCCCCCAATATACATAATAAACAGTAAGTAAGTAAATGTAATACTTTTTCTTTTAAGTGCTGGAGTGTTTACCTGGGATGCTCGAGACCCTGGGTTTGGTGCCTGGTACGGCAAATTTAACAGGCTGGGAGAGGGGGCAGGGACAATTAAATGATCATTATACGGGGACAGACTAGGTGAGAAGCCACATCTCTGAATGTGTGTCTGCTCATTTTCTCAAGAGGGATGGTGAGAAAGCAAGCCATCACCATGAGTGCCCATGTGCTTGGCCCGGAAAGACTTCCTTGGTGGGTGACCTATTTTGGAGGCAGAATTGACAGGACTTGGTGCCTCTGGGTTCTGAGGGACAGGAAGGTACTGAGGTCAGTTTAGGTTTGCAGCTTCCCCACACCTCATTCCCAGTCTTGCCTTCCATCTTGCAAAGACACCCTCACTAGTTCTCCAAGGCTCTTGGAAGGTCTTCCTCGGCCTTGTCCTAAGAGTGCCTCTGGCCCACTTTCCTGCTTTCCTCGCAGCTGCTGCTGCTGACCTCTTGTTATATTTGGGCCTCTGGTGCTCAAAGGGCAGGAGGAAGCTGCCACCCTGCAGCTGGCCCTACAGCTGTGCTTTCTTCCTTTCCTAGGAGACGTGGGTTCCTTTATGCTCAAGCTGGCGGAAGGCCTTCAGGGCCAGATGTGGGCCTCAGATTGGGTTGAGGAGCTTCGGAAAGCCGACCAGCAGAAGGAGCAGACCTATCGGTCAGTCTGCGTGGAGTGGATATGGTAAGGAGGGGAGGGGGCTGTTGCCAGACAGCCCTGCTGACCTCCACTGTCCTGTTGCAGGGACAAGGCTGTAATGCCTGTATCTCAGCACCTGAACCCAGTGCAGGTGTTACAGCAGGTGGAGGAAACCCTGCCTGACAATGCACTTCTCGTGGTTGATGGTGGCGACTTTGTAGCCACTGCCGCCTACTTGGTACAGCCCCGAGGGCCCCTGCGCTGGCTCGATCCTGGTAAGGAAAGGCCCATACCTGGGGCAGCTTGCACACCATGGACCCTTCACAGCAGTCTGCTCTTATCTTCCTAGGAGCCTTTGGGACTCTGGGAGTTGGTGCAGGTTTTGCCCTTGGGGCTAAGCTGTGTCAGCCGGATGCCGAGGTGAGGCATTGGATGTGGGAGACTAGCTGCTTTCTGGGCTGTGAACCACCCTAACTGCCCTGGGTCCCCCCTACCAGGTCTGGTGCCTGTTTGGGGATGGAGCCTTTGGCTACAGCCTCATCGAGTTTGACACGTTCGTCAGACACAAGGTGACTGGGCTACCCTGAGGGAAGTTTATGCCCAGGGTTCTGGGATATGTCGGTGTGTGTGTGTGGGGGGGGGGAGCGCTTCCTCAGTGGGCCATAGGCCCTGTCTTGTGGCTGGTCAGACCTTTGGACTGATGGCTCTTGCCTGGTCTTTTTTTTCTACAGATACCAGTGATGGCCTTGATAGGGAATGATGCGGGTTGGACCCAGATTTCTCGGGAACAGGTGCCCAGGTTGGGCAGTGATGTGGCCTGCAGCCTGGCTTACACTGGTGAGGGGCCAGAGTATTGTAGGCCTACGTGGGCTTCTGTTATTCTCCTGGCGGGCCCTCTGTTACTGTCCGACTTCCTTCCTTTTAGATTATCACAAGGCAGCCGTAGGCCTGGGGGCCCAGGGATTGATGCTCTCACGGGACAACGAGGATCAAGTGGTCAAGGTGCTCCGTGAAGGACAGCAGCTTTGCCGGGAGGGCCACCCAGTCGTGGTCAACGTCCTGATCGGGAGGACAGATTTCAGAGACGGCTCCATTTCTGTATAGGGCTATGTGTGGGTTAGTGTACTTGCCTCTCTGTACCTGGACTATGCCTGGCCTATCTAGAGTTTTCATCCTTGCCTGCTCTGAGCTTGTCTCACAAGGTCCAAAAATTCTAGTCCTCCAAGTGGGTAATGGAGGGATCAAAGCTCAAAGAGACACCTTGATGGCCCTGAGTAGCAGCTTTTTCCACAGGCCCAGCCATACACCTCTCTCCCTTTTATAGACTGAATAAAACTCTTGGCTTCGTGAGCCCAAGGACTCAGTCACATAACGTGTATACTGGTTTATTTATTGTCCACAAAGATGGAAGTAGTGGAAAGAAGTGGGAGGCTGGAAGGGGACCTAATTCTCCCACTTGATCACTGGGGGTTTGGGGTACCTAGGGATGGCAAATACTATCCCACTCCAGACAGGCCAGTGCACACGAGTCCTCACACAGACACACACATGCATGGAGGCAATAAATATTTTCCGTACCAAAGTGCCCCCAGCCTGATACCTCAGGTGGGGTCCCTCCAAAGGGGAGGGGTTAAGTGCTCAGTTTTTCAGGGGTTTCAGGAAAGGGCTGCTGGGGAAAGGAAGGGTCAGACTCTGTCTCCATTTGCTGGTTGGAGGTTCATCTTGGGGGGGGTCTTGCCTAGAAGAGTTGGGGGAAATCAGCTGTTTTGCTATAGATCCAAGCCGTCCCTTCACAGATGGAGGCCAAACCTGGGGCTGTGTCCCTTAAAAAGAACCTCATGATTGTCCTTAGATATTTCAGGGGAGGGAGAGACAGAGTGTAGTGCTCAATGCTAATACTGGTTTGGTTGGAAGCAGCAAGAGGGTGGACTAGGGATGTCTCAACACCCCAGGGTGATGCTCACAGTAATTCGTGTTCCCCTATAAAGGGGAGGCAAGAGAGGCCAGTCTAGCAAGCAGAACTGTCTCCGGCAGCGAGAGGAGCCCTGGTGCTCAGGAGAGGGCCATGGCATCAGTGCTTAAAATGCCAAGAGCCTGGTCATTGCAACTAGGGCCCAAACAATGGCACTAGAAGCTGGGAATGATTCTTAGCACAGGAGGCTGGTCCCTTGGCAACTCCCTAGCAACCAGGAGCTCAGCCTGAGCTACTCGGGTCAGGTCCTTTTAGGTCATCAAGGCACTGCTTTAGTAACTGGGAATCCAGTCACCAGTAACCAGAACCTGGTCCTTAGCAACCAGGAAGCAATTCCTTATCAACCAGAGTCCAGCACCTGCTTCAAGGGCTCAGAGGCACACATTGATCTGCTTGGAGAGTTCTCTCTCCAGATCCAGGATGAGAGCATCAAAGTCTTTGAGATTCAGGTGTGGGTTGAAGGGTGCATCAAACTCATCTTCGAAGTCAGTAGTGCCCCTCTGCTCTCCAGTCTCCTCATCATCTTCCTCGCTGTCGCTGCCTGTCACGTGGTCATAGTCAGGCCCGGACAGGAAGTCCCGCCCACGCGGCAGTAAGTCTCTTCCACACACGCTCCAGTCTCCAGCATAGCGGTTGCTTGGGGGACTTTCCGGGCCCCCGCGACCTCGGGGCCGAGTCACCACTTCGGGGCCCACCAGTGGCAAGTGCAGCGGCGCCTGTCGTTTGGGCCGCAAATAAGGTGCGACGTCCGGGGCCTCTGGGGGCCGGCGGGTATCTGCGGGGTTCACAGGGAGGGTTATGAGATGGGATGCACAAAGTGGCATCTAGGTCCCCGATTGGCCTTCTGAGAGACAAGCTTACAAGTTTAACCCCCCACCCCGCAGGGGAGTGGCCTTCCATAGATTCCAGCCTATGATTGGCTAGTAGGGAAGCATCATGTCAGGGAGGCGGATAGGGATGGGCGATGTTCACCTGGCCAAGACTGTAGCAGGTAATGCAGGACTTCGATGTGGCGCTTGAAGTCCACGGCACTGGTAACGCCTGGGCCTGAGCTACGGAGCCGCGGCCGAGCGGGTGTCTGTCTCGCTGGCAGCAGCACAGGTCCAAAGCACACTGCCAAGTTCTGCGGGGTCATGCGGTTGTGGGTGTGGAAGGAGGAAACGAGGCGCAGGTGGTCCAGGAGAAGCGTCAGTGTGGCCTGTGGAGAGGGTTGCCAGGGTGGCACAAGGCGGGTAAACCTGAGGCCATTGCACTTGCGCGACACTTAGGGGTGGCTTAGAGTGGAGAAACTTCAGTTCAAGTTCTCATAGCCATGGGGAGGTGTTAGTATTTAGGAATGTATTTTGCGAAGTTGAGATTAAGGCCAAGGGCAATTTACCTTTGGAATGGAGGGGCTTGAACTCCAACCCACTCCGTGTTAGGCAGTATTAGCATGAATTTTATTTTATAGATGCACAGAAGCACAGTTTCAAGGACTTTTTCCAAGATCCCACAGCCAGGAATTTCCCTTGTGTCAGGTTGGCAGACCTGTTTGCTCAGTTTGCCACACAGCCCAGGCTGCCTTGGAACTAGCTATGTAGCTTAGGCTGGTCTCCAACTTGAAATCCTCTTGCCTTTGACTCTTGAGTGCCAGGAATAGAGAGACATGTAACACTATGCCTGCCTAGAGTGTGCGTTTTGGACAAATCTTGGCTGTTTGACCTTGGGCAAATCACTAAACTGAGCCTTGATTTCCTAATTCAGGAACTGACAGAGGAGTAACATGTACTTTGTTGAGATGTGATGATCCCGTATGATCATTACATCTCAGGCATGGTTAAAACACTTCACTGGCATCAACTGCTCTATGTCCCAATGTTCCCAGCCGGGCAACTCACTCTTTCCACGTCTGGCAGGCAGCTGAGGAGCCCTCTGGTGCCCTCAGGACCCAGGGAAGCCCTGCTTGGATGTCCTTGGGCCATGGCCTCTAGCACCACCCGATAGAGGGGCTGGGTGATGAGTGGAGTAGGCAGTTCCCGAAGATAATCCTTGAGGATGCCTGTGGACAGAGGGTCCCCTCTGGTTAAGGCACCCTGACTTCTGAAGCCACAGGGGTCACTGGGCTGACAGTAGTAGTGGGAAGAGAGCAGGTATAAGAAATGACAGCAAGATGAGACAGGAGGGGGGTTTCACTGCGGCCTTCAGGCTGGCCTGGAGGTTAGGAGTTGGAGGGACTGAGCAGGCCAGGGAGAGGGGCCATGCTGACCTGTGATGACATTGATATCAGGGTACACGTCTTCAGAGAGGCACACAGCTGCACTGTCCTGCTCAAAGGCATCTCGAAGCTCTTTCTTCACTGCTGCCGAGCCACACAGACGGTACAGCCCCACCACCTGCGGATACAGACAGAGAAAGGATGTCTGCCTGCAGCCACAGGCAAGGACTGCTGGGTTGGGGCTGGATGTCTGGACAAGGGTGACAGTGGCTGTTTTGGCCTAGGAGGGTGGGGCCATCCACATGCATCTTCATTGGCTGCCTCCCCAGCTGCTACAACAACTGTCACAAGTGTCCCTGAGCCAGGATGAGTAGTTCAGCACTCTGAGGCCAAGGCAGGAGGATCACCTGGGCTATAGGCTACAGAGTGTGCTCAAGGCCAGCCTGGGCTACTTGGCAAAACCCTGTCTCCAAAAGTAAAAAGGTGGCTGGGCGTGTAGCTCAATGGTAAAGTGCTTGCCGAGCATGCATGAGGCCCTAGGTTCAATCCCCCAGCACCAGGAAAAAGAAAAAAAGACCCAGACACACACCTAGCTTTGTAAATCCCTGTTTGGAGCACTTCCTCTGACCTCACAATTCTCATCTTCCAGGAAGCCTTCTTTGACTAATTCAAGCAAGTCAGGGCCTGCTTTAAGTTGTCCCAGACCCCTTTCCCTTTCAGTTTTTTTTTTTTTTTTAAGAAAGAGTCTCACTGTGTTGCTCAGCTGCCCTTGGATTCTCCATCCTGACTTAGCATTTCTAGTGCTGGGGCATGTGCCACCATGCTAGGCTACCTCCTTTCTTAACTCCCCTCCCAGCTATAGTTGGACATTTGTGAACTGTCAGTCATCCCTCTCACTTCTGGAGACTGAGCGCCATCAGGGCTGAGATCTTGTAATAAAATGGGACAAATGATCCGTGGGTCCTGGTGCCATGAGGGAGGATTTCTTTTCCCTTAGGTGAGTGTTGGATCCGAGAACAGCTCAGGTTGGTGACGGGGTTCCAGGGAGTATGTCTCACCCGCAGCCCTCGGCATTCGATCTGCCCCACACACTTTCGGATGATAAGAGGCACTTGGCCTGGGGACTGTTCACGTTCTACCAGTAGCTGCAGGGGGAGCCCGAAGACACGGGGCTCCACTGCGGCAGGGGTTTCTTGCTGTTCCGACAGTGTTAGCTTGGCATAAAGAAGTCCCTGGGGTTCCAGACGAACAGCCAGTTGTTGGGCCTGGCACCCTAAAGATGCAAAAAGGATTGAGCCAGTTCCGTCCCAAAGGTTCTTGTGTCCTGGCTCCTTTATCTAGGACACCCCTCACTGATGGAGCCCAACCCCCATGGGTGCTGTGGGAGAAAAGGACTCCCTGAGCTGGGTCTTGTGTCTTGCTTTTCCTTCCTGGAAGTCCCAAGTCTTACCTCGAAAGACGGTTGGCAGTAACACAGTGCCCTGGGCGCAGGGCCGGTGCCGCCTCACACCAGGGTCCCATGCAAGTACCAGGGCCCGCAGGAGCCGAGCAGCCTCCAGCTCCAAGTGGAAGGTGTGGTCCAGCCTCAGGAAGTCTGGTCCACCTCGAAGTGGCCCTGTGCGGGCCCGAGCTACCCCATCCACTTGAAGAAGACAGCAGAGATCTCGAGGAGTGGCCCCCGGAGTTGGCCGCAGACCCCCTAGCCCATACAGGTGCAAGCTGAGACGCCCCCAGAGTGCAGCCGGAGGCGCCCGAGCTGATGGGCCCACCTCATATGGCCGGAAGGCAGTGGGTGATGGTGGTCCCCCAGGCCGCTCCGGCGAATCACCATCACTGAGGTACCCACCCCTTGGGCTCCTAGTGCCTCCGGCCACTGATGCCTGCCCAGGAGTCCCCACGCTGCTGTCCAGGTGGTAGCGGCTGATGACAGAGCCTGCTGGGGCGGTCCTCTCTCGTTCCCGGCCAGTGCGGGTACCTCTCAGGCTCAGGCGACGCCGCAGCTCTGGCAGCTTCTTCATCTTCATAGAGAGGCGCCTGGCAGGACCTGGGGACTTGGTACGGGAGGTTTTGGTAGTGGGACTGGTAGGGACTGCGCCTGTAGAGAGAGTAAATCTCAGAGGCCAGGGCCTGGGTCGGGGATATGATGCTTGTGGTCCCTAGGGGGCTGGGTATAAGGCTTGTACATGCTTGCAGGTGGGAATGTGAGTACATTTGCACCTACCTTGGATGACTGAGCCTTCTGGATCAGAGGAGGCTGGCTTTGATCCCGAGGGCTCAGGTGCTGGTGGTCTGGGGTCTTCTTCAGGGATGGGGTTGTACCAAATCTCACCAGCAGGCTCTCCACTGCTAGGAGTCCCAGGTCCCAAAGATATCTCCTCTGGTGGCTTGGCCCCACCTAGCACCCACCGGCGGCTGCTGGGCTCCAGGCTTTGCAGGTAGGCTCCCCGAGCTGGGTTCCGAGGCGCCTCGGGGCTGGGAGGACCCTCTGCTCCAGCCTGGGACTCTTCAAGGATCTGAGGCGCTGGTTCTGGGGGGCTGGGCTCTGAGCGCTGGGCTGGGCGGCCTTGTGGAAAATGTAGGGAGTAAGACCCAACTCTCAAGTCTGGCCCACCGCAGCCGTCCAGCTAGTTGGCTTCGGCCCTCACTTCCACAGCTGACTGAGAAGCAATCCATTCCCGAGCCTAAGTCACTGCCCCCCTGGGACCTTCTGTTTTGTTTGGTCCTGGCAACTAGTCAGTACCTTCCCAGTCTCTAGTTTGGAGGTCCCCTGTCCCCAGCCCCTAGCATTCCAAGGGGAAACTATAACCAGCCTTGAGTTAAGATCAGATATTCTTGGGACCTCAGGTCATTTTTGCCATGTCTCTCTTCTCCAGACCTCCCATTAATCCTGGTGTGGAGTCTGATGCCTGTCATTCTCACTGAGTGGCCTTGAGCAAGTCATTTTCCCGAGGCTCCATGTCCTGTTTATGAGAAGATTGTGTGTCCCGGCGCCCCCCGCCCCCCAAGGCTTGATTAAGGGAGTTCAGTGTGAGCAGCAGTTTTATAGACAATAGGGTTTGCAGCCCAGCTCACTGCCCCAGTAGATGCTGCGGGATTGAAGGCAGGACAGGAAATACAGGAGTGCTGGTTTCTTTTTCATTCAGCCCCCTCTGCCACTTTCCAAATTCTGCCCCAAGGTCCTCCCGGACCTTGCTCCTCAGCCCAGGCCAGATTTCTATACTCAGTGCCCCATACACCCCCCACACCACCACCCCACCCCCGTCTTGGCTCCTTTCTCTCCCTGACATCATGGTTGATTTCCTGTGTGTGTTTATATGTGGGTACCCGGGTCCTTTCTCTGGCCCTGGGAACCTTGGGACTCATTGGGAAAGGCCAGGGAGGAGGGGTCAGGCCCATGGTGTGGTGGCCTCCCTCTTTTGCCTGGTTCCTTCCCAGGCCCCGTACCCCATACACTCATTTCACTAAGGTCCTGTCTTGCTGTCTGTAGACCCCCAGATTTAAGCTCCTATTTCCACCCTCTAGCACTCTGCTCTAGGTGTCTGTCATCAGTAGCATAGTCCAAAGTATTGTTTAAAGTCAGTTTACAGGACAAATCACCCAACAGCCATATGCCTCAGTTTCCCTATCTGAATAAAGAGGACAGTTTCTTGGAGCTGCCCACGGTAGGTGAGGCTGCGATGATGGCACGGAGGTGGGGAAAGCGGCATGAGTAGCTATAACCCCGCAGTACCTTTCTCGGGTACAGGAGTGCGTCCCCCATCTCTCATCCTCCAGAGCTCCCGGTGCCCACCGCCTGCCCAGGCAGTGTGTCCGTGCGGCACAGCGGGTCCTCGGGCCACCCTCCAGGCGCCCCGTCGAGGCCCCATTTCCTGTCAGGGGCGAGGCCCCGCTCCAGGGCCTCGCAAGGAACCCGCGGGGCTGGCATCTCAGGCCAGCCGCACATAACGGTCTGCGGCCCCCCGCCTTGCAAAGATCTGGCCCATGTTCCTCTGCAGCAGGGCTCGGTCCCGGCTTACCCCCCAGGTTCTGCTGCGTATTCTACCGGGGATCTGGGGATCCCAGGCCGGGCGGGGCTCCCACCTCCTCCCCCCTCGCGAGCCCCCGCACTCACCGCGCTCCTTCGCATCTGACTTTTTCCGGGGAAGTTTCTCCCGGCCCCGCAGGCGGGAGAAGGTCTTCCTGAGCAGCGGCTCGGCCATGCTGGGGCTGCGGCCGCCCGCCCCGCCCGGCCCGGCCTGCCCGCCCCCCGGCCCGCGCCAGCAGGAAGCGCATTCCGGGAATGCTTGGCCTTAACTTTTTTTTTTTTTTTTTTCCTTTTCCCTTCCCGCGGCCCGAGCAGGCGATGCTGGGAGATGTAGTCGCCTGGGGCCAGGAAGGGACATGTCGGGGTGCTGGCCCCTCTTCACCTACAAATGTCATAGCATAGACTGGGCCTTCTTAACCATCCCCCTGTATGATGGCATGCAGCAAATTCTGTCCGGTCTCCAAAAACGCATCCAAAGTACATATAATCCCACGTCTTTCGTCCCGTACATCGAGCCCCCACATCACTCACTACCTCACCCATGAATCTTCTTTGGTCACCCCAATGCCATACCTTGCCCCTCCCACCCGACCCAATTCTTTCACTGCTCAACTCTAATTACTACTGCTGTTTAACAAGCCATCCTCAAATTTAGTGATGTCAGATAGCCGTGATGCTCATCACCATTGCCCCGGGTCAGGAGTATGGACCTGGCAGAGCTGATGTTGTTCGCTTTCTAATGTCTACTTAGTCGAGAACACAGCAAGGGTAGGGATGTCTCAAAAATAAGAGGAAATGGTGTAGGATCATCTGGAGGCATAGGCAATCAGACGCTGTTTTATTTTTTTAATTAATAACTAAATACCCGTGGCTGGACAACTTTATAAAGTAGATTGAGTTCACGGCTCTGATGTCCAGTGCATAGTGCTAGCATAGTCTTGGCTCTGATGACATCCTCAAAGCTGATGATGTCATAGCAGCGCATTTTGAGATGGGAAGAGAGAGAAATTCTGGATTTGGGCTCATTCTTACAACCGCTTAACTTTCAAGAAGATTTTACTTTTTATGTATGCGTATACGTGTGCCTCTGTGTGTATATGTATGTGTGTATGTCAGATGGGTCTGGGTGCCCACAGAGGCCCTGGGAATCTGATTCCTCTGGAGTTTGAGCAGTTGCGAACCACCTGACATGTGGGTGCTGGGAACACAACCTGGATCCTCTTGAAGAGCAACAAGCACTTTTAACAGCTTGAGCGATCTCTTTAGCCCCACAAATGAACTTTTACAAGAACTAATTCAGTCCCAGGACTATCTTCTGAAGGCAAACTCCCTATGATATAGGCTGTCTTAGCTATGCCCAGCCTATTAACAGTACCACAAGGAGGACCAGACTTCCAGCACATGAACTGTGGCACAAACCGTATCTAAAGCTCAGGTCTTACAGCTGGTGCCTATCACCAGCTGGACCTCCACTGGGATAGTGGACTAAGTGCCCATTGTGGGCCTCTCCATGTGTCCTTGGCTTCCTCCCAGTTAGGCAGCTTTGGGGTAACTGGATTTCTAAGGAGTGTATTCAGGGCTCTAAAAGTTAACAGGGCAGAGTTTGCATGGCCCTTTCTGGAAACCTTGAGTGCATACTACCTCCTCTGGCACAGATTCAGGGACACACAGATGCCACCTTTCTCAATGGAAGGAAGATATGTCAAGCGGAGCTTGTCCAGATGGATGTAGAAGGAGAGACTGTGGTGATGCAGTATCGTGAAAAGATCTCTTACGTTCTAAGAGACTGGAACTTTTGCTGGACCTCACAGCCAGAGTTAATAATACACCTTGGTCACTGAAGACTGCTATCCTCCTGCGTACTCAGCCTGTTTGTTTAACTTACTCTAGGAGAACAATGTAACAATCAACTTTATTTGCCTTGGATGACCCATGTAATCAACTCTTACACCCTTAGATAATGCATAGCTGCAGTCTTAAATTATGTACTCTTCCCATGCCCCTGACTCAGATAATGCATCTGAAGCCTTTGCTGAAAGCAGCAAATACAGAAGTTAAAAGCAACTTCCTCAAACCTACCAAAAAGGTTGAAAGCAACCATTTATGGATATTAGTTGATAAACAGTGATGCTTGTTATCTGGGTCAGTTAGGATCAGGTGGAGCAAGCAACTTCATCCCTTGTAAAACTCTGGTAGAGATTTCTGTAAAGTATCCCATTCCTTCCCCCATGTGATGGAAACACACACACACACACACACACACACACACACACACACACACACACACACACACAGCTCATACAACACACAGACACAGACAGAGCAGATGCACGTGCAGGTACAAATTCAGACTCCTGCAACAATTGGAGGACAGAAGGGAGAGGATGCGTGAGGTAGAGAAGTCACATCTGGACTTGCTCTTGGTTTGATGACTCTAAGGAGAAGTGCTTTTGTTTCTTTAATGAGACACTGATGCATCCTTGGTAACTCGGAGTTAATCACTGATGTGTACGATCCTGGCAGGAGGTAGTGCTGTGGCCATCTTGAGAAATAAAACCTGCTTCACACCCATGTTCCATCTTCCATGCAGGGCCCACAGTGGACTTGGAGCTCAAATAAGATTAGGGCACATTCCTGCTGAAAGTCTTTTCACTACGGCTTACCCCCACCCACCCGGAATAAGGTCCAGATTGCCCCCATAACCTACATGAATTCTCTGGTTCCATTGAAGTGGTTGGTGGAGACCCTTTCCCATTTCCAAACAAGTTCTTGTCCCACCCACCTCAAAGAATCGAGTATAAGTGGGAGGGGGTACTTTATTGTCTGTCTGGGATAAACTCTAAATCCTCGGGATCAAAATGACACAGGATTGAGATCTTGGTAGCACCAACTAAGAACAGCCATTTTCAGAAGTCTTGCAGATCGCTGACAGGAATTCTCAAAGCTGGAGCCACAGATCTCCAGTTGCAGATCTAGAAGTTCGGAGCCACTGGTCTCAGGAATGGTGGGTCTTGGAAGCAGCTGCAGGGAAGAATTCCCTTCTGGAGGCTGTCTGAGTGAAAAGTCTTGAAGGCTGAGTCAGGAACAGTCTCTCCACCTCCGACAATGGCTGAGTCCTGGGGGCTGGCTTGAGGGCAGAAGCCTCAGGCATAGGAAGTTGCTGAGGAGTCTGTCAGGTGAGTATAACCTTCAGGCTTCTTCCTCTGAAGAGAGCTGCAACATCTGGGGCTGGGCTCCCAAGTCTCTCTCCTCTCCTTCCTCCACGGTTTCTGCAGCTTTGCAGTTCCCAAATGCCCAGATTTATTGAGGTGCCAGCCTGCTGCCTTTGTAGGAGTCTGCTTCCTCCAGCCAAGTATTTCTTTCTACCAGTTTGTTTGTTTGTTCTTGGTGTGGGGGGGGGTGGGGGGGAGGAAGGGGGCGCTGCTAAGACAGATCCTCTGCCCTGAAGACTCAAGCCTGCCAGCTGTCAGAAATCTCTATATTAGGGGGGCCCTGCCTGTCCCTAACACTATCTCTCTGGCCATGGCCTTCACTTACTATGGCTTCAGTTTGGGTCTTCCTGTTGTGTCTCTATTTCTTCCAAACTGAAGTTTTCCTGGAGTCAAGCTAGATAAGACTCAGGAAGTAAACACACTTATCTTAAGAAGTTCTTGAAACTTACAAGATCCACCAGGCCTCTCCCCCTGGGTTTTATAAGCAATAACAATTGCTAGGAAGGGGTTTCCTCAGTGAGGTTTTTGTTTTTGGTGTTGTGTATTTTGTTGTTTTAAGTTTTTTTCTTGAGACAGCCTTTCTCTTTGTACCCCTGGCTGTCTTGGAATTCATTCTGTAGACCAGGCTGGCCTTGACCTCATAGAGATCTGCCTGCCTCTGCCTCCTGAGTGCTGGGATTAAAGACATGCGCACCACTGCCTGGCAATGAGCTTCTCTCCAGGATGGAACAGATGTAGCTCACTGGCAGAGTGCTTGCCTAGTATGGGCAAGACCCTGGCTTTGATCCTAAGCACTTCGAAAAACAAACTGTCAAGTTCTGTGAATCTCTCTATTGTGTCATCGGATATGTTCTGTGGGACTTCTCACCACACAGGTCCATGTAGATGACACAAGATCTCCCCCATTCTGTGGAGTTCCCAGAAAAATGGACATTTGGCGGTTAGAACTTTTGTGGGACCTCCACAGAACCTTTAGTGAACTCTTCTCTGAGTGTGCTGGAAGTGTCTTTTTGGCCACTGTCATCAGCTTGTCTCTCAATTTTGTGTCTCTCCCTCCTAGGGACATCCCTGAGCTATCCCAAGGTACAGATGTTGCCCACATAAGTGGCTGCCAACTTCGTGATGAGTAGGGGTGTGTGTGTGTGTGTGTGTGTGTGTGTGTGTGTGTGTGTGTGTGTGTGTGTTCACATCAACTTGAGTTGGAATCCTCCATGTCTTTGATCTGGTATGCAGTGTTGGGACAGTCACTTTAGCTTTGTGAGACTCAGTGCCCGAATCACCAAGATTGTGAGTCACTCAGTGAAATCCCACAAGGAGCAGGTTGTGTAGCAGTTTCCATGCACTGAGGTATTGCGTCCTGTAGAGAAGTACATTAAGACCCAGGAAGTAAACAGCTCACAAATCTCAGGAAATACCTGAAACTTACCAGGTGCACAGGCTTCTGCCTCCCCCAAGGTTAAGAGTAAGGATGGCCAGGGAGAGCAGGCTTTTCCAACCTGTTGAGCTGCCTGTAATTCATGCAGAGAGTTCCAGGGTTCTGGCTCTTTGAGTCATCACCTATGCTAGAGTGGACTTTCAATGATGCCTTGAAGTTCCATGTTCCTGTAAGTAACACTTAAACCATATGCCTGTAATTAACTCCAATAAACTTAATGGTTCATCACATTAGATTTTAGTGGTATTATTATTCTGGTCTGTCATCAGTTTCTGATCTGGGATGAGTAGATGTTTATTGCTTATTCATGCCTCCCTAGAAATAGTGTCACACAACAGTGAGAAAGTTATATTCATTTACTATAATGCTGGGCATGATCAATCTGTTTCTTTATAATCTATATAAAACTGGATGAAACCCCTTCCTAAATCATTACTGAGGATTTGGAGAAACTCCAGTTTGCTTCTTATAGTCTCCTGTTCCTGAGATGTTAGTTCTACCATGTGCCCTCTGGTCCTGCTCTTAAGGATGGAGCACCTGACTGCCTTGACGTCAGCAGAAATCCACAGAAGGCACCTAGATCTGGAGCAGACTTTACGGAAGGTGAAGGGAGTTGGAGAAGGTGGCTACATCTCAAATTGCACCAGTTTAAGCATGACTATTATTTTAGTGCATTTTCTGCTGCTAAAACACAGTAACAGGGACTAATAAAGACAATAAGTTTATTTTAGCTCACAGTATTTTGAGGCTGAAAGCTCAAGTTTGAGTGACCTTATCTGTTCAGGCTATGGTTAAGGCTCCCTTGGTTAGGTCACTGCCTGCAGGTGGTTTGTGTGTGTGTGTGTGTGTGTGTGTGTGTGTGTGTGTGTGTGTGTGTGAGAGAGAGAGAGAGAGAGAGAGAGAGAGAGAGAGAGAGAGAGAGAGAGAGAGAGAGAGAGAAAGAGAGAGAGAAAGAAAGAAAGAAAGAGAGATCAGATAGGAAGCCAGAGACTGTGAAGAATCCAGCCTCCTTCTGTAATGACTCACTCTCTTGTGAACTAATTTACTCTAGGAGACCAGCATTACTTCCAAGAGTGGTGTCCTTAATAACTTAATTCTGTTCCAATAGGCTATGCCTCTTAAAAGTCCCACTGTATTCCAATCCAGCCACACTGGGGACCAAGCTTTATAGCAGGTGGAACAAATGATGGATACAATCAGTCCATATCCAAGCCATACCAACTACAGATATCTTTGTTCCAATGCAGCCTATGTGGCATCCTAGGCTTGCGATGTAGATGTAACAGTCTTATTAAATAAGAAACATAGAGCCAAATGTAGAGTTAAAAGCCCAAGAGGTCAGAGCAGTAGCTAAGAGCTGAGACCAAAACCTCCTTCTTATCACCCACTGCCACTGCTGTCCTTCCACTGAGAAAGAGACCTACTTCCTGTGTATCTGTCTTTTTATTGACTTTCTGTTCTGCCTTCTCATTGGTTGTAAACCCCACCACATGACCTCCTCGTCACTGCCTGTCTATACAGATCTCCAGGTCTTCTGTGGTTGGTATTGAGATTAAAGGCGTGTGTCTCCATGCTGGTGGTGTCCTTGAACACACAGAGATCTTCTGCCTGTCATGTGATCAGACTTCACTGCCAGACTTCTGCTATGGCTTGCTATTAGCTCTGACCCCCAGGCAACTTTATTTATTAACATACAAATAAAATCACATTTCAGCACAAATAAAATATCACCATATTGCTACCACACTGCTTTGCTGTCACACTGCTTCATTCATTCATTCATTCATTAACTAACACACACACACACACACACACACACACACACACACACACACACACACACACCACACACACCATGTAGCCCAAGCTGGCCTTGAACTCAGAGATCAACCTGCCTGTTTCCCGAGTACTGGGATTAAGGAGTGAACCACCATGCGTAGCATTCTATGCTTACATTTTGAGTGGGAGGCTAGTATACTAAGCGTAGGGGTAGTATACCTACACTGTATACCTACAGTGTAGATGTAACCAACCTTCTTATTAAATAAGAAACACAGAACCAATGCAAAGAAGAAAGCCAAGAGGTCAGAGCTAAGAGCTAAAACCTTACCCTTCCTCCTGCAGTGGTCCTACCTCTCCGAACCAGAGCTACTTTCTGTGTTAAAGTCTTTATATAGAGTTCCTGTTCTGTGTTCTCATTGGTTGTAAACCCAAACACATGACCGCCTCGTCACGGCCTGTCTGTATAGGCCTGCAGGTTTTCTATGATTGGTATTGAAATTAAAGGCATGTGTATCCAATACTGGCTGTATCCCTGAACACACAGAGACTTACCTAGCTCTGCCTACCAAGTGCTGGGATTACAAGCGTATGCCACTACTGCCCTGCTTCCCTATGGCTTGCTAATAGCTCTGACCCCTGGGCAACTTTATTTATTAACATACAAATAACATTTTAATACAAATAAATTATGAAGATCTGTACAAACAAATGTATGTGTTAGCTTTCTGTCACTGTGGCAAACGAAAGGGATTCTAGCAAGCCCAAGTGTGGCAAACATGACTCTGGCAGCCTTGCCCTTCTCCCCCATTCCCTCTGCCTTGCTAAAAACCAATAGATTGCATTCCTGAAGCTAGCCACCAAGGTCTGTTCCCTTATTTGGCCACTTCCTCCTCCTGAGTGTTAGCATTCAGACCCGCTTCTTGGAATCCTGGCCAATAAGCATATAATACCCTGGCCCACCCAGTGTCCTGATGTCATCTTATGTTCCCGCTTCACGCACTCTCTCTCCCCCCTCTTACCACCAGGTAGCATGCACCTCTGCCCCCGTCTCTCTCTCTTTCCCTTTTCTCTTTCTCTTCTTCCCACCAAATAATACTCCACTGACCGCTGTCTGCATGGTGTCTCTGTCTCTCACCCACTGTGGGGCACCTTGGCTCCACCTGCCAAGGCCTCTCTCTTGCCATATCACAACACTGAGGCTGACCACCAAGGTGTCCAGTTATCAAAGTATTGAAGTCCAGCAATCAAAAGCTCTCTTTGGCTCACCTAATTAACATACCCAATTAAAATTAAACACCTCATCTTAACACAGGGTTTCCCATTTTACCTTTATAAACCGCCATTTTCCTATGTGCCACATCTCTCTCCTCTCTGTCCAGAGGCAGTGCCCCAGCCCCCCTTTCTCTTGTTCCCCCTTTCCCTGTCCTCTGTCTCTTGTCTTTGTCTCTTATCCCTGCCCTCTTTCCCTCTGGGGCAAACCAATCTCCTTTGTGCTGAGAACTTGGTCTTGGGGTCCTGAGCAGATTCTGTTCTCTTGCACAAACATGGAGCTAAGTGGCTTATGGAGAGGGCAGGATTGTTTTGACTCACAGTTTTGGGGGCTCACAGTCTGTGCTTTGCTGGGCCCTTTGCTTTTGGGCCTGTCACAGTGGGAAGTGAAGGTATAATTAAGCTGTTTGTTTCATGGCTGGGCTGTGAAAAGCAGCAGAAGGAAGAAGGACCTGGGGTCCTAGAGGGCGCACCTTCAAGGACGCACCCCCAGTGACACAATGGCCTTTCCTCTGAAAAGGCTCCACCACCTCCCCAAAGCTCCATGGACTAGTATGTGACTTCTCTTGTTGGGTGTAAAAGAATGTCTGCTTATACCAGACAGGACGCTGCCACCAGGTAAAAGGAACAATCTTCCCAGAATTCAGCTTGGAGGGCCGGTGCACTGATTGGGACTGACTGGGGCTTCTCACGGGTGTGTAGATTGCTCAGAGGTAAAGCCCCTCCCTGCATGTGTGACAATTTTCGGAAAGCTGCAATCCTGGAGCTCTTTGCACAGCCTATAGGTTAGAGAGTCTCCTCCCTGGCAGTCCTTACAGTCTATGTGGTCTTGGGGAGGAAGTGGGCATTGTGAATCTTGTAAGTTTCAGGGATCTCTTGAGGCTTCCTGAGAGTTACAGAGCTCGATCTAGGATGCTTCACTTAGGAGGATACTGCTGCATAGCAATTAGGGAGCAACCCTCTAACACAGGGGCCGTTGGATAACACTGTATCCAAACCAAAGCAATACAAATCCACTGCAATACAATCCACGGTAAGGGCACAGTGACCCAATCAGGCTGATGTGACTGCAGCAGCAGATGCAGGTAAGAGGGAGTGGGATCTATGTTGAGATCTTAAATTCAGGAGAGTGTTAACTCTGGGAGGTAGTGGGAGGTGGAAACTGTAAGCAGACGTCCCCTTTGTTCCTGCCTGCTCTACCTATGTGTCTAGTCTGGGTTTGTTTCATGGCTGGGCTGTGAAAAGCAGCAGAAGGAAGAAGGACCTGGGGTCCTAGAGGGCGCACCTTCAAGGACGCACCCCCAGTGACACAATGGCCCTCGCTAGGCCTTTCCTCTGAAAAGGCTCCACCTTTTTTTTTTTCACCTTTGGCCCTCCTTGATGTCTACTTCTCCCTCATGTTTCTTATGTAGCTGTTTCCTCTGAATAGAAACATTTACAAGGCTCATGAATTGCTTGGAACATACAAGGCCCAGGAAGTAAACTCGGAAACTTCAAAAAGTTACAAGCTTTAGGAAACCACACCCTCTAGATTATATAACAGAAACATTTGCTGTAGGTAGAGGGATTCTGATTGGCCTTGGCAGTTTCATGCAGCCTGTGGAGGGGGCTCCAGGGATGCAAGTTTTAAGAGTTGTCGCCAAGATAGAGGGGCTTTTGAGTGATTCTCTTGAGTCTCCCATGCTTCTGTAACCCTAATGAACTTATTAGGTCACTAAGCTAGACTTAGGTACAGTTGTTTCTTTGGTCTGTTGTTGGTGCCTTATCTAGGGTGAATAGATGTTTATGTCTCTCTGAGAGAAGGCACACATCTACCTTATGATTGGCAAATGATGGCCTGCCAGATTGTGACAGCTAACGTTATATTCATGGCTAATATTAAAATTTAAATTATAAAAATTGCATGCTTGAGAGAACTACAAGGGCCTGCCAGATTGTGACAGCTAACGTTATATTCATGGCTAATGTTAAAATTTGAATTATAAAAATTACATGCTTGAGAGAACTACAAGGCAAAGTTGGACCTCCAAAGGGTTGTTTTCGTTATTGGTCTTGTATAACTTTAACAAAACTTGTTTATGCCGGGGTGGGGGTGGGGGATGGGGGTGGGGTGGTTCACAACTTCAGTTACTGGGGTTCTAGTGCCCTCTTTTGTCTTCTACAGGTACTGCATGCGTGTGGTGCATTTGCATGTAGGCAAACCATTCGTGCAAATAAAAGTAACAGAAAAAGTAGAGCCTAAATGCAAAGTGTCCATCAGGAAAGCATCATCGGGGCTGCTTGTCAGGAAGAAAACTCGGCCACCAAACTCGGCCACCAACCCAGATCACGAGATGCTAACTTCAACATCCCTCGGGGGATTCAGATGATCCTTAAAGTTTGAGCACCGCTGGGCCTGCAGAGGGAGTCCTGTAGAAAACTGGGAAACAGATATTTTGTGGGCGGGGTTAGCGGGTGGGTTAGGTGGTTGGTTGACTGACTGCCTCCCCCCGCCCCCCCAAGACAGGACCAGCCGTGTAGCACAGGCTGACTTCAAACTCCAGACCCTCCTGCCGTGCTGAGAATCCGGGCACATCCTGTGGTCAAAATGTCCGGCACAGAGGCCAGATGAAAATGTTGCGGGTAACGTCTGGGCCAAAAATCTAGCAGAAAAATTCAGGCAAAAAATACAGAAACAAAAGCCAAAGCAAAGTCTTGGCAAAAAGTTTGGCACAAAGCGGGTGAAAAGGCTGCGTGAAAAATGTCAGAACAAAAAAATCCAGGGAAAAAAATACAGGCCACAAATACCGGCATAGAAGCTGGGAGCAAAGACTATGCAAGACAGGAGAGTCTGGAGTTGGAGGTCAGCTTGTGCTACATAGCTGGGTCCTGTCTACAAACAAACAAACAAACAAACCAGCCAGGTGGTGGTGGCACTCCCCTTTAATCCCAGCACTTGGGAGACAGGGGCAGGTGGGTCTCTGTGAGTTTAAGGCCAGCCGGGTCTATAGAGTAAGTTCCCAGACAGATAGGGCTACACAGAGAAATCCTGTCTCAAAAAAAAAAACCCAATAAATAAGTAAATAAATAAACCAACTAATCCATCCACTACCACCCCTGCCCACAAAATACCTGTTTCTCAACTTTCTACAGGACCCTCGGCAGACCCAGTGATGCCCAAATTTTAGGATTATTTGAATCCCCCGAGGGATGTTGAAGTTAGGATCTAGTGGTCTGGGTTGGAGGCCGGGCTTTTCTTGACAAGCAGCCCTGAAGATGCTTTGCATTCAGGCTTTGCTACTTTCTTTTTCTTTCAGCATTGAGGGATTAAGTCCAGGGGTTTGTGCATGCTAGGGAGTGTTTGGGAAAGAATAATCTCAGAGTCAAACCAAGGAAAACACGAACAGAGTGAAAGTGATTGGGCAGGGTGATTTCCTTTTGCAAAAAGAGTTCTCTAGAACCCAGCCTGGGGTGGTAGACACAGTGGCCAAAACGGCTCCGTCTTTTATCACTGGCATGGATGGTGACTGTCCCATTCTGCTGGTAAGAGCTGAACTCTTCAAGATGATGAGGTTGGCTGAGTGGTAAAAGGAGAAGGGGAAGGGTTAAGAAATAAGGGCCCTTGTTAGGTATACTATCTTTAAAAGAAAAAAAAAAGAACGTTCTCACAGGGGAGTGCTTTATTTCTGAACTTCACTCAAATTCTCTACTTTTTTTTTTTTTTGAGAATTGGTAGATTGTTCTGTGAGGCATTTTCTGGGGAGAAACAGCATCAGCTCTCTCTCTCTCTCTCTCTCTCTCTCACACACACACACACACACACACACACACACACACACACACACACACCAACTCACCAAAGATAGAGAACAACAGACCAAGGTAACGATTGCACCAGTGCCCAGCCAATGAATTTATTAACAGGAATATGGGTGAGAGTTTACTTCCATGAGCAAAGGCAGCTGCATCACTGAAAAGCCCACCCATTTAAAAAAGCCACAACCTCCGGGTGGCGCTGCCGCCTTTAATCCCAGCACTCGGGAGGCAGAGGTAGGCGGATCTCTGTGAGTTCGAGACTAGCCTGGTCTACAGAGCAAGATCCAGGACAGGCGCCAAAACTACACAGAGAAACCCAGTCTCGAAAAACCAAAACCAAAACCAAAACCAAACCAAAAAAAAAAAAAAAAAAAAAAAAAAAAAAAAACGCAAGCAAGCCAGCCACAACCCTGGGGCTTTTGCTTGACTTGCAGGCAGCTGGAGAAGGCTTCAGAGCCTTCCTGGAGCGGTGCCTGTGGTCCTGGGCTCCTCCCCCAGCAGGTGTTTAAGCATCCACAACCTGGTGGAGCAGCCCTGGGTGATCTTCCTCCTCGGCTTCTCCCCTAGCAGTTGTTTAGGTGTCCATGACCGGGTGGAGCAGCCCAGGTCTATCTTGTAAACTTCAGCTTTTCAGATCTGTGAGGTTTGTTTACTTCCCGAGTTCCAGGAGACTCTTCTTGGAGGCAATGTTTCAGTTTCAAAGCTGTGAGGAGGAAGACTGCCGACCCAAATCATCACGTACAAATTAATTCAAGCCAGCTTTTCTGCTGTGTCCACGAGCTGCCTCCCCCTGAGGTGGGGTTGGAGAGGTCAGCATTGGACATGATGAAGATGAGGTTCACGGGTAGAGGGTTTCCAAATGGGGGATTTGGTGGGTAAAATAGGGTTACAGGAGCAGAACATAAGCATAACAAATTAGTCCTAATGACCTGAAACAAAGACGTGGTTGCATCATGGGCATAACGAGGTAGTCATAGCAACAGGTAGTTATAGGTGATCATATAACCATTTGAAACAATGGTAGGGTTGCAGGATGATTATAAACGTCTTTCTGAAACAAAGACATGATTGCCACCATACTTAGTGTGGTTGTGCATGCCTTTAATCCTAGAGGCAGTGGATCTCAGTGAGTTCGAGGCCAACCCGGTCTACGAAGCAAGTTCCAGGACAGCCAGAGCTGTTACACAGAGAAACCCTGTCTTGAAATAAATTAATTAATTAAGGGCTAGAAAGATGGCTCAGTGGTTAAGAGCACTGACTGTTCTTCCAGAGGACCTGTGTTCAGTTTCTAGCATCCACATTACAGCTCAAAACTGTAACCCCCAACACCCTCACACAGACAAATGTGCACATAAAATAAATATAAATAAATAAATAAACTATTTTTTAAAAAAAGACATGATTGCCATTACTAGGAAAGGCAGCACAGAACCAATTGTAGTTACAGGTAGGGTGCCCCCCCAATCTTTGAGAAACAGAGGTTTAATAATAAACAGGAATGAACCTAGTTTGTCTTTACTGTAAGATGGTTTTTAAGCCTACGATGGAGGCGCGATGGTTCTTCAGGTCATCTAGAGTTATTTCAGAATTTGTATATAAGATCTTGGGGACAGCTCAGTTCTGGGCTGACAAGCTGAAGGAAGGCATAAAGGATGTGTAAGCAAATGGTGTGGTGGTGTTTGGGTGGAACTCTATGGGCTTTAGAATTAGAATTTTATATAATAGGATCAGAAATATTCTTGTTTTGGTTTTTTTCCTCACAATTAAAACAAAACATAAGAACCAGAACTCAGGGTGGTGGAATGCCCCTGTCACAACAGCACCAAAGAGGCGGAAGCAGGAGGTTTTCAAATCTGACACCAGCCTAGCCTATATAGTGAGGCACTGTCTCTAAAAACCAAAAACGAGGTGGGGGTGGGGTGGAGAGATGGCTCAGTGGTTAAGAGTGCTTGGTGGCCTTGCAGAAAACCCTGGTTCCGTGCTCATCATCTGTTCACCACATGGTGACTCACAACTCCAGGTCTTGGGGTTCAAGTGCCCTCTCTTGGCTTCTATAGGTTCTGCGTGCATGTGGTGCATTTTTATGCAGGTAAAACATTTATAAAAATAAAAGTTAAAAAAAAAGCCTATGCATGCCTTTAATCTCAGTACCCAAGAGGCAGAGGCAGGCAGATCTCTGTGAGTTCAAGTTCAGCCTGGCCTATGGTGATAATTTAATTGTACTGAAATGTGATTTTATTTGTATGTTAATAAATAAAGTTGCCCGGGGGTCAGAGCTAATAGCAAGCCATAGCAGATCTGGGCGTTCATGGGGCACGCCTTTAATCCCAGCACTTGGTAGGCAGAGCTAGGTAGATCTCTGTGTGGTCAAGGATACAGCCAGCATTGGAGACACACACCTTTAATCTCAATACCATAGAAGACCTGGAGGGCTGTACAATAGACAGTGATGAGGCAGTCATTTGGTTGGTTTTACAACCAATGAGAAGGCAGAACAGAAAGTCTATATAAAGACAAACAGACAGGAAGTAGCTCTCTTTCAGAGAGGTCTCTTGACTTAAGAGGCTAGCTGCAGCAGGTGGGTAAGGCTCTTAGCTCTGATATCTTGGCTTTCTTCTTTGCATTGGTTCTGTGTTTCTTATTTAATAAGACGGTTGGTTACATCTACACTGGCCTACATAGCAAGTTCCAGGCCAACCAGTGATGCGTAAGTGAGACCCTGTCTCAAAAAGAAAATAAATCAATAAAAAACAAATAAATATTGAAAAATGTCTTCATGAGAGAGGAATAAAAGTTAAAACAAGCAAACAAACAAACAAAATTATCTTCATGAAAAGTCAAATATAGCCAGGTGGTGGTGGTTCATACCTTTAATCCCAGCACTTTGGAGGCAGAGACAAGTGGGTCTCTGCCACGACCTGCATGGCCTGGGACCCAGAACTGGTGAGGGATGTCGAGGTTAAGCAGCACTCAGGACACACCGTGGTTCATCATTCAAAGAGAGCCCCTTTATTGACTATCCATCAGCCTTTTATACCCTACTACTTCCTACTCTCCATGGGGTCAGGGTACGGTCCTCAGGTTCCCATCCGTGTCCCAGCAGCTCAGCCAAACAGGAAGACCGCAAGCAGAGAGCTGATTCTTGAAACAATATTCCAGCAATAGCTATATCGTAAATATCCTGTGACTTACTGACCATAGGAAAAGAGGAAGGACAAAAGGGCACCTTAGGGCAACTTAGGGCAAGCAAACAGGCTATGCACAAGGCCTGTTCAGCGTCTGCTGCCAACATGTCCTCTCCTTTTCTTTTTTAAAGCACACAGATAGCCCCTGTCTTAGGTCACCTGTAGCACCCTGTCTGACTTACCCGTCCTCGGGGAGGCCCTTCTATCCCCTGTCTTAGGTCGTCAGCATGGCACAGGAGTTGCCTGTCTTTGGGTACTATCTTTCCAACATATGTAACCACACCTGAGCAGATTCAGGGGGCTGAATAGCTAATAAAGCTTGCTTGGTTGCCCGTTGGCCTCGACTAAACTGGAGACGCCATCGGGGCACCATGAAGAATCCGAGCCCAAGACCCAGGATAAGTAGGGAAACGGACCCTGACCACCTAGTAACCCATCCAGCAATTTTTGACATAGCTTGCCACCAAACATTTTCATCAATAGGAGTGACTCTAGTTTCATTAATACGAACAATGGCATGAACTAATTGCAAAGTAAAATTTACAAAAGTTGCATTCCATGGCCCTCTTAAGTAATCATTCAATTCTTTAACCTTAGCAGATGCATTCATAACAATATCAGGGGTTACACATATTTCAGAAAACCCATAGGCACATAACATATGTTGTCTAATTGTCCATTTAAAGTCTGTTGGATGTCCAAAGCACCAGCCACTCTTTCCGACAGGGCATTAATAGTAGTAGCCTGTCACACTCCCTGGGAAATAGCCAATCCAGCTGCAATGGCTGCAACAGCCGAAGTTGCAATGGCAGCAATTACAGCAGCAGTTATGCCAAGGTCCCGTCTGCTGCGATGAAGTTGCAAGGGAAATTCTGCTGCATTCTGTTCCAGCAGCATCATGACAAAGGCAGGAATTCTCACCACCACAGCATGTGTGACATTAGGACTCCAGCAATTGCTTAGGCTGCAATTCAAAGCTGAACAATTTAACTCCTCCCCTCCCACACCCAAGCCATTCCAGAGAATAAAGAAAAAAATGTGGTATTATTGAATCCTGCAGTAACGTTTCGAGCAAAGCATAGGGAATTACGTAAATTCATGGTGACATTTATGCTTTGCACATCATGTTTAACATTACTAGCTGCAGTTCCAATAGTCCAATTAGAGACAAAGGCAGCAGGAAACACAGAGCTTTCAATACTTACTGATAACAAAACTGGAGGATTCTTAACCAGGCTCCATGAAGGCTCTGTGTAGACCCAACGGCTAAGGACCATCAGCACCATCAGAATCATGAGGTTCTTCATGTTGAGATTTCTGTGTCTATTCCACAGGCCGAACACACTGTTCTGGTATCCAGATTGGTTTCTCAGCACCTGGAGGGTATACACAAACTGCTCCCCTCACCCTAGCCAATAGCGGTGCTGGGGACTGCCATGTGCTTGTGGAAAGATCCTTCCACCTGACCAGAACCTCAGAGGGAGAGGGGCTGGAAAAATGCCGTTGAGCAGCAGTATGCCCATGAACATCCACAAGCAAAAAATGTAAAATAAATAAAGTAATGGAAAGGAGTAATTGTGATCCCTGTACATCCCTGTACATCTCACCTTCTTTTGTTTTTTGCAAATAAGTCTTTAAATGTTTATGCGCTCGTTCAATTATCGCTTGTCCTTGAGGGTTATAGGGAATGCCAGTTTTATGAATTATATTCCATTGTGAACAAAATTTCTGAAAACTTTGGCTGGCATAAGCTGGCCCATTATCTGTTTTAATACACTGTGGAACTCCCATATAAGAGAAATCAGCCAAAAGATGTTTAATTACATCTTGTGCACGCTCCCCCTTGTGAAGGGTGGCTACTATATAATGAGAATACGTGTCCACAGACACATGTACATATGATAAAGTTCCAAAACTTGAAATATGTGTGACATCCATTTGCCAGATATCGTTGGGATGTAGGCCACTAGGATTAACACCTAATGATGGTACATGAATAAAAGGAGCACAAGTGGCACAAGTAGATACAATTTTTAAGGCCTCAGTGTGAGTACAGCCAGTACGATGCTGTAAGTTTGTGCATTGAGATGGGATTTCTGATGTAATTGAAATGCCTGATCAAAGGTGGTGACTACACAAGTGAAGTGAGTAGCTACATCTACAGCGACATTGCCTTCTGCAAGCGCCTCTGGAAGACCAGAGTGCCCTCGAATATGGCCCACAAACAGAGGATGTTTTCTAGCCCAAATTAACCTTTGAATGGTCTGTAATTGAGAATGTACTGTGGACTGTTTTCCAATGTATGGAGTGGTTTCAATGCTATGCATCATTTTGGCCACATAGCAACTATCAGTATAGACATTTATAGGTTCTAAAGAGTAAACTTGCAAAGCCAATTGTAAAGCTGTAATCTCAGCTTGTTGTGCAGACATGGAGGGCACTGCCATCCCCACTGATGGCCACAGCAAAACCTCCTTTAGATGCATCAGTAAAAATTAAACGAGCACCCTTAATAGGTTCCTGTTTTACAATATGGGGAAAAATAAAACTATACACTTTAAAGCTTTCTATAAGTTTATGTTTTGGACAATGATTATCTATATAGCCTGTGAAAGTACACAAGAAAAGGCACCAAGCTTCATGTTCTCTTTGCAAATAAGTTACCATTTCTTGTGTATAAGGGAGTACAATGCACTCAGGAGACTTTCCAAACAAGGATTCCCCCTTATATTTAGCTTTCCATAGGAGTTGAATTACTAATTCATAATATGCATTCAAAGTTTTAGATGGGGATGCAGATAAATGCACCCAAAATATGGGCCCTGTTTGCCAAAATACTTACATAGGTGAAAATTCAGAGGGAAGAATTAGCAATAATAAGGGTTTGGTATAATCTATTTGTTGCACTTGGAGTTCTTGTAGTGCTTGTTCTACCTTTCCTAAAGCGGCCTTGGCTTCCGCTGATAGGGTCCTTAAGGAAGTTGGAGAAGAATCTCCTTTTAAAACATCATAGAGAGAGCCGGGCGGTGGTGGCGCACGCCTTTAATCCCAGCACTCGGGAGGCAGAGGCAGGCGGATCTCTGTGAGTTCGAGGCCAGCCCGGGCTACCAAGTGAGTCCCAGGAAAGGCGCAAAGCTACACAGAGAAAGCCTGTCTCGAAAAACCAAAAAAAAAAAAAAAAAAAAAAAAAAAAAAAAAAAAAAAAACATCATAGAGAGGCTTAAGCTCTCCAGTGGGTATTTGGAATGAGGAACGGAGCCATTGAATTTCCCCTAAAACCTCTGCCAACGATACAATGTCTTTAATTCTGCAATATGAAATTGTAATTTCTGTGGAAATATCCCTACAGAATTTATAGTATATCCCAAATATTGATAAGGAGCCATATTTTGTACCTTTTCTGGGGCAATCACTAATCCTGCAGCTGCAAGTGCTTGTTGCAAATCTGCATAAGGAACAGAAAATGCAAAACGCTGGCAATCTTGCTGAGCCAAAGGGATAGTAAAAAAGCAATCTTTCAAATCTAGCACTATCATATGCCAGTCTTTGGGAATAGCAACTGGGCTGGGAAGGCCTGGCTGAAGAGCCCCCATTAACTGCATAGTGGCATTTACTGCACGTAAATCTTGTAAAAGTCTCCATTTTCCAGACCTTTTTTTGATAACAAAAATGGGAGTATTCCAGGGGGACGTGGAAGGGACAATATGCCCTGCCAACAATTGTTCCTGTACTAACTCATGGGCGGCCCTCACACAGGCTCATCAGATAACCAAGTAACAGGTGTGGGAGAAGGCTGCACACCAGTGACCACTACTAAAAATGCCCTAAGCCTCTCCGATCTCCAGGTAGTCTGGTGACCTCATCGGCAGCAGTAAGAGCAGCAACACAACCCTGCTCTGCCTTTCCCAGCCCTTTTCCTGGTGTCCATCCCATATCCATCATTATGTTATCAACGAATGGATTTTCTCCCTTTAGCGCTTGAGTAGTGAGAACCGCTCCCATGGTTTCTAACACATCTCTTCCCCACAGGTTAGTAGGTAAACAATACAACATAAGGTTGAAAATGTCCTTCATGCCCCTCCTGATCACTCCACTTCAATATGCAAGCACTTTTCTGTGGTCTGGTCTGTCCTATGCCCTGTAACACTGCTGTAGAATCCTCCAGAGGCCATCGTGCAGGCCAAAATTCTTTGGATATAACGGATACATCTGCCCCAGTATCAAGAATCCCCACAAAAGATTTACCTTGAATTTTTAATTCTAATTTAGGTCTAGAGTCTAGGTGGGCTACCCAGAATGCTTGAGGAGTACCAGTGGACCTGAAACCTCCCTTTCCCTGAGCTACACATAAACTTCTACTTTTTGTAGAAACAATAGGAATCAGAAGTAGCTGAGCTATACACTCCCCTTGCGGGATCACTAAGACCCCCTGTGTTGCCTCTGCTATGATTTTTATCTCTCCCTCATAGTCATTATCTATCACTCCAGGCAAAATCCTTATGCCCTTCATATACGCACTACTTCTACCCAAAAGCAGTCCCACAGATCCTTTTGGTAAGGGGCCATAAACTCCAGTGGGTAGTGCTTGAGGTCCCATTTGAGGGGTTAAGATTGCTCTGGCGGCAGAACTGAGGTCCAGTCCTGCGCTTCCTGGTGTTCCTCGACTGAGTTGGTCAATTGAAAGGGGTTGTTTTGTGGAATGAAACGGAGGCGACCACTGCCTGGGATTACTGTTTGGGTCTGCATAGCTCCATACACTCTGGCTTTCAGGGCCCATAGTGGGCCCCGTCCCCCATTTCCTGAAGGTAGTGGGTTATCCTGTGCATCAAACTTAGATCTACATTCACTACTCCAGTGCCGACCCTTTTTACATTTGGGACATATTCCAGGTGACTGGTTTGGATTGTTTTGTGGGCAATTGTGTTTCAAATGGCCTTCCTGCCCGCACTGGAAACATCCTTTAGGTCGAGCACCTCGGCCATTCATGCCTTGCAAGCCATGTCTTATGGCAGCAGCTAAAATTTGTCCAGTAATATGATTACCATCTATGTATTTGCAGACACGAAGCATGCCATTCAAACTCTTGCCTTTGCTCCCTCTTAATGCTTCTTTGCAATACTTATTTGCATTCTCATGTGCCAACTGTTTAACTACCGGCATAGCCTGACCAGAATCTCCAAAGATCTTTCCGGCCAATTGCAGAAGCCGTGACACAAAATCTGCATAGGGGTCTGCAGGACCTTGCAAGACCTTTGAAATTTGTTCTCCCGCAGCAAGGTTTGGCCGAGATTTCCAGGCTCGGACCGCCGCATTACTTATTTGAGCATAAGTGCCAGGGTCATACAATATTTGCTGCTGAATATCAGCATATTGCCCTGCGCCTGCCAGCATGTCATAATTCCTCTGGGGTTGACCGGCCCACGCATTAATGCGTGCCAGCTCTAAGCATCTTTCGTGATTCTCACTTTTCCACACGAGATAATCTCCTCCAGACAGGGCAGCACGGCATAATTGCTGCCAATCGCTAGGTGTTAAATAACTAGCTGAAAAGGACTCAAAAATTCTCACAGTGAATGGAGCCTATGGACCATAACTGCTCACTGCTTCTTTTAATTGTTTCATTTCTTTAAATGTCAAAGGTACATGATTCCTGATGGCTTATCCAGACGGCTTGTCTGGCAGCATTAACAGTTTCAGAAACGGGATAAGCCTGCACAGTATCCTGCCAGATAACTCCCCTCCATTTCCCTTCCTCCTCATCACCCTGATTGTCCCTGTCCAACCAGTATGGATTATGAGGCGACGGACGATAGCAGATCGGAGCCGAAGGCTCTTTATGTTTTACTTACATTTTCTGCAGCCGCCGCCGTTGTAATTCTTCAATCTCTTTCTCTAACTGCTCCTCCTCATCCAACAACTCATATATAGACTCAAGGTCACTCTCATCATCCTGAACTGCAAGTGTTGTGGGGTTTCATAGCCTTCTCTTCCTCTTTTTCCCCTTTTAAAGATTCATTAGTTTCAGCTTCCTGGGCAGTGGCGAAAGCCTGCTCACATTCTGCTAACTGTTCCTTCACTTTCACCTTGTCAGTTAATAGCGCATCCTTTCCCAGCCTCCAAAGAGAAAAGGCTGCAATCGGAAACTCCTCTGGTCCCGTATCCTGCAATGCCTTCTGTAGATCAAGTTTCACCTGTTCCCAGTCAGGGATATTCAACCCTCCTCCTGTCAGAAACCACGGGCTAGCTTCAGCTACAGTGTCCACAAATGTCAGTGCGGTACTAGACTTAATACCTGTTCCTTGTTTCTGCAACAGCTCTCTCAATCAGTGGCCAGGTGAGCCTTAGCTGTGGAATTCCCCATGGTACGTACCCTATTTTACTCTGTTACATCCAATCCTCCCCCTTGGAAAGAAGGGGTAAGCATACGAGGCTCACCTTCACAAAGGAAGGGGGAGGATTGGATGTAACAGAGTAAAATAGGGTACATGCCACAGGAAAAGAGGAAGGACAAAAGGGCACCTTAGGGCAACTTAGGGCAAGCAAACAGGCTATGCACAGGGCCTGTTCAGCGTCTGCTGCCAACAGGTCTCTGTGAGTTTGAGGCCAGCCTGATCTACAGAGTGAGTTCCAAAGCTACACAGAGAAACCCTGTCTCAAAACAAAACAAAAACAAAACAAACAAACAAAAAAAAGAAGTCAAATATAAAGCCAAAACTAAAATAAAACAAAAAACTGAAACAAACAAAACAAAAAGAACACCAGAGGGACTAAGGAGACAGCTTGGCCAGTAAAGTTCCGGTGGCTTCAGAAGGAGGACCCAGTTTTGGATCCGCAGTAGCCATGTGATGAGCATGATGATGAGTCTGTAACCCTCCCACCGGGGCAGCAGGAAGGGGAGAGGGGAGAGAGACTCCTGGAGCTCCCTGGCCAGCCAGTGTGGCCATCTGATAAGCTCCAGCTCAAGGGAGAGGCCCTGTCACAAGCAATAAAGAGAGAGGAAGAGAGGGCGACGTTCAGTTTTGACATCTCGCCTTCATATGCTTGGGTACGCTCATGGACACACACACACAAAAACGTATACAATACAAAACCAGAGTGGGGTGTGACGGTCCATGCCTGTAGCAGAGGAAGCAGAGGAAGGAGGATCAGGAATTGGAAGCCACTTTGTGTCAAGAATATGCACGTGTGGATGATATGTGAAATTAGGTTAATTATAAAATAAAAATATTAAATAAAAAAAGAATATGCACAAGGGCTTGGAGAGATGCCTCAAAGTTTACAAGTGCTTGCTGTGTTCAGTTCCCAGCACTCACCTCATTGGGTGACTCAGGTATCTGTTACTCTAGCTCCAGGGAATCCAGCACCCTCTTCTAGACTGCAGGCACCTACACATACTTACATCCCTGTCATCATACACGTAATTAAAAAATAAATCTTTGTTGTTGTTGTTTGAGACAGGGTCTCACTATGTAGCCCTGTCCTGGAACTCACTCTGTAGACCAGGCTGGCCTGGAAATCAAAGAGATCTGCCTGCTTCTGCCTCCTGAGTGCTGGGATTAAAGGTCTGCACCATCACTGTTTGGCAAAAAAAAAAAAAAAAAAGTAAATCTTAAAAAAAAAAAAAGAAAACAAAACAAAACCCAAAACAAAAGACATAAAAACAAACTAGACACAGAGAAATGTAAAAGCTACCCCCAGTTTGCCGGCTGCACCAAACCAGACTGTAGACTGGATTTACCTTTGTGGCTGTAGCCTGTAGACCCTGCTCTGTAACACATCTAGAGCAATCCCGTGTCCTTGTCAAGACTAGGGGTCCAGGGTTTTGATCTCAGTTACCATAGTAGCAGCTTCACCTTTCAAGTCCCAGTTTCTCCAGCAGCAAGGGGCCGCATTACTTATCTTGTAGGGATGTTGTTTAAAATGTGATAACTTGCCTGGCCTGGTGGTGCACACCTTTAATCTTAGCGCCTGGTAGTCAGAAGCAGGTGGATTTTTTTTTTTAAAGATTTATTTGTTATGTACACTGAAGAGGGCACCAGATCTCATTACAGATGGTTGTGAGCCACCATGTGGGCGCTGGGAATTGAACTCAGGACCTCTGGAAGAGCAGTCGGTGCTCTTAACCTCTGAGCCATCTCTCCAGCCCCGCAGGTGGATTTTTATGAGTTCAAGGCCGGCCTAGTCTGCGTAGTGAGTCCAAGGCTAGTCAGGGCTACATGGAGAAACCCTGTCTCAAAAAACAATAAACATAATGGCTGGCAGATAAAATGCATTTAGTACTTAGGTAATTGTGAGTCCTAGCTTTCAACATCATGGTTTTTTTTTGTTGCTTTTTTTTTTTTATGCTGATACCCAGCAAGCCCATTGGTGAAATTATTTATTTATTTACTCTTATCTCACACAATATGTCCTAACCACAATTTCCCCTCCCCTCATTCCTCCCACTTCCCACCCCCACCTTCCCTCTCCCCCAGATCCACTCCTCCATTTCCCTTCAGAAAAGAGCGGGCCTCCCAGGGATATCAACCAAATATGGCTTAACAAGATGCAATAAGACTAGTTACAAACCCTCATATCAGGTCTGGGGGAGGCAACCCAGTAGGAGGAAAAGGCTTCCAAGAGCAGGTTAAAGAAATTTTAACCCTTCATGTGTTTTTCTTGAACATATTTAGACATAACCTTTGCAAGTCACCAACTCTTCCCAAATGAACCGCAAAGGTTGTCTAGTGCTGCCATGTGAAAAATCATAAACTTCCCATAAACTTCCCCATCCAGGTGTTGCACGCCTGTCACCCCAACCCCCGGAGGGCTGAGACACCGAACTTGGGGCCTCTGTCAGAGCACCACACCGAGTGCTTTTAATCACCGAGCCGTCTCTACAGACCCCATTGGTTTCTTTATGACACGCTGGCCACACTGTACTGTAAGGTTTTATTAAGTGGCTCTGTTCCATGCTAGACTT
Source organism: Peromyscus californicus insignis (assembly GCF_007827085.1). NCBI lineage: Eukaryota > Metazoa > Chordata > Mammalia > Rodentia > Cricetidae > Peromyscus > Peromyscus californicus. Next base: position 48,194,129 of record NW_026294492.1, read on the forward strand.
TGCACAACTCGAGACCAGGGTTGGGGGTTGTCCCTGTGTCCCAAGCACCCACCAGTGGTCCCGACACACCGTGGGGACCCGGTCACTGTTCTGCCCTATGACTGCGATAAGACTGCTTTGCTGCCAAGCTTCCTCAGAGCTGTCTTCATATCCTTGTTCCTTAGGCTGTAGATAAAGGGGTTCAGTGTGGGGATGACCACCCCACACATCAGTGCAGCTGTCTTGTCTTTCTGGGAGGAGGTGGGGGATGCTGGCTGTAAGTACACGGCGAAGATGGTCCCATAGAACAGTGACACCACAGTGAGGTGTGAGCCGCAAGTAGAGAAGGCTTTCCACTTGCCCTGAGCCGAAGGGATCCGGAAGACCGCCCTGAAAATGCAGATGTAGGAGACTAGGATGCAGGACAGTGGGCTGAGGCCCATGATGATGCCGAAAGCGAAGATCACTAACTCATTGGTGTGTGTGTCTGAGCAGGAGAGTTTCAGCAGGGGCATGAGATCACAGAAGAAGTGAGGGATTTCTGACCCCGCACAGAACGTCAGTTGGGCCATGAGGCAGGTGTGTACCAGGGATTGGAGATTCGTGATCACCCATGGCCCACCCACCAATAGCCCACAGATATGGGGGCTCATGAGCACTGAGTAACGTAGTGGGTAGGCAATGGCCACCAGCCGGTCAATGGCCATCACTGCCAGGAGGAAGCTGTCCATAGTCCCAAAGAGGTGGAAGGCATACATTTGAGCAAGGCAGCCTGTGAAAGGGATAGCTGTGCTCTGGGTGTGGATGTTCACTAGCATCTTGGGGACGGTGGTGGAGGAGAAAAAGATGTCAACCAGGGACAGGTTGCAGAGGAAGAAATACATGGGTGTGTGCAGGTGAGAGTCTGAGACGATTGCCAGGATGATGAGCAGGTTCCCAAAGACAGTGACCAGATACATGGACAGGAAGAGTCCAAAGAGGATGGGCTGCAGGTCTGGATTCTCTGAGAGTCCCATGAGATGGAATTCCAAGACTGTTTGGTTTCTTGGTTCCATGGGGAGCTTGTGTCTACTGGAACAGAAGGGGATGGAAGCAACATAGAGCTGGAGTCAGAGATGGGGCTCTAGTCCTGTGGAAACCTTAGAGATTCCTCTTTTGGGGAAATTTCTTTAAGCTATCTCTCCAATGGGTTTTATATTCTCCAAGCTGTCTAAGTCTGAGGAAATTAGTGTCTCAAATCCCTAACTTAGGTACATGATCAACTTGGATGTTGTCCAAGGTGGGTAACCTTTGCCTATGAATCAGTTCTGGAAAGTTCCACAAATACACATATGGTGAAAGCTCAGATGACCAGCCCGTAGGAGGTGGTCGAAGGTGTTTCCCAGGGCTGAAGAGATGGCGTAGCAGTTGAGAGGACTCGCTGTTCTTGTAGAGGACCTGAGTTTGATTCCTGGCACTCACATTGAGTGGCCATCTGACCACTGAACAGGTATCCACCATGTTCTCTCTGTGAACCTTCCCTTCTTTTGATTATCTTAGGGGGACAGTGGCTGGAAGCTGAGTGACATACATCAAATCTCAACTCAAAACATCTACAGTAAAGGAACCTGGCATCTCCTTTTCTTTCTTTCCCTAGGCTGCTCACTCTCTCTTCTTCTTCCCCCTTTACCTTTCTACCAACAAGAAATAATTTGAAGGGTGGAGAGATGTCTATTAAAAGTACTTGCTACTCAGGTGGGCATGGTAGCACATGCCTTTAATCCCAACACTTGGGAGGCAGAGGCAGGTGGAACTCTGAGTTCAAGGCCAGCCTGGTCTACAGAGCCAGTTCCAAAAAAGCCAGAGCTACACAGAGAAACCATCTTGAAAAACAAAACAAAACACTAGTGAAAAGTACTGTTGTGGTTTGAATAGGAATGCCCTCCACCCCCAAGGCTCATGTGTTTGAGTGCTTGGTCATTAGGGAGTGGTGCTGCTACAGGGATCAGGAGGTGTGGCCTTTTTGGAGTGGGTGTGGCCTTGTTGGAGTGGTGTGGCCTTGTTGGAGTAGGTGTGGCCCTGTTGGAGTAGGTGTGGCCCTGTTGGAGGAAATGTATCACTTGGGATGGACTTTGGGGTTTCAAATGTTCAATACAGGCCCAGTCTCTCTCTCTTCCTCTTGCCTGCTGATCCAAATGTAGAACTCTAAGCTCCTTCTCCAGCACCATGTCTGCCTGCACACTGCCATACTTCCTGCCACACTGACTGTCTTAGTTAGGATTTCTATTGCTGTGAAGAGACACCATTACCAGGGCAACTCCTATAAAGAAAACATTTAATTGAGTGGCTTACAGTTCAGAGGTTCAGTCCATTAACATCATGGTGGGACATGGTGGTTTGCAGGTAGACATGATGCTGGAGAAGGAGATGAGAATTCTACATCTTTGATCTACAGGCAACAGGAAATGAACTGAGACCCTGGTAGTATTTTGAGCATAGAAGACCTCAAAGCCTGCCCCCACAGTGATAGAATTCCTCCATCAAAGCCACACCTCCTAATAATGCCATTCCCAATAAACTTAGGGGGGCCATTACATTCAGACTACACACTGATAATGGACTAAACCTCGGAACTGTAAGCCAGACCCAATTAAATGCTTTCCTTTATAAGAGTTGCTGTGGTCATGGTGTCTCTTCATAGCAGTAGAACACTGACTAAGACAAGATTTAGCTACTCTTGCTGAGAACATAAGTTTAGTTTCTAGCCACCAACACTGGGAAGCTCACAACTGACTGTAATTCTAGTTCCAGAGGTCCCAACACCCTCACACAGATATACACACAGGCCAAACACCAATGCACATAAAATAAAAATAAATAAATGAATTAAAAGGCCAGGTAAATGAGTAAGAGTTTATGATATAGGGCTAGAGGTGTGGTTCAGTAGTACAGGGTGCATGAAGCCCTGGGTTTTATCTTCAGCATCAAAAATTAAAAATGTATATAAAAACTGTGTGTATGCAGGTACACAGTGGAATACTATTCAACTGCAAAAGAAGGAATCTTGTCACTCACCACAATATAGATGAACCCAGAAAAGGTTATGCTAAATGAAAGAAAAGAAATGCCACATGGGATTGGGGATTTAGCTCAGTGGTAGAGTGCTTGCCTAGCAAGCGCAAGGCCCTGGGTTCGGTCCTCAGCTCTGGAAAAAAAAAGCCACATAATCTCAGTTACATATGACATTGGAAGAAGTTGAGTTAATAGAAGCAGCAGTTGAATGGTAGTTAACAGAGTTTGGCAAAGGTGTGGCTTGGAGTTGGTCAAAAGATTTAAATTCTGTTAGAGAGGCATAAGTGGAAGAGATCTGTTATATAACGTGGTGTAGTTAATGGCAAAAATCACGTTCTTGAAAGTTGCTGGGCCAGGAAAGATGGCTAAGAGCATTTGCTACTCTTGCGGAGGACCAGAGTTCAGTTTCCAGCAACCATGTGAGGTGGCTTACAACTGCCTGTAAGTCCAACTCCAGGGGAGTTGATGTTCTTTTCTGGCCTCTGCTGGCACCTGTACTCACATGTCCACACACACATACTTACAAATAAAAGTAAATTTTAAAAGGGAAATTGCTTAGAAAGTACTGGCACTGTGCATTTGTCCCCTCGCTTAATTTAGTTAATCTAAAATATACGTAGACTTTAAAGTATCATGTACATAATTTTTGTCAATTAAAAGTGGTTTTAAAGATTGTGTTCAGGGCCGGAGGTATAGCTCAGTGGTGGAGCCCTTGCCTAGCCTGTACCTGATCCTGAGTTTGATACTCATCATTGTGAAAAAAGAATTTCCACAGTAACAACTGCAACCATCAAAATCAGGTTTCGGATTACTTAAAATGACACAATTCAGTTGATGATAGCAGAACCAGACAGGCGAGAATAGGAGACAGTTTAGCTTTAGTTCTCCACCTGCTTTTGGGTTATGTACCCCACCAACAATGCACCCAACAGCCAAATTCCTTCCCCTGCACATTTTATGCACACATACCCCTCTCCAGACTGTATCCAACAACCTCAGAATCTCCTCCAGTCCCACCCACACAAGAGTACATGCCCTCCCATCTTTGAACAATGCTGTAAGTTTCCCTGCCGCGGCTCACAGTCACGATTAGACAATTTCATTCAAGTATATTCCCAGCATTTTTGGATTTGAAGAATATAGGGCCAATCCAGACTGAACTGGTTTTGGGTACATACACAGTAAGGCAAAACTATATCCTCTAGCAACGCTTCAAGAGACTTCTATTTCCCATGTTATGCCCATGCATAATTGGGCACATATGTGATTAAAATGATGCAGTATGGGAAGGGACATGTGTAATAGAGAAATGATGATATAACCTGATCTATGAGAACTGCCCAAACTACTCCTCTTAGTAAGCAGACTCCTCTTGAAACCCATAAAAGGGAGCCCCAAACAGTAACGGGGGCTCTCAGTACTCTTGCTAATATGGCTTGCTGTCAGTCTTTGCTCTGAATAGTTTTCTTGATTTTTCTACAAAAAAATCAAGTGTGAGCCCTTGTTTTCAATTCTTGGGATAAGAGACCAAGAACTTGGAAACATCTGGCCTGGACCCAGACCACCACCATCGCTTAGTCGGCAGAGTGCTTGAAGAACCTGGGAACATCTGGCCTGGACGGAGACCACCGCCTTATATTTGATCCTGAGCCCTGCAGAAACTGGTCATGCTGGTGCACACCTGTAATCACCGAACTGAGGAGGCAGATGCAGGAGGATGAGGAGCTCAAAGCCATGCTTGACCACACGCGAGTTCCAGGCCAGCCTCGGGTACAGACCGTCTCAAAACAAGACGAACGAACAACAAGCAATTTCTTGAGGCCACACACGCCCACAAAGTCTGACTGTTACGTGCCTCCATCTCTCACTGGACCTATTTGCCCTTCGTTCCCATTGATAAACATTTGCATAGAATGTGTTAGGGGCCAGGTTCCCTGTACTTCTCCTCTAGTAAGAGATGAGACCGGTAGCGGTGCTGTACATCGGTAATTCCAGAAGGCCTCAGGTTGGTGCAGGGGGATCCCTGGGCTACAAAAAGAGACCCTGCCTCAAAACAGGACCCCCATTAACATCATTTCAATATCATCTCTTTCCAGAAAGGTTAGGGCTTTTGCTCTACTCTCGGCTACTCAGTTAGGTGTACACCTTTATTCTCATTTATGCCTTTTAGTATTCTCAAAATTTGTTTATCGTTGCATTTAATTACAAATTTTACTTTTATTCATTTTTGAAAAATTATTGCCGTATTTATTTAGTGTGTGTGTGTTAGTGTGTGTGTGTGTGCGTACTTACCAGGGCCAGCATGGAGGTCAGACTGCTTGGGGAAGTCAATTCTTTCCTCTCACCAGAGGATCACACTCCACTTGTGAGGCGTGTCAGCAATCACCTTCATCCACTGAGCACCTTGCTGGCCCACAGATTTTATTTTTTAATCTTTAGTTTACCTTCCTCTTTGCTAACTTCACACACACACACACACACACACACACACACACACACACACACACACACACATAGTGCATTCTATATGTTCTCACCACATCTTTGAAAAACCAGACCTCACCCTTTCTTTAAAGTTTGTGTATAGCCCTCATGTAAACTCTGAGGTTGTTGAGGTTGAGAGGGCTCCTGGGATCACTCAGCTTATAAACACCCAGTGTCTCCCGTGTGTGTGTGTGTGTGTGTGTGTGTGTGTGTGTGTGTGTGTGTGTATGTGTGTGTGTGTGTGTGTGTGTCTATGTCTATTCTAGGGGTTGAACCTAGAGTCTTGGACAAGCTGGGTAAGCACTCTACTGTTGAGTTCCACTACCAGGTCATCTTTTACTTTTTCTTTTGAGACACGATCTCATGAACTTGTCCAGGCTGGTCATGAACTCACTCTATAGCCCAGGCTGGTGCGAAATGCAAAATTCTCCTAATTCAAGTAGTTGGGATTGCAGGCCTGCATCCCCAAGCCTGAGTCTAAATTTAGGTCTATTTTCACCATGTGGGGCTCCACAGATTCTCTCTGTGGGGATCTTTTCACAAATTCAATGCAAAGGAAAAGGCATTCAATTGTAAATATATCTCCTCGCCTTCCAAAGAAAATTATTCTCCAGGAAGATTGTTGAAGTGGGATTAGAATGTAAATGATAGAACACAGGATGGGTGGAGATGTTCATAAAATTGAGGAACCTAGAAAGAGGCTGTATGGGCAGGGATGGCTCAGTGGGTAAAGGTGCTTGCTGCCAAGTCTGACGACCTGAGTTCAATCCCAGAAACCCACATTGTTGAAGGAGAGAACTGACTACCTCAGGTTGTCCTCTACATACCTACCTACCTACCTACACACACACACACACACACACACACACACACACACACACACACACACACGTAAATAAATATGTCAATGGAAGGAACCATTGTAACTGCAAAAAAGAGGCTCCAAGGGAGCCGAGGAGGTAACATCAAAGAGGGAGGAAGAGGGAGGGAAACTGGGGTAGGAGGGTACTATGGGGAAGAGGGAGCGAAATGAGGGAAAGGGGGAAGATAACCCAAATGAAACACGTATGAAAATCCCTCATGGCAACCTATTCCTCTGTAAGTTAATTTGAGAAATTAGAATTTAAAAAAAAGAATGAAAGAAAAGAGAGTGTTTGGTTAGGGACATGGTTCCGTGGTAGAGCACACACCTGCAGCCCCTGTAGAAGCTGAAGGTCATCCTGGGCTACACAGCCTCAAAAACGAGAAAGAAAGGAAAACTAGTGCCCTCCCAACCCAAACGAACAGAACACGGAGGAGGAGGAGGAGGAGGAGGAGGAGGAGGAGGAGGAGGAGGAGGAGGAAGAAAATAAAGAGATATGATGGTGACCCTCCCCCCCAAGGTGTTGTGAGAGCAGTGGAGAGGCTAAGGCAGCTGCCATGAAGAGCAGCAGGCTCCTTGAGGTGGAAGAGAGTTCAGGAAGGTCATCAGCATACTTTCCCTGCTCACCAAGTCCAAGACAGGTCCAGCCTGTCTTGTTACTTTACAAGACAGAGTTGGGATTTGAGTTGAGGTTTTTGCAGTGCAAGGTCAGATTCTTCTGGGCTGCTGGGTGAAACCATGATTCTCCATCACAAACACATTTGCAGCTGTCTTCAGTGGGCTTGTGTTGCCTTATGGTAGTAGTTTTTGGACCATCACCATTGGGGGCTTTTAAAAGCACACAAAGAGCTGGCCTGAGGACACATTTGGAGAACTACCCCATTGGGGACCCTGTTCTGTGACTCTCCAATTTGCACAAGTGTCCTCCAACTGCAGACCCTAAATGTTGTTCCACATATGTCCTAACATAGAGTTTGACTCCCACCTTTTTATCTGTCCAGTCTACAATTGGCCACCCCCTCCATTCTCCATTCAGGGAGGAGCTAAATTCCTTCTTCAGCCTCTTCCATCTTAGTGTTCTCTCTCCCTCCCTCCCTCCCTCCCTCCCTCCCTCCCTCGCTCACCAGAATGGCATCACCACAGAAGGGTTCTCAGCAACCTTCCTTTTCCATCATCCACCAGAACAAACAGAGGTCAGTGCTCAGTCCCCAGGAAGGGCACAGGAAGTCGTTCACTGTGACAGCTGGGATGAATCTGCTATCCTTGGGAAGAACTTAGATGTCCCCCCAGCCTGGGGCAGATGAATAGAAAGCCAAGGGCCCTGGCAGATATTTATAGTTGGGGGCTCTTGGGAACTCCATCCCCAAGCTCCTTGTTAAGAAAGCGAATGCTAATTATTTTGTTCTTATTCTTGTCCCACATGACCTGTTCTCTGAGGGAAGCAGGTGATTTGGGATCATGGGATATGTGTTGTTCAAATCTTAGATAATCTTTTAATAAAAAATGCAGAGCCAGATATCAGGGTGAAAGTTGAAAGATCAGAGAAGTAGAACAGCCAGCCACTAGTTCTTACCTCTATGAAATCCTCATCCTAAAGAGAGTGAGTTCCTGTTTCCTCATTCCTTATATACTTTTCTCTGCCCTGCCATATTATTTCCTGTGATTAAAGTTGTGTGTGCTTCCCAAGCAAAGGCATGAGATCTGAAGTGCTGGAATTAAAGGTGTGTGCCACCACTGCCTGGCCTCTGTGACTAATCTAGTGGCTGGCTCTGTCCTCTGATCCTCAGGCAAGTTTATTAGGGTATACAATATATCACCACATTTCCCCCTTTTTTTGTCTAAATTAATAAAAGAAGATTATAACTAATATAAGAAAAACTATATACAATAAGTACAATAAGTATGTACAGTATATACAGTCAAGAATTACATTAACAGTTAACAGTGTCAAGTTCATAAACATTTGACAGATTCAGAGAAAATACTCCATTATTTATCCTATTTTGGTGAGTCCAAAATGTTGTACCTAATTCACTTTCTATCCTAACTTGTATTACCAACCAAAAACTATCTTTTGATGTCTTTCAAACTTATACACTTTACACATCTTTAGTAGTTTCTTTTCTGAATTTGCTAACAGGGAAAACTATAACTATCTAATCTTCAACTCCCTCAGAGACCCAAGAAGGAAATAATATTATCTAAGTAAGCAGGAAGTGCTAACAAGTAACTTCCAAAAAATGTGAGAAGTGACAGAAACAGCTAGCTACCTGGACAGTCACCCAAGATTTCTCTGCAACGTTGGAGCATCCATCTTTGGCCTATAGGTCTAGCATATCTGATAGACTCATTTGTGAAGCAGAATTTTTTTTCTTTTTTTGTTTTTTTGAGACGACAGGGTTTTTCTGCATAGTTTTCGTGCCTTTCCTGGATCTTGCTCTGTAGACCAGGCTGGCCTCGAACTCACATAGATCTGCCTGGCTCTGACTCCTGAGTGCTGGGATTAAAGGCGTGTATGTCACTGCCACCTGGCAAAGCAGGATTTTCTAAAGGGCCTTCCTACCTTGTCTTGGCAAGGTATGGCAGTCCTTTCTTTTGTGTCCTGCTTGTCCATCTTGGACAGCATACTGTCAGCAGTCAAGGCAATGGCATTTTCTTGCCCAGTGGCTAGCTTGTCACAAAGAAAATAAACTCCATAAGGAATTTCTTCAATGCTCACCATCTTTTCTGAAGTAGTGCTGCCAGGATTAGACATGTCTCATTGTCATAAAAAAAAGAATCTATGTTATTAAAACATCTTAAATGGCATATTCTATAGATCTCTTAAGGGTTTGAAGACGATCTGTTTATCTAGAATATATTTCTGTTTAACCTTGAAAACATACCTAATACCACAAGTTCAATTGTTGTGGGTGACTAAATACTTACTTGCATTTCTTTATATCCTAATTAGTTGGTAATAACTTTCAAGGACTAGCAATTTGCATTACATTGTTAAATGAGCTGTATAGGTGCAATCCTTGAACAAGATTAGGAATATATGTACAGTATTTTCAACAAAATCAATCTCAAATTTGTATCAATATACCTTGACATTAATCCAAATACCTATGAACACCTGATTTTGACAAGCCAAAATTATACAATGTAAAAAAGAAAGCATCATCAATAAATGGTGCTGGCATAACTGGATGTCAACATGTAGGGGAATGCAAATAGATCCATACTTGTTGCCATGCACAAAACTCAAGTCCAAGTGGATCAAAGACCTCAACAAAAATCCAGTTACACTGAACCTGATAGAACTGGTAGTGGGGGGTAGACTTGAATAATTGGCATGGGAGACCACTTCCTAAATATAACATCAGTAGCACAGACACTGAGAGCAATAATTAATAAATGGGACCTCCTGAAGATGAGAAGCTTCTATGAGACAAAGGACATGGTTAATAAGACAAAATTGCAGCCTACAGAATGGGAAAAAATCCTTACCAACCCCACATCTGACAGAGGGCTGATCTCTAAAATATATAAGGAATTCAAGAAACTAGACATCAAAATACCAAATAATACAATTTAAAAATGGGGTACAGATCTAAACAGAGAATTCTCAACAGAAGAATCTCAAGTGGCTGAAAGACATTTAAGGAATTGTTCAACATGCTTAGACATTAGGGAAGTGAAAATCAAAACAACTCTGAGATACCATCTTACACCTGTCAGAATGGCTAAGATCAAAAACATTGATGACAGTTTATGTTGGAGAGGATGTGAAGTAAGGGGAACACTCCTCCACTGTTGGTGGGAGTGTAAACTTGTACAACCACTTTGGAAACCAGTATGGCAGTGTCTCAGAAAATTGGGAATAAATCTACCTCAAGACCCAACAACACTACTCTTGGGCATATACTCAAAGGATTTTCCATCATACCACAAGGACACTTGCTCAACCCTGTTCATAGCAGCATTATTCACAATAGTTAGAACCTGGAAACAACCCAAATGCCCCTCAACCTAAGGATGGATTAAGAAAATGAGGTATATTTTCACAATGGAGTATTATTCAGCACTAAAAACAAACAAACAAAACAAAACAAAACAAAACAATGGCATCATGAAATTTGCAGGCAAATGAATGAAACTGGAAAAAAATCATCCCTAGTGAGGTAACCCAGACCCAGGAAGACAAACATGGTATGTTCTCACTCCGAAGTGGATATTAGATGTAAAGCAAAGGATAACTAGGGTAAAATCCACAGCTCTAGAGAAGCTAGGTAACAAGAAGCACCCTAGGAGGGATATGCATAGATCACCCTGGGAAGAGGAAATAGATAAGATCTGGGTAAACTGGGAGACAGTAAGAGAGGAGGGCATGGGGGATGTGAGCATGAGGAAACAGTGGTGATTTAGTCGAGGGAGGGACAGAAAGGGAGAGCAGTGAAAGATATCTTGATAGAGGGAGCCCTCATGGGGTCAAGGAGAAACCTGGTGCTAGGGAAATTCCCAGGAATCCACAGGGATGACTGGCTAAGACTCCTAGCAATAGTGGAGAGGGTGCCTGAACTGGCCTTCCCTTGTAATCAGATTGGTGAATACTCTAATTGTCACCATAGAGCCTTTATCCAGTAACTGAGGGAAGCAGATGCAGAGATCCACAACCAAGCACCAGGCCGAGCTCTGGGAGTCCAGTCAAAGAGAGGAAGGAGGGATTATATGAGCAGGAGAGGTCAAGATCATGAAGGATAAACCCACAGAGACAGCTGACCTGAGCTAGTGGGAGCTCACGGACTCTGGTCTGACAGCTGGGGAACCTGCATGAGACCAGACTAGACCCTCTGCATACGGGAGACAGTTCTGTAGCTGGGTCTGTTTGAGGGGCTCCTGGCGGTGTGATTGGGATCTGTCCCTGGTACATGAACTGGCTTTTTGGAGCTCATTCCCTATGGTCAGACACCTTGCTCACTCTTGAGGCAGGTGGGAGGGGCTTGGTCCTACCTCAACTAAATGTACCAGACCTTGCTGTCCCAGACCTTGCTGTACCCCCATGGGAGAACTTACCCTTTTGGAGGAGGGGATGAGGGGTAGGTTGTAGGGCATTAGGTGAGGGTAGGGGGGGAAGTGGAAGGAGGGATGAAAGGGGATCTGAGGTTGGTATGTAAAATGAATAAATTTTTTTTAAAGAATAAAAGGATTACAGTTAAGTATTAGTTTAGGTTGTAAAAGTTGATTATGTGGGAAGTCCAAGGAAAGTAATGGTGATTGTTACACTGTTCTCTTAAAAGTGGGCTAAACAATCCATTTGAGTACACAGCAGGATAGGAGCCTTACATCTTAAGTGACCTCAAGGTGTATTATGAACTCTGGCTGTGATACCCTGTAAAAGTTCCAGTCTTTAGAATCAGAGAGATTTCCATATTGTATCACACAGCCTGTGACCTCCTCAGTCAAGAGCTCTTAACCAGGTTTACAGAACCAGGCATGAGTTCCCTACTGTGTGGTAGAAATCAAACCACAAAGCAGTTGATTGTTCCTATCACACTGAGAAGAAAGTCTTGCCAGGTAGATTGTAACTTGCAGGGTCCAGGGATGGGTAGAATCATCGCCAACTTTCCTCCTCTATTAGCTTGCATAGATTCTTCTGGCACTGGGAACGCTAGCCAGCTTGGATAGAACATGACTTCTAAATGTCCTGTATCCCAAGTGTATGATGTGTTCAGATTAGTCCTACCGTCTAATTCTCATGTGCAGCAGCCTGTAATGTTTGGCTGGGGCCTCCCTTTACAGCTCACAGGGAAACTTTCTCACACTGGTCTTGGGACCTGTGTCTAATAAACTTAGTCTTCTGGAAGGAGTGTTACCCATCTATGCAGGGTTCCTGCATTCAGTTGTTTTATTTAGGGTTCCAAGGATGCAGTTCCATTCATTAGGCTTGGTGGCAAGCCACAAAACATGTGTGGAGGTCCGAGGAAGATTTTCTGGAGTTGGTTCTTTCCTTCCACCACGTGGGTTCCCAGTATCAAACTCAACATCATGTGTTTGGCAACAAGCACCTTTACATGCTGAACTATTTAACTTTAACCAGGCTCCCAATGTTTTTGTTGTTGTTGTTGTTTTGTTTTGTTTTTTTGGTATGAGCACTTTGTATGTATGCCTGCATGCCAGAAGAGGGCACCAGATCTCATTATAGATGGTTGTGAGCCACCATGTAGTTGCTGGGAGTTGAACTCAGGACCTCTGGAAGAGCAGCCAGTGCTCTTAACCTCTGAGCTATCTTTCCAGCCCTGAATACTGTATTTTTTGTTTTCTTTTTACATGATCACATTTTATTGACCCTGATGTATATAATAATATGTAGCATAAATACAATGTATTTATTATAAAAATGAAAGAAAACTCCATTTTATAACATGCCAATTTGCTGTCACGTGACTATAGATGACACATACTGTAAACTCGGTTAGAAATCTTTTTATTTATACAAAGATACTACATGCTTCAGAGACTCATGTTAAATAAACATGTTTTAGATGATATAATTTGAGATTTGAAATTTCTCAGAAACCATTTCTTAAATAATTCTAAATCCTAAAACATTAGAAGGCATATTCAAACAAGATATAACTATGTTTATATCTGATTTCCTTAGTTCCTTTTTTGAAATAACAAAGTTTTTTTTTGTAATTAGGGTAATAGCAGTGGATTATTCACCACCAAGCTTACCTGTATGGATTGGAACAGGTGTCTTCAGTATGGATTTTAACGGTCGTGATGGTCTGGCTCCACTGTGGCATATTTTAAAAAGTGATATTTTAATATTCATATAAAAACATTTACCAAATTTTTTGAAATATTTGTTGTTTGATTTCCTAACATACATTGTATTCAAGATTTACACACAACTTTCAATTTGTCTTTCAAGTGGTTGATTACTTGGTAACACTCTCCTTACAACTTTGTCTCATGTGGAAGAAAGGGAAGAATTTAGTCCACAAAAATTAGCCCAACAAAACCATACAGAGAGGCCCAGCCACAGACACACACACACACACACACACACACACACACACACACACACACACACACATACGAAGGAAGACACTAATTCCTCCCCAGCCCTTTCTTATGGCTGCAGTTACTGATGGTTTTATATTCATGTGTTCAGTGTAATTAGTGATTCCATTTGTCATGTCATTCTGTGCACTTAGAGCACCACAGCACCTTCTCTGTCACGATACTTTGCGGGATTTTTCACTGACTGTGATGTTATCTCCCAAGAGGTTGGTTTGTGGACCATGGAATAGATTCCTTCTTCTGCTAGTTAATCTTACAAGCTGCCATGGCCTTGGGTATGTTCAAGCTGTTCCTTAGCAGCCCATTCATGAGTGAATCCTGAAACCACAATCTGCCTGTTTCTATGCCAAACAAGCATTTCTATGAACTCACCAAGATAATAACATGAGTAAACAACAATAAAACTGGATAATTTTAGTTTTTTTTTTACTGTGGAACTGTTTAGAATTCCCAGTAGAATGTAACATGTGGTTTTTGCAAGGTGTGTCTTTAAACAGTTGTAGCTACTGGAACATTATGAATCTGCACTTTGGACATTAGCTGTGATGATTTTGGGATCTTTTAACTTGGAGTAAACAAGCTATTTAATAATGTACAGCAAACGTTTTATTGATACACAGCTCCACTAAAGAAGATAATGTAACTGTCCTCTAGTATGGAAGGAATCAATCAAAAGGAACAGAGAACTGGCTTGAAATACAACCTTTAAATGTCTGCTAAACCCAAGTGTCTGAGACAGCAGATCATCAACAGGAATGGGCTCTATGTTCATGTCCAACTGATAGGAAAGACAAACCCCCCCTTTTAGAGAGAGATAAATAACAGTCATCTGTGGTGTGGCTCTCTACATTCAGATCATCTCTTGAGATTCAGAGACTTTATTACTGTGGAAAACAGATCACGTGAGTGGACAAGTGATGGATGGAGCACTCTGGTGGAGGGAAGGTCTGGGCTCTTCCACCATCCGTGAAAGGGTGCTACACCTGGTAAAAAGTGCCTCTGCATGCTGTGGGATGGTCTGTATGTCAAGTGTGTTGCTGATTGGTCAATAAATAGATCACTGATTGGCCAGTGGCCAGGCAGGAAGTATAGGCGGGACAAGGAGGAGAATAAAGCTGGCCGGTGGAAGGCTGAATCAGAGAGACACTGCCAGCCACCACGATGAGAAACAGCATGTGAAGATGCCAGTAAGCCATGAGCCACGTGGCAAGGTATAGATTTATAGAAATGGATTAATTTAAGCTGTAAGAACAGTTAGCAAGAAACCTGCCACGGCCATACAGTCTGTAAGCAATACAAGTCTCTGTGTTTACTTGGTCGGGTCTGAGTGGCTGTGGGACTGGCAGGTGAGAGATTTGCCCTGACTGTGGGCCAGGCAGGAAAACTCTAGCTACAAATGGCGCCCAACGTGGGGCAAGAGTTTCCACCTAAAAACTGAGAAAAAAATTCTAAAACGGAGCTAAAAACAGTTCCTAATTGTCTCTCTCAAATGAGCGGCAGCTGCCTGTTTGAGCTACTGGTGGGTTCCTATCGTGCACGCTCGACCTGCCGCCGTATGGCGGGAATGAGGCCTCTGCAAGTGGCACATTAAGCTGCATGGTGGATTTAGCCTTTGCTAGTACAAAACAAAAAAAGAGGTTTCTGGGCTACACGCTGCTTGGATAAAAGCATAGACCCACGATAGCTTCCAGAGCTGGTGGTAAAACGTACCACCGCCATGTTGGGAAGCTGAGGTGGGCGGAGCCAGCAGCCACAGCTGCTGCAGTTTAAAGCAATAGATTCACAATAAGACAGATTCAGATGTAATAGTTTACAATGTGTATAAAATATACGTAGGCTTGAAAGAGACAAAAAAAGGTGATATATACAGTCATATAAACAAATACATATAAACAAATAAAGTCTTTAAAGAGACAGTAAAATTAATATAAAAAATAAGCCATGTAAAGATGAATATTACACAGAGAATCTGGATTGTGTTGTCTTTGGGATTTTTAACTGCAGGAAAACATTTGATCGTAAAAGATGTTGAGTTAAACCAATATGTATATTTTAAAGATACCTTGACTTCAAAATTTGGATATAAGGATATGTTGCTTTGGAAAAGAGTCTCTGCTTTTGTTCCCACAGAAAGCCAAAGGCTATAGATTTGTTCCAGATTAAGATACATCAGGTTTGACCAGCCAAGACCCCCTGAAAGGTCTCCGATGACACCATGGCCCAGATGATCCAACATCCAGAATGGTTTGAAAGCAACTGGCTCAGACAATACAGCCTCATGGACTATTCCATAATCCTAAAATTTTCTTTGTGTCCCCATAAGATACAGCACCCCCCTTCAGCAGGAAGTAGTAAGAGAAGCTATGCCCAAATTCCCAAATTATATGTAATTTTACTTTGTTAAGGTTAAAACCTTCCTTTTTGAAAAAAAAGGGGGGGGGGAAGTGCTGTGGGATGGTCTGTATGTCAAGTGTGTTGCTGATTGGTCAATAAATAAATCACTGATTGGCCAGTGGCCAGGCAGGAAGTATAGGTGGGACAAGGAGGAGAATAAATCTGGGAAGTGGAAGGCTGAGTCAGAGAGACACTGCCAGCCACCACGATGAGAAACAACATGTGAAGATGCCAGTAAGCCACGAGCCACGTGGCAAGGTATAGATTTATAGAAATGGATTAATTTAAGCTGTAAGAACAGTTAGCAAGAAGCCTGCCACGGCCATACAGTTTGTAAGCAATATAAGTCTCTGTGTTTACTTGGTCAGGTCTGAGTGGCTATGGGACTGGCAGGTGAGAGAGATTTGCCCTGACTGTGGGCCAGGCAGGAAAACTCTAGCTACATCTGCACATGGAGATGGTGTCAAAAGAGGACACTAATCTGTGGGCTCCTTGTAATACTTTCTGAAAACTCAGAATGATCCCCAATTCTGTAAGCTCTCAGAAAAGATAGAGGCCTCAAACTAGACCTCCTAATGAAGGTCTAGTTCAATAGCTGATTTCAGAATGGTTTTGAAAAGGTAAGGAGTGTCAAATGGACATCAGTGTGTGTGGTTAACACAAGGAGACTCACTTTACAAAACACAGAGTTGGTACTTGGGAAATGGTGGTTGAGTATAAACCTCATGTCCATATGAACTAAAAAGAACAACTTTTTAGTCTAAAGTATAGTGATAATACTGTGGATACTGTAAGACAAAGCAAAAATTCAGTATATAAAATGGTATCTATCTGAGAGTACAGCCAAGAAATAACTTGTTATTTTTTAATTTCCCTAGGATTAATAATGTATTGTTAAACCTTACCTGTAGAAAGGCATTGGGTCAGTACTGTAATATAATTTTAAAAATAAAAACAAGCCGGGCGGTGGTGGCGCACGCCTTTAATCCCAGCACTCGGGAGGCAGAGGCAGGCGGATCTCTGTGAGTTCGAGGCCAGCCTGGTCTACAGAGCGAGATCCAGGAAAAGGCGCAAAGCTACACAGAGAAACCCTGTCTCAAAAAAACCAAAAAAAAAAAAAATAAATAAAAAATAAAAACAAAATGCATTTTATTACAACTCTAGAAATATATAACATATAAAAATGATTAGACTCATTTTAGCATCAATTTCTTTGAGACCAATTTAGAGATTATTCTAGAGAAAATATTCATTTGTAGGCAATTACTTCAAGTAGAATTCTTCCATTTTCTGTGTATCAAATCAAAGAAGACATAAATTTATCAAGCATAATACCTAAAAAGAAACACCTATACACAACTGTGATGATCTTAATGAGCTCTCTCAGACTGATGGGGAGCAGCATCCTTACCAGTATAAGTATCATCAATTGATTGTGTCACAAAATAGCTTCTTGTGGTTCTTGTTTGACTTTGGGCTAAAGGTACTAGAAAAAATGTCTAGACTGGGTGTGGTGGCACACAACTTTAATCCCGGCATTTGAGAGGCAAAGGCAGGTGGATCCCTATGATTTCCAGGGCAGCCAGAATATAACAGTGAGACTGGGTCTCAAAAACAAAACAACAAACAAAAAAGAGAGCCCAAAAGGAAGAAGTATCTATGAGCCTACACACACTTTTCCTTTGGGAAAACAAAGTATCTTTTTCAGCTGTTTAGTTGGAATTGCTCATGTTAGGGTGCAAATTCCTACCACTGAGACTAGAGGTTGGCTACTATCCTTTGTATCATAATGAAACCTTGCAGAAAGAAACAGAAGAGGGACAAATGGCTACATGGAACAGCTCAAGGGAGGACAACGCGCTTACTCTCCTCAGGGAGGACAACGCGCTTACTCTCCTCGTCGCCTCTGAGGGAAAAAGCTCCTCAGAGCTAGCTGTGTTCCCAGCCTTATGTGCAGCTTGAAGGATGCTCATGAAAGCATCCATCATCTCTCCTGAAAAGAATGATTGGAAAGATCCCTCCCTTGGTAGTAATGCATCCTGAGCTCTACCTCAGGTGTGAGGGCAGCAGAGAAGCAGCTGTGGGGCTGGAGCAGCAGATTCCACGGGTCATCTTCTGACATGGAATCATTGCGCATGTTCACATACATGAACTATGAACTCACTCACGCCTTCACTGTACACCTGCACTTTGCTTTTATTTTAATAAAACATTCATTTTTTTGGTCTTGTTTAAATGAAGAGAAACTTAGTGTCTCTTCTTAGCATTCCCCATGACTTAGGAAGGGCATTTGTCCCACCAACTAGTAGGCTGCGATTGTGGCTCAGTAGTAAAGCCTATGCTTATCAGGCAGGAGCCCTCAGTCAGGCCTCACCACCACTAATATCGACTCTCTTCATCTTACCTCTTGAGAGAAGACGGTCATTTGGATTCAGTACCTAGTGTGATTGTCAATGGCAAGGTAGGTATAAAACACACCATGACGCCGGGCGGTGGTGGCGCACGCCTTTAATCCCAGCACTCGGGAGGCAGAGCCAGGCGGATCTCTGTGAGTTCCAGGCCAGCCTGGGCTACCAAGTGAGTTCCAGGAAAGGCGCAAAGCTACACAGAGAAACCCTGTCTCGATAAACCAAAAAACAAAACAAAACAAAACAAAAAAAACCACACCATGACAACAGTTGCTGAAAGCACAAACTCTGCAGGGTGTCCCTTCCATTGCCACAGAGTCTCTCCAGACTCCATGGAAGAGCAGCTAATTCTCTGAAATATAGAACGATGTCATTTTCTCAACTCTCTTTTTGTGTCCATTGTTTTTTTCCTCCTGGAAACCATGTTTTGCAGCAGGTAAGTGATGTATCATCTTACTCTGATCGGTTTAACAAAAACTAAAGGGAAAAAGTACTAAGGTAGAGTTAATAGGTAGGGTGCTTGCCTAGAATGCTCACAAAGCCATGTGTTCCACCCCTAGCACTCCAGAAAACCAAACCAACCAACCAACCAAACAAACAAACAAGGAAGGAAAGAGAAAGAAAAGGAAAACATGTCAGGACTGACAAGTCTTCCTAAAGTCTATTACATTCACTAGGGAACAACACTTCCACCCTAAAAAGGGAGATTACAAAAATAAAAATAAAAAAACCCAGGTTGAGGGTATGTGAAAACTCTCTAAATCGAGAAAGAAATTGCAAGGAAATTTAAAAAGTCACATGGTTTTAATTACATCATTAAGTAAGAAATTAATGAATGAAAGTGATTGATTTTTGAAGTTTTGTTTGTGACACAATTGCATGTTAGTGGCACTGAGCTGTGGAACCATGTGCAGTAGAAAACATAAGGCATTTTTTATAAAAATCAGAGGAAAAGCTGTATTTCCAACATTCCAATTGGCTACAATGTGATGTGGAGGACACGTGCCAGGCGAGTAAGTTTTCTTCTCATTTATCCACAAACAGTACATGTATCAGTATTAAAATCAAATAAGCAACGTTTTGACAATATATTTTCATAGTTAAAAGTGCTGAGAAATAATTTCTTAATTCTGACTTTCCTGGATATTAGGAAATGAATTTGAAAACCATGTAACTGCATTTATACTTGATTTCCTTAAGTCCTTTTGGGGAGCTAAAATCCTTACTCTTACTTATTTTATGCAGGGTAGACAGGACCAGATAGAGTAGTTCACTACACAAATCTTACCATTGTTGAACTTGATGCGCTTTTTCTTTTTGTGTTTTGCCTTCTCTGAAGATTCTTCTCCTTCACTGTGACATATGTTTAAAAGTGATCATTATTTTATTATTCGTATGCAAAACACTTAGCATGTTTTCCAAATTCTTTATTTTTGAGTCCCTAAGATATCTTACATTATATATTTACAAATAACATTTTTTTAGCAGGATCTCACTATGGAGCCCAGCTGACCTTACACCTACTATATGAACCATGTTGACCTTGAAATAACAGAGATCTCTCTGTCTCCTGCCTCCCAAGTGCTGGAATTAAAGGCATGAGCAAACCGGCCTAGCCAAATGACTTTGAATTTATTCTTCAACAGTTGATTATGATTAGTGACTACTGTCTTTCCAACTTTTCTCTTTGTGAAAAATTCAGCCCCCAATTAAATCACCACCACCACACAGGCATGCACACAGGGACAAGGAAGTAGGGTTCTTCCACATCCTTTGTTCTAATGGCTGCAGTAAGTATATTTTATAGTTGCACATGTACATAACCAGTTCAATTATTACTCCTAGTTCATCCCTCCTCTCCTGAACCTACAGCACACAGTCCCTTCTCTGTTCTCCCAAGAGATGGACTTGGTGGAACAGGAAAGCAACCCTTGCCTTTACTCTCACCAGCCAACATATTTTTGACAGTCTATAGGTGGCGTTGTATTTGTTGTTGTTGTAGTTACCTGTTTGCTAGTAGACGCCAAACCATCACCAAATGTTGCCTTGTAATGTTAAGTCACAGCCTGTTCCAAAACTCATGGGAGGGGAGCACAGTCTCTCCATCTCCTTTCTTTCCTGGCTATGGCTAAGGTCTAGGTGCCTGGAGTTTGTAGTTGGTGAACTCTGATGCAATAGCTGTGCTTTTCTTGCTTCTATGTTGGGCTTCATCCAGTTGTGGGAACCTTCTCTACAGAACCATGTTCAAAGGCTACTGCTGATGGGATCCCCAGTAAAGCCAAAAACCTTGAGTCTTAGTTCTTTATACTCATTGTGGATAACTGTCCCTACCATGATAGCTGTTTCAGGAGTGTGGGTGCACGGACTCACATCTGACCAACACAGCATCAAGACATTTCAGACAGGACAGGAAAAAAAAAAATAGCATCTGAGCCGGGCGGTGGTGGCACACGCCTGTAATCCCAGCACTCGGGAGGCAGAGGCAGGCGGATCTCTGTGAGTTCGAGGCCAGTCTGGTCTACAGAACTAGTCCAGGACAAGCTCCAAAGCTACAGAGAAACCCTGTCTCGAAAAACAAAAAACAAACAAACAAACAAAAAAAGAATCGCATCTGGAAATAGCATTTAATTGTCATGATTGTTCAAAAACCATTTAAAGCAGCGTGAGTGATCAAGAGAAAACATGATTTTCAAGAACTATGTTGAACATCGCATTTTAAAGGAAAATATATAAGAAACAGAATGAAAATACTCAAATGATTACAAATCTCACTGTAAAAAATAATTAAAGTTGAAACTTTTCAAAGTAAAAACATTAATGTGGTTTCCTTAATCAGTAGAAAATCACCAATCAAATCAGATTATGAATGATGAACTGCTGTTTTTAAATGGGAAGCAGAGCCCTGATGCACACTGGTTTTTTATTTTATTTATTTTTTTTGGTGGGAACAGTCCCTTTTCCAGTTCACACTCACTCTGTGCCTCTGAGGTGAAGCCTGTCCTCCTCCTGTCATTTTAGTGTTCCTTACTTACGCGATTGTCACTCTCAAGAACAGCACTAAGATTGTAAAAAAGAAGAAACAGTACTTACTGGACTCAACCTCCGAATGTGCATTTGCACCGTCCTGTATTAAAAACTGTGCCATCTGGTGTTTTCCTTCAAATAAAGCAAGTTTATATGGTGTCAGCCCACACTATAAAGAAAAAAATTACACTTTATAAATCTACATGCTTCTCAACTGAAAATTAATCACAGATTCTGTAAACAATGAGTCACAAAGGATAGAGTTTCCTTCATCCCTTGCTGCAGGTTCACACACACACAGCTGGCCCCTTCCTTTTGACACACCATTGTCCTGTTCAACATTGCCTGTGAGCACCCCTCCTCTCCAGAACTCTCCACAAACACTCACTGGTTACAAGCTTCTTAGCTCCATGGAGATGTGCCTCCATTGCTCCAACCCTATCATGTGGCATCCAGGTTTGATGTGCCTTTGTTCAATAAGTGAGGTCAAGTGGCCCCTCTGGAGCAGTTTCTCAATCTGTTTTTCCAAACTATTTCTTCCCTATACTGAGAATTATCTCCCAACCTGAACAGCATTTCCTATGTACATAGAAAATTTGAACAAGTTAAATAAAAAAATGTCTTCTTGGTAGGTTTTCTTCAATGATCAAATTTGCCTGTGTGCCTGTGACCTTTCTTATTTTCCACTCCAGCCTTATCTCTGAGAGACAAACCACATCAGTAACTTCTTCAATGCAACAGACTTCTGTTCATTCTACAGACATTTATCTTTAAAATTAATTCATTTTTATTGTTTGTGTGTATGTGAAGTGTGTGTGGGCCCAAATCCTTTATTGTTTAATTTTAAAATTAAACCCAATTCTGAAACAAAATAGGCTGTGCTGTGTTCCTTTAAACTACGTATAAAAATATAAAAAACATACTTGGAGAAAAATGTTTTACTCTGAACAGTTTTCTTGAGACTGCTTGAGCTTTGGAATGTGATAGGTGGATCTGAGTGTCATTGCTGGAAGTACAATGGGGATGAACTTGAATGGTCTTTACCTAGGTTTTTGCTTCAATATCTGAGTTGTAGTCAAGCAGTTTGCTGGCAATTGTTGGGTTGTCCCTGGAAACGGCATGGTGCAGGGCTGTATTCCCACTTAAATCCCTCAGGTGGGGATTAGCACCCTGAATCAGTAATATAGTTACTCATTCTTCATTGTCCCTCTGTGTGGCCTGTGGGTATTGTATAAAGAAAGAGATCTTCGATCAAGAAAGTCAAGATAGCCGGGCGGTGGTGACGCACGCCTTTAATCTCAGCACTTGGGAGGCAGAGGCAGGCGGATCTTTGTGAGTTCGAGGCCAGCCTGGTCTACAGAGCGAGATCCAGGACAGGCGCAAAGCTACACAGAGAAACTCTGTCTCAAAAAACCAAAAAAAAAAAAAGAAAGTCAAGATAAATATTTCTAAAATTGCATTGAATAATTACACTTAGATCAGAGAAATTGCTTACGTTATGAATATTTTCCCTCTCTTTTTGAGACAGGGTCTTCTTAAGTACCCCAGTCTTGCCTAAATTCATAATCTCCCCCCAAAGCTTCCCAAGTGATAGAATTTCAGGAGTGTGCCACTACACCTAGATATTGAAGTATCTCATCAGTACTAGTTGGTTGTTATAGTGAGGGAGGTTGCTTGTTCATTTGTTTTGCTAACTTGACACAGGCTGAAGACTCCTGGAAAGAGGGATCCTCACTTGAGGAATTGCCTCTATCAGACCAGACTGTGGGAAAGTCTGTGGAGCATTTTCTTGATTGAGGCTGATGTGGGAGGGCACCGCTTCCTAGAGGTGGTTGCACAACTTGGCAGGTAGTCCAGAGTAGTATAAGAAAGCTGCAAGCCTTGGAAAAAGCCATGGAAAAGCAGCATTGGCCCCATGATCTCTGCTACAGTTCCTGCCTCTGGTTCCTGATTTGATTCCTGCCTCTTGTTCCTGATTTGAGCTCCTGCCCTGGTTTCCCTTCGTGATGGACTGTGATGTGGAATTGTGGGCCAAATAAACATTTTCTTTCCCGAGTTGGTTTTGGTCAGTGTTTTATCACAGCAACAAAAAAACCAAACAAGGACAAGATCTAATCCAATTCATACCAAAACTGCTGTCCAATAGCTACCTTAATCAAGGGTGTGCAGTCTTCATCATCCTGGACATCAATAGAGGCCTTTTTGGATAATAACAGTGTTACCACATCTAGATGATTGTGTGCACAGGCGTAATGGAGTGACGTCCTTCAAATTGAGAGGATAATTTAGGAAATTACAGATTACCATATAAAGGCAAATTCAACTGTAATACTAGATAGCAAACTTCATTTCCTTCTGATGTAAGAGAAGTAACTGGAATTTTATTATTTACTTATTTCTCTACTCAAGTGTTCATTTGCTGTGCTAGGGATATAGTGCATGGCCGCCCCATTTAAGGTAAGTGCTCTATCACAAGGTTCATCCTTCCTCAGAGCAGCCCATCTGCACAACAGAACACCCAACAGACTGAATTCAGCATGGATTTAAATCCTACTCTAATTGCTGTGATTAACTAGTTATATATTGTATATAGTAGTATTCAGTAGGTAGGACTGTAGGCCAGTGCCACTGTGCCTACCTTATTCTTTATTTCACATTTTAGCATTGCTGACATCTCTGCCACTTATAATTCATGATATTTTATGACTATAATTGGCAATATTATATGTTATATATTAGGCTTTCTATGCGCTCCATAACTCAATTTCCCCATGCACAGGATGGAGATTCAACACTGTAGCTATCTTACATCGTGCTACTGTGATGCTTCAGTTCACATCTTCAAGAGCATGGACAAGTGCTTCCAGCACCTGACTGTCAGTGTTTGGTGGATACAATAATGATTAGTCTTCCTACTTATACAAACACAATATTTCAATGAAAAGAAATAACAGAATTCTACCCTGTCTCCAACAGTTCCTGGCCCTCCTGGCCCTCTCCCCTCCCCAGGCCCCATTACCTGCCCCTTGTGTCATATCCATTCACATGGAATCCAACCAAAGTTGATAAGTAGCTCAACTGAAGGCACGTCCCCCACCCTGGCCGTCCTTTGGACCTTCCCTGAAGGTTCATACTCACTCGGTAGAGCAGAGGGGAAATTCCCGTTGTCGTTGTTTGCTACATGAGCACCCATGATCCAGGCATGAGGGTCAGAGGCGGGTGTACCAGGGAGCCCGCTTTGGGGCTTGAAAACTAAGGGCATTGGGGTCGATGTCTTCCTGCATGTTGAGTCTTAAGGCTGCATAGGCCCTCCCTGCCTTCCCTGCCCTCCCCCTTACCCACTCTCATCCTCCCAAACCCTACTGTAAAAAATAGAACACTGGTAGACTAAAAATTTGAAACACTGGTAAATTCTCGCCACTGACGCACAGGACAGTCCTGCTAGCACAGATCCTTGCTTCAGTGTGAGCCAAACTCTGCTTCATCCTTAGCCAATGCAGCTGCCCTGGCATTGTGATGAGCTCTTAGCACACAATGGTGCACAGCCTCTGTGAACCGTGTGTGTGTGTGTGTGTGTGTGTGTGTGTGTGTGTGTGTATACACGTGCACACGTGCTCTGCACATGCCCATGCCGGACTCCAGTGGCAAAAGCCTACCATGCTCAGTGCCTGAGCAAAGCACTGTCAATTGGAATTTTGGAGTAGACCTACCTGCAGGTCCTCCAAAGCAAAACACTGGGCGAGTTGGGTGATGGGTCAGTCAGGTCCTTACAGTCCTGCAGCCATGAGAAAATACCTCCCTAAGACTGGCCTGATGGAGATAGAAAAAAATTTATCCTCAGTGGGCCAACCCAGACCCAAAAAGACAAATACTATTATTATTAGTTTTTTCTTTAAAGGTTCTGATATGAGAACCACAATCTGAATAACTACAGAGGTTTGGTACCTGGTAAGGGACCAGAAGGGAGGAGAGTATCTCTCAAGGAAGGGGAAAGTCTATAGTGTTATGAAGATATAAGTGAACACTAGATTAGGAGGGTTTAATTAGAGGAAGATGGAGAGAAAGGTAAAGGAGGGAATATGGGCAGGGACAATCAACACTGCAGACCCTTTGAAGAACTATATGGCAACTGACTACCCCAGAAGCTTCCTATGCATATGTGAAAGGAATCAAACGGGCTCAAAACATAACAGGTTTGACAAGGCTCCAATTAGACATCTTATGTCACTATCTTAAACCCCTGTGCCAGGAACAGGGTACAGCCTGTTGAGTCCTTAACCAAAGGGACCCACAGAAACCCCCAAACAGCACAGGGTATTTCCAAGGCTGTTGGTGGCTCTGCACAACCTGATGTTAAGGTCTTGTTTCTGAAGGTAACACTTCTGTCATTGAACACGGAGAAGTTCAGCTGACGTCTAACTAGATTCTTCACCTACTAACCAGAGTTCATGGTACTGGAAGGCAGTCTGTACTGGAGAGAAAGGTAATCCTCAATATCTCTCAGCTACAAACCCTGTGACCCACAACAGCACCCACATGGAGCTCACAACCATCTGTAAATGCAGTTCTAGGGAATCCAGCACCCTCTTGTATCTTCACAGGCACCAGACATGCACACAGTGTACAATATGCATGCAGGCAAAACATAGTACACATGAAATAAATGTAATCTTTAAATAATAATGTAATACACTTATCTAGTAAGTTCACTGTATTAAAGTATACAATCCAGTAGGGTTTTCTTAGTATGTTCTTAAAAGTATGCAATCATCACCCTATTTGATTTTAAAACATTTTTGTCATTGGAGAAGAAACCATTTATTCACTAGTAGTTACTTTTCATTCCTCCAGACCCCACCCCCTATCAGCTACCAATCTAACTTTCTGCTTCAGGTTCCTCATTCTGGGTGTTTAATAGAAATCAAAGCAGCTAATAGAGAACTATCCCATTCTTCTGTCATTTCACTTCTTTCACTGAGTTTAATGTCTGTAATGTTTATTCATGTTATAGGATGTAGCAGTACTCTACCCCTTTTCATGGCTAGATACTTGACCATTGTATTAACACAGCACCTTGTGTTTATCCATTCTTCAAGCAGTAGGTATTTGGGGTTTCTACCTTTTCTCTATTATAATTGCTGTGCATACTCTGGTGCTAGTGGCTGCATCATTTTATAGCTACAGTTCCAGCAGTTATGTAGCAGGTTCCTGTACCTCGGTTCCTTTACACTTGCACGAGCTCCAGTACCTGTGTAAGGATTTGGTCCTTATTTACATCCTTTAATTACGTCATCAGCCTTTGCCGGCTTCCCAGCCTAAAAAGTGGGTGGGCCCTCTGTCCCCTCTCCTTCACGCTCCTTCCCCCGTCAGCCCCCCCTCTTCCTCTCCCCCCCATGTCTCTCTCTCTCTCTCTCTCTCTCTCTCTCTCTCTGTGTCTTTTTCTCTCTGTCTCTCTCTCTCTCCTCCCCCCCAATAAAGCTCTAAAAAGGTAACTATGGCTGTGATTCTTTTAATCAGCACGCTCCTCCACCGGCATGGCCGCCGCAGGCGGCGACCAGCCACGAGGGGCAGCGCCACGGCATAACCAACAACCTATACATGCTAGACAACTGTACATGCTCTACCCCTGACCTAGATCCTCTCAGCATGCAACATGTACATTTCAATTTTTCTTTTTTTCTCATTATTTTACAATGATTACATGTTGAAGTGACAATTAAATTAAATGAATGTAAAATGCTAGCAAAATTAATTTCACTTGCTTAGTTTTACATTTAAGGTAATTTATGAAGATATTTAAAATTCAGAATATGCAGCCAGAAGTGGTGGTACATTTCCTATAATCCTAGCACTCAGTAGGTAGAGGTAGAAGCATCTGTTCCAGACCATCTTCATTTAAATTTGAGACTAGCCAGGGAGACACGAGATCCTGCCTTAAAAAACAATAACACAACAAAAAACAAAAACAAACAAAACAAAACAACCAAACGAACAAAAACCAAAAACCCCACAAATTAATCCCCCCAATCAGCATATAGTTGACTTTATATCTTTACTAATTAGAGCTGGCCTGCAGTTTTGTAGTATACAGAATGCTTAAGATTCAAGCTTATTCTGAGTCACAACGGAGCCCACCCTACTTGTTAACCACCCACCTCTCGTTTATCTGTCCAGAGGCTGATTTTTCCCTCTGCTTGGCTTCAAACTGAGGGTGAGAGTATAATGAGATGTCTGAAAAGGCCCACCCTATGCAAAAAGCAAATCAGGAAAAGAATTTGTACGTGTGGCAAGCCTTTTTTCTGAGGCCCTCACACTGTCTCCCCACCCTCTCACAACCCTTTCCAGAAAAAGATCAAACATCATCATTCATAGCTTCTTAGCGAGTATTTAGTTTGGCGATCTGTAACATCTTGGGCATTTTTGTTTTCTATTTAATCTCAATGACCACAATGCAAGGTGGAGAGTTGGAGGAGGCAAAGGGGCATATGGGACCTCACAGGGTGAAAAAGTTGACCTGGGTGTGATGGGCTTGCCGGGGTCAAGAGGACCAATGGGCACTGAGTTCAGTGTGTGGTCCAGAGGGACATTCCCAGGTCCTCTCACTAAGACTGGGGAGCAGCAGTTGTCTACAAAGATGGGGAGGCAGGACTGGGGGACTGTCAACTCTGCTGGGGAGTTAGCCCTTTGGGGGACATCATGCCTTGGGGTACAGGGACATGGGGATCCTGTTCCTGTTGTTCTCTTTGGCTATCAGTGTTTTGCCTCTGGATTAGGCTTTTGAGGGCTGAGAAAAGCTACATTGTTTTTAGGCCTAGTATAAACACAAGCCTCCAGGACATCTTCCTGTTTACTGCTACATGCCCCTTAAAACTCACAGTCGAGTCCAGAGACCTAAGCAGCGCATTCAGGAGTCCTTCCATTCTTACTGCACACCCGGCTGTCTTGGAAGCTGATTATAAACAGTCTGCTTTCTTTTAGGGCTTCCCAGGATCCAGAGGGGAAAAGGTCAGTCCTTGTCTCTCTTGACATCCCTGGTCTGGGCACAGCTCTGGAGTTGGGGGTGAGTGGAAGACAGGCCCACCTCTCTCTTCAGATATCAACTGCAGCCATCATTCTTGGCTACTCCTCTGTCCTTCATCCTGTATGAGCTGAGAGAGAAGAGCAGGCCTCCTGAGGCAGGGCAATTCTGGTAAAAATGAAGTCCCAGTGATGTTCCTGCTCCCCACAGGGAGTAGGGAAACAAAGGAGAGCCAGGTAGGGAGTCATCCTCAGTCAGCATAGGGGTGCTGGAAGAGAGGACTTAGCCTAAGGCCAGGTTTCTATCACACAGCTTTCTCTTCTCCCAAAGTAAAACAAACACCAACAGGCACCTGCGGACACATGCCCTGTGAGATGAGAGGATCTGAGACCCAGGACTTTCTATGTTTCCCTTTATTAACTAACACTAAGAGGTCTTAGTGGGTCTAACCAGAAAGCATGCCTTTAATGGGCAAGGTACCTATTAACTGAGCCTGGAGCTTTGCAAAAATGAGGGAGTTGGCCTAGGAGTTTATCAGTTTGAAATGCTCCTATCCCTAACCACCCACTCCCCACCCCCACACAGAAGTACAATATCAGTGCATTGACCCTCTCTTTTGGTGTTCTCCTAGGGATCCAGAGGTGAAAGGGGTGACTTGGGTCCCAAAGGAGAAAAGGCAATGGCAAATCTGTACAAGTGATGTGCTGCAATAGAAGTGGGAGCCCCCCACCTGTGGACTGAGGGACAGCCATCATAAAAATGGCTGACCAAATCTACCCACAGCCACTTCCAAGTGGCATTTCAAAACAGTCACGGTATTTGTTGTTCTTTTCACAGGGCTTCCCTGGACTTCCTGGAATGCTGGGGCAGAAAGTGAGTGTCTAGAAGTAGAGATGACAGACCTCAGGTCCTCCAAACAGCAAATGGAGCCTCCTTTTGGTCCTTCAGGCAGAAACATTGATTTTATCTGTGGAAAGTTCCAGTTTGACATGGGGACCAAGTTGTCTTATCCACTGGGAGAGGGTAGCAGGGAGGTCTGAGGTCAACCTCCAGTTTAGTGGAAAAGGCTATTTCCACTCTCTCCATACACACACCATGGAGAGAGGTTCCTGCGGGGCATTTACCCACCAACCCCACAGTTCCCCAGAGTTTTCTTGAGTGAGAACAGCAGGAAATATTAGATAGAAGGATTTAGATTGTGGAGATAAACAGATAGAAAATACAGGATAGCCTCAAGAGGGCCTGGAACCTATTCCAATGGACCCTGACTATCTCTGTCCCAGGGTATTTATAGAAAGGCCAAAGGGTGGACCAAAAGACCTCCCCCCAGCACAGCCAAGAGCAGACCATTTCAGACACCTGCACTCAGGCCCGTGGTCTAAACATCCTCTCTATGCAGACCTGCTGGGTAAAGCCACCAGGAACCTGAAAATGAGCTCCTACAGGTCCCCCTTTCTGAATATATAAAAAATATCTCATTATTAAGAGTTCACGGCAATCTCCATAGCTGTTACACCTCCCAATATGAGAGTAGAGGATGATAAAGATGACATTTCTCTTTTGGATTAGGTCCAAGGTGACTACAGCAGTCTTTAGCTGCATCAAGCCCTTTCTAAACCAAAAACTCTTAATGCAATTGCAAACTTAAAGAATCCCTTAGCTTCATCATTACCACTAACAGGTTAACATAAACATTGCTATACATAGTTACAATTCTCTCAATCTTAGAACTTAAAGCAAACTCTTAACAGAACCATTTGAATTAACATAAATGGTACTATATATAGTTAACAATTTTCTCAGTCTTACAACTTTAACTCTTAATAGAACCATTTAAATTTTCTTGCTAACAGAACATAGGAAAACTTCTGATGTTTTTACGTCAAACTTAAATATTTCCTTAACTTCACAAAACCAGGATGCATTAATATCAATAGGTTAACATAATTTCTGCAAACATACATTCAACCTTAATTCACTCATAATTCTTCATTTTCCTTATAAACTTTTAAAACAAGACCTCGAACCTAGCGAAAAACCCAAACTTACACAATTCCTACAAACCCATAATTAAAAGCAATATTCTCAATCTAACCATTAACACTTTGAAAACTTTTTAGCAAATCATCCAAAAACAGTTTCTTAATAAAACTCTTTACACTTTAAAGTAATCTCTTAGTATACCCACTTGCATTTTTACTAACAAAACATGACATTAATCCACTCAAATAAGAAAATATTTTTTTTAAATTAAATAGATTAAGGAATATTACTTCTCCCCTTTCTTATTTTTTTTAAAAAGAAAATCTCAAGCCTAGTTAGGAAACCCAAAGTTTTCCGTTTAAATAGTCCCAATTTGTAACACAAAAGCAGTTCCATAAGTAATTCCATTTTTACACGGACTGTTCCATAAAACAGTTCCATTTTAAACACAAAACAATTCATGAATAACCAGCATATATGCATACACAAAACTGCATCTTGAGTCTAGGTAGAAACAAATTTCTTCATTTAAACAGTT
The DNA here is from genome assembly GCF_007827085.1 of Peromyscus californicus insignis. Classification (NCBI taxonomy): domain Eukaryota; kingdom Metazoa; phylum Chordata; class Mammalia; order Rodentia; family Cricetidae; genus Peromyscus; species Peromyscus californicus. The sequence goes on from NW_026294492.1 coordinate 48,224,941, forward strand.
CCTTTTTTAACACAAATAATTCCAGAAAACAGTTCCGAAGTCATTACTATAAGTAAATTCAAAATTGTCCCATTGCAGTGAAATCACTATTGTTCATTTCATTTCTTAAGTCCCAAAATTCAAATAAATTCTGGTGTCAGCCTTCCAAATATGAAGAAATCCATAACCAAAACCTTTTTGTAGTTTTATCTCATCTTTTTAAGTTGAAAACTTCAAAAAAGTAAATTCTGGTATCAGACTTCCATTTCCAAAGAGACATTTTACAACCAAAACTTTTTGCAGTTAACAATTTTAGTTCAGACAAGCATCTCTGCAACTTTCATTCTCAAGCCAGAGACCTTCTTAGTTACAGTAATATTTTAAACTGCACCATTTTTGCTGTTAGCTCAGGCTTTTCTGTGTTGCGTTGATTTTCCATGGATCTTAGCTGCAGATGCCTTGTGCTGGTTCTGGCGTCTGCCATTGTTAGCTTCTTAGTGGCTTCTGGAGCTTTTGAAACCACTCAGACTGCCAGCTTTGCAGTCTACTAGGACTAACTTCTGTGTCTCAGGTTCCTTCACTGTATACATTAAGCATAGACTCACACTTAACATTTATACTTTTTCACAAACTCACATATAGCATATGCTTAAGCATAAACTCACTCAACATTTACTTTTTTTTTTTTTAACAAACTCACATATAACATACTTTTCTTCTTTTTACAAGCTAATATTCTTAAGGAAACTCTATAGAACTACCTTAGCAAATATATATTTACTTCTTATATACTTATTTAAACTTACAGTTACAACTAGCATCTTTACTTCTTACAAGCTTATTACTACATGTCTTAGGACTATTTTAGATACTTCTTGTAAGCTTATATCCTTACTTCTTATTTTAACTTAGATCTTTATTTCTTAGCATATATCTAACTTAGCAAATACCTAAAGATTTCTTAACACTTAGAAGAGATTTAACATTTTCTAACAAGACAGAATAATTTTCTACTTTTTACTCTTAATTATCATCACTATATCTATTAGAAAGATTCTCTTAACTAGACAGGAAGTACACAAATCATTTCTAAAGTTCAGAGCTTATAGACAGCTTTGATATTCTGAAAGTTCTTGATAGAATGAAACGAGTGTAATTCTTTAATAGCTTTCTCAACTCTGGGATTTAGTGAGTGTTGCTAAACAGTACTTTATGCATTTCAGATCTTTTACAAAAACTCTATTAAGAGCCATCTCCATTTACAGCAAACCCAAAAAGAAAGAAAAAAGAAAAACCTTGTAAGGAATATTCTGTTTCAACAGACAATTTTCCAATAGGAGAAGACAGTTGTCTAAATTGGAGTGGGGTTCCAGACCTGAAGCTTTCAGCAGGTCTGAAAACATTGCTGAAACTTATTCACAATTGTCTCAAACTCCTCAGCAGTCTGGAAGCCTCTTTATATTCCTATTATCCCAAGACTGCAAGATGGAACCTTAAAAATTAGTTGTTTTTTACACTCATCACTAAACTCTGATACAGTTTTCCCCCTTCTTAATTTTTTTAAAGCTGTATTTTCCATGAATTCTTTAACCATGCTGATGTTTCTGATAGATTTTTATTAGCCCAATATTTTTACCAAACCTACTACTATTCAAAGGAGTCAAGAACATAGATGTTCTTTCGTGAAACATATCCTTCATTAGCTTACTCAGAGGAAAAGCATTTTCATGATTTAGTATTTTTACTTCATTAACTTTAACTCCTGATATTTTTTATTTATATAATCATATTATTTATTATATTTATATAATCATATTATTATATGATTATAACTTTCAAGTGAAGCTACTCCACTTTGTAAGACAGCTAGATTTTTCTAAAGTTTGTTCCCATCTATAAAGCAGTCATTTTTTTTGAATGCCTGTTTTCTTATCCTCTAATTAGATTTGCAAAGGAATCATTCATCGCAGGTTGTTTGTTCAAAAAGCAAAGAACTTTTTAAATCTCCCATAAGTTTCTTCATATCTAAAACAATGTTCAGTGTTCCCTTGTTTTAAGGATTTTAAAGTGGCTTGTTTGCTCTTATAGGTAGCTTTTTGTCTAATCTGAGTTCTCAAGAGGTGAGATTAAGCTTTCTAGCATTGCTTTGAGAAGAAACTGTTATGCCCAGATTGGGACCCCAAAGATTCCACCACAGACGTTAGGTACAGAATGCAATAGCATAGTTTATTTCTGTTTACAAGCCTTGGGCAGGGAAGCTCGATCCAAAGCACTCACTCGTAGTAACCGTGAGGCCAGGAGGAACTTGCTTTTTCTTTGTGTGGCTAGCTTTTTAAAGGCAAAATCCACAAGCCCATCAGGGGGGTTGGGGGAGTTTTGAACGGGTGCAACTCAGATTGGTTTATTTTTATCTCTGTTCTCTTTTAATTGGGTGAGAGTATGTAACCTTTGAATTTACTGGCTGGTGGTTACAATTTATTACTTTGGGGGCAGTCCAGCACAAGTCCCAGGCTTTGTCCTTGAGCCACCATGGGGGTTGGCTGGCCAAGCACGTACTGCACATAACTCTAAGTTGGTGAGGGGCCCCAGAGAGTAAACATCTGGCTGAACTTTGAGCAGTCAGAGTACGTGCAGAAAGGGAGCCACTACAAGGACTATGTCTTTTGTTCATGGCCCTCCCAGAAACTGCTTGCTCAAGTCTCAGGAAACTGAAATTGAGGCCTGATCTCTGAGAGAAGACTGAGCAGCCTGTTATGGCATCTGCTTGGTCCTTTCAGAAACTTCATTCTGAGCTGAAAAAACAGTTTTTGGACAGTATCGTCATCTTTAGATGAAAAACTACTTTTCCCAGAATGCATTTCTCTATATCAGTCCTTTGTTGCAAGCTACCTTATGGACTTCATTTCCAATAGTTCTTTTTGGGTCTGAAAGTCAACTTCTAGCTCTCTTTTATCAGTCTTACTTTCAAAGTTCTTGCCCGGTAGGTTTGAACCAAGCTTTTTGTGTTTTCAACTACGGGAGATCGGGAGGTTTCTGTTCTCTTTTACCGGGCTTGCTTTCAAAGTTTTCACCTGGGAGGTTTGAACCAAGCATTTTATGTTTTCAATTATGGGACATTGGGAGATTTCTGTTCTGAGCTGGCTTCAACAGATGTCTCTTCTTTATCGGACACTGGCCCCTGATCAGAACCACACCTGCCTCGTTAGCATGCATTAAGGTGGGCATTCCTTTTACCAGCTTCTCTCAGGGCTTGTGTTTGCCTTAGCCGGTGAAAAACAAAAGCATTTACAACAGAACTTTTCCATCATAGCTCCTTCAGAGAGATGTTCTCCTACTGACAGATCTTTATCTCATTTTGCTTGTTCTTTCCCCCCAGATGCAGAGCTTCAGATATCTCAGGCTGAGGCTCTGTTCCTCTGCTAGCTGCCTCTGGAGGTAGGGACCCCCCCCCCCCAAATCTGCCTCAAACTCTTAGCAGCTTTCATTTTCCTGAGAGGAATCTGTCCCTTCTCTATTTCTTCTTCAGAGAGTCTTTCTCCCTGACAGTTCCCAATTTGTCTCAGTTTATCCCCTTTGCCCCAGAAACAGTTTCCCAATGCCACAGTGGCAGCTTTTCTGCTTCTGAAGGTAGGGGCTTTAGTCCGTCTCTATTTTCAGGGTCTGTATGGTTTGCATACAGACTGAAAATCAGGCTTCTGCTTTAACAAGGGAGGTTTTGGTTCCTCCTAAACTCCCATTAGGACAGGTGTTTCACCTCATCAGGCCTTCACCTGACCCAGTCCCCCAGGGGGTTGTGTGTGTTTTTCTGTGCCTCACAGACAGAGCTTATACCAGAGGCAATCACCCCTTAGGGCTACACTCCCTCATCTCACCAACAGTCACTCGAAACAAAGCTTTTTTCAGAAAGATGCTTTCTCTGATAGAAAAGAAAGCTTTACTCCTGGGTAGTTCTCTGTTCTGCCCTGACTGGGCTGTTTCCCTGGACTCAGAAGACGCAGTTCAGCTTTATTGCTTTCCCAGAAAGGTCCTTCTCTGATAGGAAAGCTTTTCTCAGAGAGATTTCTTTTTGCAGCTGTGGACACTGTGTAGCTCCATCTCACAACCCGGGACTTGCAGGAAAGTGGGCTACTGTGCCATTCCCGCCGGCTTTAGCTTTGTTCGTTAGCCATTTCCCCCTGGGTCCTGCATCTTCCTGCCTCAGCTCTGCGCTCCAGGAACCTAGTATCCCCCAATGCACTCAAACTCCTCCGAGGTACTGCCTAGTTGCTTCTCAGTTGTTGGCTAGAAGCAAGGATACAATGCTAACAGAGTTTGCATTGCTTCAGGGGATCTTTACCATAGGGCAATTAAGAGCACCCTTTCATTCTGAAATGCTCACAAAACCCTTGATGCCTCAGCTCAGCTGTAACTGAAAGGCTTGGCTTTTTGCTTTTCCCACATAAACAGTTTCCTGCTCTATTGGGCTCTTAATGGCTTTTCACCTACACTCTCCCAAGTGTTTCCTCAGAGGATTCTGACCTTCTATCTTTTACTAGCTTGAAGAGACAGAGGTTAGAAGAGAGGTTTTTGGGAACTCAAGCCCTGCCTCCCTCATTGCAGGGAGGATTTTTAAAGCTTAGAGAGGTTTTGTTATTCTAAGAGGTTTGTTGTTTTCCCTTAGAGCGAATCACAGGTGATTCCCATAGTAATCTTCAGGTGATTCTAATTTTTGTTCTTCTGAGAAAGAAAGTTAAAGACTTTAGTTTTTAAGTTTTTTAAGAGAGCTTTTAGTTTGAGAAAGATTAAGGCTTTTTAGAGAGATTTTTTTTGAAGTTTTTCTTTTTCCAAGGAGAAAGATTATTTTTTTTCCAAGAGAGAAAGACCAAATATCCCCAAAACTTCTGAACTTTAAACTTTTTGGCTTCTTATACCTGCATTTTTGCCTCATGGAGAAATCAATTTCTCCTGCGGCTTGGACTTAGTATTTCAAGGGTCCCCAGGCCAAAAGCTTCCATAGGAATCTTTTTTCTGCTCGATAAGCTCAAAGAAGAGCTTTTTTTTTTCTACCTGTAAAGCTCAAAGAAATATTTTTCCCCAGTTTGCATTCATAGCCCCCAAAGTTAGAAAATTGAAAGTTTTTCTGTCTAGTTGACTAACTTATCTTAATTTTTTTCTACATGATCTTACACTTCTAAGTTTTTCCTACACTATATTAATACTGTAAGGATTCTGTCCTTAATTACATCACCATCCTGTGACGGCGTCCCAGACTAAAAAGCGGGTGGGCCCTCTGTGTGCCCCCCTTCTCTTTCTGTCTGTCCTGTCTCTCCCCCACTCCCAATAAAGCTCTAAAAAGGTAACCATGGCGTGTGATTCTTCCGATCAGCACTCTGCTCCGCCAGCATGGCCACCGCAGGTGGTGGCCAGCCACGAGCAGCATGCTGTTTAACCAACAAATACACTATACCTTATACTTATTTTTCATAGATAGAAATTGAGAAAGAGAAGATAGAAATCTTTATAGAGGAGATTTTTGCGCTGCAGTATTGGACATCCTTCCAGTCCATTTTTCCTTTTCTCTTCAGGATAAAACCCTTGCCCTTATTAATATATATATGTATATGTATATGTATATGTATATGTATGTATATATATACCATTACAACACTGGACATGTCCCTTTTTCCACTGGTAGGACCTAACTCAACACTTTAGCCAAAAATTCTGTGTAAAACTATTATTTTCCTTTGTCTTTAGTCCCTGTTCCTTTGTCTTTAGTCACTGTTCATGATGCCATTCTGCAGGGCATTTACCCACCAACCCCACAGTTCCCCAGAGTTTTCTTGAGTGAGAACAGCAGGAAATATTAGATAGAAGGATTTAGATTGTGGAGATAAATAGGTAGAAAATACAGGATAGCCTCGAGAGGGCCTGGAACCTATTGCAATGGACCCTGACTGTCTCTGTCCTAGGGTATTTATAGAAATGCCAAGGGTCGGAGCAAAAGACCTTCCTCCCAGCACAGCCAAGAGCAGATCATTTCAGACACCTGTACTCAGGCCCATGGTCTAATCATCGTCTCTATGCGGACCTGCTGGGTAAAGTCAAGAGGAACCTGAAAATGGGCTCCCACATGACCCCCTCTCCCCAAACAAGGTGTGAGAGCAGTGGAGAGGTTAAGGCAGCTGCCATGAAGAGCAGCAGGCTCCTTGAGGTGGGAGAGAGTTCAGGAAGGTCATCAGCATACTTTCCCTGCTCACCAAGCCCAAGACAGGTCCAACCTGTCTTGTTACTTTGCAAGACAGGGTTGGGATTTGAGTTGAGGTTTTTGCAGTGCAAGGTCAGATTCTTCTGGGCTGCTGGGTGAAACCATGATTCTCCATCACAAACATCACATTTGCAGCTGTCTTCAGTGGGCGGCTTGTGTTGCCTTATGGTAGTAGTTTTTGGATCATCACCATTGGGGGCTTTTAAAAGCACACAAAGAGCTGGCCTGAGGACACATTTGGAGAACTACCCCACTGGGGACCCTATTCTGTGACTCTCCAATTTGCACAAGTGTCCTCCAACTGCAGACCCTAAATGTTGTTCCACATATGTCCTAACATAGAGTTTGACTCCCACCTTTTTATCTGTCCAGTCTACAATTGGCCACCCCCTCCATTCTCCATTCAGGGAGGAGCTAAATTCCTTCTTCAGCCTCTTCCATCTTAGTGTTCTCTCTCCCTCCCTCCCTCCCTCCCTCCCTCCCTCCCTCGCTCACCAGAATGGCATCACCACAGAAGGGTTCTCAGCAACCTTCCTTTTCCATCATCCACCAGAACAAACAGAGGTCAGTGCTCAGTCCCCAGGAAGGGCACAGGAAGTCATTCACTGTGACAGCTGGGATGAATCTGCTATCCTTGGGAAGAACTTAGATGTCCCCCCAGCCTGGGGCAGATGAATAGAAAGCCAAGGGCCCTGGCAGATATTTATAGTTGGGGGCTCTTGGGAACTTCTTCCCCAAGCTCCTTGTTAAGAAAGAGAATGCTAATTATTTTGTTCTTATTCTTGTCCCACATGACCTGTTCTCTGAGGGAAGCAGGTGATTTGGGATCATGGGATATGTTTTGTTCAAATCTTAGATGATCTTTTAATAAAAAATGCAGAGCCAGATATCAGGGTGAAAGTTGAAAGATCAGAGAAGCAGAACAGCCAGTCACTAGTTCTTACCTCTATGAAATCCTCATCCTAAAGAGAGTGAGTTCCTGTTTCCTCATTCCTTATATAACTTTCTCTGCCCTGCCATGTTATTTCCTGGGATTAAAGGTGTGTGTGCATCCCAAGCAAAGGCATGAGATCTCAAGTGCTGGAATTAAAGGTGAGTGCCACCACTGCCTGGCCTCTGTGTCTAATCTCGTGTCTAGCTCTGTCCCCTGAGTCTCAGGCAAGTTTATTAGGGTATACAATATATCACCACATTTCTCCTTTTTTGTCTAAAATAATAAAAGAAGATTATAACTAATATAAGAAAAACTATATACAATAAGTACAATAAGTATGTACAATATATACAGTAAGAATTACATTAACAGTTAATAGTGTCAAGTTCATAAATATTTGACAGTTTCAGAGAAAATACTCTATTATTTATCCTATTTTGGTGAGTACAAAATGTTGTACCTAATTCACTTTCTATCCTAACTTGTATTACCAACCAAAAACTATCTTTTGACGTCTTTCAAACTTATACACTTTACACATCTTTAGTGAGTTTCTTTTCTGAATTTGTTAACAAGGAAAACTATAACTATCTAATCTTCAACTCCCTCAGAGACCTGAGAAGGAAATAATGTTACCTAAATAAGCAGGAAGTGCTAATAAGTGACTTTCAAAAAAATGTGAGAAATGGTGGAAACAGCTGGCTACCTGGACAGTCACCCAAGATTTCTCTGATACGTTGGGGCATCCATCTTTGGCCTACAGATCTAGCATATCTGATAGACTCATTTGTGAAGCAGGATTTTCTTTTTCTTTTCTTTTTTCTTTTTTTTCTTTCATGACAGGGTTTCTCTACATAGTTTTGGTGCCTTTCCTGTAGACCAGGCTGGCCTCAAACTCACAGAGATCTGCCTGGCTCAGATTAAAGGTGTGCATCACTGCCCCCTGGCAAAGCAGGATTTTCTAAAGGGCCTTTTTACCTTGTCTTAGCAAGGCTTGGCAGTCCTTTCTTTTGTGTCCTGCTTGTCCATCTTGGACAGCATACTGTCAGCAGTCAAGGCAATGGCATTTTCTTGCCCAGTGGCTAACTTGCCACAAAGAAAATAAACTCCATAAGGAATTTCTTCAATGCCCATCATCTTTTCTGAAGTAGATTGGTGCTGCCAGGATTAGACATGTCTCATTGTCATAAAAAAAGAATCTTTGTTATTAAAACATCTTAAATGGCATATTCTGTAGATCTCTTAAGGGTTTGAAGATGATCTGTTTATCTAGAATATGTTTCTGTTTAACCTTGAAAACATACCTAATATGACTACAAGTTCAATTGTCATGGGTGACTAAATACTTACTTGCATTTTTTTATATCCTAATTAGTTGGTAATAATAACTTTCAAAGACTAGCAATTTGCATTACATTGTTAAATGAGCTGTAAACGTGCAATCCTTGAACAAGATTAGAAATATATGTACAGTATTTTCAACAAAAATCAATCTCTAATTTATATCAATATACATAATTTGAATACAATATACAATAATCCAATCCAATGTAAAATATTTAAAACTAGTAGTTGCTTTGTAAAAGTAGATTCAATAATCTACCTTTTTATCTTATCATATCTATATCCTCCCCTTTTTCTTTTCAGAGTAGATTCAATAATCTACCCTTTATCCATCATTTCTATGTCTTTTTCTTGAGAGTAGATTCAGTAATCTACCTTTTATCTTATCATATCTATATCCTCTTTTTTTCTTTTCTTTTCTTCTTTTTTTTTAACAAGAACCCTGAATCTAATTTCCTTTATTTAGCTTTTTTCACCATTAACAATTAACAACTTGTAACCAACCATTCTAAACAATGACAATTATCCATAATCCATTGAATGACTAAAATCTACCTACTCCATCTCTTGGGAATGTGGGTGTCATGTTCTTAAAATTACTCCTCGCTGTCTGGGGGCAAAGGCATCTTTAGGAGATCCTGAAAAGAAAAATTTTGGGTTGCCCAGTCTCTGCATAATGGGAAAGTGCAGGGCTTGTCTCAAGTCCTTGATCCTTTAGTCTGTGAGGCTGGATCATCTCAGCTAGCCATCTCGAAATTGTCCTGAGAAGTTTGTAGTCCAAAGCCAATCTTGGGGTGGTGTTTGTCAGCTTAATGGTATTATCATCCTCCTGATGGAATCGTTGTTGTGGGGCTCCATCATCTTTTTGAGAACCTCAGAGTCACTGTTAGGCATGGTCGTGATTCACTGCAGAAAACTGATAGAGGCTCAAACCTGAAACCACATACACGAAGCTAGATGAAGCCTTTTTCTAGGATTAATTAGTACTCTATATGACCATTAATATCATGACAAAAGTTTAAAATATGTATATATTAATCTTATAATTTTTTTGTTTTTGAGTATATTAGTTTTATAAATTTTAATATAAAATTCATACCTTAAGAAAAGTTTTAAAGAGTCAAAATAAAGCCAAAGGATCATGAGATTAATAGCAATAGAATAGTCCCTTAATTTTGTTTTTTTCTTCTGTCCCATATCAGGTGGCTCTTTTATATGATACAGAGGTTTTGGAATTTCCTTTTAACAAGCATGCTTGGGTTTAGAGAAGGAGAGAGCCACACCTCAACTCCACAACCAGCTTTAAGTTTCAATTGAAATGGGACTATATAAACACCATTTGTGTTAAGTATCTGTAGAGAACAGCAGAAACAAACATTTAGGAAGACTTATGAAATTTTATCCTGTTAGATATGTGATATAACAATATGCCAATTTACTCTTTTTCTTGGGACATTTTTTCTGGATGATTTCTTTTCTTCAGATGTTTCCTTTGTCCAGTGTTCTTCAGATTCCTTAGCCTTCATTCTCCTGAAAGACAAAAACAAAACCCTTCCCCAAGCCTAACCTTGGGGAGGTTCCAAGTCTAATCTTCATCAATTATGATTTATAATTTCTCTTGATTTTTTTAGTTCTCTCTTCTATAACTGTTCTATCACCCCAAGCAGTATGGTTTTTTACAATAGACATTAGGTTCTTTAATTGCTCTGGGAAGAAGTTTCCTCTACAATTACAGCAAAGGACTGAATAGAATTTGACGTGGGGGCCTGCAAGAGGTCCCTCAGGGGTTTTTCCAGTGGCAAAGGCAAAGGATTACCTTGTCTGTCCCTTGTTGATCTACATTTGTTAGTCCAATGTTTGCCTTTGCCACACCTTCTGCATAATCCAGAAGGGAGGGCCATTCTGTTGCCATTGTTCCTTGAAAAAACATTGTTTCTAGGAACGCCCTGTTTACAGTCCCTTTTTAGATGACCTTGTTTACCTCAATTGAAACATCTGACATTACTGTTTTTCTTAAAACCTGGAAATCACCTCTCCTATCCAAGTATCATCATGGTCATGAGATTCAATATTTATTGTGTCTTGGATCCATTTCTCCAAGGGTGCTGATTTTGCCTTTAATGGCCTAATTACCTTTTTGCATTGTGCATTAGCATTTTCAAAAGTCAGATATTCAATTATTATCTGTCTAGCTTCTGAATTTGGTATCATTCTATTTACTGCTGAAGTCAATCTTTGTAAGAAATCAGTAAAGTTTCTTTTGGGCCTGTATAACTTTTGTAAATGACTCAATTTTCTTTCCTACTTCTTCAATTCTGATCCAAGCATTCAAGGCTGCTATTCAGCATAAAGCCAGGGTGTGGTCATCATACAGAGATTGCCTTTCTACATTAGCATAATCTCCCTCTCCAAAAAGTTGATCTTGGGAGATTTCCATACCTCTAGCCTTACTCCATTGTTCAATGGTCTTAGCCTCATCCCTTCAGCAGGTCCTCCATTGTAATTGGGGACCAGTCTCTAAAATGGCTGTAACCAAATCTCTCCAGTCTTGAGGGGATAATTCTATTACAAGTTGACCACGAGTTTAACACCTGCTTCATAAAAGATGAGTGGATGTCATATGAGAGTATTGTTTCTTTGAATCTCCTCAAATCTAACATTTGCACAGGTGTCCAATCAGCTCTTACATAGCCTTGAGCATTTGACAGTTCTTGTAAGGTTACTGGATAGATTAAAGTTGGTTGTTTGGAAGCCTTAGGCTGTTTCTCTACAAGCTTATAATGCAATGCTGAGATTGGTTCACCTTTAAATTCTTCTGTCTGGGCCTGAATATCTCTATGATCTGTTCTACCAAGTTTTTCTAAAATTTTTATCTTGGCACTCATATTGAAAGGGAAAAATCAGTAGCCATCTTGAGAGACACTTCCCCCTCCCCTCCTCTCCAAAGGCATTTGCTGACCAGTAGTTTTAGAAGTGATCAGAAGTTGAACTTAGGCTGGGACAATAATCTATGTATTCTGGACTTGACAAAACAAGATATGGGGAGTAATGGACTCAACTGACCAGAAGTTGACAGAGAAAAGTAGGACTGGAACAATGAATCTGAATGTATATATCCTGGGTTCAACAAAAGCAGGACATAGGGAGTAAAAAAATTTATGTCTCTAAGATACCCTGAATCCTGTTAGCCATCAATAACCTCATGCTTATAGTTTAGCCAGTAACTTCAAAGAACTGCCTCACCCTTAGCCCCCTTGTCCAATCCCAAGCTGCATGTAAACTTTTCCTATATAAACCCCTTAACGTGAGTGCTCAGGGCTGTTCTCCTCCACCCGCTGTGTCGCTGTGTTGGGTGTTGGATGGTGGACCAAGGTTGCTTGTTTTGTTAACAAAAACTTCTGTGTGCTTGCATCGGATAATGGCTCTGTGGTGGTCTTGCTTGGGGGTCTTGCGACCTGGGCACAACAATATTAACCAACTTATTTAGTGATAAAACAAAAATGATCAAAGAAATAATATTTATAATTGACATTACATAAATCCCATCTATATTAATTATCCTCTCATTTAATTGTTCCATTTTCAGACCATTTTATGTATAGTCAAACAGAGACCAAATGCCTTCTATTGTAAAAATGTTTCCCTTTTTTTTTTGTTTTTTTGTTTTTCGAGACAGGGTTTCTCTGTGTAGCTTTGCACCTTTCCTGGAACTCACTTGGTAGTCCAGGCTGGCCTTGAACTCACAGAGATCCGCCTGGCTCCGCCTCCCGAGTGCTGGGATTAAAGGCGTGCGCCACCACTGCCTGGCCAAAATGTTTCCCATTTTTTAATGTGGGAAAAGACTTTCTTTTAACTAATTCCTCCCTTTAAGAAATCTCAATTGGCCGGGCGGTGGTGGCGCACGCCTTTAATCCCAGCACTCGGGAGGCAGAGCCAGGCGGATCTCTGTGAGTTCGAGGCCAGCCTGGTCTCCAAAGCGAGTACCAGGAAAGGCGCAAAGCTACACAGAGAAACCCTGTCTCGAAAAACCAAAAAAAAAAAAAAAAAAAAAAAAAAAAAAAGAAATCTCAATTGACTCACCAAGTCTGCTGACACTGACAATTCAGTTGAATGTGTGGCAGCAGCCTGAGGAGGGGGCCCAGAGGAAGCCATGACCCACTGGGAGAGGGGAGAAGCCAAAGAGCCAGTGGTCTGAATGGGGGAATGTGCAAAAGCAGCTAATTCTGAGGTGTTTGGAGCCTGGGCCTGGGGAGAGAGGCTACAACAAAAACTTAGCCAGCCAGTTAGGTTAGGGACTTTGGCTCACATGGGGTGGAGACTTGGCTGCATGCAGCTTGGGCCTGAGCTGGGGCCTTCGAGGTCACAGGCAAGTGGCTTTTTGGCTTTTTCGTGAATTTGTACCCCACAAGTTGGACACCAGATGTTGTTTGAATCTTAGATGGTCTTTTAATAAAAAATGCAGAGCCAGATATCAGGGTGAAAGCTGAAAGATCAGAGAAGCAGAACAGCAAGCCACTAGTTCTTACCTCTACAAAATCCTCAGCCTGAAGAGAGTGAGTTCCTGTTTCCTCACATCTTATATACCTTTCTCTGCCCTGCCATATTACTTCCTGGGATTAAAGGTATGTGTGCTTCCCAAGCAAAGGCATGAGATCTCAAGTGCTGAGACTGAAGGTGTGGGCCACCACTGCCTGGCTCTGTTTTCTCTCCTATACTGGATCAATCTCATGTAGCCCAGTGTGGTTTTGAACTCACAGAGATCCACACGGATCTCTGCCTCCCAAGTGATAGGATTAAAGATGTGTGCCACCACTGCCTGGCCTCTATGTCTAATCTAGTGGCTGGCTTTATCCTCTGATCCTCAGGCAAGTTTATTAGGGTACACAATATGTCACCACAGATATGTGAGGAACCTGAGCAGGTATTAGGTAAAGGGACTCCCTGAGTCCCTTTTCAGCTCAGACTGAGTCTGACAGAAGGTCCTAAGCAAGGTGGTCCTGGGAGAAGCCAAGTCCCCAGCAGGGTGTCCAGATGAGCCTGAGATGGGCCTTTTACTCTGTCCATCATAGTGGAGACTCCATGGGAAGGGGATTTATGCCATTTGGGTCACCAAGGAAAGTTTCTAGAAAATAATCAGTCGATCAATACACATTGACTAAATAAATTATTACCTGTTTAATTTTTAATGATGCTTGCATGACAAGGGCAGATCTGAGTCAGGAGGTCAGGTGCTGGACTTCCCAGGTTCTTGTTCCTTTTTTACAAGGAATTATACAGAGACACATGGATGACGGTGCGGAGGTGGTGGTGGTGGTGGTGGTAAGCAACCCTCTGTATTATTCTGTATGAAACACAAGAGACTAGCAAAAACAAAGCAAGTTTTAATACACTATTCTGCAGAAAGGGTGCTGGCATAAAGGACAGATGAAATGGCTGGTTGTTTTTTTTTTGTTTGTTTCTTTGTTTTTGTTTTTTAAACGTATATGAGTATTTTGTCAGCAGCATGCATCAGATCCCCCAGAACTGGAGTTACAAATGTGATCCACCATGTGGGTTCTGGGACTTGAACCTGGGTCCCTTGGAGGAGCAACCAGTGCTCTTAACCCCTCAGCCATCTCTCCAGCTCCTAAGTTTTTAAAGTTCCTGCTCATGAGAAATCCCTGTGCTCTTTTGCAAACACGCTGGTATTTAGAGGGATACAATCTTTACACTGTTTCAAGCATAGCCCACTTCTCAAATCCCCCATCCTCTAGGCTCAGGACTAATGAGTAAGGGGGCTTGAGACAGATGCCCTGTCTGTAACTTTCCAACTCAGAGTTTTGAGACTAGCAGGTGCCAGCCACCAGCTGGGAGAGGGAGGGATTGAGTGCCTCCCGCTTAACTGGGACTGTTTGGTGAGCTCTAAGTGCACCTCATGCTGAAGATGGACTGTGCAATTTAGTTCTTACAACACCATATTATTTAATTCTTTAATCAGCACAAGAACGGCTTTTGTTCTATGCTTAGATGCTGCTTATATTCTCCACTCGCCCCCCATCCCACTCTGTATCTCTTTCTCTCCCCCCACCAACCTTCCTCTCCCCATAGCCACCCTCCCACTTCTGTCTCTGGATCTTCTGGCAAGGTCTGGAAAAAGTTCAGTTTCTTTGAAGGCAAGAGATATTTTCCGAAAATTATATCATTGCGCACTTACATCTACCACATTGCCAGTGTGAAGGCTGTGTGGGGACTGGGTTTTCCCTTCCACCTTGCTGAGGCAAGGTCTCTCTTGTATCTGCTGCTGTGATTTATACTCTAGGGGGGCTGGCCTGCCAGTGTTCCTCGACTCTTCTGTCTCTGCCTGCCGTCTCCCCATAAGAATTCTGCAGATCCATGCCATGGTATCCCACTCAAAGTATTTTTCTATGTATGAGAATTTCATACATAGTCATATTTGGTCATACTCACCCCAGCTCCTTCCCTACTCCCCTCAGTCCACCCCACCCCCCATACCCACAACTTCATTTTATTATTTATTCATTTCCATTTAATAACCAAAAACCTCATTATATTATTTACTTAATTATTTATATTTAATAACCCATCAACTCCAATTTGTGATGTCCATGTACTTGTGGGTGGGTGTGAGGCCCTCTATTGGAGTGTGGTT
Source organism: Peromyscus californicus insignis (assembly GCF_007827085.1). Lineage (NCBI taxonomy): Eukaryota > Metazoa > Chordata > Mammalia > Rodentia > Cricetidae > Peromyscus > Peromyscus californicus. The sequence goes on from NW_026294492.1 coordinate 48,240,094, forward strand.
GATCTTTCAGGAGCCACATCCTTAAAGAAAACTGGCTTTCCCTCCAAAAGCCATCAACTGTCAGTAGCTACTCAGGTAGATTGGGGACCTTGTGAACCCCCTCCCACTCCATGCTAGAAGATCAAGCTAGTCTCCAGTTTTTTAGTGGGTCCTGGGAATTGAACTCAGGTTATCAAGCTTGTGAGCTCTGAGCCATTTCCCCAGTCCTATTGTCTTTCTTTTCTCATACAAGGTCTTGCTTTATTGCTTAGTCTGGCCTTGAACTCGGACTCAAGTGAACTTCTTGCTTGAACTTCCTGAGTAGCTGGGAGTCTGAGTGCACACCACTCAGCTGCAAGTATTTTCTGCTTTGTGCTATTCATTTTTACTTTCCTTATAAATTTTTATTATTATTACTGTCTGTGTGCACACGTGTGGTTATACAATGGGATATCTGAGGACAACCTCTCTCCTTCCACCTTTCCATATGGGCCTTGGGATCAAATTCAGGTTCCCAGTCTTGCTTGGTGTGCTGGATATTTTTATGTCAACTCAACACAAACTAAAGTCATCTGAGGGGAGGGAATCTCAATTGAGAAAATGCATCCATAAGATCAGGTTGTAGGCAAGCCTATGGGGCATTTTCTTAATTAGTGGTTGATGGGGAAGGGCCAAGCCCATTGTGGGTGGGACCGCCCTGGGCTGGTGGTCCTGGGTTCTATCAGAAAGCAGACTGAGCAAGCCCTGAGGAGCAAGGCAGTAAGTAGCACCCTCCCCCATGGCCTTTGCATCGGCTCTTATCTCCAGGATCCTGCCCTGTTTGGGTTTCTGTCCTGACTTCCTTCCATTATAAACAGTGATGTGGATGTATAATACAAATAAACCCTTTCCTCCCCAAGTTGCTTTTGATCTAGGTGTTTTATCACAGCAATGGTAACCTTAACTAAGACACTCAGCAAGCATTTTACCCACAGAATAACGTGATAAGGCTCCTCCTTATCACGTTAGATAATTAATACGTATTTTCAGATAATTAATATTAATGTCCTGGTCTTTGTGTCCAGGTCTTTCTTTGTGTCTGAAAGCATACTGTCACTGTTTTTGCAAAGCTTGCTCATTTGTTTGCTTGTTTATTTGGATGTGTGGGTCATGGCAAACAGATACCTAGATAACTAACTCATTAATTTTAATAGCGCATAATACCCCCATGAGATGTACATGCTCTGATCACGAGGGTTTTTTTTCCACCTTTGAGGGCATGCAGGGTGTTTCCAGTTCATTTTTGTTTCCTGTGTAATCAATTCTTCAGTAAACATATTTATATAGGGTGGAGTCTCAGATGTGGGGTTTCTTTTTTTTATTTTAATGTATTCATTTATTTTATGTGTATGGGTGTTTTGCCTGTGTGTATGTCATGTCCATGCGCATGCCTAGTGCCCCCTGGAGGCATCAGCTCCCAAGCGATTGGGGTTACAGACCGTTGTGAGCTGCCATGTGTGCTGGGAATGGAACCCTGGTCCCCTGGAAGAGCAGCTCCTAAGTGATGTGCCATCTCTCCAGCCCAGATGGAGAACTTCAAATAGGTTTGTTCTCTTTCCCCGTGTGCAATAACAAGCCACATTCCCACTGGTAATAGGAGTGCCCTTTTTAGGATATTTGTAAGTACTGGGTGTTCTCTTTTTTCTGTTATTGTTCTTTCCCTCCCCTCTTTTCCCTTCCCCTCCCCTTCCTTCCCTTCCCTCTCGTTTTCTCTCCCCCTTCCCTTCCTTTCTCTTCTTCTCCTCCTCTCCTCCCCTCCTTCTTTTAAATGAACCACTGTGGATCTGTTAAATGAGAAACAAGATGCCATTGCTATTTCCCTTTCCAATTCCCTTCCCAGTGTGTAGTCCAGTTTCTTTCCATTTGTTTGTTTGATGATTTAAGCCCCTCTTCTCTGGGATCGCTCACTTCACACATTATTTGTGTGTTTAATGTATTTGGATTGTTTGTGTTTTGTTTGGGAGAGCTCTTTATTTTCATCTTTGGTTTTGTGAGATAGGTTCTTACTATATAATCCAGGCTGGCATTGAACTTGTGATCCTCCATTCGCAGCCTCTGGAGTGCTAGGGTGACAGGTGTGTACCACTGAACCTGGCTGTCTGGCTCCTTCAAAAGAGAGCAATGCTTTCAAGGTCCCTCCATGTGGTGTGTATCTGTACTCCATTAATTTTATGGTCTCATAGTAGTCCATTGGATAATTTATGGTATTTTGTTTATCTGTTGTTTCCACTGCTTGGTTATGGTGAATGATATTCCAAGAAATATCATGTACAACTCTTCATATAAACATCAGTGTTTTGGTTCTGTGGGTATAAGGCTAGGAACAAAATTACTGAATGCTATGGTAAGGATGTGGAGGTCAGTGGACAACTTTTGGGTGTTAGGTCTCTTCCACCACATAAGTCAGGGATCAAACTCAGGTCATTAGGCTTGGCAGCAAGTGACTTATACTGCTGAGTCATCTTGCTGGCTCTTAGTTAATTCTGTTTTAATGTATTGAGGAAGAACCAAGTCCTCCCACCCCTCCCTGTGTAGAAGCTGTACTATTTTACATATCTATGCTACCAGGGGCTTTTTCTCCTCCTCCTCCTCCTCCTCCTCCTCTTTTTCTCCCTCCTCTTCTTTTTGAGACAGGATCTCCTTATGTAGCCTTTGCTAGCCTAGAACTTACAGAGCTCTGCTTGTGTCTGTCTTCTAAGTGCTGGGACTAAAGGCATGCTCTATTACACTCATCCCTCAGCGGCTTTCAAAGTTCCTCAGACGAATTTAATGCTAGGGATCAAACCTGACTTTGTGCCTGGCAGGCAAGAGCTTTTCTGATGAGCTACATTGATGGGGGAATGTCATTTTGTATACTACGAATGTGTTGCCATGATTGGTTGATAAATAAAGCCATTTGGCCTATGGCAAGGCAGCTTAGAGGCAGGCAGGAAATTCAAAGAGAGAGACAGGAAGAAGGCAGGGGGAGACACCAGCGAGCCGCCCAAGGAGCAACATGTAATGGGACGAAGGTAAAGCCACAGAACATGTGACATACATAGATTAATAGTTATGGGCTAATTTAAGATATAAGAGCTAGCTACCACATGGCCATGCACTTATAATTAATATAAGCCTCTGTGTGTTTGCTTGGGGGACACAAGTGGGAGAGACACAGGAAAACTTTCAGCTACAAATGACTCCAAAACATGGGGCAAGAGTTTCCACCTAAAACCTGAGAAAGCTTTAAAAAGAAAAAAAAAAGATTCTAAAATGGAGCTAAAAACAGCTTCCTGGTTGTCTTTCTCAGACCAGCTGCAGCATGTGGGCTTGAGCTACTCTTGATCTGCAGCATGGCAGATTCCTGCCGTAGTACACAGAGATGTCTCCAAGCCACACATTATGCTGCATGGTGGATTTGGCCTTTGCTAGTACTGGAAAAAAAAAAAAAAAAGAAAAGAAAAGAGGTTTCTGGGCTACACACTGCTTTGATATAAGCATAGACCCACTACCTCCCAATCAGCAGACAGCATGGCTCCCAGAGCTGGCGGTGAGTTATCTCCACCATGTTGAAAAGCTGAGATGGACAGAGTGAGCAACCAAGGCTACTGCTTCAGTACTAACCACGGCAGTTTAAAGCAATAGATTCACAATAAGGCAGATTCAGATGGAATAAGACTTTAAATGGTTTACAGTGTGTGTAAAAATGTATGTAGGCTTGGCAGAGAGAAGAAAATGAACATAGACAGTTATATAAAGAAATAGTTTTTAAAAAATAAAGTCTTTAAAGAGACAGTAAAGATAATACAAAAAATAAGCCATGTAAAGATGGATATTACACAGAGAGTCTGGATTATATTGTCTTTGGGATTTTTAACTTCAGAGAGATATTTTCTTGTAAAAGCTGCTGTGTTAAATTGATATGTATATTTTAAAGATATTTTGATTTCAAAATTTATGTCTAAGGATATGTTGCTTTGAAAAAGAGGTTCTGCTTTTGTTTTCACAGAAGATGAGAACCTGTGGATTGTTTCCAGGCTCATATGGTTTGATCAAGGAAGACCCAGTGAGAGGTCTCCAGATGATCCAACATCCAGAACAGCTTCAAAGCAACTGGCTCAGAGAATACAGCATCGCAGACTATTCCAGTCAGGACTTGACCATAATTCTTAATTTTCTCAGGATCCCCATAAGATTACCAGTGCCCACAACCAGTAGGAAGTAGTATGAGAAGCTATGCCCAAATTCCCAAAATATTGTTTATAAATGTTTATTTTTATTTAAAAAGGGTTGATTTAAAAGGCAATCTCTTTCTAAAGAAGAAAAGGGCATAGTATAGATATGATAAGATGAAAAGTAGATTTTTGAATCTACTTTTAAAGAGCAACAACTTGTTTGAAATGTTTTACATTGCTGTGGATTTTAGTTTATTGATACAAATTTAAAGTTAATTTTGTTATACTATATATATTTCTACTCTCGTTTAAAGTATTATGTTTATGTAACTCATTTAAATTATAATGGATAATTAAGAAATACAGATTAATAGTCTTCTATGATAGTCAAACTTATAGTCATGTTAAATTTATACATAAATATAATTCAATTAGATAGGTAATCTTCAAACACTTCAAAGACCTACAGAATATGGCATTTAAAATGTTTTAAAAACTTAGACTTTTTGAACAGTGAGACACATCTGCTCCTGGCAGCACCAATTTACTTCAAAGAGAAAGATAGGCATCGAAGACACTCTACATGGAGTTTATCTTCTTCTTGGCAAAAATAGCCATTTGGGTAAGAAACTGTTCTTGCTTGGACTGCTTGACAAAATGTTGTATCAACTGGACATGCAGGACCATAGGAAGGTGACCACTGAACTTTGCAAGATGAAATGGTCCTTCAGGTTCCTGCTTTGCAAAGGAGACTGCCAGATATTCTACAGGACACATGGAGAAGCAATTAAAAAACTCAAGACCTATAGGCTGAATATGGATATCCCAACATTGCAGATGAAGTTCAGGTGACTGTCCAGGCGGCCAGCTGTCTCTGTCAGTCTAGATTTTTGGAAATTGCTTACAATGCATTTCCTGTTTACTTAGGTAATATATCCTTCTGGGGTCTTTGATGTAGTTGAAGACTAAATAGTTATAATTTTCCTTGGTTATGATAAGAGATAAGGTAGATATGAAACCTTAGACTCACAAATATAGGATAGATAGAATATTTTCTTTAATTTTACAAAATACAAATAGACTAAATAGACTAGATATTGTAACTGTAATTCTTGCTTGATAACTGTTTTGTTATATGTAATTTTAACAAGTTAAAGTTAAAACCTTCCTTTTGTTGAGACAGAAAAGGGGAAGTAACGGGGGAATGTCTTTCTGTACACTGCAAATATGTGTTGCTCTGATTGGTTGATAAATAAAGCCATTTGGCCTATGGCAAGGCAGCTTAGAGGCAGGCAGGAAATTCAAAGAGAGAGACAGGAATAAGCCGGGGGTGGGTGGGGTGGGGTGGGGGCGGAGATATCAAGGAGCCACCCAAGGAGCAACATGTAACGGGACACAGGTAAAGCCACGGAACATGTGGTGATACATAGATTAATAGTTGTGGGCTAATAATTTTTTTTTTTTTGGTTTTTCGAGACAGGGTTTCTCTGTGTAGCTTTGCGCCTCTCCTGGAACTCACTTGGTAGCCCAGGCTGGCCTCGAACTCACAGAGATCCGCCTGGCTCTGCCTCCCGAGTGCTGGGATTAAAGGCGTGCGCCACCACCGCCCGGCAAATAATTTAAGATATAAGAGCTAGCTAGCAAAAGGCTTGAGCCATGGCCATGCAGTTATAATTAATATAAGCCTCTGTGTGTTTGCTTGGGGGACTCAAGTGGGAGAGACACAGGAAAACTTTCAGCTACACTACACCCCTAGCCCTCTCCGAGAAAATCTTTAATGACATTCCCTAACCACGGACACCACATTGGGTCAACTTTCCACTCTTTCTTGAGTCAATGTATCTTTTCTTTTCCACATATGTTGCCTGTGGGGCTGGAAATGTAGCTCAGCTGACAGTGTGCTTGCTTAGCGTGCTCCAAACCCTGGGTTGGATCCCCAGCACTCTGGAGGCAGCAGGCTCAGGAGTTCTCTATCTAGCAAGCTGGAGGCCCCACTGTGGCCATGCCTTCCCAGGATTGGCTCAGTAGCCACACCAAGAAACATACAGTTCCTGGTGAGTTCCTAGTGCTAAGGTGAGTCTTGGAATTGTTGAGATTTATTTTCTCTCTACTTTTGGTTCTGGTAGACTTTTCTGCAGTGAAATTTGACTCCATTTCTGTGGGTCTCTTCTCCATCCCAGAAGGGAAAGATTTCATTTTGAAACCCAGAAGGACTGGTTGAAGGGGTTCAAGTTCATCTCCTTGTTTGCCAATGAGCATTCAATTATCATACCCATCTGAATATCCTGACTTCACTTGTACTTGAACTTGGACTTCCACCAACTCTCCTTTGGCAACATTGAGGACAAAGCCCATGGTTGGCATCCTGTCCCTGTTTCAGCGATAGAAACCATCTTTAACATGATTGACTCATGATAATTGTGAATATTTATGAGATACAATGTGATGTTTCAATAAAAGTATACATTGCAAAATGATGGGGCAATTAGCAAATCGCCTCAAACATCCATCATCTCTTTGTGGTGAGAACATTTAAAATCTCTTCTAGCTATGTGCAATATATGATGGATTAGATTACTCTTATATACAGTCACCATACTTCAGCATTGTGTACCGGGACACATTCTTTCCTCCCTTCTCTTCCCTGCTTCCCCAACTCTTGCTAGGTGGTCCAGGCTGGCCTTGAACTTTGAGAGTCTGCAGCATCAGGCTGTCTAGTGCTGGGATTGCCATGGTGTAGCACCACACCCAGCGTACTCCTCCATCTAACAAGGTCGTAGCACCTGCTCACTAATTTGTCCCATCTTTCCCTCTCAGCTCAAGAGGCAGCCATTGTTTTACTCTCAACTTCCATAATATTGGCTGTTTTAGAGTCCACACAGGTGAGAACAGACAGTACTTTTCTTTCTGTGTCTCACTACAGGCTGTTATATAAAATAACAACACAGCGTCACCTAGGCTTGCCATGGGATTGTGTTCTTTTTATAGCTGAACAGAATTCAACCAAGTATACAGACCATGTTTTCTTTTTTGTAAACTCATGCTTTATTTTATGTATAATAATGCAGTTTACATATTGAATAGCGCTACAGCAGAATAATTCAATATAGCTTTAAAAAGGACAGAATGTGACAGGATATGTTCAGTGACTAGTCAGGACTAGCTCTGATTGCACTGATGGTCAACAGAATTAAAGGCAAGCCCAAGTTTCACAATCACTGACACATGCTCGATTCTTTTGGAATGCAGAAATGTTTCTTATTACTTCAATACACTGAAAGTTGAACTCATATTTACTATGGGAAACTAGGAAAAAATACCATTTTTCATGACTCAAGTCTCCCCCCTCCCCAATTCTTTTAAAAAAAGATTATTTATTTATGTGTGTGTGTGTGTGTGTGTGTGTGTACCATGACACACTTGTATAGGTCAGAGGACAGTTTTCTAGACTCAGTTCTATCGTTCTATGTTGTGGGTTCCGAGGATTGAACTCAAGTCCCCAGGCTTGGCAGCAAGTGCCTTTACCCACTTAGCCACCTTGGCAGCCCCTATACCACATTTTCTTTATCCATTGATGGAAATGCAGGGTCATTCTCTATTCTGTGCCACCTTGGTTGACCAGGTGTCCTTCCACTTGAAGACACAGATGTGCTGTCATTCAGTGTCACAGAAAACTAACGCTTTTCATTTGTCACCTAATTGAAAAGTCATTGCAGTGGGATCATGTTGTAATTTATATTCATATTTTGTGTGTGGGATGCAGGGGCTGGACCCCAGGGCCCCACACATGGCAGGCAAACTCTTTTCCGGTGAATTTCACTCCCCATCTCTGGGGACAGGGTTTTTAGAGAGAATACCAGTGTCTTGATTGATTTCGTCTGGGGGGCTTCTTTTGGGAGCCTAGAGAGAGAAGATAAATCTTTTGTAGTGTTTCCATGGTTCCCTATGGGCTCTGCCTCAGATACTTGCTTCTGTGGTTCAGTGACCTGTGACACTATATAAAAGCCTTTGGTTTCTTTAGGGATGTTGGTGGATGAGAAAGAAAAAAGAAATAAAAAGCTCCTCAAGCAGCAACTGGCTCCTTGCTGTGACTCAGCTGTGAAACGCCCCCTACAGGCTTCTGTGTTGAGAGCTGGGGCCCCAGCTTGGTGGGGCTCTTTGGGGGAGGTTTTGGAAAACTGAAGGAGATGGAGCCGGTAAGAGTGTAAGGCATAGATTACTGCTTAGGACACAAAACCTGTAGCAGCCATCTCCTCTCACAGATATCACAGGCACCCAATGAGACATGGAATCCCTAGCCAACAGACTTCCAGCTGCCAGGATCTTGCATCTGGGAAAGTGAATTTATATCCACGGTGGTCCCAGGTGGTCCCACAACCTTCTCCTACCCACTTCCCTGTCTCCTGTCTAGGAACCAGAGAGCCTGGCTAAATGCATCAGTGAACACCCCCGCCCCCATCTCCGCCACACACAGAGAAAGAGAGAGAGAGAGAGAGAGAGAGAGAGAGAGAGAGAGGTGGAAGGACTCCATTTCTGTAATGTGTTCCCTGATATCTCTCTGCAGAGTCCCTGGCATGCTGTCTCTGGTGCTGGGGCCTCAGTTCTCCTCAGAGCCTCTGCCATTCGTCTGTCTATCTGCCCATGACATTTATAACTCTTCTAATAAACTCCACCATCCCAGCAATCTGTTACCATGTCCCTCTTGAACTCACATCCCAGTCCTTTCATGCACTGGCTGGGTGGAGGAAGCAGGACCTGGGATGTGCATGCCTTTGAAGGTTCCGGTAGTTAGAGCTTCTTTCTTCTCTCTCTGCTTCCTGCCACTAAGCATGTTGGGCGCTGAGTGAACTGTGGGTGAAGCCCTCTAAAACCGTGAGCCCGGATGAACACCTCCTGCCTTAGGTTGTCCTTGCCAGCGAAGCCAACTAATAAACTCCCTTCTGGGATTTTGTCATCAGAACTTTATTCGGGAATGAATGAAGGAGCTTTCATAGCAATTTCACCGTCACTTGTTTATTTCTTTATATTCTTATTGGAGAACTGCAAGAAAATGAGAGAGAGAGAGAGAGAGAGAGAGAGAGAGAGAGAGAGAGAGAGAGAGAGAGACTACAGTTCCAACATCCTCTTCAAAGGCTACCCTCAATAACTAAATTCCTCCCACTAGGTACCACCTCCTAAAAGTTCCTTCATTACCCCTTAGTGCTATAGGCTGATGACGCAGCGGCTAGCATCCATACGCCTTTTAGGGGTAGTAAAACCTGAATCCAGGGTGGCAAGATGGCTCAGAAGGTAAAGGTGCTTGCTGCCAATCCTTGGGATCCTCCTCACAGTGAAAGAAGAAAATTGGCTACTGCAAATCGTCCTCTGATCTACATGTGTGTATACCCCCCCACCTCCCGCCCCACATACACACCCACATACACACACACACCCCCACACACCAAGTAAATGTCATCATAATAAAAAAGATCCAAACCCTAATAACATTTCCCTGACTGTGAGTAGACAGCCCCTACGCGGATTATTTTTGGTACAAAATGTCATACCATCTGAAAGAGTTTGAGGACCAGACTAGCGACACCAGCTATTAATAAAATACAGGCTCCTGTTAAGGAATTCGAGGAGAGACTTGCAAAAGGTGCCCTGCTGTGGAAAGAGTGTAAGAGCCAGAGGTAGCAGACATCTGAGGGAAAACAGTATTTGTGAGACACAGAGCACCTTTCACACATGAGTGCAGAGCAGCTGTGAGTGCATAAACAATACCTGGCACACACACTAGCCAGCCACAACCCCAGCACAGGTGGGGGAGGGGCTCCCAAGACCCTACCCCCATCTGGGGAGCTATTGGCAGTTGATGGCTGCTTGTCAGGTTGAGAGTCAGTTTTCTTCGGGGTTGCTTCCGAGTGAAAGGCTACTCATGCTCCAGAAGATGTTCCCACACCCATGTACACACAGGCATCACTGGGTGTACTTGATGGGATTAAAAACAAACGAACAGAAAAATGGCACATGAAGTTGGGAGCAGAAAGTGGTGGAGGGGCATGGGAAAGGAGCAGGAGGGGAAGAAATGGGGTGGATTTGATCAGAACAGATTATATGAAATTTTCTAACAATATAAAGGTAAATTTACACTGGAAAAAAAGGTGTCATGTTGGAATTGTTTCCTTTCTTTCAAAATCAGGATTTCTGTGTCCCTCCTGCCTCAGCAGGTAAGAGAGGGCATTTGTTCTCCAGGTCTGTTTGCAAGGTGCACACCCAGCTGCATCTCCTGATGGTATACAAAGATGCAAGATCCATGAGTTAGACTTGCAGAAATATGTCAGGTAAACTGGGAACGTAGGAACCATGATAGGACCGGTGTGTGTGATGGTTCAGTGGGGAAAGGCACCTGACCCCATGTCTGACGACCTGAGTTCAACACCCAGGACCCACACAGCGGGAGCGAAGAACAGACTCCTGCCAGCTGTCCTCTGTGGCATGTGTGCACACACAGACACAGATAAAAATGTAAACAACAAAAAACAAAACCCCAAACCCAAAACACAACAACAACAAAACCCACAGGTATTCAGAAAATTCTGCTTCCGAGATGATGATCATGTCCCAAACATGCTGCTTGCTAGCCTGTTGACAACCTCGCAAGGCAGGTGTGACTAACCCTGCTTTCTGAGGATGAAGCAAGCTGTGGGGGGAGTGAGCTTGCTCAATAGCTGGTGTCTGGGGAGTGGCAGAGGGAAAGGGGCTGAGTTGAAGTTTTGTGTTTTCTGTTCTCTGTGGATTAGCATCAGTATCCCTTCTTCTTGGGAGGGAATAAATAGTGGTGGTGGATTCTAATTAGTGGGTGCATACTGTGCTTGGGGCGGTTTACATCTATTATCTCTCACCCCCAACCCTGCTTACCAGTCTTTGTCATTCAGTTTTATTAATGAGGTAAATTAGGGGAGGCTCAGTCTGGTACTGTAAGATTTACTCAGCTTGTCAAAGCAAAAAAGCAATTAAAAACAAAATTTCTCTCTGTTCTTGACTATTTTCCACCATGATGGACTGTAGCTGGTAACTGTAAGCCAAAATAAACTCCTTAAATTTTTTTACCTAGCTCACTCATAAAACAACATTCGCAGGATTTTCAATTCCATGTACTTGATTCTGAATTAAAAAACAAACAAAACAGAAAGATAAGGTAGTGGGCTGCTGGGGGAGGGGAGCTTGGTGGGAGAGGATGCAAAGAGAACAGAATCTTCTGGTCAAGAGATTTGTTGTAGCTGAACCAGATCTGGCTAAGAGACCACCCCTAAGAAGTCTGGTTCACGTTAAGCCACACTAAAGACTCAATGAGATAATTAATTTCTTATGTTAGAGGCCTCATCCAGGGGCTCATCAAACAATCCCCGCTCACTTATTGTAACAATAATTTATTATTGTTAGAGACCTCAGAATGTCAGAATATGCTGACTGAGTTTGAATTTTTTTTTTTTTTAAAAGTATAATAAAGGCAGAGGAATAGTAAGATTTTTTTTCCCCTATCACTTTTAAGTTAATCTGCTAAGGGACAATATTCTGTAAACCTCTTGCATCTTGTGACCGGCCCGACCCCACCCCACCCGACATTTCTAACACTATCATAGCTTTCACACTGATTACCCAACCACATCAGACCGTGACGTAGAGCTCTCGCCAACTAGATGAGACACAGTCGCCATCTGTGTTAAGAATCAAAGGTAAAGGCCATCTTGGCCATGCGTGCCTGGTTTGGGTTCTAGCACAACATTTTTGCAAAAAAGAAATTATCTTGCTGGGTTACATTTGCTCTGATCTTGTGTTTCTCTGTGTGATACTGATTTTCCAACAAGGGTAAGTTGGAGAGTGTGACCAGAATGTCTTATGCACGTGTATAAAATTGTCAAAAGAATAAATTAAAAATAAATGAATTAATAAAAAAAAAAGCCTGCTCCCTGTGGTGAGATTGCATTCCCAGTTAACCAATTCACCAACCAATCCATCAGTCAATGAAATCACACGCGGATACTGGGAAGTCTTTGAGATTGAGAGACCCTTTCTCAGGGAGCTAGCATCTCAGAAAATTGACAGCCACCGAAGCAATGCTGAGATAGTAGCTTTTGGATTCGTGTCTCACAAATTCTAGGGATAAAAGTCACTGCATACAGGAGATGAGTTTATTCCAGATTCATAGGTGAGAGTGTGCGGGGAGGGGGGCAAGTTTGTGGATCCCTGTGTAGTGGGAAGAGTCTCAGGAAATAGGGCATTATTGAATTACTAGTCTGGGAGCTTTTTAAGGGACTTATGGTAGAAACTGGGGTGAGGTATGGGGCAGATGATGAGCTAGTTAGCCCAGATGGCCCAAATACCAGGTGTCTAGGTGTCTCCTCTTAGTGTTAATCACATATAGCCTCCAGGCAGAGTGACCGAGGAGACCAAACAGGCATCAGAAGGACATGCTTGCAACCGCTGCTTTGGGGTCTCTGCTCACTCAGACCAGCTTCTATCTCATGGTCTCATCATAATCAATTGATCCCCTTTGTTCCTGTCTTTTGATCCAAGGTAAGGAATGAATTAGATGTGACTTGGGAGCAATAAAAGCCCACTACCCAGAAAAAAGGATGCAATTTCTATTTGGACAATTGGACTTTCAAACTTTAAAAACTATTTTGTAGTGTGCATTAGTGTAATGACACAAATAGTTGTGAAAATGCCCAGACAGTGCCTTCCTTACCAATATTACACACTGAACTCTAGAGAGTTCTCAGGGGGAATAAAGTTTTGTGGGTTTTTTTCTTCATTTTTTTGGCCTGGAATTTACTTCAGATGTGTTGAGTTAGAATGTCTGGGCTCAGGAAATGTTAATCCTGAGATTCACAAGAGAAATCAGTTCCACAATTTTGAGTCAAATTTGAAGCAGGTGTTAATTAAATACTGGCCAGGAAGATGGACTCTGGCCAGATATATCCCTGAGTTCCATGGAATGGCCACAAGTCATGTTTGCAGAAGCTTAAAAGGCAAAAATCCATAATTCATTGCATTTCCCATCAGGTCCAATCAAGGGCAAGCATACATCCTGACGTATTTCCTGCCTATATACCTCCCACCACATGTGATCAAGCACATCTGGTGCAGATGGGTCAAACAAACTTATTTCGGGGAGTGAAAACATACGGCTTGTTATTTCCCAAGAACTACAGCTCCCGGCATTCTGGGAGGCTATCTTGTCCTTGGGCCAGTAGGGCTTACTGGTTAACTTTGGCTTTTACAGAACGTGACTGGTGTTATTTACCAGGCCCAAGAGCAACCTCAGTGCTGAACTCTTTGCCTAGCATGGTCAGAGAATATTATGATGTCTAGCATATTATGGAAGACACTGAAACAAAGATTCCTTTTTGAGACCACAAGGTTTAACTCCAGAGAGAGTGTGGAGAGTCTGAAGAGAAAATTTCAGGCCACCTGGAAGAGCTAGGAGGCCCACTTCAAGGAATCTGGGAAAGGAGAGCAGGGCGAGTATCTTCACTGTGGGGAAGGGAGCAATCTAGAGGGTTGTGGGGGAGGTGTAGAGGAGTGGCACCTTAAGGTGTCTTTGTGGGACAGGTCAAGGGTGTGCCTTAGACCTTTGATGACTGCTGTCTCTAAGTTCCTTGGCACCTGTCATTCTATTCCAATCTGGGGTTCGCTGTACAAATTCAGACTAGCTGTTTACATCTCCCTGTAGCAGCAGGAGCCCAAGAATCAATTCAGAGGTTAAAGGATGGGTGTGTGGGAGGTATGGGAATTTGGGGTTGAGGTGCTGCCATGGGAGATAGATAGAGTTATGTCTCTGGGATTTGGCATTTCTTCAGGCCGGGGATCCCAGGGAGCCTGCTGCAGACTCCAAGACATTAATCCCTAGCTCAACTCTAACAAATACTTACATGGCTAAATATTTGTTGGGAATTGTGGGAGGCTGAGATTCCATGTTCTTTCCCTTCCGGCATTATGAACAAAGGGAAGGGACCATGGAGTCCAGCACTTCAATCTCTGTGATGCTGAAGGCAGACAGGCATTCAGATGGGTAAGAAAGGAGACCAAAGACAAACAAGACAGCCCAATTCCAGCTGCTGATTGGCCTAGACTGCCCAAGGCTGGTCTGGACATGTCTCAGCTTGCATGAACCTACAGGTCTATCGAGCCCCTCTTTGTTTATGATGACTAATCTGCTTTGTACCACCAAAAATTACTTAAAAGATCCAAGCCCCGGGGTCTTGGAGTTTGGTTTTTGATTTCCCTCTCCACTTTGGTTTCTGATTTCCCGCTCCTTTTCCTCTCTACTTTGTTGCCTGTGAACTTCTACTCAAGGTTTGGCTGAGTGTCGAGATCTTGCTTTTCCTGCCTGCAACCCTACGTGATCTCATCATGAAGGTGTCGATGCCCTGATAGCTGGCAGGCAAGAGATGTTCCACAGGGAGCTGCCTCCCCGATTTGGAAAGCCAAACTCTTTCCTAATGTCTAGAGTATGGTTCTGTACCACCCTGATGCTGGCCTCAGGTCCTTCCTTCTCCAGCTCTGAAGTCCTGACTCATAGCAGTTCACAGTGGTTTGGATGTGACAACTCTGTTCCTGACTTGGGTGTGAATCCTGGAAAATGGATCCTAATGTCCCTTTTAGGAGGAAGCCGCACACTGGAGGAACTCCAGACACAGCTGGGCCTATCTATGCCACTCACCAGCTTGTGTCCTTGAGTAGGGATGACAATCTTTTGAAGACCTGAAAATCATTGATTTTTTTTCATTGTGTGTGTGTGTGTGTGTGTGTGTGTGTGTGTGTGTGTGTGTGTGTATGTGTGTGTGTATGTGTGTGTGTGTGTGTGTGTGTGTGTGCGCGCATGTCTATAGTGTCCTTAGAGACCAGAAGAGGGCACTGGATACTTTGGTGCTGGAGTTAACAGGCAATTGTGAGCAGCCTAACATGGATGATGATGCTGGGAACTGAACTCGGGTCCTCTGGAAGAACAGCAAGCGCTGTTAACAGCTGAGCCATCTCTCCAGCCCCATCTTTTGATGAATCTGTATCTTCTCTGAAGTCAGAGACGGTGTTATGATCTGAATCTGAAATGTCCCCCACAGGCTCATGTTGGAATGCTCAGGTGCCTTTAGGAGATGGAGGTTGGCTTTCAGAAATAGGTCACTGGGGATAGACTTTCTGTTTTAAATAGAATAGAGCTTAAAAATAAATTTAAATACAATCCTTTATTTGTTCTTTGACAATTTCATACATGTAAACAATGTGAAAATTCTCAGATGGGGACTCAAGGGGACACTGAGATGGATTGCTGGGTGCCTGGAGTTTATTAATGCTACAGAAAGACAGACATTTAAACAGACAGACAACATCATGGCAGGGGCGCTGAGGCAAGTTCAGGACCCGGCACCAAAGACAAACAGTGTGCTGGGATTCTGAAGAGAAGAACCAGGACCCATGTGGCAGAAGTGGGGTCCATTCTCGGACCTTTCTGAAGATGGGGTGATTTCGCAGCACAAGCCTGCAGTCAGGTTCTGATTCCCCTCAGGAGTCAGGGACTGGGGTGGGGAGAAGGATGTGTGGCTACCTTTGCTGTAAACTGGCTCTTCTGGGTGAGAGGTCCTGGTACCTGGATCGAGTTAGCTGGAGACCCTGTCTCAACAGGGCCCCTGTTGGTATCTATGGGAAGGGAAAGGCTACAGCAGGCTTTACAGCTTGAGAAGATTACATTTTTTTTTTAAAAGAGAGCACAGTGGTGTCCTTTTTTTTAAAATTAGGATTTATGTATTTATTATGTATACAGTGTTCTGCCTACATGTACACCTTCATGCCAGAAGAGGGCACATAGATGGCTATGAACCACCATGTGGTTGCTGGGAACTGAACTCGGGACCTCTGGAAGAGCAGTCAGTGTTCTTAACCTCTGAGCCATCTCTCCAGCCCCTAAGATTACATTCTTATACCATGTACGCAAGTGCTACAACTCTGAGGGGAAAGGTATCCTGGCAGTCAGAAGCCAAAGAATACCACAAAGTCACACCACACAACAAACCTCACATCAGAGATTTATTGAGAGGAACATGGTGGGGGGTGGTCACCTCTGCACCAGAGTGAAGCAACAAAGGACTTAGTGGGAGGTAGGCTACATAGGGATTTGGGGGTGGAGTTTTCCAGGGTGGTGGGGATTAGTGGGATTTCAAATCCTAAACTTGAAGTGAGCTCAGGGATTAGTGGGATTTCAAGCTCTGGAACTGAGCTCAAGATATTTGATATGTGACCCCTGTGAAAGAGTTGTTTGATCCTCCCAGAGAGGTCCTGACCCACAGGTTGAGAACCACTGTCTTAGAGAACCATGAATGAGTGGTTCTCAGGCTGGGCCCCATTTTTCTGGAAACGATCAGACAGTGAAGCCTTCCCGCAGTGAGCCATCAGGTCTCTGTTGAGATGACTCCCCTCTGCTTTTGTAGTTCAAAGGCCCACAGGCAGCACGTAAGTGTTGGTCACAGATGTGTGCCAATAAACCCATAAAGCCAGCCGTAGAAGAGGTTAGGTGGGCCGCAGTGTAGAACTCTAGTGTGATGCCTGTTCTCGGTTGTGATTTGATGGGGTTGAAAGATGTCTAGGGCTGATGAAGCCCACCCCTGGGTATGTCCATGGAGGCATTTCTAGCGAGGACTCATATGCCCAAGAGTGACTGGTAGTGCACACCTGTATTTCCAGCTGTTGGATGTTGGAGAGGATGATGAGTGAGGAAGATCGGAGACCTATAGATCTGAGAAGCCGGAGGTTGAGACCTGTTTGGGCGGCACAGTGAGGCTCCAGCTCAGCAAAACACACAAAACAAAAAGCAAAAAGAAAAGAAAATACTGTAAGTCAAACATGCACCAGGGGCTGGGGGGATGACTCAGAAAGCAGAGACACCTGCTGCCAAGGCCAATGTCCTGAGTTAGGTCCCTAGAACCCAGAGGTAGAAGGAGAGAGCTGACTCCTGAAAGGGTCCTTTGATCACCATACACGTGCAGCAGTGGTATGTGTGTCAGACTCCCCAATAAATAAATAAAACGTAAGAAACAAACAAACAGGCATGGAACCCACCTGGGCACTGCTTAGCAATATGGCACTCTGTAGAGAGCGGTCCACGTAAACAGAGGTGGAGTTTTCTGTCCTGACTGCTCAGTCCCAAATAAACACACCAAAGCTTATATTAATTACAAAATGTTCAGCCAGTAGCTAAGGCTTATTGGTAGCTAGCTCTTACATCTAAATGAACCCATTTCTATTAATCCATGTATTGCCATTGGCCTGCGGCTTTACCGGTCCTCTGGCATCTTGCTTCTGGGGTGGCTGACTCGCATCTCCCTTCCTATTCCTCTCCTTAGTTTGGTTTTTCCGCCTAACCTCATCCTGCCTGGCTATTTGTCAAACAGTTCTATTATTAACCAGTGAGAGGATACATGTTCACAGCATACAGAAGGATCACCCCACAGCAGGTCCATCTTCCCCACACCCGGGAAGGAATTAGCGGACTTGTAGCTGCCGCGGGCTGCATCCTAGTACACACGGCAAGCCGAGGAAAAATCAAAGTTCAAAACTGAATCTCTTGTGCACATTTTGTTCTTTTAAAGTAGATTTTTATCTCTATTTTAAATCCTGTGTGTGTGTGTGTGTGCATAAGAACGCAGCATCTGTGGAGGCCAGAGGAAGGTACTGGACCCCTTGACACTGGAGTTACAGGCAGTTGTGACCCACTCGCCGGGAGTGCCGGCTGGGAACTGAATCCTGATCCTGCAAGAGCAGTGCGTGTTCTTGTCCACGAAGTCACCTCTTCAGCCTCTGTTGTTTGTGTTTGGAACGTGGTTTCATGTGGCTAGGCTGGCCTCAAGCTCACTCTGTAGCTGAGGATGACTTTGAACTCTTTGTCCTGTCTCCTCCACCTCTCTAGAGCTGGGCTGACAGTGTGTATCACCATGCTGAGCTCGAGGTACAGTTTTTACTGAATTTGTGTCACTTTGACACTGTGGTGAATTCAAAGAGTGGTAAATTGAAACACTGTAAGTCTTTAAGTATCGGTGTGTATGTATTTTGAACTGATATGTGGGGTTTTTTTTCTTTTTTCTTTTTGGTTTTTCAAGACAGGGTTTCTCTGTGTAGCTTTGCGCCTTTCCTGGAACTCACTCTGTAGACCAGGCTGGCCTCGAACTCACAGAGATGCACCTGGCTCTGTGTGCACCACCACTGCCCGACTTGAACTGATACGTTTTTGTTTGTTTTTTGGTTTTCCAGGGTTTCTCTGTGTAGCCCTGGCTGTCCTGGAACTCACTCTGTAGAATAGGCTGGCCTCGAACTCATAGAGATCCACCTGCCTCCGCCTCCTGAGTGCTGGGATTAAAGTCGTGCACCACCACACCCTGAATGGATGTGTTATGTGTGAGGGTATGCATGTGTGTATGCTGAGTGCCAGTGCAGGTGTGTGCATGCCATGGTGTGTATACGGAACCCAGAGGACAAACTTCAGATGTCAGTCGTCCTCTTTCTGCCCCGAGTGAGACAGGGTCTCTTCATTACTTCATAAGCTGTGAGCCACGCTAGCTGTTTCGGCTGCTTCTGGAGATTCTCCTGTCTCCACCTCCGGTCTTGCTGTTCAAGCACTGGGACTACAGAAGCTTGTGCTGCTGGGTCCAGCTTTTACGTGGGTTTGGGGGTCTGAACTCAGGTCTCGAGGCTTGCGCAGTGAGTGCTTCTCACTGATTCATCTCTGCAGCCCTAGGTATTTTTATACAAGCATATGAATGTGTACGTATGCATGTGTGTATGTATGCATACAGTGTGGGCATACATGTGTGTCCATGTGAATATGTATGTGAAACTGCAAATACGCGCATCTCTGAGAGAAATAACATCCCAGGTGTAGACATAGCACTTGTGGAGCAAGAGGTGGACAAGGAATGGCTATTCCAGGACCTAAAGCCAGACCAAGATAAAGTGATTAGCCCTGGACCTGCGACATTCCAGCCTCTCCCCATGACTGCCGTTTTAATCGGTCCATCAGTGTCTGCAGACACAGCTTCTTTCCAGGGTTTCTCTGCACACTCAGTTGGTCTGAGCCTCTTGCAGACAGCTCAGCTTGTCTGTTTCTTGGTAGGCCTCCGAGAAGACCTAGAAGCTTTGGGGGGCGGGAGGGGCCACAGTGAATCTAGTCAGTTTCACAGATACTTCCTGAGCTTAAGTAGCATCCATGCAGGACAGACTGTTTTATCCTAGAGAAAATGGCCACACAGTTTGTGTGTGTGTGTGTGTGTGTGTGTGTGTGTGTGTGTATCCTGGGGATCAAATGCAGGTCATCAGTCTTGGCAGTGAATGTCTTTACCCACTGAGCCCTTTCCCTGGCCCCAAACAGAGGTTTGTTCAACATCCCAAACAGCTGGGTCAGATGTTCAGAGAGCACATCACTTCCCTCCATTTAACTTTATAGCCACTTGGCTGGCGTGCGCTCCTCATAACTGTTCCCTCAATGGCTGCTTCACATCCCCAGCACACTCTCCTTCTCCCTCTCTGTCTCTTACCCTGTCTCTCTTCCTCCCTCTCCCTCTTTCTCTATCCCCCACCCCTGCCCACTGTGTAGCCCTGGCCAGCTTGGGAAGTCACTATATAGACCAAACCTCACTGACCCAGGCCCGGGATTTAAGTCAAGCCCTTTGCACGAGCACATACAGTGACCTTTCTCTTCTTTTGTGGTTTTCCCAGATGGATCAAAAGAAGCGAACGGGGTGACAGCAGCCAGAGAGAGCACTTGCCCAGCATGAAGTCTGCGCGGTTCATTCCCCCTCCACTTATGAAGGGACACGAGCCCACTTGAGCACGTGACTCTGGCAACCTTGCCCTTCCCCCATTCCCTCTGCCTTGCTAAAAACCATTAGATCACATCCCTAAAGGCAGCCACCAAGGTCCGTTCCCCTATTTGCCCACTTCCTCCTCCTGAGGCTGACTACCAAGGCCCAGCTATCAAAGTATTGAAGTCCAGCAATCAAAAGTCCCCTTTGGTTTACCTAATTAACAGGCCCAATCAAAATATGATGCCACCTCATCCTAGCCATTTGAACACAGACCTCCCCTTTTTCTCCTCTTAAAAATCACACCTGCAAAGGTCATTTGCTGCCATTTTTCTGCCTGAGTCAGAAAGCAGCTACTTTAACTTTGCTTCCCCACTTAATGAAGGAACTCTCTGTGAAAACAGGTGTTTGGGTGTGGTTTGTGCCTAATCTGGGGTGCGAGGGGGAGCCCCTGCTGTGTGGAGGTGGGGGTCTCTTTCAAACCAAACAGAAAAACAAAGGCCGAGAAAGCGTTGTACAACCTTTGACACAGCTGAGCACTCACTCCAAAGGCTGCAGCGTTTGTAGTGTTTTACTACCAGGTGTTTTACTGTTCGCTAATAAAACCCGGCCAAGCATTTATTAGGGTTTAGCAGGTCTCTGCAGGGCTAGAGGAGTTGGCCACCGCAGACTCTGTGTGCGAGCTTGGAACAGGTCCTCACAGAGACTGGAGAGTGAATAATTCTGCTCCTGCAGCTGTGTGAGGAGGTGTACCAAGGAGGGAGCTCCGTGGTTCGCCCAGCAGAGCACTTTCCGAGGATAGAGGCTTCCTCTGAGCTTATTCTGAAGTGTGCTTCTTCAGGATGTCTAGCTGCAGACTCTTGCTTTCTTTTCAAAGCTATAAATGACAGCCTACCCAGCCAGCCTCCCCTTTCAGAGCGTTGTCAACCCTGTAGGTGTTAGAATTCGGTACCGGCACCTCCCCTCTTTTTAGTCACAGATTCTGGCAGGCTTTTTCTTTCTTTTTTTTAATTAAAGATAGTTAGTCTGGCAAGGACTAACTGAATCCTCCCCTCCCCTTTCCTTTGCCGGGATTAGCCAGTCATGTCGGTTTGTTAAATCCGGCTCTTATCAACGGGACAAAATGCAGTCGCCACATACAACAAGGATAACAGACTGAAGCCATGTTGGCCCCAGTGTGGTTGTTAAGCTCATTTTTGGTTCTGGTGTACACTTTTTTTTTAAAGCATTGCCTTGTTGAGATGCTTTGTGTGTCCCTTTGTGTGACATCAAAACTCTTTATTCTTTATTTCCTAATGCTGTGGAGAGTCTACTAGATGAGTTTAACTTCCCTAGATGCTTGGATTTCTCAAGGGAGCTTTCCAGACTTGACATCAAAGGGCTGCTGTTGGCCACAGGTAGTGATACCCCTCCTCCACTCCTTCCCACAGACTGCCTTCCAGGGCATTAGAGCTGGCAGCAGGCTCCTGCTGGGAAGTCTTTCCCCCTCCTTATAAGTATATAAGAAGGACTTTAATTCCTGTCTAATAGGCCTGGTTCTCCTTGAAGCCCTCACCACATTGTTTATGGCACTGATGTCTGAACTCCTCAGAGCAGTACTATGCTGCTGTCTGTCTGCCCATGGCATTAAAAACTCTTCTAATACCCTTCTTCTTAACGCAGCCGTCTGTCTCAGGGCTCAGTGTTCCCCCTGAGCCCTGCATCTGAGTCCTTTCAACAGGGTGCTACACTATTTCGTTCTTGCGTCATTGTCAAATAATATATTCCATATAATGGAATATTAACAATGTCTATTAAAAAATAGAAATAATGTGGGGATTTATTTTGGGGTGCCTTTGAGAATGATGGACCTCTGTTAGGGAGCTAGCACCCTGGAAAACTCATTGGCCACCAAGGTCACCCCAAACCAGTAGCTCTGGGGTTCTTGTCTTGTGAATTCAAAAAATGACATTTATGGGTCACATAAGGTGAAGTTTATTATAGATTTGTAGGAGGGAGATAGAGAGCAAGCAAGAGCACACTGAGCTCCTGTACAGCAGCAGCGGTCCCAGAAACACGGTGTGCTGCTCTGGGGTCTTTTTAAAGGACTTAATGGCAGACACTATGGGGAGGTATGGGGAGAGGGAAGAGTTGGACAGTCCAGGTGACCCATGCAGGTGTCCATGTGCATGCTCTCAGTTTCAGTCACAGTCACGCAGAGCCTCTAGGCAAAGGCTCATTTAAGGGCCGACACAGAACCAGGAGGCCGAGCAAGGACTCTCAGAGTTGCTGCTTTGGGGTCTTTACCCTACCTGACCAGCTCCTCTTTCCTGTTCTCGTCAGAAGAATGTGGTCAAAGTAGTCCAGCCGTCTAGAAAGTAACCTGCTGAGATCATGGATTCCATTTATTTATTTTGACACATGCTCTCACTCTGTGGCCCAGGCAGGCCTCAAACTAGCCATCTTCCCGCCTCCATCAACTCTTCACAGGGTTTTTACCCCTTCAGCTACGGACTCAGGTGTCGCCTTTTGGGGCTGGGGTTGTGTGTCGGTGGTACAGAGCTTGCCTAACAGGTGCCGCATCCTGGTTTCTCTCCCCGGTACCACAAAAACAGAACAAAATGAGGCAGAGAGATGGTTGGTCTCTGTGTGTCCTCAGTGGTTGTCCTCTGGCTTCTGCACTTCCACACTGTGGCATATGCACCCTTCTCCAGACACACAAAACAATGAGTAAAAATGTAATGAAAAGGACTTTGCAAAAGAGGAGAAAATGAAACAAGACTAAATAAAGCAAAACTCAGGTCCCTTTCCTGACTGTCTACCTAGGCACAGGGTCTTCTTGAGGGCTGGTGAAATGTTCTGGAATTATCTGGAGATGGTGGTTGTACACGATTGTGGATGCCACCGAATTGTGCACTTGAGTTAAAACAATAAACTAAATGTGTCTTTCACCACAGTAAGCAAAGCCTCGTGCTCCCATCATTCTCCAGCTCCCATGGTGCTTAACTATTCTCTGATGAGCTGAACGCTATCTCAATCTCACTGTGCTGTTGGGAATTTAGTAACTATCTGTCTGCCAGAATGTATGTTCCATAAGACATAAGATCTGAAGCTTAAATATTTATTATTTATTTATAATTTTGTGTGTGTGTGTGTGTGTGTGTGTGTGTGTGTGTGTGTGTGTGTGTGTGTGTGAGCTCTGTGCATGGCAGTCAGAGGACCTCTGTGGGAGTAGGCTCTCTCCTTCCACCATGTCGCTCTGGGGTCTGGCTCAGGTTGTCAGGGTTGGTGGCAAATGCTGAGACGTCTCATTGGCCTAGAGCTGGCACTTTTAAAAAAAATGATTCATTTATATCTATTTTATGTCTCTGAGTATTTTGCCTGCACCTGAGTGCCTGGAGAGGCCAGAAGAGGGCATCGAATCCGCTGGAACTGGAATCATTCGTGTAGGAGAGGGCACTGGAAGAAGAAACTGGGTATACCGCAAAAGCAACAGCTGCCGTAAGTTCTGCGCCTTGTCTCCAGCCCCTAGATCTGGCACTTTCGAAATCACATGATTTCCAGGACCTCAGACACTCTGGCATTTGATAGAGGTGAATTAACTATTTTAGAGCAAGAATGAGTGAGTGAGCGCATCGGGAATAAAAATGCTTTCCCTCTTTGAACTAGCATTCTACTCCTGGGGAAATATTTGTACACATGCATAAAGAGATATGGAGCAGGGCAGGAGCCATGGCTCAGAGATAAAGGCCCTGCCTGGAACCCCCAAGTGCGAGGCTGGAGGTGTGCTTCAGTGGGAGATCCGCTGCTGCCTTAGCCTTTTGAAGACCTGGGCTTGCAGGCATGTGCCACGGTGCCTGGCAGTATGTGGCTCCATGTACCTGGAATCCCCCATTCGTTCAAGCTTCGTTCGTGTTATAACCTGTACCAGTTTTTTCACTCTTTGTATTACCAGACGAGATTCTGTGTTTTTGGACAACAACATAGAATCCTTTGAAAGAAAAATACCTAGAATTGGAAGGCAGCGGTTAAGAGTATTTACTGCTCTTGTTGAGGACCTGAGTTCAGTTCCCAGCACCCACATACAGTGGCTCACAACCACCTGTAACTCCAGCTTCAGGGAATCTGACATCCTCTTCTGGGTACACTAGCACACACGTGCACATACCCGTACACAGACACACCGGCATAAGCATAATTAAAAAATTGTTTTAAGAAGTAAATAAAGACAAATACCCTGGAGTAACAGCACATGGAATGAAGATTTAATATAAAACACAAAACAGTGGGGACAGTGATAGAGAAATCCAACTTGGAAACAGGCAGAGATTGAGCTGCTGGGGCACGCCTTCTGGGTGGGTGTATAAACACTCTTTAATTCTGTGGTTTGCGAGGAGGGATCGTTTACTGAGCGTTCCCATGAGTTCTGAGTTCACCCTGCTCTACTGAATCATTAGTGGGAAAGAGCTGGGTGGAAAAGAGTGGCCAGGGAGGATCGCAGTCAGTCGCATCATCTTTCTCCATTCAAGAATCTCCCCAAAGGAGCAGCTGCCCTAACAAGTTAAATCCACACTCCCACACATGTGTGAGTACATCACCCTCACACACCAGGCTCACACACCAAATCAGGTGATGCCCATACATAGACACAGAGACCACTTGGCAATTAAGACCTTTATACAGCAGTTTGTTGAAAAGAGACAAAAAGAGCAGCTAGGTTAGTTTGTATATGTATTTTCTACTTTCGTTAACGTAGTACTCATACATGTTATTGGGGATAAATTTCCCCCCTCTTGAGTGACAGTTTATCTTGATACAAAAGCACTGGAACCCTGTGCACCAGGACCAAACATCTGAATTTTTCCCGAGAGTTGAGCCTAGTTACAAAGCCAGGACTCGATAAGCAGAAGTTCCTGGCAACTGACATCCATTTACATAGATTAGATTCTCTGGGCTTACTTACCCTGCTTTGTAATTAAGGATGATTAAACCCTGTGGCATTAGAACTAAACAAATGAAACAGAACACAATAACCTATTCTATATTTCATGACTGATCTACAAGAGAGGGGTTTGAAGGCTCCAAGAAAGGACAAAGATCGTATTCAGGGTGTGGTTCAGTAGTAGGATACTTGCTCAGCATGTGTGAGGTCTGGGATTCCATCTCCAGAGCTGGGGAAAGGAAGGAAAGAAGTGTGTATTAAGCTCCTGCACAGCTAAAGAAGCAGTCTGGTGGAGAAGAAGCCCATGGAAGAGAATCTTTTCCAGATAAACATCTGACAGAGGATTCATATCCAGAATACACACACACACACACACACACACACACACACACACACACACACACACACACATATATATAAACTTGGAAAACAAAGAATCAAAAAAACAAATGACCTATTAAAAAATGGGCAGAGAGTTCCTAGAAGAAGAAGATGAGAAGGAGGAGGGGGAGGAGGAGGAGGAAGAGGAAATTGCTAAGCAATATCTCAAAAAATGTTCATTGTTCCTTGTGGAATAATCTTTTTTGTACACTGTGAAGATATGTCACCCTGATTGGTTTAATAAATAGCTGAACAGCCAATAGCTAGGCAGGATTTCCAGTCACAGAGGATGCTGGGAAGAAGGACAGAGTCTCAGGGAGACTTGGCAGAAGCATGACATGTAGGAGATGAGGTAACAAGCCATGAGCCACATGGCAGCACATAAATTAATAGAAATGGTTAATTTAAGTTATAAGAGCTAGTTAGAAATAAGCCTAAGCTACCAGCCAAGCTTTCATAATTAGTAATCAGTTTTCATGTGGTTATTTGGGAGCTGGCTGGCAGGACAGAGAAAGACAACAGTCCCTAGCAGTTAGGGAAATGCAAATCAAAACATTTGCATTGAAATTTCATTTTACTCCAGTCAGAAGCGTAAAGATCAACAAAATTATGGACAACAAATGCTAGAGGAGATGTCAGGGGAAGAGAACACTATTAGTGGGATTTGGAACTTGTCCAGGTACTTTGGAAATCAGTGTGGCAGATTCTCAAAAAGTTAAAAATGAATCTGCCATATGACCTAGCTATACCACTCCTTGGCTCCAATGACTGGACATCCTACTTCACAGACACTTGTATTCAGCCTGCTCAAAAAAATAGAAACAACTTAAATGTCCTTCAACCGAAAATAGATAATGAGAAGGCGGTACATACATGTACACCATGGAATACTATTCAGCCATAAAGAAAAATGAAGTCATGAACTTTGCAGGTAAATAGATGGAACTAAAAGAGACCATATTGAGTGAGATAACCCAGGTCTATAAAGACAGACTTTGCATGTACTTCCTCATCTGAGTTTCCTAGCTCCAAATCTTCAGATGTGACTATATAACCCAAAGTAACTACTAAAACCAGGAATGTAAACGAACAAACAAAAACAACAAATGGAGGGAGTGGTGGAGAGGGGAATGGTAGAGGACAAATGATCTGGAGGGAGAAATGGAAAAATGGGGGCGCTCTAACTAGGGATGGGGAGGGAGATAAATATAGGAGGAGAGAGGGGAATAACAGTAAGGATGTCTGAAAAGTCAAAGGAAATCATACTATCTCCCCCAAATAGCTATAATATACATAAGTCAGTGAATAAAATACACATTATAGTCTATTAAATTTTTCCTGGGGCTGGAGAGATGACTCAGAGGTTAAGAGCACTGGCTGCTCTTCCAGAGGTCCCGAGTTCAATTCCCAGCAACCACATGGTGTCTCACAGCCATCTGTAATGAGATCTGGTACCCTCTTCTGGTTTGACAATATTCCCTCTAAGAGCTACAGATCATCCAACAAAAACTCCACCATCAGGCATGAGAAGTCCTTTTTTGAATTGTTGGTCACAGTTGTTCAAGAGACTCCCAAAACACTACAGGCTGTTGCTACTGTCCTTGCTTTTTCCCTCTAGAGGTGGCAGGTAAGTCCCTCCTCCTGAGGACATTATGAATTTTGGACACAGGGTCCAGGGGCTTTTGAGCTGGAACTGACCTGAAAGTCTCCTCCCTGAGAACTAGCTTTTCGTGGTACCAGAAGGCACCACCAAGCTTCCAAAGGAGGGAAGCAACCAACAGCCCTACCCAGCTATGAACTATGAATCACAATGGCGACCAGCATAGCGCAATAACCCCACGGTGGCAGCAGTGACAATATGTATTCGGTAACCAACAGCTCTCTAATTGCACTCAAGATCCTCTCATCAAGAGGGAAATCAGGCCTGGAACTGAAAACGTAGCCAACTGCCCAGGGCTAGGAAAGCCATGAACCCTGTACATCACTTTACTGAAGCAGCATAATCTCCAACTGTGTCCTAAATATCTGTCCTTATGCCCACAGATAAGTTCAGTCTTCACCCTTCATCAAGGAAACTTCTCTCAGTAATAGTAAAGACCGTTTCAGAAAACCAGAACCAATCCAAACGTGGAGTTGTAGAGCCTCGTTCCAGCTGATACATTCATAACATAACACCTGCATGTAAGACTCAGGGCTATCTTTGATTTAAAAAAATCCAAACTCTTTCTCACACCCTAGAACTGTTGTCGTAGGCAGTTGTGAGTCTCCTAGTGTGGGTGCTGGGAACCAAACTCGGGTCCTCTGCAAGAGCAGCAAGCTCATGTAACTACGGAGCATCTCTCCAGCCCCCACCTAGAACCTTTAAATAATTAAACAGTTGATAACCTCTGCCCTTAGCTTTTTTTTTTTGTTTTGTTTTGTTTTTCGAGATAGGGTTTCTCTGTGTCGTTTTGGTGCCTGTTCCGGATCTCGCTCTGTAGCCCAGGCTGGCCTCGAACTCACAGAGATCCACCTGGCTCTGCCTCCCAAGTGTTGGGATTAAAGGTGTGTGCCACCGCCATCCGGCTGCCCTTAGCTTTTGATAAGCTCAAACCCATTGCCTGTCTCTGTGAACTTGCCTTCCTGGACACTTTTTATCTGTGGAACTGTGCTCTGTGTCTGGCTTAGTTCTAGTAAGATGTTTTTAAGGATCATTCAGGTTGGAGAACTCACGGTGTCTGAAAAAAGAGACCAGCACAGGAATCTACTGGACAGTAGAGGACTAGGAAGACAAGAAGACAATGTTGGCCTGGTGAGAGGGCGCAGCGGCTAAAGGCGCTTGTCTCTAAGCCTTATGACCTGTGATCATTCTCTCAGACCCATATGGTGAAAGGAGAGCACTGACCCCCACAGGTTGTCATCTGACCCCCACACACAGGATATGGCATGTATGTCCACGTCCACCCACCCAATAAATAAATGGAAAGAAATGGAAAAAAAGAAAAAGAAAAAGAAAGGCAATGCTAAGATTTCTGGCTTGTTTTTTTTCTAACTTTTTTTTTTTCTATTTGATACAGGGTTTCTCTGTGTAGCTCTAGCTGTCCTGGAACTCTCTCTGTAGACCACACTGGCCTTAAGATCCCCCTCCCTCTGCCTCCCGAGTGCTGGGATTAAAGGCATGTGTCACCACTCAGGGCTCTAATTTTAAGATTAAATACTTTTTTTTTTTTCAGGTTTTCGAGACAGGGTTTCTCTGTGTAGCCTTTCTGTGTTGCCTTTTTTGAAACTCACTCTGTAGTCCAGGCTGGCCTCGAACTCACAGAGATTTTCCTGGCTGTGCCTCCCGAGCGCTGGGATTAAAGGCGTGCACCAGCACTACCCAGCAAGATTAAATACTTTCTGTTGTTGTTCTTTTTGATTTTGGAGACTCTCTATATGGCCATGGCTGGCCTGGAACTTGCTATGTAGACCAGGCTGGCCTTGAACTCATAGAGATGGGCATACCTTAGCCTCCTGAGTGCTAGAATTGAGGATTATGTGCCACCGCACCCAGCCTCTAAACATTTTTGTATGCGTGTGTATGTTTTGCCTGCATGTTCATAGTGCGCTACTGTGCATGTCTGACCCACAGAGGTCAGAAGTTCTCTTGGAACTGGATTTAAGGATTGTTATAAATTGCCATGTGGTGCTGGGAATCCGACCCACGTCCTCTCAAGCACAGCATGTGCTCTTAACTGCCAAGCCATCTCTCCAGGCCCTGGATTTTTTCTCCGTCAGTCTGTCTGTCTATCTGTCCTTTCCTCCCTCTTTCTCATTCATTTGGCTGTGCTCCAAATGTAATCTAGTGCCTTGTGTATGTGAGGTAAGCGCTCTGCCACTGAATCCCATACTGTTTACAACACTGGTTTTAGCAGATTGCTCCTGTGGGAATCAGCGGACCTTGACTTCCCAGGAAGTAAAAGGAAGAGTCAGTGTGAGATTCTAGAAGTTTCAAAGGTGGAAAGGAGACGGCTGTGTGCATCTGTACTCATCTCTCAGTGGGAATGGACAGCCAGCTGGTGCTGCTATGTCAGAACCAGGAGTCACTGGCCTGAGAGACGCCTTAGCAGGTAAAGGTGCCTGCTGTCCAAGGTGACAACTTGAGTTCAGTCCCCAGGGTCCACCTGGTTAGAGAGAGCCAGTTCCTGCGAGTAGTCCTCTGACCTTCACATGTGTGTGCACCATGGCAGGCACACCCCTTCACACTCACGGAACAAATAGCTAAAATGTAAAGGCAAGAAACAGACATGATTTGATATTGATGGCAGTCAAACCAGGAAAAGATTCATCTCTCTCTCCTTTCCCCGTTCCTTCTCCTTTCTCCCATTCCTTCCTCCTGCCCTCTCCTCCTCTCTAGTGCCTCTCACTGTAGGAAACTAACAGGAAACCAACTGGGAATATGGGTCTTGGCTTAAGGTCATGGGTGTGGACTCCGAGAACCTCATCAATAAGGGATTAGTTTAATGAACTGGCTGGGATGAGGGTGACCTCATTTCTTATAATTGATCACTATAAGGACAACTTCATAAACAGCTGAAATACTTTCCTCCCGAATGGCCTATCTAATTAGAATGAAGGCGGATTAGTTGTTGTGTGCAATTCTCAAATTTTCTCTATCAATTTTCCTGGGTTTCCTGTTGAATTTAGGGCTGAACTTGGATTCCTTGGAAATGGCTTGTGCTTCCTTGGTAGTGACTAAACTCTGAACATTATTGAGTGGAAATTTGTCATAGATAAAGTGGCTTTTCCTTTGTCTCATAGATTCTGTTAGTTTCTTACATGGATTCTAGGTCGCTGACTATGATACTTATCATAATGTGCACTTTTAACCCGGTTCCTCTGCTTCAACCTTGTCTGGTGATATACCAGTCAGCATGGGCCAGGATATGCTGCATAACAAAGGAACTTCCAAAGCTCACTGGCTTATGACATTTGGTCAGGGAGCCATTAAGTAGAGGATCATATAATGCACAACTTCATTTTCTTTATGTTTTGACTTTTATGGTTTATTGGATATGTCATAAAATTAGCATATAATTTTAAAGTTTAATGCACTTAGACCTCATGCTGAATTGGGGCTTGATCTTGGGGCCTTTGGAAGTGGTTTGTTTGTGAATATAATTTGAATACCATAAATGCAAATTACTCATAGATAAAGAAAATAGATTGGAGTGTGTATGTATATGTGTGTATGTCCATATGTTCATTTGTGTTCCTGTGTATGCAGGTGCATGTGTGTGGGGGTCAACCTCAGATATTGTTCCTCAGGAGAGAGCCACTTTTTTTTTCTTTTGAGATGTGGCATCTCACTGGGACCTGGGCTTCTCCAATTATGCTAGGCTGGCTGGCCAGAGAACGGAGGGAGTTGCCTGTCTCTGCCTCCTCAACCCTGGAACTACAGATTCATACCACTGGGGCTAGTGAGATGGCTCAGCGGTCAAGACGACTGGCTGGTCTTCCAGAGGACCAGGGTTCAATTCCCAGCACCCACATGGCAGCTCACAACTGTCTGTAACTCCAGTTCCAGGGGACCTGACACCCTCACACAGACATATATGCAATTAAAACACCAATGCACATTAAACAAAACAAAACAAAAAAACCCAACCTACCAACCAAACAAACAGAAACACAAATTCATACTGCCATGCTTAACTTTTTATAAGGATTATAATATAATTACATAATTTCTTCCTTCTCTTTCCTCCCTCCACCCTTTCCCATGGGCAACCCCACCTGCTTCACATTCATGGCCTCCTTTTCTTTAATTGTTGTTACAGATACATATGTGTGTATATAAATATGTATTCCTAAGTATATAAATACAGCTTGCTAGTCTGTATAATGTTACTTGTGTGTATGTTTTCAGGGCTGACCATTTGGTACTGGATATCCAGTTAGTGTGGTTATCCCTAAGACTGTTTCTCTTGCTCTCAGCCTACCTTAGTTGCCTGTAGCTCTTTGTGTAGGGTTCAGGACTCCCCAGTTATGACATTAGCATGTCAATTGGTGTCATACCGACTCAGGTCCTGTTTAGGCAGCCATGTTGGTGAGACTTCTTGGTTGCAGCTTCTGACATTTCCAGTCTCCCAGCAAACTGCTTCTGCCTTTTACCATTTTTTCTACCCCCTCCCCACACTGATACTTGGGCAGGGGTTGTGTTGTAGATGTATCGATTGGGGCTGGGCCGCACAGTTTTGCATTTGGGTTAGTTGTAGTTTTCTGTAATGGTCTCCATCTCTTGCAAAGAGAAATTCCCTTGATGAGAGGTGAGAATTACACTTCTCTGTGGGGAGAAGGATACATTTAGAATGTAGTTGGGGATTATGCTGGTTTAGGGAAGGGCCATGCCGGACGTTTTGCATGGGTGCTAGGGATCAAACTCAGCTCCTCCTTACAGATTCTGCGAATTTCTTCTGTGACTGAAATGTGTGAAGGAAAACTAGCTACAGAAAACTAAACTTTGGTCTTATATGAATAAATAACATTTGTGCTGTAACAAGAAATTTTCAAAGGGGTAACTCAGTGCTAGAGTTCTTGCTTAGTGATCCAGGGTCTATCCCAGCACGACATATACACTCATACGAGACCCATAAACAGACACATATACGCACAACACACACTTACATACAACACACACATACATATAACACACACGTGCACAAAATACATCATACACATATGAGATCCATAAACACAGACATACATACACAATACAACACATACACACATTAGACCCATAAATACAGACATGCATTCACAGACTCCCACACATGCACACACACACACACACACACACACACACACACACACACATGCACACACACACACACACACACACACACACACACACACACACACAAACATCACGAGGTTAAGCTTTCAAATCCTTCCTTTTGTCCCCTTTGGTGCTGGGTATGGATGTTGGGCAAGTGCACTAGCCCAGGCCTCACCCCATTCCTTTACTTAATAAGTGAGGGCAGCCTGCAGCTGGGTCAGGTGAAGTGAACCATGAACTGTGGATCTCGGTGCTCTGCAGTCACAGTCCTAGAGCTGACTCATTCTGACAGGACAGAAAGGTTCCACTACACCTATCTGAAATGATAAATGGTTACGGTGCTGGTTACCGGCGGAAAAGTCACAGTCACGACAGAACCCAGTATCAGCATTCAGAGCCCGTGGCCTAGCCTAGGTCTGCTGGAGGTCTTAGTTTGATACTTCCATGCCCCTTGGTGCCTGGGTGCCGTCAGCTGACCATTGTCTTTCTAGGTGGCACTTTGAACAAGACTCAATCGATGGCCTGGCAGGGCACGCACTAGCCCGAGTGGCCTTTTTTCCCCCACTTAAAATAGGGACTCGGTGGCTTTGGGGAGCCAGTCAGACAGCATGTGCCAGCACTTGGCAATTCTGTTCTTGGGCTTTTTTTTTTTTTTTTTTTTTTTTTTTTTTATCTCTCTTCTGGTACACCTTAAATGCCACAGCCGAAACTTCCGCCTGTGGGGTCAGGATCCTTGCTCTCTAGATGCTTAAGTTTTAGCCCTTATGTCGAGGAGGTCTGGGAGACAAGAGATGGATTTTATTCTGTGTCTTGAAAAATTTTTTTTTTTTTTTAACCTAGTCTGCTGGTTTGAGGACAGCTTTAGGAAGACCCACCAGGAGGCAGGGTGTGAACTGATCTCTGGCTAAAGAGCCATCCTGATTACTGTGATCCCCATGTGGGTCCTGATCGTAAACTTATTTGCATGCATCCTAGCCTGCTACAGACCCGTCTGTGCTTCTCAGGGCAGTGTGAGAGTGAGTGGGAGGAGTTAAGGTGAGTTAAGGTGAGAGCCAGGGTTGGGCAGAAGCGGCCCGCCCAATACTGGAGAGTGGAGAGCAGAGTGCAGAGCAGAGAACAGATAAGATATGGTTCTTTGGAGTCAGAGATTCCTTAGATCTAGGAATTCTAGTGGTCAGGAAAGAGAGAGCGAGTCAGAAAGGGAGAGGGACTTTAGAGCTTGGGTAAAAGTGTGGGGATAAGGTTACTGTTTTCATTTGCCCGTTCCCTCGCAGAAGTTAGATAATTCCCATGAAATATTGGGGTTGAAAGCAGCTAAATTTACTGGTATCTGGGGATATTTGAGGCATTTGTTAGAGGAGAAATGGAACCACAAGAAGGAAGCCCCTATGTCCCATGGCTGCAGCGCTGAGAGAGAAAAATTAAAAATTAAAATAAAGAAACGGCATCAGACTCCAGTACCAGGCGTCCCCAAGGCTGGAGAAGGATCTATGAATCAGCACAGGTTACTCCCCACTTCGTCAAGAAAGGAGTAAAGGCTGGGAGCACATGCAGCACAAGGACCCCCTGGAGGTCCAACAGCACTGACCTCTTTGTCAAGAGAGAGAATGAGTTGGTGTCTGTGTAGCCTGAGGACCCCCGGGGGTCCAGCACAAGGAATATAGTTCAGGCTACAGTCGTGGGAAATGGCAGGGGACTCACCAATCTTGGCGGCACGTGTGGTGTGTAAGGAGTGGTTTGGCAGCTGGGCAAATGAAAAAAGTGGAGCGGGCAGTCACAGGTCCAATGAAGCTCGGTATGGGTTCCTGACGTTTGGCCCTGGATGCAGAGTGGGCCGAATGTCCTATCCGAGTCTACGGCACCAATGAAATGATAAACGGTGCTGGTTACCGGCAGAAAGGTCACGGTCACGCCAAAACCCAGTATCAGTAGTCAGAGCTTTATTAGGAGGAACAGGGGTGGGGGTGGGGGGGTGGGGGGGTGGGGGGGTGGGGGGTGGGGTGGGGTGGGTGGCGGGGAGGAGAGCCAGGCCTGGAGAGGAAAGCACATGCGGAGAGAGGGAAAGATGGTGGGGGAAGAGACAGAGCAGAACAGAGAGATGGTGCGGTCTGCGACCGACCGGCTTTTTAAGGGCTCCTGAACTGTGCATGTGCAGTCATGCAGCTGGAGTAAGGGCAGAATTCTAACGCTATCCGCTGCTTTCTCTGTTTCTCCTCTATAACCAGTATTTAGTTATCTACCTCTATAATAATGATTGTTTTACAGTTTCACAAACAAGGGCGGGAAAGGGAGTTACGCAGTTAAGAGCACTTACCACTCTCCTAGAGGACCCAGTTCAGCCCCCAGCACCCACGTTGTATAACTACACCAGCCAGCTACCTGGCTACCTGCCTGGCTTGTTTCCCAACTTTCTTCTTTATTTTCTTTAAACTCTTTTTAAGACATTTTCTGACCATGGGTGTTTTGCTTGCACACATGTCTATGCACCATGGGAGTGCTTACTGCCCTTGGAGGCCAGAGAAGGTCATTGGGTCCCTTGGAACTGGAGTTACAGATGGTCATGAGATACCATGTGGGTCCTGGGAACCAAACCCAGGTCCTTTGCGTGAGGATCAAGTGCTCTTAACCACTGAGCCATCTCTCCAGTCTCCAGCTTCTTTTCTTTACAACATTTTTTATTACATTCTTATTTATTTACTTAATTTGTGTGTGTGCGCACGCGCATGTGTGTGTGTGTGTGTGTGTGTGTGTGTGTGTGTGTGTGAATGGTGTGTGTATGTGTGTGTTGGGGGGCTGTGTACATGCCATGCCATGCAAGTGTAAGTCAGAAGACAGTTTGCTGTGGCAGGTTCTCTCCTCCCGTTGACACTGGAGGAGAGACTCAGGTCTCCTGGCTTGGTGACAGGTTCCTTTGCTTTCTGAGACATCTCACCTGGCCCCTTTTTTTTATTAAAATTTTTTTTATTCATTTTACATACCAATCACAGAACCCAGGACCCCTTCTTCCCTCCTCCTGCCCTCCAGTCTTCCTCCCCCCAACCCACCCCCTACTCCCTCCTACAACAAGGTAAGGCTTAACATGGGGGAGTCAGCAGAGCCTGGTACATTCAGTAGAGGCAGGTCCGAGCCCCTCCCCCTGCCTCAAGGCTGTACAAGGTGTCCCACCATAGGTAGCAGGCTCCAGAAAGCCAGCTCACGCACCAGGGATGGATTCTGATCCTACTGCCTGGGGGCCCCTTAAGCAGATCAAGCTATACAACTGTCTCACTTACGTAGAGGGGCTAGTCCAATCCTGTGGAGGCTCCACAGGTGTTGGTCTAAATTTCATGAGTTCCCATTAGTTTGGTTTGGTTGTCTCTGTAGGTTTCCCCATCATGATCCTGACCCCACCCCCACCCCCCACCCCGCCCCCTTGCTCATAGAATCTGTCTTCTCTCTCTTTGACTGGATTCCTGGAGCTTGGCCTGGTGTTTGCTGGCCCTGGTTTTAATGTCTTTAGGAATCTCTATACTTTCCACCCACAATGGCAATGTCTGTCTGCTTTCCTGTCAACAGTAATACAAGGGTACCTTTTTCTCCACATTTTTGCTGGCCCCCTCCCCAGATTCCTCTCTCTGTAACAGCCATACTTACTGGTGTGAGGTGGTATTTTGTTGTGATTTTCATAGTAAACTTGGAATGGGTTGGTTGGAAGGATAATTTTCAAATCTTTTTTAAAAAAAGTAGCCACACTTATTTTTCCAAGTGTTTACTAACATTTATTTTTCAAGGCTGGGCTAGAGCTCAGGTCTTTGTGATAACCAGTCAGCCACCGAACTGCATCCTCAGCCTAGACAAATAGCCATACTGTTTTTTTTTATTCTGCTTTTTGTTTTTTTTGTTTTGCCAGGCAGTAGTGGTACACGCCTTTAAGCCCAGACTAGGGAGGCAGAGGCAGGTGGATCTCTGAGTTCAAAGCCAGCCTGGTCTACAGAGTGAATTCCAGGCTAGCCAGAGCTGTTATACAAAGAAACCCTGTCTCGAAAAAAAACAAAACAAACAAACAAAAAGCAAAAAGAGAAAAACAAAAAAAAATTAAATTTGTTTTTAGACAATTTCACACATAGACACAATACTGACCACTCTTGTCCCCTACCTTCCTGAATTTCCCTATGACCCCTTTCACCCCACCCCCATCTTCCCCATGAACATCTTTTCCGCTTTCATGTCTATTCATTTTGTTTTGTGACCCACTGAGTTTAACCAGGACCATCTGTGTGACCATGGATTTGGAGCCATCTGTTGGAGTCTGGTAGGCTCACTGGTGGCTAGACAACTGAGGACATCAAACTGTTTTGATAAAGGGCCAGACTGTATTTTCAGTTTCCAGATCATATGCTGTCTGGTGTAATGGCCCATGTTTCCTCTTGTAGAGTGAAGTCAGGCATAGACAACATATAAATGAGTGAGCATGACTCTGTGCCAATAAAGCTTTGTTTATTAAAAGGCTGAAGCCTGGATATAGCATTGGGCCACAGTTCTTTGACCTTTGCATATAAAGACTCGAGAATGATTGGGTATTTGACCTATAGGTTGGTGTACAGAATATACTTGTACGTTTATACTTGTTTGGCCCTGTATGACCACAGTTTGGTTCCTTGCTCTAGAATCCCCATAGGTAAAGCCCCAGCCACACCACAGCTCCATGGCTGTAGCACAGATCAGGACCCCTAAGATGACCCTACACAGTCATTCCTTAGTGAGAGGGTTGAACTGGATTAGCAATACCTGGGGAAGCAAGGACACAACGCTGGTGGAGAACTTTCCTAGAATGCACGAGACACTGAGTTTTATCTCCCAAATCACCAAGAGAAAGGCCTTAAAAAATACCTCATTAGGCCTGTTCCATAGGGGGAACTCAGGTCTGCTACTTTAACCAGATCAAAAGCCAATGGCTGGGTAAGTCACAGGCCCTGGGGAAAATCTACTATTGTTGTTTTGTTAAATGGCATGCTGTCAAACTGCCTTCTGAAAGGTTTGTGTTCGCACCCATAGGCTAGTGTGCAAGCATAAGCCTTTGTTCTTCATTCTGCAGTGGCAGCAGTTAATGTACAGACTCAAAACTTTTCAGACTGCTGAGAATAAGTGCTTAGTCAGTATTCAGCCCTAAATGGGACATCTATATCACGCCCCCCTCAAAGATCAGGGGACATCACATAAAAGGGGTGGAAAGAGATCTGGGCAGTGGTGGCACGTGCCTTCTTCAATCCCAGCACTCAGGAGGCAGAGGCAGATGGGTCTCTGTGAGTTTGAGGCCAGCCTGGTCTACAGAGTGATTTCAAGGACAGCCAGGGCTACAGAGAGAAACCCTGTCTCAAAAAAAGGGTGTTGTGGTACAGGTGGTAGAAAGAAAGTAAAAACTGGAGGATGTGGAGGATCACTGTGAAATGCTGTCTACTGAACATGTATGGCCATTATACTCATGGACTCACTGTGGCCATGGTCAATGCTGTCTACCGAACATGTATGGCCATTGTACTCATGGACTGACTTCAGTCATGGTCAATGCTGTCTACTGAACATGTACGGCCATTGTACTCAAGGACTCACTGCGGCTGTGGTCACCTGTGCAAGATCAAGCCAAGACCAACCAATATTCTAACGGGCATCACTAATTGGACTCAGTGAGCTATTAACAAAAAAAGGAGAAGACATGAAGAGGGATGTGTTGGGGGATCCAGGGAGAGTAGGAGGGGGGAGTTGGGTTGTGTATGAGCAAGATACATTATTTACATGTGTGAAAATTTCAAAGAATAAATAAAAGAGATGATATTTTAAAATCTCCTTAAATATGGATGACATACCCATGCTAATAGGCAGGCTTTAACTTCCTGGATGCTGAGAAGAGAAAAAACTTTGAGGCTATGTCTAAATTCTGTAGGAGGGGAGGTGTGATTGATTAGTTATGTCTGCCACAGGTATCAGAAGAGAAATAGTGGTATGTCTGTTAACCATTTATATTCCTGTAACAAGATGATCTCCAGCATATAACTTTGACAAGGCATGATAGTATGCCCAGATATTCCTTTGGAAACATTCTGGATGTTGAAAATACATAGCATATAGCCATCTGGCACTGAAGTGTGACCTGTAATTTTATAAATCCTAACACATCTACTTGTATGTAAGAGACAGGTCCTGATTCTCTGCTTATGGTACACACACACACACACACACACACACACACACACACACACACACACACGAAGCAGCCAGTCATGGGGGTGGAGGGAGGGGGAAGAAATCAAATGTACAACACCTTCTATTTTTCCCACAAGTTAGGCTCCAAGCAAAGATACCAACACATTTCTTGTCAAGTTTGACAGCTGTTTATTGAGTACTTATCACACCAATCAAAGATTGCTTCCTGTCCTCCAGTAAAGAGTATGACAGCACTTCCTCATGGGTAAGAGGCAGCAGAAACTAGAAGGAATATAGGAGCGTGTGTGTGGTGGGGGGAGGCAGGGGAAGAAAGGATGAAGGAGATGGGGAGGACACATGGAAGTCCTAAGCTTGGAGAGATGGTGAACTGGGCAAAGGCATGGAGGCAGAGAGGAGGGAGAGGAGGCTAGAATTTCTGGGAGAATGAATCCCCAGTAGAGGAGATGAATTTAACTGATTGGGTGGAATCACAAAAATCCAAAAGACACGGATGTGGGCTTTGACTTTGGTCTCTAAAATAACAGTGTTCCTTGTGTCTCCTTGAGGCATCCAGAGACACCTCTTTCAGAGAAATTGGTACCAAGGAAGCGGGGTCATTGCTGTGATAGACCTCACCATGCAGCTTTTATGCTTTGGACAGACTTTGTGGGAAGAATGTGAAAGCTTTGGGTACACTGGAGTCCTGGAAACAGAGCTAATAGGCCGTTTCGTGCTTACTTAGACAGTTGAAGCCTAGCTCCTGGGGTTTTGGAGGGGAGCAAAGATGTATCAGGAGCAGAGGCCTTTGGTAGATATTTTGGCTAAGAATCTATGTGTGTTGATCATGCTGGGCCTGAAGAAGCCACTGCAATCGGCGAAGAGGTTAACGTCACTCTCACGCGCCTCCTTCACTGGGACAGGCCCTTCGGAATAAGAAGGCTACTGGCTGGAGGGGAGGGACTACTCAGATCCTTTATGGCCCAGGAGTTTATTTTGGCGTGATTGTTTCTTTGATTTTGAATAAGGATGTTTATTCTGTGATGTCACCAGCTGTGCCCTTCCTGCCTTGACTTCCCCATAATGATACACTGTAAACCGAGCACGAGAAACTCGGATGTGATATCTAAATACCCTTGGTCTCTAAACAACAGGGCCCGCTGTATCTTTTAGCGTGTTCCAGAGAGACTGCTCCCACAGGTTGTGCAGAGATGAGGAAGGATTCTCGATTCTGCAGTAGGGTTGAGATCACCCAGGCTGAGCCCTGAGGGTGCTGAGGAAGAGAAGAGGGACAGGTGCAAAAGCCATGTCAAAGTCAGCTGGAGGGATGGGAGGAGTGTATGGACCACGGCCGCAAGTCCCAGGCAAGGTCAAGACGGGGAGGAAGTCAGGCAAGGCTGGGAAGAGGGACCACAAAGAAAAGATCCATCTTTTTTCTTTTTGAAACATGGTTTCTCTGTGGAGCCCTGGCTGCCCTGGAACTCGCTCTGTAGTCCAGGGTGGCCTTGAACTCACTGAGATCCACCTGCCTTCGCCTCCAGAGTGCTGAGATTAAAGGCATGCATCATCACCGCCAGGTTGAAAAGGCCCGTCTTAAACTGTGAGTTTTTACAATGACAGATGCAGCCATAAAACCATGAACTGTATACTTGAGAGACAATATGGCTGGTCTATCTTCCAGCCTAGTGCCCAAATCCCACAGTGGTGACCTTAGCTGCAGGTTATTAGGAGTTTCTAGAAATTGTTCAGAAAGCTCCTCCCTCTGAAGTAGGAATGACTTTTTACATATTTTCGTATGAGTCACAGGAGGAAGAGGAAGGCTTAGTGAGGCAAAAGGAGCAGAAAGTTAACTATCTGAAGGCAATCTGAGGCTGCGGTAATGGATGTAGGGAGTCCAGCCTGAGGAAGGTGATGTTAATGTTGCCGTTAATATGTGCTCTGTTTTGGCTGGCTTGTTCTAAAGAAAGACATGGATAAAGGGGTGTGATGAATGAGGAATCCAGTCACAATCTTTGAGGTGTTGTCGCTGTCTCTAAACATCTTTGGGGGCAGAGAGAGAGCGCCTGCAGGAGGAGAGCTGTCACTGCCCTTTGTTTTATTGCAGGATGAGTTGCTTCCGGAGGGTGCTTTGGATTTCAGGGTTCACTTTCCTTGGTTTCCCTTCTTGAATCACCTCCGTGTCTGCCATACGTCGGGTTACCTGCAACAATAGGTGTGGTCAGCTTTGGGGACTCAGCTGTCGGGGAGGCTTGGTGTCAGGAGAGCATGGGGATGAGGTTGCAGAGAAGGACAGGTGGGCATCCATGTCTTGAGACCTTAACTGTCCTCTAGTATTCCATAGTTTCTGTGGAATCATTGGTTAGCTGGTTTGTGTGTATGTCTGTATGGTATATGTGTTCCTGTCATGCATGTGACAGCTGTCTGAGAGAGGTGACATTGGGGTGTCTTCTTCCATAATGTTTTATTGAGGTAGGGTCTCTTGTTGAATTAGTACTTCAGCAATAGATAGACTCTCTAAGCCTCTGCATGCACAAAAATACATGTACACCCACCCATCCCTCCCTACCTGTGCCTTCACACATGCATACTGCACACAAATAAATACATGAAAATGAA
This sequence comes from Peromyscus californicus insignis, assembly GCF_007827085.1. NCBI lineage: Eukaryota > Metazoa > Chordata > Mammalia > Rodentia > Cricetidae > Peromyscus > Peromyscus californicus. The sequence continues at coordinate 48,280,990 of NW_026294492.1, forward strand.
AAAAAATTAACTCTACAAAACCATTCCCCCACACGGTGAGCTTCGGAGTCCCAATATGTTTACATGGAGATGAGAGCATAGAGAAAAGTTGGGAGGAGCTCAGCCTGGGTGGGGGTCCCAGGGGGTCATCTGACTCACCTCTTCCAGCAGCTCTGTGATAGGTCCTTTTTTGTTTATGAACACATCTGTCAGGGTCTGTATGAAGCTGGAGCCTTTATCCTCATGTCTGTAGGAGAGGTGCCCTGTGAAGGTCAGAGAATCGAGTTTGGAGAAGTCTTCAGAGAGCGGAGGACCCTGGAAGAGGGTCCCTTCCCAAAGGAGAAGCTCAGGGAGCAGGGGTGCTGGTCATGGGGCAGAGGAGGGAGGGTATCTGCCACCTTGGGCCAGGTGAGCACTCATACCCTCTACTGTGGAGTAGATGTGGATGGTATCCGTATAGGTTGGGATGGTTTGGGGACGGTTCCTCCTGATCACAGCAACCTGATCTCCATCCATCTCTTCACCGAGGTCTCTGTCCTCTAAAACCAAGGGGAGTGGAGGGAAAGGTCAGGGAGGAAAGTGGGACCAGGAGAAGATTGTAGAGCAGTCTGGTGGCTCGCTGGGTTCAGCTGGGGCCCTGAGTCTGTGACCAGCCTGCATGAAAAACAGACTCTTGCCTGGAGAGATGGCTCAGTGGTTAAGAGCATTTATTGGTCTTGCAGAGGACCAAAAACCAGTTCCCAGTGCCCATGTAGTTCCAGCTCCAGGGAGCTGCATCCCTTTTTGGCCTCCTCAGCTACCTGAAGACACACATGCACATACTTACATACAGAGACACACACATACACACAACTGAAGATAAAATGAATCTTAAAAATACAGGGACTCGGGTTTGGGGATTTAGCTCAGTGGTAGAGCGCTTGCCCAGCAAGCACAAGGCCCTGGGTTCGGTCCTTAGCTCTGAAAAAAATACATGGACTCAGCTGGGCATGATGATGCATGGGATACATAGTGAGACTCTGTCTTAATACCTTTTCACTAAAGAACAAGGATGCTGTGTCCCAGTCCTCACCTCCTCTGCAGGCCTGAATGATGTACACTTTTGGCTTGCCTCTCAGGGCCTTGCAGTTCTTGTTGTTCAAGACCTCAAAAAGGTCCTCCAGCCTGACCATCTTCTCATCTTCTCCCTCAAGGAGGCCTTCCTCACCATGTGCCATGAGCACCACGAAGGCACAGCTGACAGGCTCTTCCCAGTTATCTATGGTCTGCTGAAATTTGTCCAACTCTTCCAGGAATTGCTTGGAGGAAGAGGAATGAGCAGGCTCAGATAGTTGCCCCAAAGCTACCTTTCTGGTCCAGCCCCCTTTCCTCCTGCCCTGGAGCTGGCAGCTCAATACCTCAGCAGTGGGGTTTGACTTCATGGTGCTTTCAAATTTTAGGTGTTGGAACATGCGTTTCAGGGCATCCATGTCTTCCTCAGAACCCTCCCGGGCTTTGGTGACACACAGTGTCAGGGACAGACGAGAACCTGACATATCGTATTTTTCCTAGGGCAGAGAGACAGAGGAAGAAGAAAACAGTGCAATGAAGCCTCAGGTTAGGGTTTGCAGCTAAAACAAAAGCTACCTGTGGCACTCAAGTTCACTTCAAAGTTTGTCTTTGTGGTACTGGGAATCGAACCCAAGGCCTTGACTGTACTAGACCCATGCACTTCTACTGAGCCATATCCCCAGCCCCTGACACTTGGATAAAAAACAAGTAAGTATGGATGCATCCGTCCCACCATAGGAAACACACTGGTGGTTCCATACCCGTGAGCATATGGACAGCACTAAGTGGACGCAGTGGATTATTACATACAAAATGAAAACATGAAGTTGGGAGGGGACATGTTGGGGAGAAAACGATGGGGGTTGGGGCAGGAATAGGGGTGGATATTATCATGTTTCACTGTATACGTGGATGAAATTCTCAAATAATTAAAATATAAACATTTCCCAAATAGTTCATGGGTCTGGGTATTAGTAACAAAACCATTTGCTACTAATGTGGAATTCAAATTCACCTGGGTATCCCCTATTTTCATCACCCAAATATGGCAGCCTGGCCTTGAGCCTAAACTCGGTTTGCAGATATAAATGAGTGCATGCATGTAGGAGTAGGGGTGAAAGGGATTTTGAAGGTCACCTCCAGGGGTCACATCTGGTGGGCTCGACTCTCTCCTGGTCCTTCCAGACGGAGCTCTGAGGAGGTCACGGTGTGATCTGACTGTGACATCTGTCACCCCATTGACCTCCAGGGGTTGATTAAGCTGATCTGGCTGGCTCAGTAGATGTCCCCTTCCTCCCTCACTATGCCATGTGTATCTTTCCTGAAACTGTGCACTCAGTCAAGGAGGAAGGTCTTCCCTGACTGACACTTAGGTCAAAAGTGAGTGAGTAGCTGGGCGGTGGTGGCGCACGCCTTTAATCCCAGCACTCGGGAGGCAGAGGCAGGCGGATCTCTGTGAGTTTTAGGCCAGCCTGGTTTACAGAGGGAGTTCCAGGAAAAGGCGCCAAAGCTACACAGAGAAACCCTGTCTCAAACAAAACAAAACAAAACAAAAAGTGAGTGAGAGCTGCCTTCCCTCGAGAACCTTCAAACAAGCTGCCAGGGTTCGGGGTGCTCTGATGATTTCTCCATTTCTTGCTCAGTTGCAGAGGTCTCAGACTGTCTAAAGCTGTGACTGGGTTCCTATCTTATGCTATCTGAGAAGGAATGGTACTCAGGGTCAATTTTTTTTTTGAAGAGAAGCCGTTGACTGAGAGCCAAAATGGTAAGAGCTTAGGTCTTGGAGACAGATGTCACTGGGTCCCTTCCCCCTCTGTCCAATTTGGATTCCACCTCTGGGTCTATTTTTTGTCATCCTTTCTATTCTTTTTGAAGCATTAAGTTTCTCACCGCTTTCCCACATCCCCATCCTTTCTGCGCCCTCACCCACCTCCTCTAAGGGCTGAGGGTTGCTCATCTCTCCTCGATTCCAAGTCCAGATTTCAGCACCGTTGTCTTGTTCTGGAGGTCAAGATAAGACAGGTAGAAAGTCTCCACAGGAAGGCTGAGGGGATCAGGTGGCAGATTGATTTGTCTGCCTTGGGCTATTGAGACTAAATAGGAAAGTTACTACATGGTCAGACCTGGACAAGGACTGATAGTCCCTGGAGTGTGTTTTCTAGAGTGGCAGTATGGTGGAGTCTTTCATCCATGTTATTCTAAGCCCATCAAAAATGGCATCTCTTGCCTTTAATCCCAGCATTCCAGAGGCATGGGCAGGCAGATCTCTATGAGTTCAAGGCCATCCTGGTTTACAGAGCGAGTTCCAGGACAGCCAGGGTAGTTACATAGAGAACCCCTGTCTCAAAAACCCAAAATGGGGTGGGGGAAAGAAAGAAAAGAAAAGAAGGCATCTCTCTGGGACCCCATTTCCTTCCTCTGGAACATTCTCCTGCCTGTGTTGGGGCAGATTCCTAAATAGCTCACGTACCCCACTATTATACCAAGGGATGACTGGCTGGGGAGCATTCAGGATCAGCTAAAACTGAGAATCCCACCAAAGTGAGAGCTGGCTTGATACTGTCCTGGTGAGTCTCTCATCTGAAGAGATCAACTATCTCTCCCTCTTTGCCTTGAGACTGAGCATCTGCCAGCAGTCTTCATCCTCCTCCCTGAGTCTGGTCCTGCACTCTGGCTAAACTGAAGGATGTCTGGCATGCCCGGGCCCTTTCCTCACACTTGTATATCAGACTGGAATTCTTCCTATGGTTGGAGTGACATAATGTCTGCTATGCCTTCTCTCCATTGCATATTTCTACCTACCTACCTACCTACCTACCTACCTACCTACCTACCTACCAATCCACTCACCCACCCACCATCCAGCCATCTACCCATTTCTACATCCATTCATGAACCCACCCATCACTTTCTAAACATTTACTCATCCATCCATCCATCCATCCATCCATCCATCCATCCATCCATCGATGCACTTTTATATCTAAAGGTCCAACTGTGCACTCATCCCTTCAGTTACCCTCCTTTCGCCCATCAAATAATCATCCATTCATTTACATACCAACCATCAATCTATTAGCTGTCCTTATGCCTATCCATCCTCCCACTTACACATCTGACTCTCCTCTCCTCCACTGATCAAGGACATGTGTCCTGACAGTTTATGTATATTAAGCATGGGGAAGACATTACATCAAATAGACCTTCTTCTTGCCCTTGTGTGTGACAGATACAAACATCAACTCTTTCTCTCCTACGAAGACCACACACACACACACACACAAAGAGGAGCCAAATGCTGTGACGGTGGAAGTGATGGGAACCCAGTTCTGAACCCAGACACAGCAGACCCCCACCCCACCCCACCTCTGTCACTCCCAAGAATTTAAGCATCTCACTCCCTCTCTGAGATTCAGTTTTTTTGCACCTGGAAAGGCAGGTCCTGGGAATAGCACTAAGTAGTTGAAAAGTAAAGGCAAAGTAAGGTAGGCTTTGTGATCCTTACTGGCTTCCTGGGTGCCGCTCCCTTCTCTGCCTGTTTATACTTGAGTTACAGCAGTTTGTGTGTTTTTACAAACTACCCATTGAATACCGCTTTAATCATCTTCACGATTACATGCATGTAAAGAAAATAGTAAGACAGATGTATTGACAGGTAAAACAAATTTTACAAGAAATATCTTGTACTTCATACATGATATAAACTATTAGATTCCTTAGGCTAGAACAAAGAAAAATGACATGAACAGGAAGCAGCAGGGTTTCCTGATTCTTACTCCCGTGGTTGGATTGGCAGCTGAGCTCCGTTTTCATGACCAAAGCCTGATGCCTTTATCTGTGTCTCCATCGGGGCTGACAGTGTGGGTGGAGAGGCAGCGCTGAGGAGAATGTGTTGAGCAAACAAATAACAAACAAGTGAACAGATGAGAAAAGGCCTGTGTGGACAGATGGAAGAATGGATGGAAATTTCTTCAGTTCTGTCAGAGCAGAGGGGGAAGGAGGGAGAAAGGGAGGGAGGAGAGAGAGAGAGAGAGAGAGAGAGAGAGAGAGAGAGAGAGAGAGAGAGAGAGAGAGAGAGAGAGAGAGAGACTGGCAAATCCCTCACCAGCTGCAGAAGCAGGTGCTCCTTAGGGTCAGGCCCTGGCTTGTCTGTCTCCAAACTGCTGATACAGCGCTGTCACCCAGGAAGAGTTAGACCCACGTGCTGCTCTCTGAGAAGGGGCGGACACAGAGCGATCTTCCCAGGTTTCTGCTGAGATCCTGTCTGTGACTGGAGCAGTGTAAGCTCTGTCCCTTTATTGCCAGTGAGATTTCTGTCACTCAAGAAACCTGGTGACGAGAGGGCCACACCTTTGGCAGCAGGTGTGGAAATAGAATTAAACGCCCACAGAATGAATGAAGGAATAATGGCATGTCGCAGCTGACGCCCCCCATCCCCCGGCCTAGGTGCCCGGGGTATAGCATCCAAACGAAACAAACCGCAGGCCCTCCGCTCACCACCCTGGATTCAGCTCAAGTCCTTATTAATATGTGATCTCTATCATTAAACCCATTTCATCCATTCCACCCCTTATGAGACAGACACCAGCAGCTTCATTTTCTCATGGTCTCCAGTCCTTTGGAGTCCTCAGGAGCCCTCGGGAGACATCAACATTGTCCTTCCTATTTTGAAGCTGTGGCTCATGGTTGTGCAAACAGGTGGCAGCTCAACACCACCCAGCCAGTGCTTGGCGTTCACACTCAGGACTGTCAAGTCTAGCTGCCTCCCTGATTCTTCATGTTCCCCTCATCTGCTCCCTTCTCTTCCTTTCATTCTCCCTCCTTTGCTCTTTCTGGTTTTCTGGTTATTTTTCTGTGGACAGCTTTCATGAGATAAACTCGTGCACCAAACTCATCCTCCACGTGACATGTGCAGTTCACTGGCTTCAATATATTTACTGAGTGGTGTCAGGGACTCTTCGCCACCGTCCACTCTAGAACACGCTCACGGCCTTACAAAGACAGGGTCTCTCCTTGAACTAGGAACTAGGTTTGCAGCCAGCAATTTCCAGCAATCCTCCTGTCTCTGTCTCCAAAAGTGCTAGAGTTCCAGGCCTGACCTAGTGGTCCCACCCGACTTTTTACACGGGTTCTGGGGACTTGAACTTAGCCCCTCATGCTTGTCTTGAAAAACTCTTATTCACTGAGGCATCTCCCCCGCCACGTATTTTTAAAGCACTTTTTATTACATTTATATTTTTTATTAATAGCATACCACACCCCATGCCATAGCATGTATGTGGAGCTCAGAGGACAGCTTGTGGTAATTGGATCTCTCTTTCTACCATGTGTTCTGAGGGATCAAACTCAGGTCATCAGGTTTACAGTAAGTTCCTTTACCCACTGAGCCATCGTGTCCACCCCCCTTTCTTCTTTTATATGTGTGGCACTTGTGTGTGAGGGAGTGCATGCTCGTGAGTACATGTGCGTGGAAACCAGAGATCAATGTGGGATATCTTCCTCTATTGCTCTCCCCTTAGTTTTTGAGACAGGGTCTCTCGCTGAGCTTCACGCTCACTGATGCCGCTAGCCTGACTGCCCAGCAAGCCCCTGATACCCTCCACCTGTCTTCACCTCCCCACGGCTAAGGTTATAAATGAGTGCTGTTGAACTCAGCCTTTTGCGTGGTAGGCTGGGGATGTGAACTCAGTTCCTCATGACTGAGCCATCTCTCCATCTCTCCTTTTGGGGATATTTCACAGAAATTGATTCATATTATAGGTATTCTCCCGTGTCTGGCTTCTTTCATTCAGCATAGTACCTTTGAGGTTCCTTCACATCGCAGTTTTCATCAGTCTCCACTGCTCTTCACTGAACACTATTCCCAGGAATGAAACCTATCTGAAGGACATTTAGAATAATTCTGCCTTTGGATGGTGTGCACTACACACACTCATGTGTAATGTTATGTACACTCATGGACTAGTGTTTGTGTAAGTGCTTTTGTTTTTGGCCCATCCTGAGGGTGGAATATTGAAATAGACACCTTGTTTTGGTTCTCACAGCTGGAATATTCCTGTCCACCCACTTCTCCTGTTTGCTTTGGCATTTCACATAAGTGAGAGCTCCGCAATACACTCTCTTTTTAAATTTCATTGTCAAAATTTGGTTACTTTTTATTACATGTGTTTTCTCTCTCTCTCTGTTCATAACAATGGTGCAGTGCATGTATGGGGGTCAGAGGACAATCATGGGAACTGGCTCTCTCCTTCCACCATTTGGGTGCTGGGGATGGAGCTCGGGTGGCCAGGCTTGGCAGCAAGTGCCTTTAGCTACTAAGCCATCTTGCCAGCCTGTTATGCTGTCATTTTGAGTTGGTCCACTCAACACTGTGTTTGTACAGTCCAGTAATTTCTAATGCATGTGTTTAGATCTTCAATCCAGTTGCTCTAGGGGAATGATTCTTGGGATCTTAAAAATTATTCACACTCGGTTACAGAGCGGAGAGAGTGAGGAGTCTGCGTCTGGCTCCCGCTCTCACAGCCATTGCAGTACACTGAGCTCCATAGAGACAGCGCCGGGGCAAGCGCGAGCCGGACGGGCACTGGGCGACTCTGTGCCTCGCGGAGGACAATCAACTAAACATGGGCAAAGGAGATCCTAAGAAGCCGAGAGGCAAAATGTCCTCATATGCATTCTTTGTGCAAACTTGCCGGGAGGAACACAAGAAGCAGCACCCAGATGCTTCTGTCAACTTCTCAGAGTTCTCGAAGAAGTGCTCAGAAAGGTGGAAGACCATGTCTGCTAAAGAAGAGGGGAAATTTGAAGACATGGCAAAGGCTGACAAGGCTCGTTATGAGAGAGAAATGAAAACCTACACCCCCCCCAAAGGGGAGACCAAAAAGAAGTTCAAGGACCCCAATGCACCCAAGAGGCCTCCTTCGGCCTTCTTCTTGTTCTGTTCTGCGTATCGCCCCAAAATCAAAGGACAGCACCCCGGCTTGTCCATCGGGGACGTGGCGAAGAAGCTGGGGGAGATGTGGAACAACACCGCTGCGGACGACAAGCAGCCCTACGAGAAGAAGGCGGCCGAGCTGAAGGAGAAGTACGAGAAGGATATCGCTGCTACAGAGCTAAAGGAAAACCCGATGCGGCGAAGAAGGGGGTCGTCAAGGCTGAAAAGAGCAAGAAAAAGAAGGAAGAGGAAGATGAGGAGGAGGATGAAGAGGATGAGGAAGAGGAGGAAGAAGAGGAAGACGAAGATGAAGAAGATGATGATGATGAATAAGTTGGTTCTAGCGCAGTTTTTTTCTTGTCTATAAAGCATTTAACCCCCCTGTACACAACTCACTCCTTTTAAAGAAAAAAATTGAAATGTAAGGCTGTGTAAGATTTGTTTTTAAACTGTACAGTGTCTTTTTTTGTATAGTTAACACACTACCGAATGTGTCTTCAGATAGCCCTGTCCTGGTGGTATTCTCAATAGCCACTAACCTTGCCTGGTACATTCTGGGGGTTGTAAATTGGCATGGAAATCTAAAGCAGGTTCTTGTTGGTGCACAGCACAAATTAGTTATGTATGGGGACGGTAGGTTTTTTTTGTTTTTGTTTTTATTTTTTGTTTTTGTTTTATTTTTTCATCTTCAGTTGTCTCTGATGCAGCTTATACAAAGATAATTGTTGTTCTGTTAACTGAATACCACTCTGTAATTGCAAAAAAAAATTGCAGCTGTTTTGTTGACATTCTGAATGCTTCTAAGTAAATACAATTTTTTTATTAGAAAAAAAATTATTCACACTCACAGGCCATTTGAGGTATTTTTTCTCTCCATAAAATTTCAGCTGATTATCTATCATCTATGTATGCATGCATGTATGTATATATGTATGTATCTATCAATCTGTGTATCATCCTTTTAATATTTATCATCTATCTATTATCAATCATCCATTTAATATCTATCTATCCATCTATCATTTATCTATGTTTCATCCATTTCATATCTATCTGTCATCTATCTATCCATCTAACATCTATCTATCTATCTATCTATCTATCTATCTATCTATCTATCTACATATACATTCACCCATCACCTAACAATCAATCATTCCATTTTATAATCTGTCTATGGAAATCTATCTCACCTATCTGTTTCTGTGGCCTACATGTCTGTACACACATTTATATCTGAATATATGGTGTATACTTTTGTGTTCCCAGACACTAGACATATAGAGTAAGATTATTTTTCTCACTCTCAAACACTCTGGTGGTGCTACTGCTCCCTGAGGACAGATGCTCCCTATGCACTGCATCTTGTGGACAGACCACACCTGTCTTACCGGATTCCTCACTGATGGGTATTTGGGTCATTGCTAGTGTGATTTCAGATGAGTCATGGAGCTGTACATGGATAGCACGAATCTTTTGGTGAATGCACACATGCATTTCTTTTTGCCGTAGGAACCACTGACAGAGTGACAGCTGCCTCAGCCGCACACCAGCAGTGCAGACCTTGCCAATTCCACAGCAGCACTGGTTTCTCATCCTTTCCACCTTGGTTATCTCAGGACACGAGCAACCACCAGGCTCTGTAGCTGCACAATATTTGATTGAGTGGGTGTCAGGAATTTGTTTAGTCATCCGTCTGTTGATGGACAGTTCAGGTGTTTCTTCTTGTTCTCTGTGACAAGTAAATGCTGCCACGGGCCAACTTCACACATGCCAGTTTAGACACAAAATTGAGTCCCTTTCTTTCTTCAAACATTAAAAATACGTATGCATTTATTTATTTGCATGTGTGTATGTGAGAGTGTGCATGTGTCACACAACTTTTGGGAGTCAGTTCTCTCCTTCTGCCATGTGGGTCCCAGGAACCTTGCTCAGGCCATCAGACTTGGCAGCCAGTGTGTGCCTCTACCTGCTGAGCCATCTCACCTGCTCCTAAGACTTTGGAAGGAGAGGCTCCTAGAAGCAGATTTATTGACTCTGGTTCCCAGATCATCGAACATTTTGACATATTCTGCCTCTCATTGTTCCTCCTCCAGTCCCCTTTCCATCTCAAACAATACAGGGGAGAGAGAGAGAGAGAGAGAGAGAGAGAGAGAGAGAGAGAGAGAGAGAGAGAGAGAGAGAGAGAGAGTCTATTTTCCTGCCTTGCCATCAACAACACAGGCTATTCCTACCAAGCCTGAGTTTCCCCTGTGTAAAATGAAGGTGACTCTACCTGCTATCTCGGGCTGCTGTGGGAGACATACCTGGTCACATGCACACACAGCAGTCTTTGAAGCTGGCTTTCTGCACATAGGAGGCACACTGTTTCCTCCTCCATTTTTTCACGTGGCAGGCATGCAGACATGCTGGGCTTTCTCCTCAGTCTTTCTCCACTCTTTCTGTTATTTTCAGCCATTGTTTCCTAGGACTTGGGTCCTGAAATTTCTTTTGAAAAACCTATCCCACAGTGGAAAGACAGGTGAGCTTGAGAATATTCTCTCTTGGTCCTCTAACTCAGACAGTGTCTCCTGTCTGAGTGAGTCCAGGAGGAAAGGTTCGGGAAAATCCTGGCTGATGTGGAGCTGGGCTTTCAAGCAGTATTAAGGCTGTGGGATCCTGGTCCTTGTCTGATGGCGCTCACCCTTAGGAGCACTGTGAGAACAGGGAGTTTTCCACGGTCTGCTATTCCCAACACACGCTCACTTCTAGTGACAAGGACTCAGTCTAGAATGCAGAAAATGGAAAACAGGTCTGGGTTGGAGTTTGGTGCATATGAGAAGACAAAAGATGAACAGGTTCTAAAAAGTTCCACAATTCTTGGCTGTTTTTCATTTATTTTTAAAGATTTATTTTATTTTTAATTATGCATATGTGTGTGTATGCATGTGGAGGCCCAAGGTTGATGTCAGGAATCACCCTCCATCTCTCTTCCACAATTCACTGAGGCAGGGACTCTCAGTCAAACCCGGAGCTTGTGTATGCAACTAGCCTTGCTAACCAGGTTGCGCTGGGGGATCCTGTCTCCAATTCGAAGTCTGGAATTGCAGGCAGGTGGCCACGCTCACTCAGCATTTGTGTGAGTTGTGGTCCCCATGCTTGCTCAGCAAGTATTTTAACTACTGCTTCATACATCTCCCCTGCCCCTGCAACATTATTTAACAAATGTTTTTTAACAGGAGCTGGTCAGCTAAGAAGGTTAGATTTTGTAGGAAGGAGTTTGGGATGGAGGTGTCTGCTGTGGTATGCTAGAAAATGCAAGATCTGGACTGGAGAGATGGTTCAGCAGGTAGAGGCACTTGCTGCCAAGCTTGACAACCTGAGGTTGATCTCTGGGATACATATGGTGGGAGGAGAGAGCCTGCTCCTGAAAGTTGTCATCTGACCTCCACAAAGGCACCAAGGCATGTGCACATCTTATAAACACACACACACACACACACACACACACACACACACACACACACACACACCTTTTAAAAAAGATTGTATAAGCTGGGCATTGTGGCACAGGCCTTCAATCCCAGCACTGGGAAGGAAGAAGCAGGTAGACCTCTGAGTTTAAGAGCAGCCTGTTTTACAGAGTAAGTTTCAGGATAGCCAGAGCTACACAGTGAGACCCTGTCTTGAAAAAACTGGGGTGGGGGAAAGGTATAAAATTTGCAAACACACACACAAGTGAACAAAAACAAACCATGAAAGGCAAATATAATAATAATAATAATAATAATAATAATAATAATAACAACAACAACAATGCACATTTACAGCATTTGACAATTTCTTTTGTGTAAATACTCTTGTGGCTGATATCAAGCTATCAAGATAGTTCCTGAATGTGGGGCTGGGAGGAAGTGGCCTGAAAACAGGATGGAATGGTGTGTAGACAGCAGGGAGTCTAGACAGGCTGTCCCTCGGTAAGAGTCTCTGAGCATTTCTCTCAGAGCCAGGTACACATAAGCATCCAGGAAGGAAAAGCAGGTGGCTGAGTGTGCTGGGATGTCTAGTTAAATCCTGCAATGGAGAGTGGCAGGGAGGGACCCTTACTGACTTCTCTTAGCCCACCTGTGCCAAGATCTCAGGAGGTCCCTGGTCCTCTAATGAGACAGACACATGCCTGCAGTGTGTCAGGAGGTGTGAGAGAGAATGATGTGTCACCATGGGCTCAAATAACAGCTAATCACCTACCTTAATTGATTAATTACATTAATAAGGCATCAGATGATTGGTGAGTGAGAGAAAGTCCTGTATGAAGGCTCCATGGAAGGATGTGTGCCCAGAGTCACGAGAAAATGAGGTGCTTTTTGGATGAGCATGGTCGGGGGAGGCAGCCGATGCAGAGGGATGCCAGCGTGGACAGCAGTAGAGGAGAGAGCTTGGTGGCGGCAGAGCTCCACGCTTGCTTTCATACAGCTGGGGAATACAGTGTAAGAGGATGGTGGTGTTAAACAGTGAGTCTGGGTGGTGAGAGGCATTGTGTGACGTTTCCTGCAGAGATGCGCACAAAGGTTTATTCACCCCAGATAGAGAACTGAACTTGGTGAAACCAGTTGTTTATTCGGGTCACTAGTAAAGGGTCACAGGAGCAGGAATGCATCAAAGGCAGGTGCATCACCAGGAGCTCACCTCAGCCTGGGTGAGCTCATGAAAACTGCATCCCTGCAGCTTCCTGCATGGCTTGACAGGTTGAAGAGTGTCCTCTCCCTGGAGTCCTTACTGCTTACATAACCTTATGGAGGGAGGGGTTCTGTGTATCCTGTCCGTTTCAGGGCCACATAGGAAGAACCTGCCTCAAAATGCAGGGGGTTGGGGGGTGGGAATGAGGCTCTGACCCATGCCACTATGTGAATAGACCTTGAAAATATGCCTAGTGACAGAAGCCGGATGCAAATGCCCACATTGTGTAGTGTGTGTTGGTAGAATCAAATATCACCATGTGTCATATTTGATACCCATCATTAGTGGCTTGATATCAGGAAGAGATTGGCTTTCACAATCATAGTCAACAGTCGTGTATCCTGAAACTTTGTACCCTTTGATCAACATCTCAAAGCCACAGTGAAATGGGCGGAGTACATCATAGTGACTTGTTGCATGACTCAGAGACAATAAAGCATTGCATTTTCAAGTGATAAGCAGATACAGTGATGGGTATACGTGTTAGCTTGGCTTAATCATGTCACCCCCATCCTGTCTGGCTCATACACCCCCAGCCCACTCTATTCGTGGGTTCTGCATTCGTGAATCCCACTAACTGCTGGTTGAAAATATTTGGAAAGGACCAGTGAATGGTTCATCTGGTTCAGGTGCTTGTTGCTGAGCCTAAGGACAGACGAGAACTGACTCCTGAAAGTTGTCCTCTGACTTCCACATGCACACCTGAGCAAGTGTGTACTCCCAAACACAAGCACAGACGCACGCACGCACGCACGCACGCACGCACGCACGCACACAGAGGCACAAACACACACACTCATGCACAAATAATAATAAATAAAAATGAAAACAAATTTTTAAAAAGAGAAAAATTTTGGGGAAAAATTGGCACGTGAGCTGGCTGCACAGGCCTGCAATCCCAGCTACTTGAGAGACTGTGGCAGGAGGATCACAAGTTCAAGCTGAGCCTGGATAACTGAGACCCTGCTTCAAAGTAAAAAAATAAAAGAAGGGCTGGGAGTGTAAGGACCAGAAGGGACATACGACATCAAGAAAACAAGGCCCTCTAAATCAATGTGATCAAAGCTTATATACACTCACAGAAACGGAGGCAACATCCACAGGGCCTGTAACGGGTCTGCACCAGCTCCTTTGAGTATATATTATGGCTTCCACTTTAGTGTTTTTATGCGATTCTTGAGTGTGCGAACAAGTGGGTCTCTGTTTCCTATGCCTTCTCTAGGGCTCTTTCCCTCCAGTTTGTTTTGTTCAATTCCAATATGTTAGTTTTTGTTTCATCTTACTATGTCGTATTATTTCATATTATTATCCCTTAGAAGCCTGCTTGTTTTCTAATGAAAGACAGGAAGGGAGTGGATCAGGATGCGAGGGGAGGGGAGGGGCAAATGGGAGCAGAGGGAGGGGAAACGGTAGTTAGGATATATTCTGTGCTATTTTCAATAAAAGGAAAAAAAGAGAATTCTGTATAATATCAAGTGATTATAATCAATGAGTCTTTTTTTACTGGTATATGATTTGATAAATTAAAAAAAGGCTGTGGTTATAGCTCAGTGGTAGAGCATGAGTTTAGCATGCACAAGACATGAAGTTCAATCTTGAGCTGTTCTAGCTAAACTTAGAGTCTCACTGAGTTCCTTTTCCTTTCTCATTCTATTAGTGACAGGGCAGAACTATTTTATAGCATTTGCATTTGACTAGGTGTTACAAATAACCTAGATACAATTCCAAGTATTTGAAAGGGTGGCGGGGGTGGGGGGGGGTGGGGGAGGTGGGGGTGTGGGGGGAGACGGCTCAGCAATTGAGATGCTCTGCACAGGACTTGAATTTGGTTTCTGGCACTCAAGAGCAACTCCAGCTGCAGGGGGTCCAGCCCCCTTTTCTCGCCTCTGCAGGCACCAGCACACAGGTGGCGCACATGAGGACACACACACATCAACACAAACAAAATTTAAAAACTGCGCAGAAGAGCTGGGGCTGCAGCTTAGTGGCTAGAGCTTGGTTAGTATGCATTGAGCCCTGGGTTTGATCCCCAGGACTGCATAAAACCAGGCATGGGGGCTCACACTTGTCATCCCAGCACTGGGAGGTAGAGGCAGGGGATCAGAAGTTCAAGGTCATTTTCAGCTCCGTGTGGAGTTCCAGGCCAGCCTGGGCTACCTGATACCATGTCTGTTCAAAGGGGAGAAAAAGTACACTGAAGCATGTTGTATGTTGTATACAAATACAATGCTATTCAAAGTTTTTATGACATTTATTTACGCTGCGTGTGAACTCAGGTTTGTGCGTGAACATAGCATGTGTGTGGAGGTCAGAGGACTCCTTCCACTATGTAGGTCCAGAGGATTGAACCCAGGTCGTCAGGACTGGTGGCAATCACCTTTACCCACTGAACCAACTGATGGCCCCATGGAGCTGTTTTATACAAGGGACTTGAGCATCTGCCATTTTGGCATCTGCATGTTCTTGAACCATTCTTTTGTGCCTCTGAAGCCACCACCTTGGGACCTGTATTCTGTATCGCCGGGGGTGGGGGGGTGGGGGGTGGGGGTGGTTCCAGTAGACTCAGGACCTGGCCCTTCGCCATAACGTGAGCAACGGAAGAGAGTGGCGTGGTGACCGAAGGGGATAAAGGGGGTGACATGGCTCCAACACTTGGGGCAGCAGCTTCCTGTCATCCCTGACTGCCTGGAAGCGTAAACAACTCCCGACACTGACACACAAGCACTGGCAGGATGAGGTAGCATCTCGTTAAGCAGGATTTGGGCAGCCACAGTCCGGGAAGACGCCCAAGTGCCCTAGGCACTCACGTCTGTCCTGAACACATGGAAGTTTTGCCAAATATGTAGCTTGGTAGCCAACAGGAAAGGCTGCTGTGTGGCTGTGGGTTTTCAGGCCTTCATGTGGAGCACTTTATTTTATTTTTAAATAGCCACCTGGTGCTTACTACCACATATATTTACAATAAAAGTACAAATAGATTTAATAGCAGTAATAATACTAGAAGGTGTTATTGTTAGGTAAAAAGGTTGTTTCCCTTCCCTTCCCTTCCCTTCCCTTCCCTTCCCTTCCCTTCCCTCCCCACCTTCCTCTCCTGCCCTCCTCTTCCCCCCCTCCTCTCCCTTCCCTCCCCTCCTCTTCCCTGTACCTTGTGTCCCCTCTCCCTTCTTCCCTCCCCTGTTCTCTTTTCTTTCTCTTTTTTCAACTGTTAATCAGGACTTTGCAGTGCTAGGTAAGTGCCCTACCACTAAGCTACATCTCCAGCCATGAAAATACTGAGTTCTTTTTTTCAATCTTGGGAATGGAACCCAAGGCCTCACCTGTGGGGGGGCCATTCCCCCCACCCCCACATTTCCCCAGAGTACTCTTGAGTAGAAGCAGCAGGAAATGTTAGTTAGGATAGAGGGGAGAGAAAAAGAGAAAATAAAGGATAGCCTTGAGAGGGCCTGGATCCTATTCCAGTGGGCCCTGACTGTCTCTGTCCCAGGTTATTTACAGAAATGCCAAGGGGTGGGCAAAAGACCTCCCCCAGCACAGCCAAGTGCAGACCATCTCAGACACCTGCACTCAGGCCCGTGGTCCAATCATCCTCTCTATGCAGACCTGCTGGGTAAAGCCTAAATGGGCTTCAACACTCACACAAGCTAGGCAAGCACTCCACTACCAGGCTGTCCCAAGACATCTCTTTCATTTTTATTTTGAGTCAAAGCCTTGCTGAGTTGCCCAGGCTTGCAATCCTCCTGCTTCAGCTATTCGAGCAGCTGGGATCACAGGCCTGTGCTACCAGGCCAGGTGGAACAGCTTGAGTTTTCAAGTATTTCATTTGCACTTTCCTGCAGAGACGGATTGATGTCTCGTCGCGGCAAGGAACACATAGCACGTGTTTTACCTTGTACAAACACACGTGGTGTTTTTAATAGACACATGAAATTGTGCATATGCGTGTGGTACAGTGTGATATTTCAGTACATGAGTGTAATACACAATGATCAGTTGGCCTACGGATATGATACATATAGTTAGTGAGGGACACAGGATACCTTCAGTTCAGGTAGGATTGGTATATCCTTGTGTGTGAGTGCATGTGTGGCGTGTGCACACATGCGGAGGCCACAGGAGTGTCTGCTTTGGCCTCCTGGACTCTCCACCTTACTCGCTGAGGACAAAGGTCTCTCACTGAACCTGGAGCTAGGCTGGCAGCCAGCAAGTCACACGACAGTGACCCTCCCAGCTCTGCTTCCGGCAGCACTAGGGGCGCAGGGGGTGCAGGACCACCCTTGGGTTTTTGAGCAGGTGGCAGGGATTTGAACACAGGGCCTTGCATTTAAGGGAAACACTCCTAGAGTCTCCTGTTAGCTGACCCATACCTGCCAGAGGATGCTCTTTATCCCTGCTCAGAATTTTAAA
Source organism: Peromyscus californicus insignis (assembly GCF_007827085.1). Classification (NCBI taxonomy): domain Eukaryota; kingdom Metazoa; phylum Chordata; class Mammalia; order Rodentia; family Cricetidae; genus Peromyscus; species Peromyscus californicus. Next base: position 48,298,073 of record NW_026294492.1, read on the forward strand.
CCCAAAGACTTGAAACCTGCTGTGTGACAGCTTCCTCAGGAGTTGTTTAAGGGGACCCGAGGGGGTGTAGGGGTGCTGACAGGAACCTTCTCACACTCTTGATTCATCTTCTTGCTCCACAGCCTTGGGGTCAGGTCAGTGAGCAAAAAGAGCCCGGAGGCCTTTGGTCTATGCTGAGATCGCAAAAGCTCCACCAAAGGTCCTCTGCTCTGGGGAACCCAAAGAAATCAGAGGCACAAGTAATTTTGTTCATTTTTTGCCAAGTATGCCCTTCCTGCACGCCTGTGGCTCTCATTTCCACACCTTTTGGCCAGACTCCTGTTGTTTCCATTTTTATTTTGCTAATTTGTTTCCAAGAGTGTGCATTTGGGGGCCGAAGATGGCTCAGTGGTTGTGAACACTGACTGCTCTTCCAGAGGCTCTCTGTTCAGTTCCCAGCATCCATGTGGTGGCTCACAATTGCCTGTAACTCCAGTGTCAGGGGATCCAACACCCTCTTCTGGCCTCTGCTGGTACTGCATGTACACAGTGCACAAACACATAGAGGCAAAACACCCCATACACATAAAATAAAAAAATAAAAATAGAGAAGGGGAAGAAGAGTGTGCATTTTGGGGGTGTGGGTTAGAGAGATGGCTCACTGGGTAAGAGAGCTTGCTGCCCAAGCATGAAGACGGGTTCTAAACCCAAACACCCAAGTAAAAGCCTGGACATGGCTTCATGCATGCTTGTAACCTCAGTGCTGTGGGGGCTGGAAACAGAAGGGTTGTGGGGGCTTGCTGGTTGACAGCTGAGCTCCAGGGGAGGCAGAGAGTGACAGAGCCAGACTAGATGTCCTCTGCCTTCTGCATATGCATGTATGTGTGTGTGATGTATGTGTGTGTGTGTGTGTGTGTGATGTATGTGTATGTGTGTGTGTGGTGTATGTGTATGTGTGATGTGTGTGTGTGATGTATGTGTATGTGTGTGATGTATGTGTATGTGTGTGTGTGATGTGTGTGTGGTGTGTGTGTATGTGTGTGGTGTGTGGTGTGTGTGAGATGTGTGTGTGTGGTGTGTGTGTATGTGTGTGGTGTGTGTGAGATGTGTGTGTGGTGTGTGTGTATGTGTGTGGTGTATGTGTGATGTGTGTGTGTGGTGTGTGGTGTGTGTGAGATGTGTGTGTGTGGTGTGTGTGTATGTGTGTGGTGTGTGTGTGATGTGTGTGTGGTGTGTGTGTGTATGTGTGTGGTGTGTGTGTGATGTGTGTGTGTGTGGTGTGTGGTGTGTGTGAGATGTGTGTGTGTGGTGTGTATGTGTGTGGTGTGTGTGTGATGTGTGTGTGTGGTGTGTGGTGTGTGTGAGATGTGTGTGTGTGGTGTGTGTGAGATGTGTGTGTGTGGTGTGTGTGTATGTGTGTGGTGTGTGTGTGATGTGTGTGTGTGGTGTGTGGTGTGTGTGAGATGTGTGTGTGTGGTGTGTATGTGTGTGGTGTGTGTGTGATGTGTGTGTGTGGTGTGTGGTGTGTGTGAGATGTGTGTGTGTGGTGTGTGTGAGATGTGTGTGTGTGGTGTGTAGTGTGTGTGTATGTGTGGTGTGTGGTGTATGGTGTGTGTGTGATGTGTGTGTGTGGTGTGTGGTGTGTGTGAGATGTGTGTGTGTGGTGTGTGGTGTGTGTGAGATGTGTATGTGTGTGTGTATGTGTGTGTGGTGTGTGTGTATGTGTGTGTGTATGTGGGTGATGTGTGTGTGTGTGTGCGTGCGCGTTTATGTGCGTATGTGTGGTGTGGTGTGGTGTGTGTGCGCACGCGCGCGCGCGTGTATGTGTGTGTGTGTGTGTGTGTGTACATGTGGGAGCCTAAACTCCATGTTGGGAACCCCCCTCCATTGCTCTTCCGCGTTATTCACTGAGGTTGGGTCTCTAGGCTGATCTTGCTAGCCAGCTTGCTTTGGGATCCTTTTGTCTCTGCCTTCCAAGTCCTGAACCACAGTGGGGCTGCCCCAACCATCCAGCACTGATTCAGATGGATTTCTGGGGACTGGAGCTGTGCTCTTCAGGCTCCTGTGGCAAGTGCTTTACCCCTGAGCCATCTCCCCCAACCACAAGATGCTTCTTGGATCCATCATTTCCTCCCCATCATCATTTTCCCATCTGAAATGAGATGACCAGCACCTGTGACCTGGGAGGCTGCTGTACACACCCAGTAGACCCTAACTGAGTCATGTGAACAAGGCCTCTGTGCATTTAAAAAACTGGCTTTTCCCTCCAAACAGGCCCTGGTCCTTGTTGGAGAAGGTGGAGAGGGGGCCAGAGGTAGATAGGAGGCCTGTGCTGAGACAAGTCTTCCAGGGAGGTCCTGGTTTGTGGCTCCTTGGGATGTGATGACTTCAGAACAATTGGCAATAGTCATGTTTATTAATGAGGCACAAGGTGGAGGCAAAAGCGTAATTATCATGTGTTCCCACAAACAAGGAGAAACAGTCATTGTGGTTATTCTTATAACGAAGAGTCACAAACATGTTTGTGCGTTCTGAAATGGGTGAGGAACGAGGTGGGAAAGACTTAGGGGAGGAAATTCCAGCGGCACGGGAAAGAGCCTCGATGGAAAATCACTGTTGGAAAGGGGTTGCCGGGAGTTACTTGCACAAGGTCGTTTCTCCACAGGGGATGGTGTAGATGTCCTGTGACAGCTCCATGCTAACCGATAGGACAGCTTTAACTTAATTTTTTAATCATTTTTTTTGGTGTATGGAATCATGGGCTTCATTATGATGTTGCTACGCATACGGAACATTAAACACTGCTTCTCTTTCTTCCCCATAACCCTCACTCATCTTTTCTTTCCATCCCTCCACGTTCTCTCTTCCTCATAAAAAGCCTTCTTTCTGCTATCTTATCATATACATGTGTGTGTCATACATTTATGACATATACATGTGTCTATATTTCTCATGAAAGATAATGTGATGTGTTGCCTTTCTTTCCCCATATAACCCTCTGTTCCCCTTCACTCCTCTTCCTATTGATCCCTCTTGCCTTACATAGAACTCCTCTCTCTCTCTCTCTCTCTCTCTCTCTCTCTCTCTCTCTCTCTCTCTCTCTCTCTCTTCCTCCCTCCCTCTCCCTCTCTCTGTGCGTGCACACACACATACACACATGTGTAGGCCAGAGGAGGATGTGTGTGTCCTTGCGATGGGGTCCCTTACTGAGCTTGGAGCTAGGCTGGTGGCCAGCAAGTCCCAGTGAGCCTTTGTCTGTGCCCCCCGCAGTGCTGGGGTTACAGGTGTGCATGTGGCCATGCCCAGCTTCTTATGTGAATATTAGGATTTATACCCTGGTCCTCATGCATATGCAGCAAGTACTTTTTACCCCCTGAGCCATCTCTCCGGCCCCTGGAGGAACTTCTGATTCTCAGAGAGATCTTTAGAGGTGACACCAGAGGTCCTGGACTGATTGGGTGGGTGGTGTCAGGAATACTACGGGGGACCCAGTAGCTATCTAGTGGGACTTAAGGCCTCCTTTACAGAACTCATGCGGGGTGTTTTAAAACTGGCAGAGCCGTTGTTTCCATCCGACTGCTCAGTTCCCATCCTCCGGAACAGTCTACCCTGTGCTTGGTTGCTCATGTGCTCACGAAGTACTCCCTCCAAATGAACCTTCTTTAGAGCAGATTAGGGAGCGCTGGGTTACGGGTACAGGGTCTTCTCTCCAGTATGGTAAAGTCTTTGGAATTAGACAAAGGTGATGATTTCAGAACACTGAAAGGCTGCTAAATGCCTTAGTTAGGGTGTCTATTGCTGTGAAGAGACACCATGACCGTAGCAACTCTTAGAAAGGAAAACATTTCATTGGGCTGGCTTACAGTTCAGAGGCTTAGTCCATTATCATCATGGCAGGAGGCACAGAGGTGTGCGGGCAAACGGGGTGCTGGAAGAGGAGCCCAGAGTTCTACATTTGGATCTGCAGGTGGCAGGAAGAGTGAGACTCTGTGCCTGGCTTGAACTTCTCAAAGCCCAGTGACACACTTCATCCAACAAGGCCACACGACCTCACAGTGGCACTCCCTATGAGCCTATGGGGGCCATTTTCATTCAAATCACCACAGCCAGTAACTTAATGTTGTGTGAATTTCATCTCTTAATAAACAGAGAAAGGAAAAGATGAGACTCCCTTACTCCTGCTTATGGAGACCTCACTGCTTGCCAGGCACTGGAGTAAGTGACTTCAGCGGGTGGTAATCTGACAGTTTTGCAGGTCAGAAAGAGCCAGCACAGAGAGGGTATGTAAGTAGCTTCGGGCAACCGAGGAAGAAAGTGAAGCCCAGGTCTGCAGCTTGCCCCAGCGGAAACTGTACGGCTTCCTGTACCCCACTCCCTGCTCTTGCTGCGTAGCCAACCTTCCATGAAGCTCCGACCGGCTGGAACTTGCAATCCTCCTGCCTCAGACTCCCAAGTGTTTGTATTGCAGGTGTGTGCCACCACTCTGGCGGGTAAGGGGGTTGCTTGCAAAGGAAACTTTCTGGCGTGAAGATAGAGAATTGACCACAGAATGCACACAGAAATACCTGGTGGACATCAGGTTAAGTTGTTTGCTTTTTCAGTTTTATGAACTTAATACACATTGACTTGGTGTCTGCTGTGTGCCAGGGGATTGAGGGAGAACTGAGGGGCATGGTTTTCCTCTGTAAGAGGTGTCATTGAGGCCACAACTACAAGAGGTGTCACAACTACACCCGGCCATCCTGTTCCCTCCATCCTCTCCCCTCCATCCTCTCCCCACCATCCTGTTCCCACCATCCCGTTCCCACCATCCTCTCCCCATCTTCCTGTTCCCACCATCCTCTCCCCATCTTCCTGTTCCCACCATCCTCTCCCCTCCATTCTGTTCCCACCATCCTCTCCCCTCCATCCTGTTCCCACTATCCTCTCCCCATCATCCCATTCCCACCATCCTCTCCCCATCTTCCTGTTCCCACCATCCTCTCCCCATCTTCCTGCTCCCACTATCCTCTCCCCATCATCCCATTCCCACCATCCTCTCCCCATCTTCCTGTTCCCACCATCCTCTCCCCATCTTCCTGTTCCCACCATCCTCTCCCCATCTTTCTGTTCCCACCATCCTCTCCCCATCTTCCTGTTTCCACCATCCTCTCCCCTCCATCCTGTTCCCACCATCCTCTCCCCTCCATCCTTTTCCCACTATCCTCTCCCCATCATCCCATTCCCACCATCCTCTCCCCATCTTCCTGCTCCCACCATCCTCTCCCCATCTTTCTGTTCCCACTATCCTCTCCCCATCATCCCGTTCCCACCATCCTCTCCCTATCTTCCTGTTGCCACCATCCTCTCCCCTCCATCCTCTCCCCATCATCCTCTCCCCTCCATCCTGTTCCCACCATCCTCTCTCCATCATCCTGTTCCCACTATACTGTTCCCACCATCCTCTCCCCTCCATCCTGTTCCCACCATCCTCTCTCCATCATCCTGTTCCCACTATACTGTTCCCACCATCCTCTCCCCTCCATTCTGTTCCCACCATCTTCTCCCCATCTTCCTGTTCCCACCATCTCTTTCTCCATCATCCCGTTCCCACCATTCTTTCCCCACCATCATTCCCCCACTATTCCTGTTCCCACCACCGTTCACAATGACCTCTTCCTATTCTTTTTGCTTCATCTCCTGTGATGTCCCTTGAGCCCTGGGAATGGAGGAAGTTGATACACATGTTCCATCTATGGCTGAACCCTTACAGTCAATCTCAGCACTTTGAACATGTTAAGATGGACAGACAGTTCTGAATTACACAAGTGAGTCCAACAGAATCCAAGGCTCCTTTTACGCTGTAGCCAAGAGGATCAGAGTCAGAGGAATGAATGGAATTAAAGATGTGACTGATACCAACAGGCATGAGGGTACACCTGTCACCCCAGCACTCAGAGACTAAGATAGGGGTGTAATGATTAAAAAAAGGGCGAAGTGGGTACCTTTCCATGGACCCTGCCAAGGTATGCCACTGAGCAAATATGCCACGCACAACAGTGTTAGTGCAAGAGGTTTATTGGGGGAGGGAGAGAGCAAAAGAGTGAAAGGCCATGTTGGAGTGGGGACAAGAAGAGGCAAGAGAGGAAAGAGGAGGCAAAGAGAGACAAGAGAGTGAGTTGTGCTCCTGCGGGCACTTTTTTTTTTTTTTTTTTTTTTGGTTTTTCGAGACAGGGTTTCTCTGTGTAGCTTTGCGCCTTTCCTGGAACTCGCTTTGGAGACCAGGCTGGCCTCGAACTCACAGAGATCCGCCTGGCTCTGCCTCCCGAGTGCTGGGATTAAAGGCGTGCGCCACCACCGCCCGGCTACCTGCGGGCACTTTTAAGGGGTGCACATGCCGCATAGCTGACTGTAGAAAGGCACCTGGCGACAGGTGATGACGTCATTGCTTTGGCGGCAGAGGTAGGCTGCTGCCGGGGCAGAAACTGGCAGAAACTAACAAGGGGAATCACAATTTCCAGGCTTGCCTAGACTAACATAGTCAGACTCTGTCTAAAAGAGAGAGAGAGAGAGAGAGAGAGAGAGATACAGTTAGTTGACTTTGAAGATGGAAGGAGAGGCCACAAGCTAAGGAAGGCTAGTGGCTTCTAGAAGTTGGAAATGTCCTGAAAAAACATTTTCTCGCCGGGCGGTGGTGGCGCACGCCTTTAATCCCAGCACTCGGGAGGCAGAGCCAGGCGGATCTCTGTGAGTTCGAGGCCAGCCTGGACTACCAAGTGAGTTCCAGGAAAGGCGCAAAGCTACACAGAGAAACCCTGTCTCGAAAAACCAAAAAAAAAAAAAAGAAAAAAAAAACATTTTCTCTGCAACCCACAGGAGGTCCTACAGTCCGCCTGGTAAACTCATTTATGTATGTGTGTATGTTCGTGTCTGTGTGTGTGTGTGTGTTCGTGTGCGCGGACATGTATGGGTGCACCTGCATGTGTGTGCATGTGCCTGTGGAAACCAGAGTCAACTTAGCCATTTTCCACCTTTTTCCCCCCTTATTGTTATCTTTGTGATGTGTGTGTATGCACAAGCTGTGGTATATGTATGGAGGTTAGAGGACAAATGTGTGGCGGCAGTCATTTCCTTCCACTTTTATTGGGGTTCTGGGAATTGAACTCAAGTTGTCAGAATTGAGCGACAATTTTTTTACTCTTTTACTCACTGAACCATCTCAGGAGCCACATCTTGATTTTGGGGGACACAGTCTCTCATTGGCGCCTGGGACTCACTGATTAGGCAACACTGGCAAGCCAAAGAGCCCCAGACAACCACCTGTATCCGTATCCCCAGAGCTGACATGACAGGCGTATGCCATCATGCCTGGCGTTTTATGTAGGTGCTGGCCATCAAACTCAGGTCCTCATGCCTGTAAAGGAAGTACTTTAATAACTCGGCTCTCTTCCCAGGGCCAATAAACCTGTTTTGGTTTTTTAACACTAGAACCCTCCTAAAGGTTAAAAGCACCAAATTCATTGTACATTATTATAATATTAATAACGAACTCTTACAGAAGTGCAAATAGCTGGAGTCAAGAGAGTTGTCTGAGAGGCGGGGCGCCTGAGGAAGACAGAGGGTGATTGTGTGGCTGTCAGAGCCTTAGGGGCCACAGTAAAAGGTGTTCCAGGAGTAACGGGTGCTGCGGCAGGTGGTAGGGACCAGAATGCTGGAGACACATGTGGAAACTGTTGTGCTTTGAATAAGAGGTGTCCCCTGCTGGGTCTTGTGTGTTTGAACACTTAGATCCCAGGTGGCGGTGCCGTTTGGAGAGGCTGTGAAACCTTTGGGAGGTATGTCACTAAGGGCAGGCTTGAGGATTCATGGCCGCATCTACTTCTTCCTGTCTTTCTCTCCCAGCTTCTTGTGTGTGGAGAAAGACGTCATCAGCCAGCTTCCTGCTTCTGCTGTGATGCCTTCCCCACTCTGACATACCCTGTCCCTCTGGAACAGTGGCTCTCAACCTGTGGGTCGAGACCCCTGTGGGGGCTGTATATCAGATATCCTGCATATCAGATACTTAAATTACAATTCATAACGTTAGCAAAATTACAGTGATGAAGTAGCAGCGAAATAATTTTATGGTTGGGGGTCACCACACGTGAGGAACTGTATTAAAGTGCTAGAAGCATTAGGAAGGTTGAGGACCACTGCTCTGGAAATGTAAGCTAAAATAAACCCTTTCTTTCTTAAGTTGCTTTCGGTCATATTTTATCATAGCAACAGAAAAGTAACTAATACAGACGGCCAGGCAGGAGGCTTCATAGGAACACCCAGGTGGATGTTGGCATGGACCACAAATGGGGTAGCGTGGAGGTAAGGGTGGAAGGAAATGTGTTTAAGATTATCAAGAGTGCTATGATTTGAGCGTGGTTCACCCCTCAGTATTGGAAGCCTGGTCTCTAGTGTGGAGGTATTAGCAGTTTGGGGATCTTTAAGAGGTGAAGCCTACCATTAGATGGCCACCTATCTATGCACCTATGAGAAGCACTAATTAACTTCGTGGGTTGTTCAACCAAAGAGGTATGAAGCTGAGGGACAGACATGGGGGCAGATCTAGGATTTAGCTCTAGTGAGAGTTATTACAAGGACAAGCCTGACCCTGAATCCATCCATGTCGTTCTGGCTTGAAACAGTGTCTTAGTTTCTTTTGTATTGCTGTGGTAAGACATCATGACCAAGACAATGTATAGAAGAGTGTACTGGGGCTTACAGGTTCACAGGGTGAGTCCACGACCATCATGTGGGGAGCATGGCAGCAGGCAGGCAGCTGAAGCATTAGATGGGAGTTTACATCTGATTCTCACGTTTTGGGGTGGGGAAGAGAGAACATGAGTGATAACTGGGAATTTCATGGACTTTTGAAACCTTAAAGTACCCCCTCCAGTGCCACACCTCCTCCAACAAAGCCACACCTCCTCCAACATTTCATTTTCATGTGTGTGTGTGTGTGTGTGCCTATGTGTGTGTGTCCGTGTGTGTGTGCACACGTGCATGTGTTTTGTGTGACACTGTTCTTGGGGAGATGTGAAGAAATTTCTGCTGACCCCAGTTAGAGAACCAAAGTACAAAGACCACCTCCAACAAAGCCACACCTCCCCCAACAAAGCCACACCTCCTAAATCTTCCCAAACAGTTACACAACTGGGGACCAAGCGTTTCAGCATATGGGAGCCTATGGGGGCCATTCTCATTCAAAGACCACAGGTGGGGTCTCTCATACTTACACATGTTATTTAATATAGGTCCTCACCAGCGCTGACCTGGTTCCATTTTCTGTGTCCTTGAGTCTCTAGAAGTGTGAACTAAATAAATTGTTTTTCTTTCTAAAGTTACCAAGCTTGAAGTATTTTAGTTACAGTAGTAAAAAATGGGTGGATACAAAAGTAAAATCAATAGGATATTTTGCAGACAAAATTGCTCTGTCTAGTAGCACATACTTGTAATCTCCATTACAAGGAGACTGAGGCAGGAGAATTTTGAGCCAGCCTGGCCTAGTTAGTGAGATCCTGTCTCAATAAGTAAGTAAGCAAGCAAGTAAATAAAGAAGAAAAAAATAAATATGCACTTCTCATGCTTCACAGCATTTTATTGTTTTGCTTTTCATTTTCGTGTGTGTGTGTGTGTGTGTGTGTGTGTGTGTGTGTGTCTGTGTGTGTGTGCACACGTGCGTGTGTTTTGTGTGACACTGTTCTTGGGGAGATGTGAAGAAATTTCTGCTGACCCCAGTTAGAGAACCAAAGTACAAATACCACCAAAATCTAACTTGGTGAACCAATTAATTTCATTGGGGTTACTTATAGGAATATGGGTGATGGGTTAATTACAGGACCCCAAACGATTCAAAGACAGCTGCATCACCAAAGCCTTCTCCAGTATGAGAGCTGGAAACCTGGAGCACAGTGCACAGTCTATAGCTGCTCAACAAGTTAGAGGGTGTCCTTTCCAGGAAGCTCAGTCGGTCCGAGCCCCTTTTAGAGGCTTGGGTTGTCTGAGACTCTTCTAGGCAGCTTGGCTTTACTGAGAGTGACTCTTGTGAATCTGCTCAGTTTCAGGGACTTCCTGAAACTATTTTGAGTTGTATTATTCTGTCTTTATGGAACTTCCCTTTGAGATACAGTGTCCACCCCTCCACCCCCACCCCCAGTACAATCTATTGTTTCACCTCCTTGGAAACATTCTGTCCTAAAAGAACACATTTTGCTCAGCGGTAGTGGCACACACGCCTTTAATCCCAGCACTCAGGAGGCAGAGGCAGGTGGATCTCTGAGTTTAAGGCCAGCCTGAACTACAGAGTGAGTTCCAGGACAGGCTCCAAAGCTACACAGAGAAACCCTGTCTTGAAAAACCAAACCAAACCTAGCCAAACCAAACCAAACCAAACCAAACCAAACCAAACCACCAACCAACCAAACTCTAGCTTTACAGCCTATGTTTTAAGAGGTTTCCCTCCAAAATGGAACATTTTAACCCCAGAGGAAACTGTTACACAAGTGTGTATTGTTCTTTAACCATTGTGCCACCTCTCTAGGTCCAGCAGCTATTTCAAAGTGAGATTAAAAAGGCCTTTGAATGGGCTGGAGAGATGGCTCAGTGGTTAAGAGCACTGGCTGTTCTTCCAGAGGTTCTGAGTTCAATTCTTAGTAACCACATGGTGGTTTACAACCATCTGTAGTGAGATCTGGCGCTCTTTTCTGGCCTGCAGGCAGAACACCATATACATAATAAATAAATGGTTTTTGTTTTTTTTGTTTTTTTTAAAGGCCTTTGAACAAGTGAGTCAGGTGTGTCCAGTGTAGAAGGGAAGACTTGCAGACCTAGACTATTTCAAAAGAGCTGTCTGTCCAGCTCATTTCCCAATTTCACGTTGGACTACCTATTTTGGTTAATATCTTTTAGTTCCATGTATACTCTGCACCAGTGGCTCTCAACCTTCCTGATGCTGAGACCCTCTATACAGCTCATGCTGGGGTGACCCTAACCATAAAATTATTTTCATTGTTACTTCATAACTGTAATTTTGCTACTGTTACGAACTGTAATGTAAATATTTGTGTTTTCTGATGGTCTTAGGCAACCCTGTGAAAGGGTCATTCGACCCCCAAAGGGGTCATGCCACAGATTGAGGACTACTGCTCTGGACATTGCCTATTCCTCAATCAGATGGAATAAATACTCTCTCTTATGCTAGAGGCATCTCTGTGTCGTCGATGGCTCCCTTTGCTATGTGGAAGCGCTTTCAGTGACACAACCCTGCCGGCCAACTCTTGCTCTTGTTCCTGTGTTTTTGTGGCCGGTATTGACAAGTCAAACTGAGCCCTGCATTTGCTGAGTGACGTATCTGAGCCTTATCACAGCCTCCAGCTTATTCCCTCTTCTCGAAAGTGTGGATTTGACGCCACCTTATGGCCTCCCAGAGGAAGTGTCTTGCCGAGTCCCCGGAACTCACCCCTGGGAATCAGCTGACACCTCCGGTGTCCCAGTCGCGGTGGGATTGCGCAAATGCTGCGTGGGAAGATTGTGTAAGGATAGGTGACAAATGGGGCTGTGTCAGCAAGGATGAGGGCAGTAGCCTACAACCCGTGAGGCAAGGCATCACTTGCAAAAAGAACATTTGCATCCCTGAGGATGGCTTCTGAGCATCAACAAGCAGACCTGCGTGCAGGGAAGGAAGTGCTGTACCTTAAAAAAAAACAAAACAAACCAAGTGGCTCTATCTATAGGGAGCAGCAGCCAGTGGGGTCCACCCTGCAGTTTCCTAACAGCTTCGGGCCCTTGAAACCCACCTGTGGAAAAACCCCAGCAGTTAATAGCAGGTTAGTGCCACTCTGTCACCGGATGTTTTCTTGGCACACAACTCACATCTTTGTAAAAACAGTGTCACTCTAGCTATGCTTTAGAAAGTCCCTGTGAGCACCAAATCAGTAATTGCTGGACCATGGCTCTTTTGGGAAGTGAAAGGTGAGTTTACTGTGAACCTCTGACCACATTCTAATCAAATAATCCACACCCAACCTTGTTTTCGGCTTCTGTTTAAAGGTACTTTATTTAGGATATATTGTTGATGCGTTTACAGTAAACAGCATTGTAATCTGAGCCTAAATAAAGCTTATATGACGAGTCAGTCTTTTATTTATTTTTTTTGTGTGTGTTTGTGTGGTATAGTGTTTATGAATGTATGTGTGTGCATGTGTGCATATGGCTCATGTGCACATGTGTGTATGTGGAGGCCAGAGGTTAACATCAGGTGGCTTCTTCTGTCACTCTCCACCTTAGGTTTTGAGACAGAGTCTCTTGCTGAGCATGGAGCTTACCAATTGATTAGACAGGCTGGCCAGCAAGCCCCAGGAATGGGTCTGTCTCAGGCCCCTCAGCTCTGAGGTTACAGATTAGAACTGCCAGGCCCAGCTTTGATTTGGGTGTTGGGGATCTGAATTCGGGTCCTCACTTTTCTGACTGAGATATCTCCCCAGCCTCCCCTGTGATTAAGTTTGTCCTTTGACACTCTCATACATATATATGACACATTCTGATCCCTCCCACCCCTTTATCTCCCTCTCATCCCTATCAGTTCCCTTCACAGATTGATGTCTTTTTGTTTTGTTACCCACTGAGTTTAACCAGGTCTGTGTGACCATTGGATTAGAACGACCCATTGGAGCCTGGTGGGTTTATCAGTGGGTACTCAATTTAAGACATTGACTTTCCTCCATGAATCTATCAGTAGCCACCAGGAAAGAGTAGAGCCCCACGAATCCCTCCTCCATCCATACCTAACTGATGATGGGCTCAGTCTTTGCTAGGCCCGGCTGCAGGCTGCCCCAGCCTGTATGGGTTCATGATCGCATCTGTCCTGTCTAGAAGACGGTATTCTTTAGCCATTCACCTTCTTCGAGCTCTCACTGTCCTCCTACCTCTTCTGCAACGGTCTCTGGAGTTTAGAGGGAGTGGTATGTTTGGTTTTTGTTTAGCCCAGTCTCTTTTTTTTTTTTGGAAAGGTCTCTCGTGGCTCAGGCTGGCCTTGAGCTTACTGTGTACCTGAGGATGAACCTGAACTCTTGATCCTCCTGCCTCCACCCAGATGCTTGGATGACAGATCTGTGCCAACACACCTTGCGGCGTGGTTTTTCGCCAAGAAACATCATGACCTTTTTGCACTTAGGGTTTTTTTTTTTTTTTTTTTTAAATTTATGTTTGAATGCTCTGCATGTATACCTGCATGTATACTTGCCTGCCAGAAGGGGGCATCAGGTCCTATTATAGATGATTGTAAGCCACCATGTGCATGCCAGAAGAGGGCATCAGGTACTATTACAGGTGTTTGTGAGCCACCATGTGGTTGCCGGGAATTGAACTCAGGACCTCTGGAAGAGCAGCCAGTGCTCTAACTGCCGAGCTCTCTCTCCAGCCCTGCACTTAGGGATCTTAAGACAGTTTGTGCACTACCTCTGGAGGGCATCTGACACAGTGAAACCACGAACGGGAAGCATGAGAAGTGCAGACAGAGGGTGAGAAGTAGCCTGCCAGGAGGACACTTGTTCCTAGTTAGGGGGCTGAAGCAAGGGGGTGGGGCCTCTCCTGCTTTGTCCCTGCTAGGGGAGCCTGTGGTGAGTCAGAATGGCTGGAGACTTCCACTGCTCTGTGACGGTCTACAGATGACCGCAAAAGCATCACAAGCATTGATTGGTGGCTCCAAGATTTTTCTTAATGAGGAGGGGAATGCACAAGTATGGAATCTGATTGGTGAAGTTCAACCATCATGTCTTTTTACTAAGTTCCCTTGAGTTGGGGCTTGAAAGATGGCTCAATGGTTAAGAGTGTGTGTACTGTACTTACAGAGGATGGGGATTCAGCTCTCAGCTCTTAGCATCAACAAAGTGTGGCTTACAACACTCTACAACTCCAGCTCTAGGGATCTGACGCCCTCCTCTGGCTTCTGTGGTCCACTGCACTTACATGCACACAGACCTCCCAATACAAGTACACATAATTGAAAAAGCAAAAAGCAAACAAACAAACACTCCTCATAATTCCCTTTCAGTGAGTGTGCTCCTTCCTGATTGGTGGGGGGAAGAGGAGAGAGCCTGACAGGTGCTAACGCAGAAGTCTGAGCCCTAGGAGTCCTGAGACTCTTCTCAAGTTGACACTGGTTGAATCCGTGAATTCAGATTTCCCAGTGTGACTGCAACAATCACCCTTGTCTGTATATCCCAGGCCCTGGGACCCAGGAAGAACAGACAGTAGAGTTCTCTGCTGGTGTTCAAGGGTACCGGAGCACACAGGAGGATGTGAACACTCAAGGGCCTCTCCCAAAAGAACACTGCCGGCAGCAGGGAGTGGGTTTGTGAGCTTCCCCAGGGCAGTGACCACCGTATCAGCTGTGCCCAGTGCTGCCACCGGCCTGGTTCAGGGCCTGGGACTTTTTGTGGGATGAGGAGAGAAGCAGAGATCAGAGGCATTCTGCTAAGAGGGCAGACTCTGTAGCGATGGATGAAGATCCTGTGTGACCTTGGGCAATCGGCTTAACTTCTCTACACCTCCGTTTCCTCAACGATAAGGTGGAGCTGTTATTAAGTAATAACAGCTTATGTTACTGCTCACGTTATGATAGGCAGCAGCTATGCTACTGACCTTCTACCGATATATTCTTCTGTTCTTCCCACAACCATCCAAAATAGGTGCTGTAATATTCATTTCACAGGCTGGAGAGACTGAGGTCAAAGAAAGGCAGTGTATGTGGCCCAAAGCCAAACAGCTTGAAACCAGGGACCTGGGATTTGAACCCTAACAATTTGACAACAAGTACATAGGTTTTTATGGCACGACTGACATACAGTAGGTGCCTAATAAGTGACAATATATTTAATTATAGTTCTGCTAGAGGGCGTTTGGAGGGAAGATGAGTCAGAGGGAGGGAGGGCCATCCATTTGGGAACATCTATCTCTCCAGTCGCCTGAGCCCAAGGTCACTTGGGGGCGGTACTGGTTTGGCTGCGCGGTGGTGTGCGAGGGTCCCAGTCGTTGACCAGGCGCTGTGCCTGCTCATAGCACACATGTGGGTGGCGCTGGCGTAGGCGCAGGCGCACCACATCGTAGTCAACATCATGTCCTATCTTTTTGCAGTTGAGGCTCCAGGCGAGGTTGTCGTGTGTTGTACGGAGCTCCGCTAAATTCTTTTCCATGTGCAAGTTGTGGCGCGTCAGCTTGTCAGTACCCTGGAGAGGGAGGGGCAGCGATCTCGCTGGGGAAGGGCGGGGCCTCGGCGAGGAGGAGGCCAGGCTGCGCTGGGAGGGGCGGGTCCTGGCAAAGGAGCTGGGGGCTTCGCAGGGGAGGGCCGGTGCTTTAAAAGGGACAGGACAGCAGGTCTGTGCTGTGGGGGCTCAGGCCTTGTGGAGAAGGGACGTGGCCGCGCTGGGGCAGGGGCGTGGGCGTTCTGGGCAGGGTTGGGGCTTTTAGGAAGTAATGGAGCTAGCGACGTCTTTCTGGGGAGGATCGAGGCAGTGCTGGGAGCGGTGGGGCTGTTCTGAGGTGGGGCGGAGTGGTACTGGGGAGGAGGAGGGGCCGTATTGGTAAGGGAAGCGATGTGTTAGGGCGGAGCGGGGTCATACTGAGATGTAGTAAGATCCTTGCTGGGGAAAAGTTGGTTGGTGTTGGGGAGGGAGGAGCTGTACTGGGAAGGGAGCGGGCAGTGCTGGAAGACTGTCGAGCCAAACCCAGAGCCTTCAGCTGGTGCTACATCGGGCAGTCAAGAGCATAGAGTAGATGTGAAGCGGGTCAGAATTCTATGCAGGAGGCAGGTGTTAACACTTGGGCCAGGCGTCCACCTGGAAGGACCCCACTTTCGGAAAAGCATAGATGAGTTACAGGGGTCCCAGGAAAAAAGCTGGCCCAGGTTTGCGTGAAAAACATTAAAAAAAAACAAAGCACAAACACAAATGGCCGAGATGGCTGAGGGAGGAGAAGCTCTTGTAGCGGGGCGCTCCAGGAATGGTGGAACACATCTGAGCTGTGTATGCTAAGAGCTGGGCTGTGGGAGGGCCACCCGGCCGGCTTGAAAAGCTAGCTGTCAGAGGCGGACCTGCAGCGGGCAGTTCTTCCTTGGTCAGGAAGCTTGGGGGAGGCAGCTTACCAGGCCATGGAGGGGCACTTGGAGGGGCACACGGAGGGGCCATACCTGGGCAAGGCGCGTAGCCTCGGGGAGCTGAGTGCCCACGTGTCTCTGATACATGCGAACCAAGGGTCTGTTCAGTTTCTCTCGAGCCTCCAGGTTCCTTTTCAGCAGAGGACCCTGGCAGAGTTCGTTGTGGGGAGCAGTGAGGCCGAGCCTACCCGATACCTGCCCTCCCCCGCCCCCTTCTCACAGATTATTCTCCCTCAAACCTTACCTTGATAAGGCCCCTCGTGACATACATCTCTTGATTGAATTTCATGCACCGGTGGATAGTTCCCCTCATTAGCCCTAAAGTCATAGTCATTCTTTCCTGCAGATGGGGGCGCACAGGGGTCTCTTACTGGGTGTCTGTCCCCACCCACTCCAGCAGCAGCCACCCTCTTGGAGCCTCCCCAGGCCGCGTGGGCACCTTCAACTCCAGGGTCTCGCGCATCTTCTGTGCCAGTGAAGCGCATACGCGGTCGCTGATGTTCTGTTGTTGATTCTGAATGTCCACCTCGTTCTTTGCCATCTCCGCTAAGGTGTCTTTGGACTCCATCAACAAGCGCTTGGCTTCAAACAAGGCCTTAGCGCAGGCTGTGAAAGCACAGGATGTACATGGGGCCACAGGCATCTCTGGCTCTCCTCCCCTTCTCCCCTGCTACCCTCTCTATGATGGTGGTGGGCCAGGGGTGAAGCGCCATGGATGAAGGACTGGAAAGCCCAGATAAGGGCTAGTAAGTGAGGATAATTTAAATCGTGCGTTAGGGTTGACTTCTTTTGAAGTAGACTCTGTGAATGTATGAGTGTTGTCGGAAGTGTCCAGGGAAAGAGGCCAAGCAAGGCTGTGTACTTAAGGAACAGTTAGTTAAGGGAGCTGTAGGTTTAGCAGACACCCTTCTGTGGTGCCTACCTGGGGTGTAGGTGCCCACGGGGTCAGGAGGAGGTGTTTTCTGGCCTTGAGTTCGTGGAGTTGGGGGTCGAGTGATGTCCACCCACGAGTGGCGGCCAGCCTGCTCCAGAACCTTGTCCAGAGGCTGGTTCACGAGTTCCACAGCTTGAAGCCTTTCCTGACAGTAGAAGTCCAGCGTGTCCCGACAGGAGGCCAGAGCCTGAGAGAAAGAAGGCAAAAACTAAGCTTGGAGGTCAGGGGAGGGGCCGAGCCCATCACAAAGCACTTGGGCCTCTAAGCTCGCCCAGCTCACTGTTCTTGTGAAGCCCAACGTCATCAAAACAGAAGTCTTTTTGCATATGTATATATCCTTGTAAACACACCTTTCACCTAGATGCTGCAGAGCCTTTCAGTAACCCGTGCATTTTCCTGGTGCCTCTTCTCTTCATCTCCTGAACCAAGCTGATAGTTTGGCTTTATTACTTTTTGGGTGGTGGTGGTGGTGGTGGTGGTGGTTAGCAAACTACAGCCTGTGGACTGGTGGCCTGCTTTGATTTTTATTTATTTAAACCTTAAAAAAGGACTTATTTATTTATGGATATGAGTGCTCGATCTGCCTGTACACCTGAATGCAAGAATAGGGAATCAGATCCCATTATAAGATGTTGTGAGCTACCCTGTGGTTGCTGGGAATTGAACTCAGGACCTCTGGAAGAGCAGCCAGTGCTCTTAACCTCTGAGCCATGTCTACAGCCCCCTATTTATTTATGTTAATCAGGACACAGTTATAGGCCTTTTCCTGGGCACACTGGTTCTGGTGACTTTATGGGGCTCTGGCCTCCTTGAGTAGTTATGATGGAGTATACAGAACACAGGGCTGAAGGCATTTGTCATCTGATACTGAGAAAAAAACTACTTAAGATGGCTTAGCAGATACAGCTGCCTGCAGCTAATCCTGATGACCTGAGTTTGAAACCTAGGACTTATATGGTAGAAGGAGAGAATCCACACTGGGCAGCTCACAACTGTATCGTTCCAGCTCCATGAAGAATTGATATCACTGGCTTCCTAGGGGCACCTGAATAAAATGTGCAGCTTCCCTTTCCAATATACACATCATTTAAAACAATCAAAAAATGATGCTGTGGTATAATTCAGTGTGTTCAATCCTAGTACTTAAAAAAAAGTCTTCCCTACAGGAATCCAAATATTTATCAAGTCCCTACTGTGTGCCAGAGAGTGTGCTCAGTGTGGGTTTGGTGCTCAGCTAACAGGGGCAAATTGGTCAGGTATCATTCCCAATCTGTAGACAGGACTGACTAGCAGCTGGGTATCAAGAGAAGAGGGCTATTTATTTGTTTGCTGTGGTTTTTTAAAAATGTTTTTTATTGCCAGTCAGTAGTGGTACATGCCTATCAAGCATCCAAGGCCAAATGATCTCCTGAACTAAGGTAACATCCTTATGGGAACAACCCCTGCGTCTCCTAGGTCAGGCGGATAGCTTTATTTCTTGTGCAATTTTAGCTGAGACCCTCCTTTCTTATACAGCCTTACTAACATTATAGACTCCTAACATCTAACCAGTTCTAGGAATGTAGAATGAGCATATAAATTCCCTTTCTCTGATCTCTTTTTTTTTTTTTTTTTTTTTTTTTTTTGGTTTTTCGAGACAGGGTTTCTCTGTGTAGCTTTGCGCCTTTCCTGGAACTCACTTGGTAGCCCAGGCTGGCCTCGAACTCACAGAGATCCGCCTGGCTCTGCCTCCCGAGTACTGGGATTAAAGGCCTGCGCCACCACCGCCCGTCTCCTTTCTCTGATCTCTTAAGCGATTTTATCTCTCAGTTGATCTCCTCCTTTACCACTCCCCTTTTGGGTTGTAAAAGAAAGCCTGACAGTCACTGCCTGAGGAAAACTCTTGCCTGCCTTCATGGCCCTGGAAGAATTCAAGCCTGGTGACCTTGCTTTAGCGAGAGCACTGCTGTTGTATGGGTATATCACCATAAACCACAGAGACCTGAGGAAGATTGACAGGATTTTTGAGGATTTTGACTGGAGAACTAGATGGAGAACTAGGAGGATGAGATGGAAGATGAGGAAGAGTCAGATGGGGAAGTACTAGATGGGCAAGAACTAGATGAGAAGGACCTAGATGAGGCAGAATTAAGATGAGAGAATTAAGATAGAACCTAGAGGGGACAGTAGATAAATATAGAGAGAAATCAGGCAAGAAAGGAGCGAGGCACCAGAACAGAACTGTAGCTGTGTAGACAGGATTTTATCCCAGAGGAATAAAGTAGACCGACTAAGAGCTTGACGTAGTTAGATTCTTCTCCTGAAAACAATTCTCGCCATTTGTAGTTTCTCTTCTGGGCCCCTGGGAAGAAGATTATTAAGGCTGGTCCTTAATAATATTCGAGAGATCTCTGAGTTCAAGGCCAGCCTGATCTACAGAGTGAGTTCCAGGACAGCCAGCGCTACACAGAGAAACCCTGTCTTGAAAAACCAAAACAGTTTTTTATTAGCATATGCTAATTTTACACTGTGGGCTGCGCTGTGACATTGTCATAACTGTACACAGTGTACTTTGACCGTGTTCACCTCCCCTTAGGTCAGAGCAGTTTGTGCATTAGACATCCAGGCGTCCCTCTCCAGGTACCCCCTGACCTTGAGCAAGGTCTCCGATTTTTCCATGTCTTTCTCCATTTTTCTCTTCATGGACTTCAGCTCCTCTTTCTCCCAGACAAGCATGCTGTCAGCCTTGTCTGGAATCTAGAAGACAAGGGGAGAAAACTCTCAGGAGAAGGCTGGAGAGGGATTTTATCTTTCATGGTGGAGAGGATGTCACATCCTTGTGAACTGCGGAGCTTGGAACTTGGGCCTGGAGGAATCCCACTCCGTTGGGAGTTGGGAGTAGGGGGTGGGGCTGAGGCTATCACTGAGAATTGATCTCTGCTGGAGGCCCTCTTGTGCAGAGATTTGGGGGTGCTTTTTTTTTTTTAAATCAAGTGTCTATGACTTGCTGAGGGAGCTGTTTGCTGGCTTTTTAAAGTTCACAGTTTGGGCTAGGCTCCTGGGATACCACCTGTCTCCATCCCTCGGTGCCAGGGGTATAGGCACTCTCATCCACGCCTGGCTTTTCTGTGGATGCTGAGGATTCAAACTCTAATCCTCAAGTTCACATAGCAAGGGTTCTTACTCGATGAGTTATCTACCTAGCTCAGGGCTGGGTTTTATTTTCTGTTTGTGTAGGGTGTGGTTCATCTGATTTGAGACCCATGGCATCATCAAGTGCCCTCCTTAGCTGGATCTGAAGGTATTTCTCCCTGGAAGTTGGGGCATCAAGGCCTTGTGGCCAAGGGGGACCCTGTGGGCCCGGGAAACTGTTAGAGCAGGGGTAGAGGTGAGTTAATGTTCAGACTTGGGGCTGTGAATTTTGCTCGTTAGGAAGATTTCCATGCAGTGTGACTCAGGGAGGATTTGGGACAGTCTGTCTATTGTCGAAAGGGGCTGGGGATTTTGTTTGTAAGCAGTCTGACAGGAACGGAGATATTCTAAAGAGACACTTATGTCCTTCCATCTGATTACCAGTGAACACCAGGAAACTGGAATTCACCCCAGGCATCTCATGCTGGGAGAAGGAAAGGCCTTCTGCCAGCTGGAGGAGGAACTTCCATCCCAGAAGGGGTTTTCACACAGTA
This sequence comes from Peromyscus californicus insignis, assembly GCF_007827085.1. Taxonomy (NCBI): domain Eukaryota; kingdom Metazoa; phylum Chordata; class Mammalia; order Rodentia; family Cricetidae; genus Peromyscus; species Peromyscus californicus. The sequence goes on from NW_026294492.1 coordinate 48,318,813, forward strand.
CTGACTGCTGCGTCAGACCAGCTTGCTGGAGAGACAGAGCTGAGACAAAAAGTCAGCGATGGGCAGGACTACTTAGGACTCGGACTGCTTAGATGTGAGCATCTTTAATCTCACGGAGGACCACGAAGATGGACAGAAGAGGGACACTGGATGGATTTCTTCGTCCCTCTTCTCGATGCGGCCTCATTGATTAAATACCCTTTCTGCTTTTTACTATTAGTTTGACTGTTCTAATTGGCTTAAAGAGGACGGGTGACCAAACTTGGTTTCTTGGGGGCACAGACTGTGACTTCAATTTCGGTAACGCTTTTGGGGGTAACTCTCAGGCTTTGGAACTCGGAGGCATAGCCACCCTATCCTGAGGGTATCCTCACTGGAGATGGAGCGTGGGAGGTTTTTTATCTGTCTGAGGAAGGAAGCATCAGCCTCTGCCTCCGGTGTGGTGGCGGGGAGGGCCGCACCTTCTCGGACTTGGGTCGGTAGCCCCGCAACTTGACGCTCTGCTGGTTGATGAGCAGGCCCTTGCGCACCTCGCTGAGCCTGCGGTCACTGGCTTCGCGCTGGCGCAGCAGCAGCCGCAGCTGCCCATTGATCTGGTGCTGCGCGCGGCCAAGGCGGGCGGCGGTGAGGCGCGCTCCGCGCGCGTGCGCGTGCACCACCTCCGCGGTCTGCTGGGCACGCGCGTCGCGGTGCATCGGCAGCGGCAGGCGCGCGTACCAGGCCGGGGGCTTCATCTTCCCTTTCCACAGAGTGACGCCTTCCCCGGGCGGTGGCTTCTCCAGCGTGCCGCCGCCTTTCAGCATCTCCACGCGAAAGCGCCAGGGCTCCATGTAGGCGGCTCGGCCCAGGTGGTGAGCCACATTCGGGTCCAGTACACTGTCTTTGGGCTGCCACATGGTCACCGCCTCCTGCCCGCAGCGATCGGTCAGAAGGTGCGCCTTGCGAGACGTGGCCTGGGCCGCCTGGCGCCATTCTGGAGCCCCGACGCGCGAGTCCTGGCCGCGGTCGGTGGAGGGGAGCACCACAGGCATGGTTCCTAACTCGGTACCAGGACTTGGCCCGGGATCCCCTCGCTGAATGGGCAGGGGTCCACCCACCCCTAACCACACACTACTATTTCCCGGCGGCTAGAATGAGTGCGTCCAGAGCTCCCCTCACCATGGCGACCAGGACAAGCATGCAGATTGCGTTCCAGGGGGTGGGGGAGGGGGACAGTAAGCTGGAGAGGCGGGATCCTGCCTGGAAATTCTGTGGGAATTTTTGAGGAAGCCACTTTTATGGAGTTCCTCTCGCTGTTTCTCTTGATTTTGGAAAGATGTCAGCCAACCTATCCCTTCTAGCAGACACAGTCTTTCATTTTGAAAATCCTAAGGGATCCACGAGCAGAACTAGGACTAATATCAGCGGTCATGTAGCACATTCGAATACCATATACAAGTAGCGTGTGTGTGTGTGTGTGTGTGTGTGTGTGTGTGTGTGTGTGTGTGTGTGTGTGTGTACCACCACAGGGTGCGTGTGTAGGTGAGAAGACATGAAGCAGTCCGTTCTCTCCTTTCATCACGTGGGTTCCAGGATCAAACTGCCTGGTTTGGCATCAAGGGCCTTCAGCTGAGCCATGGGTTCCCCCCATCACCCATTATGCTTTTATACTCTTGGAATGAACAATCAAAAAACTGAATTAGGAATACAATTCTTGGGGCTGGGGAGACGGCTCAGTTGGTAAAGTGCTTGCCTTACAAGCACAGGCCCTGAGTTTGATTCCCAGAACCCACATGAAAGCATGCCAGGCTGGCTTGGTGGTGAGATCGTAATTTCTAGGGATGCTGAAATGAGGATTCCTTGGGCTGGCTCCTACACTTGGCCATCTCCTGGCTAGTGAGAGGCCCTGACTCAAGAAATGGTGGAAGAGACACCTGAAGACAGACAGACATCTGAAGACAGACACCTGAAGACAGACATCTGAAGACAGACATCTGAAGACCAGACATCTGAAGACAGACACCCGAAGACAGACAGACACCTGAAGACAGACACCTGAAGACAGACACCTGAAGACAGACAGACATCTGAAGACAGACACCTGAAGACAGACACCGAGGTTTTTGTGCACCTGCACACTCATACCTTAAAAAAATACAATTCTATTTATTATACCACCAAAAAGATTAAATACTTAATATTCACCAGCTCTTAGGACATTCTAAATTCTTCTCTCACTTCAGAGTTTAGAACTTTTTCCTTCTCATATAATTTTCCTTTGCTAACTTTGTGGCTGACTCCATTTTGGTCTTCAGAACCCAGCCTGTGGTTTTATTTAGATGATAGTCACACACACACACACACACACACACACACACACACACACACACAAAAGGGAAATGTCCACGCCAACCAACCAAAGCAAACAATGACGAAAAATAACCAAACAAAAATACAAAGAACTAAAATCTAAGCTGCTACCATCACCAAATTGACTCAAACCAAACCAAACACCCAAATACAAAAACAAACAAAAACAACCCCCAAACACATTAAAGAAAAACCACATGTAAATAAATAAGCAAATACATAAATAAATACCCTAAAGCCCACTTCCCTGAACCAATTCATGTCTTCCCTCTCTAACCTGAGCCCTACCATGGAATGTCAGCCTGCCCCATTGTCATTGTGTTCCTCTGATGTGTTGGTCCTTTCTGCCCCAGGGCCTTTGTTCTTTGACTGGGTCTCTTTCCCTTAGTGTTTTAAATCTCTTTGAGTTCTTAGTATTTCTGCTAGGCTGGATGTGGTATGTCCCGTGTATTAGAAGCTTAGTCCTTAGTGTGGCAGAAGTAGACACTTTTAGAAGTAGACTCTGGTGAAATTGGGCATTGCTCTTGGAGGGGATTAGTGTAGCTCTTATGTGATCCTGACTAGCTCTAGTTTTATTTATTTATTTGTTTTTTCGAGACAGGGTTTCACTGTGTAACAGCCTTGGCTGTCCTGGGACTTGCTCTGTAGATCTGTCTGGCCTCGAACTCACAGAGATCAACCTGTCTCTACCTCCCAAGTGTTGGGATTAAAGGCGTGTGCCACCACTGCCTGGCTTTTTTTTTTTTTTTTTAAAGATTCATTTTTAATTATGTGTATTTGAGCTTGTGGGTGCAGTGCCCGTGGAGGCCAGAAGAGGGCACTGGGTCTCCTGGAGCTGGAGTCACAGGAGGTTGTGAGCCATTGGTGGTGAGTGCTGGGAACTGAACTCAGGTCTTCAACAAGAACAGTTGAAGACCTTACCACTGAGTTGTCTTTCCAGCTAGTTAATTTTAATTTTTATTCATTGAATGAACACACTCGTGAGCTCTTCCAAAACCAGTAACTGCAGAGAAGGTTTCAGGAGAGATTGCTCACTTGGGACACTTTCCATACTCAGCCGATGCCCTTTGCTTGGTCCATGTCTTACTTTCCCCCTGTTTTTAATTTTTTAGTTTTTTAGAATTTCATACTTGAGTGCTGTATTTATGTAATTTCTAGCCCTCCCTCTCCCCATTCCAACTCCTCTCATGTGCCCTCTCAAATTTTTGACTTTTTTTTTAAAATTAGATTTATTTATTTATTATGTATACAGTGTTCTGCCTGCATGTACGCCTGTACACCAGAAGAGGACATCAGATCTCATTACAGATGGTTGTGAGCCACCATGTGGTTGTTGGGAATTGAACTCAGGACCTCTGGAAGAGCAGTCAATGCTCTACACCTCTGAGCCATCTCTCCAGCCTTCTTTTAAAATGTCTTCTTTTAAAATTATTATTGTTATGCTCTCTCTCATCCATTTCGTGTTGCTTGTATGTGCATGTGCTTAAGTAAGAGCCAGAGGACCAGGATTCTTACTGCTAAATAGTGACGTCTAGACATGAGGAGGAAGCTGAACCATGACAATTTTCTCTTGTGTGGATTATTTTAATCAGTGGCTGAAGAGATGACCCAGTGATCAAGAGCATGTGTGGCTTCTGTAGAGGAACTGAGTTTGGTCCCCAGCACTTATGTCTGGTAGCTCACAATCTTCTGCAACTCCAGATCTAGGGACTCTGACACTCTCTTCTGGCCTCTGACGGGACCTGCACACACACATGCACAGGCCCTTCCACCTGAGCTCACACACAATTTTAAACAACAATAGAATCTTATAATGTGGAGGTCAGAGAACAGTTTGTGGGAGTTGGGTCTCTTCTTCCACCATGTGGGTCTCAGGAATCAAACAGAGGATGCCAGGTTTAGCATGACCCACTTTTACCCACTGAGCTACCTTTCTGGCCTGGATTCCTTTTTCGTTGACCAGAGAAATTCAGTGGGTTGATTGCTGCCTGCTGAGTGAGTGGAGACCAGAATTGTATCCAAATATCCACCTGAGAGACACTGTCTTTTTTTTTTTTTTTAAGGATTTATTTATTTTATGCATACAAGTACTCTATCTGTATGTACAATTTTATGTCAGAAGAGGGCATCAGATCCCACTATAGATGGTTGTGAGCCACCATGTGGTTGCTGGGAATAGAACTCAGAACCTGTGGAAGAGCAGTCAATACTCTTAACCACTGAGTCATCTCTCCAGCCCTAGAAACACTGTCTTAGTTAGGGTTACTATTGCTGTGATGAAACACTGTGACCAAAAGCAACTTGTGGAGGAAAGGGTTTATTTGACTTACCTATCCTGAATCACAGGGACTCAGGCAGGGCAGGAACTTGGAGGCAGGAGCTATACAGAGGCCATGGAAGGGTGCTAATTACTGGCTTGCTTTCCCTGGCTTGCATAGACTGCTTTCTTACAGAACCCAGGACCACCAACCTAGGGATGGCACCATCTACCATGAGCTGGGCCCTTTCCCATCAATCACTAATTAAGAAAATGCCCTACAGCCAGATTTTATGGAGGAATTTTCTCAGTTGAGGTTCCCTCCTTTCAGAAGACTCTAGCTAGCCTGTGTCAAATTGACATAAAATTAACCAGCACAGATACCCACAGCTCTGTTGGGCCAGGCCTATGGGTAGGAATTTTGGCTCCCAGATGGCTGTTGAAACTCATTAGGATGATGCATGTGGGTGCATTCTATTTCATACTGATTTGTTTTCTTGTTCTTAGAAAATGTTACTTTTACTAGTGTTTATTAATTGCATAAAATAATGAATTTTATTATAATATCTTCATAAATACATTCAACATACTTTGATCACATTTACCCTCTTATTAGCTTTCCTTGTCCTCTATTCCCACAACATCTCTTTCCCATAGTCTCCTTGTGACTAGCCTGTAGAGATGTGATGTTCTAAAGAGATATCTGGCCCCTCAATCTCACTAAGAGGGTATTGAGACAATGGACCCTAAGAATCTTATGCTGGGAGAAGAGGAAAGCCTCAGGCTCTGGCCAGACTGGGGAAAATTCATCTTCAGGAAAGAGATTTACAACCATTTAGACTGCTGTACAGGAGAGCAATGATGGACCAGTTTTGTTCAGGACCATGCCTGGGTGAGGACTACTCAGATATGCATAATTACGGCCTCTACTTAAACCTTAGCCCCTTCTCAGAACCCCAAAGATGGACTCCTTTGGGGGTCCATCTGGATTTTCTTGTCTTTCTTTCCAGTGAGACCACACTGAATAAATCTTTCTTTTCTGCTTTTTCACTATCAATTTGACTGTTTTAGTTGGTTTATAAAGGATGTGTGGCCAAGCACCTGTATGCACATGGGGCACAGGAACTCACGCAGGCATACATCCATAGTCTTAATCAGTATTCTATTGCTGTGAAGAGACACTATGACAAAGGCAATTCTTTTACAAGGGGGCATTTAAGACTTGCTTACAGTTTTAGAGGGTCAGCCCATGATCATCATGGTGGGAAGTTGCTGTGGGATGTCTTTCTGTATGCTGTGAATATGTGTTGCTCTGATTGGTTGATAAATAAAGCTGCATTGGCCTATGGCAGGGCAGGATGGAGCCAGGTGGGAAAATCCAGGAGAGATAGTGGGAGGAGAAAGGAGAGGAAGGAGATATCCTCTGTCCAGGGAGCAGCATGGAATGGCACACAGGTAAAGCCATGGAACACGTGGTGACATATAGATTAATAATAGAAATGGACTGAGTTTAGTTATAAGAGCTAGTTAGCAAGAAGCTTGAGCCATAGGCCATGGCCATACAATTCATAATTAATAAAAGCCTCTATATGTTGATTTGGGTCTGAGCGGCTGCTGGACCTGGTGGGACACAGGAAAACTTCTGACTACAGGAAGGTGTAGCTAGAGTTTTCCTGCCTGGCCCACAGTCAGGACAAATCTCTCTCACCTGCCAGTCCCACAACCACTCAAACCCGACCAAGTAAACACAGAGACTTATATTGGTTACAAACTGTATGGCCGTGGCAGGCTTCTTGCTAACTGTTCTTTTATCTTAAATTAATCCATTTCCATTAATCTATACCTTGCCACATGGCTCGTGGCTTACCGGCATCTTCACATGCTGTTTGTCATCGTGGCGGCTGGCAGTGTCTCTCTGACTCAGCCTTCCACTTCCCAGCTTTATTCTCCTCCTTGTCCCGCCTACACTTCCTGCCTAGCCAATGGCCAATCAGTGTTTTATTTATTGACTAATTAGCAACACATTTGCCATACAGAACATCCCACAGCAGGAAGGGGACAGACATGGTGCTAGAGCAGTAGTTGAGAGTTTACATCCTGATCCAAAGGCAGCAGGCAGAGAGACAGAGAGAGACTGGGCCTGGGGTACACTTTTGAAATCTCCAATCCTGCTCTCAGTGACACATCTCCTCCAACAAGGCCACACCTATCCTTCTCACACAGTTCCTCTAACTGGGGACCAAGTGTTCAAACATATGAGCCTGTGGGGGCCATTCTCATTCAAACCACCGTGACCCAGTCACAGAATAAATGTCATCTCTCTCCAAGTTTTGATTCTCCATGTCAGCTCTCAAAGCTCAATGGTGCATTTCATTCTTTATTTTTGAATGTCTTTGTTATTTGACAATTTCATACATATATACTATGTATCTTGATGTTATATACCTCTGAATCTTCCTTCCTGTTCCCTGTGGGTACCACCCCCAACACATTCCCTTGTGTACTTCATCACTGACCCACTGAGTCCAGTCAGCGCTGCCCACTGGAATGTTGACTGTTTTGTGGCCTTGATCTTGTGCATGTGACCACAGCTGCAGCGAGTCCATGACTGCAATGGCCACGTCATGTCTGGAAGACAGCATTTCAGAGTCTCCTCCACATCCTCCGGCCCTCACATTCTTAACACCCTCCCTTCTGGGATGTTTCCTGAGTCTTGGGGGTGAGGGTTAGACCTATATCAGGCTGATCTCTCTCTCTCTCTCTCTCTCTCTCTCTCTCTCTCTCTCTCTCTCTCTCTCTCTCTCTCTCTCTCTGAGACAGGTTTCTCTGTGTAGCCCTGGCTGTCCTGGAACTTACTCTGTAGCCCAGGCTGGCCTCGAATTCAGAGATCCACCTGCCTCTGCCTCCGAAGTGCTGGGATCAAAGGTGTGCGCCACCACCGCCTGGCATCAACAATCTTTTATTCTCAGTACATTGGCCAGTTATGAGAGTTTGTATTAACTGCCACTGCAGAAGCAGCTTCTCTGGTCAAGGCTGAGAGCAGCACTAATAGGGTTATGACCTCCAAGGCCACTGGCTTTTGACCAGGTTTATATTATCAGGCGTGGATTGTGGATTCCTTCAATGTCCTTTTTTTTTTTTTTCTTTCGGTTTTTCCAGACAAGGTTTCTCTGTGTAACAGTCCTGGCTGTCCTGGAACTCACTCTGTAGATCAGGCTGGTCTCAAACTCACTGAGATCTGCCTGCCTCTGCCTCCCAAGTGCTGGGATTAAAGGTGTACGCCACCGCAGCCCGGCCTCAATGTCCTGTTTCAGACACTTTTCTTGCCCAACCTCTCTGCATTTGAAGACAGGAAAACCATTTTCTGCTTGACGCTTTCTTTTTTCTTTTTAATCTGTTTTTGTCATGTGTGTGTGGGGGTGTTTTGTCAGTATGTATGTCTGTGCAGCACATGTACCTGGTTCCTGAGGAGGTCAGGTGAGGACACTGAATCTTCTAGAAGTGGAGTTACAGATGGTTGTAAGCAGGCACATGGGTGCTGGGAATCTAACCTGGCTTCTTTGGAAAATTAGCCAGTGCTCTTAACCACTGAGTCACTTCTCTAGCCCTGATGCTGCTCCCTTCTAAACATTTTATTTTTATTTTTATTGTGTGTATGCATATATGTCTATGCAGGGAGATGTGCACAGATGCCCCAGGAGGGCAGAAGAGGGCACTGGATCTCCTGGAGCTGGAGTTACAGGTGGTTGTGAGCTGCTGGACATGAGTGCTGGGATTTAAACTGGGGTCCTCTGCCAGCACAGTGCATACTCTTAGCTGCTGAGTCACCTCTCCAGCCTGCTTGGACTGTTAAAAAGCCTACTGCTCACACCTGTTGGATAGCTATTATGGCCTGGCTCTGAAATGTCCCCCAAAAGTTAGTGTTGGAGACTTGTTTCTCAGCAGAGGTGTATTCAGACATTTGGGAAATGATTGAATTTGTGAGAGTTCTGGCCTCATCAATGGATGGATCCATTGATAGATTTATATCTTAATGAGATATCAGTAGCTGGTGTACACTTCATGAGATGGGGCCTAGTAGGAAGTAGGTCACCATGGGTATACTCTTGAAGGAGATAATGTCCCTGGCCCCCTCCTTTGTCTGTCCTGGCTGCCACTAGTGAATAGCTATGCTCTACCATGTATTCCCTACAACCTTATCACAGGCCACACAACAATGGATCACGGGCAGAAACCTCTGAACTTAGGAATCAAAGTAAACGTTTCTTTCCTTAAGTCCATTCCCTCAGATATTTTGTCCCAAGGTGCCTTGCACAGAAAGTGTCTCAGAGGAAACACTGACTACAGGCTGAGATGTCCCCAAGAGATTAAAGGTGATTTCACCAAAGGGCTTCCTAATATTATCCAGTCAGCTCTGTGTAGATTCCACACCTACATATCCAAACAGCTACAGAGACACATTGTGTCTGAACTGAACATCTGCAAATGTTTCTTCTCTCTCTTTCTCTGTGTGTCTCTGTTTCTCTATCTATGTCTCTCTCTCTCTCCATGTGTGTATGTCTGTATGTGTATGTAGGCATACACATGTGTAGGTGTGCATTGTGTACATGCATGTGGGAGCCTGAAGTTGATATCAGGAATCATTCTTCATCACTCTTTTACCTGATTCAATGAGGCAGGGTCTCTCAATCAAGTCCAGAGCTAACCGATATGGCCAGTCCACATTTAGGGGATTACAGGCAGGGCACCACAGCCACTTATCATTTATATATGTCTTGGGATCTAAACACCTGTCCTCATGCTTTAGGCAAACATTTAACCACTGAACTATCTTGCCAAGCCCTAAATTTTTAAAATCACTATGTGATAGAGTATAGCAACTACATACATAGCACCATGATATATTTAGCATTATATCATGTAGAGGTGGTTTAACATATTCAAGAGGATATGTATGGGTTCTAAGCAAATAATACGTATCATTTTAGAGGGGGGGCTTGGGTATCATAGATTTGGCATCTGAGAGGGTCTGGGAACCTCCACGGCATGAAAGGAAGACTGTGTACAGGAGGCCAGCATCCCTCAAGCTGTATGCACGCCAATCTATTAATTGTTTGATAGTTCTGTAAGTTTATGTAATCAAGTTTAGTCACTTTCACTCCGTCCCCCTCTCTCATTCCCCCTCCCTTTCCTGCTGGACCCCGTCTTCTCAGGAAGTCCAGCTTCTACTTTCATGTCTTCTTGTGTGTGACCTGTTGAGTTTAATTAGAGCTGCCTTCAGGAGTGTGGGTGGGGGGTTACTTACAGGACATTGCTGAAGGAAATGACATCCCTTCCCCAACAACAGTTAACTGCCAGTAGTCCCTCAGGGTGGTGGTGGTGGTGGGGCTTCATGGACCCCTTCCTCATCTAAGATGAGATACTGAGGACCCCACTATTTTTAAATATACAATTCTTCGAGAATCTCACATTTATAAAATGCAGTTTGATTATATCCACTCCCCACCCCCATAACTCTTCCTAGATTTACCTCTCACCTCCCAGCTTCATGTCTTTTTTTTTTTTAATAAACCACTAAGTATGATTAGTGTTGCCTTTATACACATGGGTGTGGGCCCATGCACTGGAGCATGAGCAGTCTACTAGGGAACTTGAGAAGGGTCCAATCCTGTGCATGTGGGTCTTGTGCAGATAACCATAGCTGCAGTGAGTACATGAGTGCAATGGTCACATCACGTCCAGATGACATCTTTTGCTGCACTTCTCTCTATCCTCTGGCTTTTAGGCTATGAAACTAATGTATGCACTTTGAGTAAAACGTGGAGAAGACAGAAACACACAACGAAGAGAATGGGATTGATTCACTTTCAGTTTTACTATCCAGAGACATTCATTCTAAACATACTCTTTGTCTCGCTGTATCCATCTCCCTATATGCCCTGCTTCTTTTCACTCGGGTCACCAGGGAGTTGTATTTCTTTGAGAAATTAGCTTTCTGAATTTGATAATAAATGACACATTATAGACTTCCTTCTCGCTGTCATCTCAGCCGAGGCTGTCTGTTCTATACTATAAGTGTCAAGTAGGTAACGGAATTGTGTCCTCCGGTGAGGTGTAGTGAAGTTGCTGGTGGGTGAGTAGAGGAGGAACCTTTGAAAAGTTCCAGCTCCTCTTTCCTTTTTCTTTTGCTATCACATGGAAATGCCCTTCGCTCTGAAATCTTGGCAGGTAATTATCAGAGACCCTTTTTTAGGTTCCCCGATGTCTTCCCTTCTGGGGCACCGGTTTCTACTTTTAGCAGGTGCCCCCTTTCTCTTGGAGATAATCACATCAATTGGTCTCTCATTCCAGGGGGATGTGACCTAGAATCTGTTTTGTCTTTGAGAAACGAGGTCACTTTCCTGGTGGAGGTGTCAGGAGACACGGGAAGCCCCAGGCTGTGTGGAAAGCTTTCTGGCCACCTCCTGTAAAGGTGGTGACCATATAGGTCAATGAGTGATAAGGATCGGCTCATGGTGTTGTAACCATATTGGTCCTTTGAATTGATTCAGGCCAAGGTCATCAAGGGCCTCTTGCATTCAGCAGATCCTACTGCTTCTTTTCCAGTTTCTTCCAACTTGACCCAGAGGTAGTATTTAGAATTGTCAAGCACCTAAAACTTGAATCCCCTCCTGTGACAGTTTTAATTGTGAACTTGACACCATCTGGAATTAAATGGGAAAAACATCTCAATGGGTGACTGGTTAGTTAAGGTTGGTCTGTGGGTATGTCTGTGGGTATTGTCTTGATTGTTAGTTTATGAGGGAAGACCCAGCCCACTGTGAGTGGCACCATTCCCTAGGCAGGGGATGCTGGCCCATATAAGTGTAGAGAGGAGGCTGAGCATGAGTGAGCATGTATGTGTTCATATTTCTCTTCTCTTCATGGTGGATACAACATAACTAGCTGCTTCAAGTTCCTGCCTTGACTGCCCTGATATGAAAGACTGTAACCTGGAATTATAAGCTAAATAAACCCTTCCTTCTCTAAGTTGCCTTTTGTCAGGGTTTTTTTTTTTATCACAGTAGCAGAAATGAAACTATAACATCTCCGTTACATTCTTCCATATGCTTTTTCTACCTCTACTGTCTGTCCTTCATAGCTAGATGTTTGCCATCTGTCCCTCACATACACTGTTCTTTATGTGGAGTTGGTATTCTTGAAGATGCCACCAAATTATCCCCATCTGCTCATCTTCACACCCTGTAAAATCTCCTCTGGTTGAGTATGAATCTATAGACTCACTTTTAAAATGTAGTATTTTTATTAATTCCTTGAGAATTTCATGTAATGTATTTTGACCATATTGACCACCCACTCATTCCCATAACTCCTCCCACACCCACCCACCTTCTTACCCATTCTTTTTCCTGCCCTCTTATTCATTTTCCTACTTAGACCTCTCCCCATTAATTCCCCTTTCCCTTTCACATATTCTGTGCTCTAGCCCACCCCCCCAACAATGATCCTTTTCTGGTTTCCTGTTTTCTACAGTTACTACAAATTAAACACACAAACCAAAAGGTCAAAGATCCACATATGATTAAAAACATGTGGCACTTGTCTTTCTGAGTCTGGACTACTTAGAATAATGTTTTCTACCTCTGTTCGTTTACCTGTAGATTTCATTTTTCTTTACAGTTGAATATAATTCCATTGTGTATAGGTACCACATTTTCATTATCCATTCATCAGCTGATGGACACCTTAGGCTGTTTACATGTCCTAGCTATTGTGAATAAACATGGATGAGCACATGTGTCTACTTGGAAATAGAATCCTTTAGGCATATACTCAGGAGCAGTATAGGTAGGTCATACATGGTAGAGCTAGCTACTTTTAGCCCTTTGAGACTTCTCTGCAGTGATTTCCATAGTGACTTCACCAATCTGTGTTCTACCAAAAGTGCAGAAGGGTTTTCTGTTTTTGTTGCCCCAAATGTCTGTCTTTTACACAGAGGGGTGGAGTAGGAGATTCTCACCTCAATATCTGTCTTAGTTAGGCTTTCTACTGCTGCAAAGAGACACCATGACCATGACAACTCTTATAAAGGAAAACATTTAATCGAGGTGGCTTACATTTTCAGTCCATTATCATCATGGTGTGACATGGTAGCATGCAGGCAGACATGGTGCTGTAGAAGTGATCGAGTGTCCTACGTCTTGACTTGCAGGCAACAAGAGGTGGTCTGAGACACTGGTGGTGTCTTGAGCTATATGAGACCTTGAAGCCCGCCTCCACAGTGACACACTTCCTCCAAAAAGGCCACACTTCCTAATAGTGCCACTCCCTTTGGGGCTGTGCTAATATAACTATTAGCAATAGTTACCCTTTGCTTTCCTATTATTAGCCATTCTGACTTGGGTAAAATGAAATTTTAAGTTAGTTTTTATTTGCATTTCCCTGTTGGGTAATGATGATGAACACTTTAAAAAATATTTCTTAGATGTCTCTGTTCAGTTCTATAGCACACTGTTTACCTGTTTTGCTCACTTTCTTGGTGTTTAATTAAATGTACAGTTGCAAATCCCTCCCCCATTCTGTAGGCTGCCTCTTTAGTTGAATAACAGTGTCCTTTGCACTATGGAGGCCTTTTAACTTCATTAAGTGACAGTTAGTAATTGTTGTTATTATTTATTGGGTGACCAGAGACCTCTTCAGAAAATCCTTAACTTAGCCTATATCCTGAATTATACTTTCCACTCTTTCTTCTAGAAGTTTCAGGTCTAACACTGAGATACTTTTTGGAAATGATTTGTTTGTAGGAGGAGAGAGAAAGATCAACTTTCATTTTATACATGTAGGTACCCAGTTTCCCCAAAACTATTTGCTAAAAATGCTGTCTTTTCTCCAATATATGTTCTTGACACTTTGTCAAAAATCAAGTGAGTGTATGTGTGTGGATTTATATCTGGGTCTTCAATTTTATCCCATTAATCAACGTGTCTGTTTTTGTGCCAGTATCATACTTTAATTTTTTTCCTTACTACAAACTGTGTAGTATAACGTGAAATGAGGGGTCATTCTTGTGGTAAGGTCATTTGAAACACCTGCTTCCAGGAGTTGGGGGCATGGATCAGTTGATAAAGTGCTTGTTGGTAAATAAGCATGGGGACCTGAGTTAGATCTCAAGAACCCATTTAGAAACTGGTATGCACGTGTAATTTCCATGATGGGGAGGTCAAGGCAAAAGGATCCCTAGAATTTATTGGCCAGTCAGTCTAGCTAGTCAGTGAGCTCTGGGTTCAATGAGAGACACTGTCTAAAAAAAAAAAAAAAGATGTATGTGTATGGGGAGGGAGAGTGCCAAAAAGATGGTGTCTTAGGGTTGGTTACTATTTATATAATGAGATACTGTGACCAAAAAAGAAGATTTGTTCGGTTTGCATTTCAACATTGTAGTCCATCACTGAAGGAAGTCAGGACAGGAACTCAAACAGGGCAGGAACTTGGGGGCAAGAGCTGATGAAGAGGCCATGGAGGGGGGTGCTCTTTACTGGTTCCCCATGGCTTGCTCAGCCTGCTTTCTTATAGAACCCAGGACCACCGGCCCAGGGATGGCACCACTCACCATGGACTGGGCCTTCCCCCATCAATAACTAATTAAGAAAATGCCTTATAGGTTTGCTTACTGCCCTGTCTTGTGGGGACATCTTCTCAGCTGAGGTTCCCTCCTCTCTGATAACTCTAGGTTGTGTCAAGTGGACATAAAACTAGCCAATACAGATGGCTTAGTGGTTAAGAGCACTTGTTGCTCTTGCAGAGGACCCAGATTCAATTCCCCAACACCATATGGTGGCTCACTATTATTTGCAACTTCAGGTCCAGGGGATCCAACACTCTCTTCTGACTTTAGTGGGGACCAGACATGTATGTGGTGCACATAAATACATGTAGGCAAAAATGCTTTTAAATATAAAATAAAATAAAAAAATCTAGAAAACAAATGAACAAACAAATAGACTCAGAAAGCAAATAAAACATGTAAGTGTGGTTGTAATCTAAGGAATAAAAGCTTGCCTGAAGATCAGAGGACAGAGCTAGCTACAGAGGTAGCCATGGAGGTCAGGCAGGGGTGGCATATGCCTTTAATCCTAGGACTTGGGAGGCAGAGGCAGAGATCTGTCTGGATCTCTGTGAGTTCAAGGCCATGCTGGGCTACATGAGATTTGTCCAGTCTAAAAGAGAAACAGCCAGGCAGTGGTGGCACACACCTTTAACTCCAGCTTTTGGGATCACACACCTTTAATCCCAGCACTAGGAAGGTTGAGGCAGAAAGTGATATGGCTGGGCAGAGAAAGGAATAACAAGGCATGAGGAGACAGGAACTCAGGTCCTTTCAGGCTCTTGCAGGCTGAGGACTTGGTAAGTTAAGAGGTGGCTTGCTCTGCTTCTCTGATCTTTCAACTTTCACCCCAATATCTGGCTCCGGGTTTTTATTATAAGACCACTTAGGATTCGTGCAACATGTAAGTCTCAGGATGTCCTTGAAATTGAGAAGATTCATGAAGTCCTTTTCAGAGGTTACTTAAGCAGAAAGGACTGCTGGGGAGAGGAGACTCTGACCTATTGAGTTGCCTGCAAGGTATGCAGGAACCCTGGTTTCAGGTCCAAAAGAAACCCAGGACAAAATGGCTAACTGTGGCAAACAAGAGTTCATGCTGGCCTCCAGGATCTCTTAGCATAGCAAGTACCTGCTACAGAGAGTCCATGTTGGCATCCTGGCTCTTTTCACCCCTCCCCCACCTGAAAATTCTCCAGCTCTTCTCCAGGCTTCCCTTCCTGTAGCTTCTCGTTCCTATATAACTCTGCCGTTTTGGCTGTGTTCTTTGGCTCTATTGTTCCACTTCCTCTTGGCTCTCCCTCTCTTGGCTCTCTCAGTCTCTCTCTCAGCCCCTTCTCTCTTGCTCCTTTTTCTTGGTCCTCCCTCCTGCCTCCCATGGCCGAGTTCACCCTGTTGGCCATGTATGGTGTATTACTTGTTCTCCCTGCTCTGGTTCTTCCAGATGCCTCCAGCTGTATTCTCCCTCATATCTGCAATAAAAACCTTCTCCTCAACCGTATCTTGGAATGGCCATGTGTTCACTTTATACCCAGGATGTAGCTTTTGTGAGTTGTCACCCATGCTAAGATTGGCTTTTTGGTGACACAGCTGCCTTTGAGGCATCCACACTCCTGTAAGTAACTCATCACCCACACCCTTCTTGCAAGTAGCCCCGATGAACTCACTGGCTTATCAAGTTGGATTTTGTTGGTATTGTTACTTTGGTCTGTCATTGGTGCCTTGTTTGTAGGGAGACGATGTTTGTGTACATCTCCCTAGGAAAATTTATATAACACCTGCTCATGATGATATGAATGAACTTGACGATGCTTCTCCAGTCCACTCTTGACATGAAACAATGGCCCAATGACATTTATCTGTAGGCTGGTGAGAGACCCTGAGTCAGAGGACCCACCTAAGCCATGTCTAGACACGCAGGGATCCGTATAGTGTACTTACGTATAGTGTATTATTTTGAGCTGATAAATTTAGAATCATTTGTCTAAGCAGTAGGTAACTCATGCACTGAGGTTCTATTCACTTTCTTACTCTTCACTTTTTGTTTTATTTATGCATGTGTGTGTGTGTCTATGTGAGCACATGTGGGTACTTTCAGAAGCCGGAAGAGGGTAGTGGAGGCTCTAGAGCTGGAGTTGCAGATAGTTGTGAGCTGCCCGACATGGGTGCTGGGAACTGAACTTCGGTCCTCTGGAAGAGCAGCTCTTAACTTCTGAGCCATCCCTTCAGGTGCAGTGTCTCACTCTCACCCACAATGCAGGGGAAAAGCTCATCCATGTTTTTGTGCTTCAAGGTTTTTTCTTTCTTTGTGGTCATTATTGTTATTGTTGGTGTGTGTGTGCATGTGCGTGTGTGTGTGTGTGTGTGTGTGTGTGTGTGTGTGTATGGTATGCTGCACACATGTGAGTGTGTAAATGTGCCTACATACTAAGGCCAGTTCATGAAATTGGGTGTCTTCTTCTGTCATTCTCTGCCTTATTACCTGGGAACAGGGTCATTCACCAAACCTGGAGCTTACCACTTTAGTGAGGCCAATGGTTTCTTGGGGTCCCCTTGTCTCTGTACCCCCACCCACTGATGCTGGGGTTACAAGCATGTGCAGCCTATGTCCAGTCTACAAAGTGAGTTCCAGGAAAGGCGCAAAACTACAGAGAAACCCTGTCTCGAAAAAAACCAAAAAAAAAAAATACATTTTATTTATTTTGTGAATTTGTATGTGTGTAAGCATGCATGTGCAACTGTGTGTGTGTGTGTGTGTGTGTGTGTGTGTGTGTGTGTGTGTGTGTGTAGGTCAGAAGACAACTTGTGGTAGTATGTCTGCTCTTTGTACCACGTGCTTGCTCCTCATATGACATGATACCATCTGGCTTGATGCAATTCTGAGCTTTTACTGGGCATCCAAAGGCCAGAGAAGCACCCTGAATTCACTGAAAGTTGTAGGCTGCTTTAACTAAGCACAATAATTTGACTCCTGACTCTGCCTGGAGAAGTAGTAATTAAAGACCAGTTCTTAAGTCGGCCAGCCCCAGGCAGCTGGTAAGAGTACAGCAGGGCAGCTGCGCGTCTGAGCTCTCAGTAGTTATGACCACACACGGGACCTGCACGAGCTCAAGCCGGACAACATCTCAACATGGGGGTGGAAGGAGGGACCTGGGCACAGATTCCACTCCTAACTGAGAAGTTATTGGGATTTGGTAGCTGCAGGGAGAGGGGAAATCCATTTTCTTCAAGGATTGGCAGACCACACACCAAGGCAGGCTCCGCGTTCAAGAATATTTGGGGAACACAATTTGGACTTGATTGATTTAAAAAACAGTAACAACAACAAAGAGAGAACATGAAGTTGGGTGGGTATGGAGCTGGTGAGGGAGACCTGGGAAGGGAGTTGGGGGAGGGGTGTATCTGCTGGGAGCATGAGAAGAGGGGTGCAAGGCAATAACTTCGTTTTCTTCTATCCCTTCAACCTTCTGCACTTCCCATGGTTTGAACCCAGGAGAAGCCAGACCATCATGGAGCTAGTTGGCATAGTCCATGAGGACCAATACCAATGAGCCTGGATAAAGTGTAGGCCAAGATGGATGGAGGGTCCTTGCAGGCCATGGAAGCTCTCCAGCACTGTTTCTCATGACCACTCAGCTGTAAGATCAGGCTGGATGAGGCTTCTTGTCTTAGTATGATGCCAAAGTAGATGGTTTTATTTTGTTTTATTATTATTTTTTTTTTTGAGACAGGGTATGACCATGTAGCCCTGACTAGTCTGGAACTCATTATGTAGACCAGGTTGACTTTGAACTGACAGAGATATGCCTGTATCTGCCTCTTGAGTTCTGAGATTAAAGTTGTAGGTCACCATACCTAGTACAAAGTAGAAGATAATAAATGTTAAGTAAGGACTAGAGAGATGGCTCAGCAGTTAAGAACACTGGTTGCTCTTTCAGAGGAGCCAGGTTTGGTTCCCAGTACCCTGCAGGGGGCCTTTTATGTCCTGCCTGCCAGCTCCCAAATAACCACACAGAGACTTACACTAATTACAAATGCTCGGTTGATAGCTTAGACTTGTTACTAACTAGCTCTTACAACTTATATTAACCCATATTTCTTTCTTTCTTTCTTTCTTTTTTTTTGGTTTTTCAAGACAGGGTTTCTCTGTGTAGTTTTGGTGCCTTTCCTGTATGTTGCTCTGTAGCCCAGGCTGGCCTTGAACTCACAGAAGTCTGCCTGGCTCTGCCTCCCAAGTGCTGGGATTAAAGGTATGTGCCACCACTGCCCGACCCCATATTTCTTATCTACATTCTACCATGTGGCTCAGTACCTTTTTTCTTTTTCTTTCTTTTCTTTTCTTTTTTAAAAATATTTGATTTATTTATTGTCTATACAGTGTTCTGTCTGCACACCAGAAGAGGGCACCAGACCTCATTGTGGATAGTTGTGAGCCACCATGTGGTTGCTGGGAATTGAACTCAGGACCTCTGGAAGAGCAGCCAGTGCTCTAACCTCTGAGCCATCTCTCCAGCCCTCAGTACCTTTTTTCAACACAGCATGTTCATCCTGCTTCTCCTGGCGACTCCACCCTTCTTCATTCCGAGAGCTCTCTCCCTGTCTGCAAGACGCCTAATATCTTCCTGTCTAGCTATTGGCTATTTAGCTCTTTATTAAACCAATGAGAGCAACACATCTTTACAGTGTACAAAAAGATTGTTCTACAACAGTACCCACATTGTGGCTGACAACTATCTGTAACTCCAGTTCCAGGAGAATCAACATCCTGGGCCACTTGGTACACAAATGGTGCACAGACACACATGGAGGCAAAATGTGCGTAAAATAAAAATAAAAATATTAAAAAATGTTGAATAAATAATCATGAGCTGGAAGGACATTTATCTTTTTAAATTTTTAATTTTTAAAGCTTACCTAGATAACATTGTGTTCTTACCACGTAAACTATGATTTAAATATTTTTATTTATTTTGTGAGAATTTCATATATGCATACAATATATTTTGATCAAATTCACCTCTCACACTCCCTCCAGTTAGTTCCAGGCCCTCCCTTAGGTCACCATCCCAACTTCATGCTCTCATTTTATATCCCACTGAGTCCAATTAGTGCTGCTCTTAAGTGCATGGGTGTGGGGCCATTCACTAGCGCATGGTCGGCCAACCCACCTGAGATCACATCCCTCAGGAGAACCGACTCTTACTCCTCTAGCAGCGTTCAGCTGTCAGGCGCTCCTCAGCTGGGCGTGGGGGCTTGTGTGCCCATTCACATCCATTCTGGAATGCTGACTGGTGTCTTGTGCAGGTAATGACCGATCCTGTGAGTTCATGGATGCAGTGGTCTTGCTGTGTGCAGAAGTCCCCATTGGCCCAGGTCCTTCCTAATCTCTGGCTCTTACAGTCTTTCTACATCTTCTTCCATGATGGGAAGGCAGGAGTGTGATGTAGACGGTCCACTTGTGCCTGAACATGCCACAGAAACTTACTCAGTGTACTTGGATCTGTTGTGAGCGTCTGTGTTAGTCTCCATACACGGCACAAAGCAGCTTCTCTTGACATCTGAGAGCTGCTGTTCTGTGGTGTGGAGAGACGGCTGTTTAGAAGGGAGTTTGGTACTATGTCCACTTAGGAAAAGGATTTTTAAAAACTCGAGTTCTTGCTAAATTAGGAATTTTCTCTTTTTAAGTAGTTCTTTTAAATTAACATACAAAGTCACGGACTTCATGATGATATTTTCACACATAATTTGTCTTGGTGATTCTCATCTGCTAACCCCTTCCACTTCTGCTGGTGTCCCCCCCCCCCCCCCCCCCCCCCCCCCCCCCCCGTAGCTAGCTTCCTTTCTGCTTCCAATAACTGGTACTTTGAACATGATGCATTGAAGTGCATAGTGCTGTGTTCTTCCCCAGCCTGTCCTTGCTGGAGACCAAACTCAGGATCATATACACCCCAGGCAGGAGCTCTACCTTGGACTTCCATCTCCAGCCCTTAGTTAATTTCTTTGTTTGTTTCTTTCTGATCAAACAGTGAGACTGATTTAGAAAGCCATTTCGTGTGTGTGTGTGTGTGTGTGTGTGTGTGTGTGTGTGTGTGTGTGTGTGTTCTCATTCCTGCATGCATGCCATAGTATGCATGAGAGGGAAAGAGAACTTATGAAGCTGGTTTGATGGAAGGTACCATTATCCTTTGAGCCATCCCTTGAGATTGGTATCTATCTATCTATCTATCTATCTATCTATCTATCTATCTATCTATCTATCTATCTTTAAGTCTCACCATGTTGCCTTGGTGGGCCTGGAACTTGCTATGTAGACCAGGGTGGACTTGAACTGACAGAGATCTACTACCTCTGCTTCATGAGTGCTGAACTTAAAGGTATGCACCATCATATCAGGCTTTGGATTTTTTAAGTGTAAAATATACATAAGATAAAATTGACTGTTATAAAGTGTGCAATTCAGCTGGGCATAGTGATTCACACCTATAATCCTACCATCCAAGAGGCTGGTTGCTGTAAGTGTGAGGCCAGTCCAGGATATGGAAGAAGACCATGTCTCAGAGAAGTCAAAACCAACCGACCAAAGAAACACACAACCCCCCATATTTCAGGCATTTATGATAACCATCTTGTTATGTAGCTACCGAATTCAAGTACTGACTTGTGGGGGCCAGAGAGATGGCTCAGCAGTTAGGGGTTCATCCTGATCTTGTCAAGGAGCAGAGTTTCAGCTCACAACTGCCTCTAACTTCAGCCCATGAGAATTGCACAAACTCACACACATAATTAAAAAAATAAATCACAGGCTGGAGATATGGCTCAGGGGTTAAAAGTGCTGACTCTTCTTCCAGAGGACCCGAGTTCAATTCCCAGCACCCACATGGCAGCTTACACCTGTCTGTAACTCCAGTTTCAGGGGACCCCGACACCCATGGCAAAAACACCAATGCACATAAAAATAAAATAAAACATATTTTAAAAAATAAATGAATTGCTGGAAAAAATCCTAGCTCTTTATTATACCAAAGGGACTCTGTCTGCACTGTTACCCTTCCTTCCTGCTTGCAGCCCCCGACAGGTAACCACCATTCTGCTTTCTGTCCTTGTGGATTTACCTGCTCTGGATATTCCTAATAAATTCATTTACTAGAAAAATCCATCAACCTACATATGTGCCTTTTATTTTTTAAAATAATATTTACTTACTCTTTGAACATTTTATAATTTATACATGTATTTTGATCCTATTCACCCCCCCACCACTTCCCTCCGACTTCCTCCTCCTACCCTGTCTCCCTCCCAACTTCATGCACCCCCTTTCAAATGAATTCTTCGAATAAGTACAAGAAGCTAAAGACAGGAAAATGACTCGTGGTTGAGAAAACTCATCACTGTATACATGGATTGTAAAGAAATCATTTGATGAGATCTAAACTTAAGATAGAAGGCTTTACTTGCTATTATTTTCAAAATACATGTCTCAAAAACAAGGAAGGGTTTATAAGGATTCAGTTTAGTATGAAGTAGATAAAGCTAACTTTATAATATAAAGCATATGAAAATGTGAAATGTAATAAATGATTAGTATCACCATATACTATCACATAACTACCAAGAAAAAAAAATGCTGTAGTTTCCAAGAATTGACATATGTCAAGTAGTCGGAATAAAATGTGAATAAAAAATGCAGACTGAACTGGATGTGTGTGTGGTTTCTGATAGTCCATTCCTTTTTTCTTCCATTAAAATTATCTTTCTGCTCTCAGACCTTTCCCCTGCATATCCAGCTGCACTGGCTCGGGGAGAGAGGCTGCGGGAGTCAGAGAGGAAGACCCCCACTCCGGGGTTCTGGGAACAGCAGGGAAGCAGCCCGCCCATAATGAGACCCTCCTTTCCCTTAATGACTCTTGGGGCTTCGGGGATGCCTTAGGCTAGTTCTGCCCCAATTAATTGGTAGGGAGTACTTCCCACAGAGGAATTAGCCTGGATTCTTCCATCTCAGGCTCCTGTTTAGTGCTCAGGCCCACCCCAGAGGAAGGCGCACAGTCATCAGGGGACAGAGTGCCGGGAGAGAGCTGGAGCCGGAGACTGATTGGATCATAGCAGGTCATGGACTTGGGCTCAAAGGCCTGTGCAGCCGCACATTAACAGCCACTTTGAGCCCCTTGCATATCTGCAAAGAATTCCACTATCCTTAACCTATTGGGAGGAAAGAATTATCGGTGAGAACAGGAATGAAGTATTTATCTAGTATGCAAGATGTCAGGAATGCCCAAACCCAGTCATTTGCTAATAGCACTACAATGTTAGTAACTAACACCCTCCCACATAAACACTACTACTATGACTGTTAATAAAACCATCAAAATACCAAAATGTTGACAGAATCAGTAATATTTTTGAGCCAAGTCACACAGTGGCTGAGGCAGAAGGAAAAACCAGGAACCTTACTACAGTTTACATGGTGACATTCTGCACAGTGTGGCTATTTTGTCATCATTTTTATGTAGTGTCTCATACTGAATGTGCTATTAGGTGATGTTTTTGGTAAACACACGAGGTTTGGTATGTCAAGGGTTCAGCATTTAAGATACTGTATTGAGGGGCCTGGAGAGGGGGCACGGCTATTAAAAACCTGCACTGCCCTTGCAGAGGACTGGAGTTTGGTTCCCAGCACCTAGCTCTGGCAGTTCACTATCCGTAACTGTAGCCCAGAGGATCCGATACCCTTCTGTCCTTTGCAGGCATTACACTCACCATATATACCTCTCTTGCCCTCTACACTTAATTGAAAATAAATGAATCTTGGAAAAATATTGCATAGAAATATTTGTCTTAAATGTCAAGTGCTTTCTTCTTTAGTCACTAGATTTTTGTTTTATTGAGGGGAGATTCATGTCATATGCAATGATAATTTCAAAGAGCATGAATTTGGTATTGTTACCTCACCTAGTATGATTCACCATGTTGGGTAACTATCACTCCATCTAGTTACAGAAGAAGTTCATGACCATAAGAAAATTCCGCCCCTTTAACATCGCTCCCACTGGTCTCCCCTGGCCCCAAGCTGCCACCAGTCTGTTTCCTGTGTTTATGGATGGTTCTGTTCTGGACAGTTCACAGAAATAGGAACACATGCTATGTGGCCTTTGGGTGTGCTTTGTTTTTCAAAGAATATAATTTGTTTTCAAGTGTGTAGTTTGTGTGTGTGCGTGTGTGTGTGTAAATACATGCAGAGGTCAGAGACTGACGTTAGGTGCCTTCCTTGATTGCTCTGATGTTTTTCATTAATAATTTTTTGACAATTCCATACATGTACATATAGTGTATTCTGGTTACTCACACACCGACTCGCCCTTATGTCTCCCCAAGCCCTAGCAGCACCTACTCCTTCCTTACAAATCTCTTTCTTGTAAGCATTGATTTTTGGTTTGTTTAGTGTCCCACAGACTTTAACTAGAGGCATCTGTGTGAACCTGAGTTTGGAACTAACCATCAGAGCCCAGTGGGCTGACACGTGGGACACACTGGCTACGGTTCCTCCCCTGCACTGCTCTCCTGGACTGTTAGTTTCTAACAGCTCAGTTGTAGGCGGTAGGGTCCTGTGAGCTCCTCCTCCCTCTGGAGCTGGCTGGTAGGAAGGCCCAACTTATATGGGCTCAGGACAAGTAAGAAGAGCTACCGAGTTCCTAATTGTCACAGCCGTGACATCCCCAGCCTTCCTGTCTCAGCCTCCCTAGTACTGCCACTCTTGTGTGACCCTCTTCCTGGAGAGATGTCAAATGAGTGTCTACTCACCCCAGATAGGGAACTGACAGCGCGGACCAGAGTAACACCACCACCAAAGTCTGACTTGGTGGACCAATGTGTTTACTGGATATGGGTGAGCATGGGTGACGACTCATGTAAACTGGCTCCCTACATGCCTTGTGGGCAGCTTGAAAGGTCAGGGAGTCTCCTTTCCTCAGCAGTCCTCACTGCTTCTATAAAGGAAGAGGAGCCCTGTGAATCTACCAAGTTTCAGGGACTTCTCAAGCCTTTTGAATTGTTGATTTCCTTTTTGTTAGTGAGCCTCCTCTTAAAGACCCTTTCTCTAGGATAGCCTGTCTTAATTAAGAGGAAATGTTGTGTGTGCATGTGGAAGCCCAAGATGGATGTTGGAAATCATCCTCCAATTGCTCGTTCACCTTATTTATTGAGGCAGGGTCTCTCAATAAAACCCAGGGCTCATCAGTATGACGAGTTTCCATCATTCGCTTGCTCTGGAGATCCTCTTGTCTTTACTTTCTGAGGATGGATTTATAGAAGGGATTCCATGCCCACCTGGCAATTACACTGGTTGGCAAGCGCTTTAATTACCCTAGCTACTGTTCCAGACTTTGCATTTTCTTCTCAGATTTGGATTATTGGTGTGTACACAATGCCTGGGGAATTGACTCTAGTCTAAACACAAAACTCAATTATGCTGCATACACATCCGATACACATTATCTGAAGGCCATTTTATATATGGCTTTTCTTTTGTTTAGAGGAAAGTTTATACTTGTGGCCGAGGCTGGCCTGTGCTTACAATCTTCCTGCTGCAGTCTCCTAAAGACAGGCAGCATGGGTGTGTGACGCCCTGCTCAGCCTACAGTGCCCTTGAGTTTTCACCATGGCCTGTCACATGTGGTCAGGTGTGGAATCTCCATCTGTGGTATCCTGTAGGTCATGCAAGGTTTGGATACTGGAGCATTTTGGGTTTGAGCTTCGGCCTCGTTCCATTCTGAGATTTTGAGTTACACTGGGTTGTTGACTCTCCTGAGATCCTCTTGGCTCTGAGAGTTTCTGAGACTTTCCTTGTTGATAGCTCCACAGCTTACACCATAAGCACAGGACCACACACACTGTAATAAAATTACAGAATTGGGCACACAATGGCAGCTTCAGCGCAGCTTTGATTTGGTATCAGGACGTGCTATGTAGGTACAGCTGAGAATCACCTTGGTTAGCCTTAGTTAGCCAATGTATTCAAGGACCCAAGTCAAGGGTTGCATGTACAAAGATTGAAACTGGGGAGCCAATTTGGCTATGCCACCTGGGACAAGTTATCAGACCTCTCTGAGTCCCTGTCTCCATGTCTGCCCACAGGGTTGTGGGGATGAGATATGAAGAAGGAGAAATAGAAACGTCAGATCCCAGGCAGAGAGGAAAGCAGAATGCAGAGGAGGCAAGGATGGTTTAAAAGTGTGGCCTGGTCCGACCTACATCTAGGGGAGGTATCCATTTAACCTTAGTCACACCTAAATATGGTGATATTTTATTTGTACTGAAATGTGATTTTATTTGTATGTTAATAAATAAAGTTGCCCGGGGGTCAGAGCTAATAGCAAGCCATAGAGAAAGCTGGGTGGTGGTGGTGCAAGCCTTTAATCCCAGCACTTGGTAGACAGAGCTAGGTAGCTCTCTGTGTGTTCAAGGATACAGCCAGCATTGAAGACACACGCCTTTAATCTCAATACCAACCATAGAAGACCTGGAGGTCTGTACAGACAGGCAGTGACTAGGAGGTCATGTGGTTGGGTTTACAACTAATGAAAAGCAGAACAGAAGCTCTATAAAAAAAGATAGACACAGGAAGTAGGTCTCTTTCAGAGAGGTAGGACAACAGCGAAAGTGAAGGGTAAGGTTTTTAGCTCTTAGCTATTGCTCTGACCTCTGGGCTTTCATCTCTGTATTGGCTCTGTGTTTCTTATTTAATAAGACGGTTGGTTACTTCTACATTTGGTGCCCATGTAGCAAGAATCCATTAGAAACTGCTTGGCTTGGCTTGGCAGTAGGTCTGGTTTCCCACCTGGGCGACCCGGCTCCCTAGCTCCGGCCCAGGTTGGCTTAGGTCTCAGGCCAGACTGACCCCAAGCGGTTACCCGCAGCTGGAGCTACTTGCTCAAAGCCGGTGCCACAAACAACTCAGGCCTGCCCTGCCGAACAGGGCCCTGTCTGTAAAGCCAACACACATGGTCGGAGCTTAAGGAAGCCGGAGCCCAGGCTTGACTCGGCTCATGCGGGAACATGTGGCTGGATTTAAGCTTTAGCCAGAACTTGTGGCTACACTTTCTCCCTCTCTCTCTCTCTCTCTCTCTCTCTCTCTCTCTCTCTCTCTCTCTCTCTCTCTCTCAAAATTCACATCTTGGACACTAGGTGGCTGTTTTGAAATTCCCTTGGATTTCTACTGTTCAACACAGACTTGGTAAGTCAAATAAGATATCAGATATTTTAAAGGAAACTATTTAAAAGAATTTTTTTCCACATTAAAAAAATGGGTTTTATGTGTACATTGGAAGAAAATTGGGCTTTGTTTGAAATTTTAGGCGGTCAGACAATGGAACAACTATATGAGAAGATTAATGTTGATCGAATTATGCACTTTATTACTTTTCGTATCCTCATTTTACTATTTAAAAAGATAGTCAATTATGCACTTTATTACTTTTCTTATCCTCATTTTACTATTTAAAAGGATAGCACAATTTAAGTGCCAGGATAAAAAATTTTAGAAAAACCTGTTAAACCTGTTAAAATGAATTATAGAGAAATTCAGATTAAGACAGAAGAAATTAACAGTGAAGTTGTTTCAAGATTGGATAATAAGGTTACAGAAAGAAAGCCTGTTTTCACACAATCACCCTTAATTTAAAATCCAGTAGCCATATAGCAGCTACCTAGTGAAGAGAATGTACAAAATATTTGGATTCCAGTTGAAATGTTAGACTTATGAAGATTTAAGGAGGCAATAGTATCTTATGGCATGCATTCCCCATATGTAAAGTAAATGTTACACTCCTGGTCAACGTATAATAGGATTATACCACAGGACTGGTGGGAGCTGGCAAAGGCTGTTCTGGAACCCAGACAACAGCTTCAGTGGAAAATATGGTTCAAGGAGGAGGCTAAAAATATAGAAAAACAGTGGAGGGATAAAGGAACACAAGTCTTCCAGGATCAGCTTATTGGAGAAGGCCAATATGCTTCAGTACAAACACAATGTTTATATGATGTCCAAATCCTAATTCTATGTCGAATGGCAGCCTTGAATGCATGGGACAGAGTTGAGGAACCAGGAAAAAAAACTGAGTCATTTACAAAGGTTATACAGGGCCCAAAAGAATCTTTCACAGATTTCTTGCAAAGATTGACTTCAGCAGTACAGAGAATGGTCCTGAATTCAGAGGCTAGTCAGATAATAATTGAATCTTTGGCCTTTGAGAATGCGAATGCAGCATGCAAAACAATAATCAGGCCGTTAAAGGCAAGATCTGCACCCTTGGAAGATTGGATTAGAGACACGGTTAATGTTGAGGCTCGTGACCATGATAATACGTGGATAGGAGAAGCAATTTCAAGAGGTTTGAGGAATGTTAGATGTTTTGGATGTGGAAGGCAAGGACATTTGAAAAGGGACTGTAAACAGGTCGTTCCTAGAAACAATGTTTCCTCAAGGAACAATGGCAACAGAATGCCCCTTCCTTCTGGAGTATGCAGAAGGTGTGGTAAGGGAAAACACTGGACCAATGAATGTAGATCAACAAGGGACAGGCAAGGTAATGTAAATCAACAAGGGACAGGCAAGATAATCCTTTGCCTCAGTCTTCGGGAAACTCCCAGAGGGGCCTCAGGCAGGCCCCACAGCAAATCCAGTTCAAACCTTTCCTGCAGTTGTAGAGGAAACCCCTACTCAGAGCAATTAAATAACCAAATGCCTATTGGAATAAATTATGCTGGTTGGGATGATGAAACAGAGAGAATAGGAAATTCAGGAAAAAACATAAAGAAAATTTTTTGGCAAACTTCTATAAATGAACAAAGACCAAAATTAACAATAAAAATAAATGGTGTTTTGTTGTCTGGTCTGGTAGACACAGGTGCGGACATTACCATAATTGCACCAGAATTTTGGCATCCAACTTGGCCTCTTCAGGAGGTAAACATTCAACTGTTAGGAATTGGAACATTATCTCAAGTGAAACAGAGTGCAAGATGGCTCGAATGTATAGGTCCAGAAGGACAGAGAGGAAAATTAAAACCATATGTGGCTAACATAACTATGAACCTGTGGGGACGAGACCTGTTACAACAATGGAATACTCAGATTAACATCCCTCCAATCTCAGAAACAAATCATAAACTAGCACATGTTTCTGAGAGAAATATTAGAAGATATTATTATACAAGAACAGGGCACAACAACTGATGATCTGCCAAAGACACCAACAGCTCTACCTTTAAAATGGTTAACAGACAAGCCTGTATGGGTTCAGCAATGGCCTTTAACAACAGAGAAACTCCAGGCTTTAGAAGAGCTGGTAGAAGAACAGTTAAATGCTCAGCATATTGAAGAATCAACCAGTCCTTGGAATTCTCCTGTATTTGTTATTAAAAAGAAATCTAGTAAATGGAGAATGGTAACAGACCTTAGAGCAATGAACAAAGTAATTCAGCCAATGGGCTCTCTACAATGTGGAATTCCTTTGCCTACTCTGTTACCAAAAGGATGGCCTCTCATAGTTATTGATTTAAAAGACTGTTTCATTTCAATACCCTTACAAGAAAGACAGAGAAAGATTTGCCTTCATGGTGCCTACTTAAAATAATTCTCAACCGGTTAAAAGACTTCAATGGAGGGTCCTCCCACAGGGAATGTTGAATAGCCCAACTCTGTGCCAATATTTTGTACAACAGCCATTGGAAGTGATACGTAAAAAATTTCCTAAATCTATAATTTATCATTATATGGATGATATTTTACTAGCTGACTCAAAGGTAGATACTTTAGAAAGAATGTTTGAAGAAGTAAAGAAAATTTTGCCTTGCTGGGGATTACAAATTGCTCCTGAAAAGATACAAAGAGGAGATTCTATTAATTATTTAGGATATAAAATAGAGCTACAAAAATTAGACCACAAAAGGTACAAATTAGGAGAGATAGACTACAGACTCTTAATGACTTTCAAAGATTATTTGGAGATATTTCTCATCTAAGAACTATTGTTGGGGTAAAAAATGATGAACTGAATAATTTGTTCAAAATCTTAGAAGGTGACAAGGACTTAAATAGTCCAAGAGAATTATCACCTGAAGCTGAGAAAGAATTGGCCTTGGTAGAAAAGAAAGTACATGAAGGGCACGTGGATCGTATTGATCCAAAGCTGGATTGCATTTTGGTTATTTTACCTTCTAGGCATTCTCCTACAGGAATATTAATGCAGAGGGAAGATATTATATTGGAATGGATATTTTTACCTAATAAACCAAATAAAAAATTAAAAACTTATGTGGAAAAAATCTCTGACTTGATTTGGAAAGGAAAATTGAGACTTCATCAATTAGCAGCAATAGACCCAGCAGAAATTGTCATACCTTTAACTAAAGAGGACATTGAAAAATTATGGACAGAAAGTGAACCTTGGCAAAGAGTTTGCAGTAATTTGTTTTGGAGAAATTAACAGCAAATATCCCAAAAGCGATATAATTGATCTTATAAAGAGAGCTGATTGGATCTTGCCTCAAACTGTATGGGAAAAACCCATATCTGGAGTTCGTACATTTTATACAGATGCCAACAAACAAGGAAAGGCAGGTTACAAATCAGAAAATTTAAGTAAAGTGGTTCAAAGTCCTTATAATTCAGTTCAAAAATCAGAATTGTAAGCTATTCTGTTGGTATTAATGGATTTTTCAGAACCTCTCAACATAGTAACTGATTCTCAGTATGCTGAAAGAGTAGTATTACATATTGAGACTGCAGAATTTATCCCTGTTGCTTCAGAATTAACTTCACTATTTATTCAATTACAAGATACAATCAGGAAAAGGAGTCATGCTTTATATATAACTCACATCCGATCCCATACTGGTCTGCCAGGCCCTTTAGCACAAGGCAATGATGAGATTGATATATTATTGATAGGAAATGTGCTGGAGGCCTCAGAATTTCATAAAAAAAAAAATCATGTCAATAGTAAAGGTTTAAAAAAGGATTTTTCCATAACCTGACAACAAGCCAAATAAATAGTAAAGAAATGTCCTACTTGTTCCTTCTACAATCAAACGCCATTACCAGCAGGATGTAACCCAAAGGGTCCTCAGAGGAATGAAATCTGGCAGATGGACGTGTTTCACTTTGCAGAATTTGGAAAATTGAAATATCTACACCATACCATCGATACTTATTCAGGATTTCAATGGGCAACTGCTTTGAGTTCTGAAAAAGCTGATTCTGTAATCACTCATTTGCTAGAAGTTATGGCCATCATGGGTATACCTGCACAAATCAAAACTGATAATGCTCCATCATATTTCTCTGTTAAAATGAAACAGTTTTTTTGCTTATTACAATATAAAGCATATTAAAGGCATATCACATAATCCTATAGGCCAAGCAGTTATAGAAAGATCAAACAGAACTCTAAAGGATATGCTAAATAAACAGAAAGGGGTAATAAACCCCCCCAGAAATAGACTGCATAATGCTCTATTAACTTTGAATTTTCTCAATACCAATGAGAAAGGAACAGCTGCAGAGAGACATTGGATAATAGAAAAAACTACAGAATTAAATCAGCCTATATACTTTAAGGATGTGCTGACCTCAGAATGGAAACCAGGATGTGTGTTACATTTGGGACAAGGTTTTGTTTTTGTTTCTACAGGAGTAGATAAGCTGTGGATACCATCAAAATTGATAAAGGTTCGATTTGAACAAGAGAGACCTCTTAATTAGAGGAGGTGATAGTTCATCAACCAGCATAACCATCACTTTAAACTAACTTATACCATTAACACATACTTTTTCATTTAATCAGATAATAACTTACCAAAAGGGAACATCCCCAAAATTAGTCTTGGGGAAAGGTTTTTGTTTTTGTCTTTTAGGAGAATGAAGGTTAAAGAATTCGAAGAACACTGGACAAATGAGACAACTGAAGGAAAAGGACAAATCATCCATCCCAGGAAACAGAGTAAAATGGCCTATTGGTATATCATCTATAAAATTTTATAAGTCTTCCTACATGTTTGTTTCTGCTCTTCTCTAAAGACATTTAACACTATTGTTCTTCTTGTAGTCCCAGTTCAATTAAAATTTAAAGCTGACTTTGGAGTTGGAGAATGGCTCTCTCCTTCTTTAAACTCAAGCATGTTTTTAAAAGGAAAATGCAAACTCCCTGTATCATGCCAGAAGAAAAGAGCCATCTTCTGCTATGGGACAGGAGAAAAGCCAAATTAATTAAGGGACTATTCTATTACTAATCTCAACTCTTTGATTCTATTCTGGTTCTTTAAACTTTTCTTAAAGTATAAATTTTATATCAAAATTTACAAGATTCATATATATATATGCATTTTAAACTTTGTTAAGATATGAATTGTCATATAGAGTACTAACTAATTCTAGAAAAAAGGCTTAATTAGCTGCTTATATATGTCTTTGTGTCCGAGTCTCTTATCAGTTTTCTGCAGGAAATCACGGCCAGGCCTAACATCAACTGAAGTCTCCAGGAAGAAGATGGGGCCCCACAACAACAACAATTCCTCGTGGACAATAATAACATCACTGAGCTGACAAACATCATCTACAGATCAGCTTTGAACTACAAACTGCTCAGAGCAATTTTGAGAGGGCTAGCTGAGATGATCCAGTCTCAAAGACTACTTGAATAAGGACTTGAGATAAACCCTGAACTTTGGCATTATACACAGACTGGATAACCAAGGATATAGTTACCTTTCCTAGAATTTGACAATTAACCTAAAATTTTTCTTTTCAGGATAAAGATACCTTTGCCCATACCCAGCAGGAAGCAATTTTAAGAATACGACGCCCACATTCCCAAAGAGGTGGTGTGGGTTGAGTTAATTTTTTTTTTTGGTCTTTTAATGTGTTTTGGGTCTGGGATAATTTTCATTGATTAGGGGGGTTGGTTACAAGTTGTTGTCAAGGGTTTAAAAAAGGGCTAAGCAAAGGAGATTAGATTTAAGGTTCTTGTTTTTTAAAAAAAAGAAAAGAAAAAGACAATTACTAGTTTTAAATACTTTCATTGGATTGGATTTTTTATATTGTATACAAATTATATATATTGAAATTGATATTGTTAGAAAATGCTATCTGTATATTTCTAATTATACTTATACCATTCATTTAACAATGTAATGCAATTTTCTGATCCTTGAATCTTATTATTACCAACTATTAGGATATAAAGAAATGAAAGTTAGAAGTTAAACAATATAATAGAACTTGTAGTCATATTAGTATGTTTTCAAGATTGAGCAGATATATTTTAGATAGACAGGTCATCTTCAAACCCTTTAGAGATCTACAGAATATGGCATTTAAAATGTTTTAATAACTTAGAAAATTTCTCTTTTTGTTATGACTATGAGACATGTCGGCTCCTGGCAGTACCAATCTACTTCAGAGAAAATATGGGCATTGAAAAAACTGCATATGGAGTTAACTTTCATTGTGGCAAAAGTTAGCCACTGGACAACAAAGTATCCTCGAATCAACTGCTGACAAACAGGACAGACAGGACACGAAACAAAGGACTACTGATTCTTGCCAAACAAGTGTGGTTATGGCTTGATCAAAAAGCATCTTCTGAGGCCAGGACAATATAGCACCATCCCTGAAGTGGCCTTCCCAATCCAGAAAAGGTACAGTGCCCTTTTCTTCGAAGGCAGCTTAACAGGCAGTGGGCCGATGGCTTCTGATGTGCAGTGGAACAGCAGCTGAAACAGTTATTCTTGAAGAGTCACTAAACTCACACCTCTCAATAGTAGACTGGCATTTAATAGAGGGATATGGAGAAGAACGGGATGCTGAGATGAAGCCACATATACACAGCCAAGAAGAATGGACATCTGAATTCAAAAACCATCAACAATTTCCAGAATTTAAAATCCTGAATCATGACAGGACGCTAGTGGAATTCAGGTATTTCTGGTACATGGACTGCTCTCACTCAACATGAACTTGTGTACATCCTACTTCACAAATGAGTCTGTCAGATATGCTAAGCCTATAGGCTGAAGATGATGCCCCAACACTGCAGAGAAACCTCAGGTGACTGTCCAGGCAGCTGGCTGTTTCTGTCAACTCACATTTTTTTTGGAGGCTGCTTGCATGCATTTCCTGTTTTTATTTTTTATTAGGTAATATTATTTCCTTCTTGGGTCTCTGAGGGAGTTGAAGATTAGTTAGTTAGAGTTGAAGATTAGTTAGTTATAGTTGAAGATTAGTTAGGATAGAAAGTGAATTAGGTACATTTTGGACTTACCAAAATAGCATAGATAATGGAATTATTTTCTCTGAATTTGTCAAATACAAATGGACTAAACATTTTTAGGTATTTATTACTTGTATATATATGGTATATAGTTATTGTACTTTTGTATATAGTTTTTCTTATGTTAGTTATAACCTTTTTCCTTTTTTCTTTTTATTAAAATACAAAAGGGGAAATATGGTGATATTTTATTTGTACTGAAATGTGATTTTATTTGTATGTTAATAAATGAAATTGCCCGGGGGGGGGTCAGAGCTATTAGCAAGCCATAGAGAAAGCTGGGCAGTGGTGGTGCACGCCTTTAATCCCAGTACTTGGTAGGCAGAGCTAGGTAGCTCTCTGTGCGTTCAAGGATACAGCCAGCATTGGAGACACACGCCTTTAATCTCAATACCAACCATAGAAGACCTGGAGGTCTGTACAGACAGGCAGTGACTAGGAGGTCATGTGGTTGGGTTTACAACTAATGAGAAAGCAGAACAGAAACTCTATAAAAACGACAGACACAGGAAGTAGGTCTCTTTCAGAGAGGTAGGACAACAGCGAAAGTGAAGGGTAAGGTTTTTAGCTCTTAGCTATTGCTCTGACCTCTGGGCTTTCATCTCTGTATTGGCTCTGTGTTTCTTATTTAATAAGACGGTTGGTTACATCTACAACGCATCACTTGCACGATTATTTAAATAAACCAATGGCTGGGTCTCATTCAAGGGCTGTGGTTCAGTTGGTCTGAAGTTTAAACAGGAGTCAGAAGTTTTGTGAGCCACTGGTTGGCAGGCAATGTCTTCTAGACATGGCAGGACTGTTGAACTCATGGACAGCTACTCAGGTTACCTGCACAAGATCTAGCTAATGAGAATGCTTGCATAGAGCCAGGAGGAGCTCACAAGCCCCAATCCATAGCTGAGGAGCTCATGACAGTTGACGGCTGCTTGGGGAGGTAAAGTCAGTTTTCTTGAGGAGTGTGGCCCCTGGTAGGGTGACCATGCTCTAGGGGATGGCCACACGCACATCCACACAGAAATAGCACTAGTGGGTCTCAATGGGTCAAAAATAAGAGTCAAGTCAGTACAGGGTTGTGGTGGTGAATGTCTGGGAAGAGTTGGAAGGAGGGTATGATCAAAATACATTGTATGCAAGTATGAAATTCTTAAAGAACAAATAAAAATATATTTAAAAATGGTAATTTGAAGTTCTACCTATTTCCCTGCAAATTTGACAATTTTGTTCTTTACAGATGAGTAAAATTCCACTGTGTACTTGTACTGAAATGTTTTTATCTGTTCAGGGGTTGATGGATGCTTGACAGCTCTCACACAGTGGCTATGGTGAGTAGCGTTGCCACACACATGATGTGTGGATCTCTGGGTTAAAATCCTTTATGTCTATTCTCCAGCAGGGTCTAATTGGGTCACATGACGCTTCTATTTTCAGTTTTTTGAGGAGCCTCTATAGGAATGCTCACAGTAGCTACACCATTTTACACTCTCACAATCAGAGTGTAAAAGTTCCCTTACTCCCTGTCCTCACCAGAATTTCTTTCTGGTTTTATTGGTGACAGCCACACTGACTCGGGAAAGATGGAATCCCAGTGAAGGTTTGATTTGGCATCAGAAATTTAAAATTTTTTCCTGGTGTTTGAAGGGTACATCTAAGATTGAGAACCACCTTGTTTAGCAGTTGTATTCAAGGATTAGGGCCAGGGCTGTGTGCACAAAGACTGGAGTTGGGGGACAGCGCTTTGGCTGTGCTGCTTTCTGAGTACCTACCTGTTACTTTGTCCACAAACTGGGGTGGTAAGGTATACTTCGTAGGGCTATGCAAATGAGATGTAGCTAAAGGAGTCTGTCTGATTCACAAGGTTGCCACCAATAATTGCCCCAAAGTAACAATAACGTGCACCTATTAGCTTTTAATAATAATAATAATAATAAGTATGTGTGTGTGCATGTGTGTGTCGGTGAGCTTGTCACAGCACACGTGTGGAGGTCAGAGGACAGCTTCTGGTGTCAGTTCTCTCTTTCACCTTTCTGTAAATTCCAAGGATGGAACTCAACTCACCAGCCTAGCACTGCGAGCTGTAGGCCATCTTGCCAGGGTCCACCGCACTGACTTTTATTCCCCCGCTGGGCTCTGTGCAGATCTCTATAAGGAGCCCCAGTTCTCAGAAGAACTAATGGGCTGGAAGCAACCAGTCAGTGCCATCTGAGAGGAAAAATACAGCTCCACATTGTCCCGTGTACTGTCCTGATAGCAAGGGATACTATTAATTACAACAGTAACAGCAATTACGGAAGGTTCCGGTTTGCACAGCGGTTCACGTTGCAGAGAGCGTTCCCACGCTCTTGCGCGCTTAGCTTTGCTCAGCTGTAATTTTCTCTCAGGTCAGGCTCAGAGAGGGAGAGGGGCTAGCCCAAAGGGACACAGCAGAAGTGGCCAAAGCCAGAGAGGTGCACCCGAGGGAGAAGCTGGCCAGTGAGTGGTGGCGGGTGGTCACCCGACGCTGGCGGTCTTCCCTCCCCCTGCCTCAGATCCACGCTGAGGATGTGGGCTCCGGCGGCGCAGCGCTAACAACGTCGGGTACCCTGTGCCTCCCAAGGGGACTTACTGGCCTCGGAGGACTCGGGAGGGGCAGGGGGCGGGCTCGGAGGCGCGGCTCGGCGCAGGGGCGGAGGCTGTGTGCGAGAGGCCGGTCACCCCGCCCGCCCCGCGTCCCCCAGCTC
Source organism: Peromyscus californicus insignis (assembly GCF_007827085.1). Classification (NCBI taxonomy): domain Eukaryota; kingdom Metazoa; phylum Chordata; class Mammalia; order Rodentia; family Cricetidae; genus Peromyscus; species Peromyscus californicus. The sequence goes on from NW_026294492.1 coordinate 48,355,062, forward strand.
CTGTGCCGCTGCAGCAGGGGGACATCCCTGAGGGGGTACCGCCCCCCGCCCCGGCCCCCTCGCCCCCTGCGCCCACGTGAGCGCAAGACCAGCCCGCATCCCTCGGGTTGCACAGCGCGTCCCGGCTCCGCACCGGTGTCCTGGTAGTCCGGTCCCCAACGCAGATTCAGCGCGGGTCCCTGGCGGGTCCTGGCGGACCCGGCCGGGCGCTTCCAAAGGTTCTGGCTTCTGCATCTGGGCGCAGCGCGCAGGCGGAGGCGCGGGCAAGGCGGCCCGGCTGACCCAAGGCTGGTGAGTGGGACGTTTGCCCTTGCGCGGGGCTGACTCTGGGTCTGAGGCAGGTGGGGGTCCCCTGTGCACAGGTCCCCACTTCCTCGCTACCATTCCTTAGCTCTTCCCCGTCCCTTTACAGGTGCTGAGCCTGCCTCTGCCCTTAGTCACCCTGCTGAGTTTCCTGTCGATAGGTCCCTGGGTCTCCTTCCCATCTCCCACACTCCTTATTCAGTAACCCTAGCTCTCACATAGTCCTGTTTCCAACATTGAATCTGACGCCTCTCCTATATCTTGGGCTGGACTCCCTCTTCCCTACCAGAGGTTCATAACCTAGCCCCAGCGATGTCTGCTGTGATTAAGACTGACCACCATTCCAGGGGAACTGGGTATGGAGATGCTGCGTGCATGGTTGTATGTGTGTGATTGAGTTTTGGGTGAGATTGCTTTTCTAAAGAGGTGTGTGTAGCTAAGTGCTTGAATGTTGAGAGTTTTGTGCTCTCAAGTGTGTGCTTGTGTACCTAAGAATTGTGCGGATGTCACTGTCCATGTAGTTTCATTTGCATGGGGTATTTGTGCAGGAGACTCAAAAGAGTGTGGCTTTGAGTTTCATGATGTGCATGGCAGTGGCTGGTGTGTGTGTGTGTGTGTGTGTGTGTGTGTGTGTGTGTGTGTGTGTGTGTATCTCTGCAGATGTTGTATGACTGATGCTGGCTGCATGGGGTTGCATTTCTGAGGGTGTGTGAGTGGTTATGTGTCTGCTGGTGTGCATAAATGTAGCAGATGTTTGTGTGAAATTGTGGAGGAATGGTGTGTCTGGTGTGCCAATATGAATTTGCATTTCTGAAGGTTGTGTGTGGCTGTTTGTCTGAAGAGTCTATGTGGGACTGTGTGTCCATAAAGGATTATGTAGGTGTCAACTGCACACAAGATGTGAGGCTGTATTCAAGTGTGTGTGTGAGATGAACTCATTTCCTATCCTGCCTTTCCTCCTGTCACTCACTCCTCCACTTAGCACAGCATCTATCCACAATTTAGCCCACCATTGTTTGTGTAAGAGAAGACCTTAGAGATGGCTTAGTTATAGGTCTGAGAACAGAGGGAAGAAAGAAAAAACAGGAGGCCATTTAAATTCACAGCTTGAGGGCTGGAGAGATGGCTCAGTGGTAAAGAACACTTTCTGCTCTTGCTGAGGATCCTGGTTTGATTACCAGTTCCAGAGGCTCTAACACCCTCTTCTGGCCTCCACAGGCACCAGGTGAGTTAGATGCAGGGCAAACACTCACATACATAAGATAAAAATAAGCTCATCTTTACACACACACACACACACACACACACACACACACACACACACACACATCTCTACAGCCTTAGACTACATCAACAAAAAAAAGAAAACAAAAAATACAAACAAACAAAAAATCTTTTCTGCACATTCCTTTCCTGAAGGATGAAGTTAACCCAGCAAGGTCACATCGTATCACATTCTGATTTGGTTAAGAAGTACCAACAACTCTCCACTTCTTTCCCTCAATCCCTCCCCGCACCCCATTAGAAGACAAGAGCTCCCTGTGTAGCCCAGGCTGGCCTGAAACTTGCCATTCTGCTGCTGTTTCTCAAGTGCTGGGATGATAGCCCTGCATCACCACGCCAGGCTCACACAAGTCTGTTTTTGGATGAACCTTCTATCCCAGGACAATGACTGTTTTGTGGAGTTGGTGCCATTGCACATCGACAGCCAATGTATAAGATGTTAATGTAATTGTACATTTCTTCTCCCTCGGGGCTTATTATGACACACCATGGTCCCTTTAGATCATTCGAGGTCTTCTCCCCCATTGCTTTCTGGCCATGTTGGCGGTGGCCCTTAGCTTTGGATATCATCTGTTTAGTGAGACAAGCCCTTCACTTTCAAAGGCCTCTTAGTCTTGAAAGTCTGACCCTTTTTTGAGCTTTAGGGCTCAGAAGGACCTTCCTGTCTTCCCCTTATCCCCAAGGGGTGGCTGGCATGGCTCATTACACTTGAGAGTTGAGGGGACAAGGGGTGAGACCCATCTGTTAACCCTTTACCTTGCAGAGGTTGGAGATCCTGGAAAGGCCATTTTCAGACTAGGTAGCTTAGGAGACAGGGGCTGAGAGAAGGCCTAGAACCAGAAAAAACCTGAACAACTGGCTCCCTGTATGCGACATGCCTGACAGCTCCCGGGGCTCTTCCCAGGTGGAGGATACTTTCAAGTCAAGTATTATAAAAGGTTGCTTTAAAACATTTATTGCATTTTAATAAGCATACAAAGGGTTCGTTTTCATTATAGCATTCCCCCAAATGATTAATGCTAATTTTATAAGCTAGACACACAGAGTCAAATCCTGTGTGACCTCATTCATGTGCAAGCTACAGATCCTGACCTTGAACAAACAGAGAGTAGAATAGCGATTATGAGAGGGGAGACAGGGAAGAGCGGGGTGATGAGACTGTTCAACAGTTTATTCTTTTATAAAGGATTAGAAGACAGGAGCTGGAATGTTCCGGGCTAATGGGGATGAAAGTGCTAAGGAACTTGATCTGGCATCTTGGTTTGCCTTCTTGTTCTGAGAGGCTTCGCTGTGCCCTGTGAGTGGGAGCAATGATCACATGTCCACTGAGACAAAAGGGAAGTATTAACATAGTGACAAATCACAGCTGTATACGTTTACCTTGATCTAGGCAGGCATGGTGAAGGTGTGGAAGACAGCCTTGCATTTGAGTTCAACCCTGTACCTTTTGGATTTCTGCTTATTTATTGAATTGTTTTTAATTGTTAATTACTCCCTGCTGGCCCTTCTCTCCCTCTAGTTCTGGGATGGGACTCAGGGCCTCATGTACTCCTGAGCCATGCCCTATTACTCCATCACTCATGTGTGCTTTTACTAGCCTACAGTCAGCCTTTAAAAAAAATCACATTTATTCAGTGTGTGTGTGTGTGTGTGTGTGTGTGTGTGTGTGTGTGTGTGTGTGCACAAAGCAGTCAAAGGACAATCTGTGGGAGTTAGTTCTCTCCTTTCACCGTGTGGGGCCAGGACTGAACTCAGGCCATCCAGCTTGGCAGCAATCCTCTTTACCCATCAAACCACCTTGTCCTCCCCACCCCCACTTCTGCAAATAGTTTGTTTTGTGAACTCTATTCCAGCAACTCACCTTTGCCACTGAAGATTGAGAGCACCTGCAGAACTACACAGTGAATGAACGCAGCTGTGTGCCAATACCATGATTAAAAAAATGCCAACAACAGAGATACCAGGCCAGATTTGACTCACAGACTATCATGTCAACTCCCACACTATCTAGTTGTTTTTAGGTCTCAGAGAATTTGTTCCAGACACACCCTCCATCCTAGGTAGACTACAAACCCCTTGTATTTCAAAAATCTTTTACATAAAATGGCATCATATTTGCACAGAATGCATTCCTGTCTTCTTTCATATTTAACTCATCTCTACATTACGTTTAACGCCTAGCACAGTGGGTAAAGGTGCTCCTCACCAAACTTGAAGTCCTGTGTTCAATCTCTGAGACTTACATGGTGGAGGAGAGAATGGACTCCCAAAAGTTGTCCTCTGACCACACACATGCAGTAATAAATATAAGAATAACTCCACCTAGCACAACTTCAATACTGTGCATAGTTGCTATGCTGTATTGTTTAGGGAATAAGAGGAAAAGTCTGTTCATGCCCAGTAGAGGTGCAAATTGAACAACTTTTTATCAATTGATTGATCGATTTTTGGTGCTGAGAATTAAATCCAAGCCTTTGCACATGCTAAACTCATTGATAACTATCATTGATTTAAAAAAAATTCTTTTGAGGCTGGAGAGATGGCGCAACATTTAAGAGTGCCTGTTGCTCTCACAGAGAACCCAGATTCTGCTCCCAGCACCCACAGGGCAGCTCACAACTCCCCGTAGCTCTTGTTCCGGGGGATCCAAGGCCCTTTTCTGGACTCCGTGGTCACCGCACACACGGTGCACATATATACATGGAGTCAAACACTCACACACACAAAGTAGAAATTATTTTTATCTTTTTAATTATGTGTATTCACGTGTAGCTATGTGCACTTGAGTTCAGGTGACTTCAGAGACAGAAGAAAGAGTTGGACCCTCTGGCTCTGAGCCACCCGACCTGCCGTCCTTTCAAAGAACAGCAAGCGCCGGGCAGTGGTGGCGCACGCCTTTAATCCCAGCACTTGGGAGGCAGAGGCAGGCGGATCTTTGTGAGTTCGAGGCTGGCCTGGTCTAGATGAGCGAGATCCAGGAAAGGCGCAAAGCTGCACAGAGAAACCCTGTCTCGAAAAACCTAAAAAAAAAAAAAAGAACAGCAAGCATTGTTAACCTCCGAACCGTCTCTCCAGCCTTACCGTTGAGTTTTAAAAAGTATTCCTTGGTGGTTTCATACATGAGCACATGTATATTTAGATCATGTCTACCTCTCTTCTTTTTCCTCTTCAACTCTTCTTCACTCCTCCTGACTCCTCCTAACTGCAGGTTGCTGCCTCCTCCTCCTCCTTATCTTCCCTTCCTCTAAAGAATCCACTGAGTCCATTTAGTGCTGCCCCGATGCCCATGAGTATAGGCACCAACCACTGGAGCACAGGCAACCTATCATGGGCCACACCACTGAAGAAAACTGCCCTTTCTTCCTCCAGAACCCATCAACTGTCAAGAGCTCTTGAAGCTAGATGTGAGCTGATTGATTGACTTTCTGATATGGGGGTCTTTATACCCAACTCAGGCTGGCCTTGAACTCCTGCTTCTGCTGTCTCAGCCTCCTAAATGCCGAGATGATGGGAGTGCAGCTCTAGGCTTGACTCAGTGAACACTTCACATCCAGTGTTGGCTTTATCTGAGGAGGTTGATTTGTGGATCTGCAGAGCCAGCTGCCTGGACTGCAGGAAAGAGACAAGTGTTCAGGCCCCTGACTGGTTTGGACTCCGTTGAATGCTCTTGGGATTCATAGGTGATTTTGAGTTATCATTTGGTAACTAGTAACATGATGTCACGAGGATAGGGAGAGACTGCTCATCTTCTGTGCAGTCCTGTGCCTGTGAATGTTCAGAGCAAGGTGAGAAGCAACACTGTGGCTTCAGAGGACCAGTTCATTTGGAGCAAAATCCTGAATGGGGCTTTGCAATGAGAAGCAGTTGCAGGATACAGGGCATGGAAAGCCTAGTCAGGCGACCTGTCTTTTGGAAGCAGGTGGAGAACTGAGACAGATACAGAGGGCAGCCATCTTAGAAGACAGCCACGTGGGTAGTGGCATCAAAACAATGCTGCACTGGTGGTGCATGCCTGCAATCCCAGCTCCTTGGGAAGCTGAGGGGATCAGTACTGAGGACTGAACTTGGGGTCTTGAACATGGCAGGCAAGTACTCTACCACTGAGCTATATAGTCTGGCCCTCTTTAAAAGGGAATTTTATTTTCAGTTTTGATTGTGTGTGTGTGTGTGTGTGTGTGTGTGTGTGTGTGTGTGTGTGTGTGTGTGTTTGTACATGTGAGTGCAGGTACCAATGAGGCCAGAAGGGGGCATAGCAGTTCTGGGCTGCCTGATGTGGGTGCTGGGAATGGAACCCTGGTCCTCTACAGAAGCAATATGCACCCTCAATCACTGAGCCATCTCCCACCCCTTGCCCAGTAGCTCTCTCTTTAACTTTTTATTTTGAGACAGGGTCCTACTAAGTTGCAGGTGCTGGCCTTGAACTTGTAAACTGCCTTCCCCCACATCCTCTAGAGTAGCTGATATTACAGGGCTGTCAAAGGCTGTGTCAAAAGCCACAGTTTCTAAGCTGTTTTGTAACTTCCAAGTGTTCGGCTGCTAAACAGACTGGCAGGTTTTATATTTACGTGCATTTTATTTAATTCATGGAAAACACATCATCCCATTTTGGTTATCTTTAAAAAAGTAAGTCAAGTCGGGCGGTGGTGGCGCACGCCTTTAATCCCAGCACTCGGGAGGCAGAGTCAGGCGGATCTTTGTGAGTTTGAGGCCTGCCTGGTCTGTAGAGCGAGATCCAGGAAAGACGCAAAGCTACACAGAGAAACCCTGTCTTGAAAAACCAAAAAAAAAAAAAAAAAAAAAAAAAAAAAAAAAAAAAGTAAGTCAATAAGGATAAATAAATACGGACACATGTAAAGAAGGGACACAAAGTCTGAGGTTTCACTCCAAAAGAGGGTCATGAACCTCAAGCTGGGACTAGAATTGTCATCATTTCTTTCCCAGCGACCCCTCCCTCACAACATTGTTGTCCTGGTCACACACACACGGAGCAGCCACATTAGTTGGGTGCCACTGTTTCCCAGGCACCGGCTGATTATGTCCTTGTGAAAAGTCGACTATGGGCGTCTTCGGGCTGGACACCCAACTACTGTGGTTAGGGCGACTAGCCTAAAGGTGCCCTTTCAAGAGCTCTTATGCAATGGAACTTCAGCAAAGGCCTGGCACTTTAGTTTGAGAGCTGCAGCAGCAGCTCCCAGTTGCTTGGGATGATCTCAGTGAAGGAGGCTGGAGGCAGAAAACGTGTGTGTGTGTGTGTGTGTGTGTGTGTGTGTGTGTGTGTGTGTGTTTTCTACACTGTCTCTAACCACCCTCTCTGGTGTTTGGGTCCGAAGACCTTAACCTTTTGTTGCTGGGATAAAAACTGAATCCGATCCAGGGCAGGGTCTCAGTCATCCCTGCAAACAAGCACATGGGCATCGCCCCTCCCCTGACTTCTGAGCTGCAAGTGCCCGCCCCTCCACTTACCCACTCCTTTCCCGGACTCCTCCCTCACCAGACCTGGTCTCCTCTTTCCTCGGCAGAAACGCGATGAGCAGCCACGGCAACAGTCTGTTCCTGAGGGAGAGCGGTCAGCGCCTGGGTGGCGTGGGCTGTCTGCAGGGCCTGCAGGACAGTCTGCAGCAGAGAGCACTGCGCACGCGCCTGCGTCTGCAGACCATGACCCGAGAGCACGTGTGGCGCTTTCTGCGCAGAAATGCCTTCATCTTGCTCACAGTCAGCGCTGTGATCATTGGTGAGCTCTGCTTCTGGGAGGCGGGACTTCCATTAACTACTCACCCTCTCTGGTGCACTTATCTCACAATCCCCTAGCCCATCAGAGGACTCAGGTAGAGAGGGCACATACACACGCAAACACAGTGGGTATGGGCATACACAAGTACACTGAACAGACATGCACTTTATGACTACACACAGAGAAGGATAAATATATCTTACATATGAATATATCTTACATATCTTAATTTAGAGGTGCGGTCACATAAACTGTGCTAATGTTCATAAAAATATGCAGCTATCCATCATACCCTTGGGAGATTGATTCTGGCAAACACTACCCCATTTTATTTAAGGAACTTGATTGTCTATTGGTTTGGGTATCCACAAGCATTTGTTATCTATGGCTGCTCAAGTCCCTTAAATAAAATGGGGTAGTGTTTGTATAGGATCTGTGGCTATCTTGCTCTCTAGGTTACCTGTAACACCCAAAGCAATGTAACTGCTAGGTAAACAGTTGTTATACTGTATTGTCTAGGAAATATTGATAAGAGAAAAAAATCTCTACATGTTCAACAGACACAACTTAAATAATTATGTGTAGGTTGTGTAAATTAATGAGTTCCTCATGACATCTTCATATCTATATACAATATGCTTTAATCATATTCTTTTTCCTTCACCCCCCCTTAGCTAGTCACCCCCTGCTGGTCCCTTTTCTCTTCCCAAACAGCCCCCCTTCTGCTTTCAACAGATAATTTTTCCCCTAAAAATTTCCATGTGTACTTGATTAATTTGACAGTGTGGATTCTAAGGATACCATGGCCAGCTGTGAATACTTTCACACACTCATCTATGCATTTACATCTACATGCTTAGAAGTCCAATTGCATATGCACTTCCATATTTGAAAGTGATAACATAGAGCTGGAGAGATGACTCAATGGTTAAGAGCAGTGGCTTTTCTTCCAGAGGTCCTGAGTTCAATTCCCCCATAATGGCTCACAGCCATCTGTAATGAGGTCTGGTACCTTCTTCTGGCCCACAGGAGAACACTGTGTGCATAATCTTAAAAAAATAAAAAGAAAGTGGTAACACAGACAAAAGAGTCACACTTATAGACACACCCAAGAAATGCATGTGCATATCTTTGTATATGAGCCTATGTGCATATGAATGTACACACACACCTATCCACACACAAATGCATACAGTGCACATATATATCCATGTGCACACAACTACATGCACACATTCATTCACACAAATGCTCATCATGCACCCACATATATATACCCATGCTCACACAAATGTACACATACTTACACACATACACACATGCACATACATACCCATGTATACATCTTTTTACACATGCCCATTCACTCACAAATACCCACATCTGTATATACACAAGCACATACACACATACCCTTGCACAAATGTACCCATGCACACACAAATCCACGTAATACCCATGTACACAAATGCATTCCTAGAATAGTCACTGCTCACCCTACTATAATCTTTTAGAGATGGATGGACGGTGCTTGGGGCTGAGATTCATAGTTCATTCCATGAACCCTTCCTTTCTGGCTCTAGGGGTCAGCCTGGCATTCGCCTTGCGCCCGTACCAGCTTTCCTACCGCCAGATCAAGTACTTCTCTTTTCCTGGTGAGCTGCTCATGAGGATGCTGCAGATGCTGGTGCTCCCGCTCATTGTCTCCAGCCTTGTCACAGGTGAGACCCCAAGCCACTGTGCATCTCCAGGACCCCTTCTGAGTCCACACTTGAGAACAGAGCCAGGGTTTCCCCACCCATGGGGGCCCTTTCCCAACACATCAACTCAAGCTGTGCCCAGGTCTTGCTTCTGTCTTGCTGTCACAGGATCCATGTGGCCCAATAATTTCCTTGTACTTGTTGTTGAAGGTAAAATCCCATTCTGCCAGAGCTCTGGGGTATCCAGAGGGGAAAGAAAGGCTGTGGAGGGTCAGGAGAGGCAGCTGGGATATGGGGTAGATGATAGATGGAATGTGGGTGAACATGTAGGAGGTGAGTGGGATGGAGGTGCCAGGATGGAGGCTGGAGGAAGGGAAGGAACTGTGATGGGTTATGTAGCACCTTTTCTTCTAGAGAGTACATGTTTTCGTTTCAGGGCCATCGGATCTTCGTTGCAATGGTGCAGTTCTGATGCTGGAGTAGAAGAGCATCTATAGGCAATATGTCAGCAAGTGGGCATGGCTGTTGCCCTGGTTTCATTTATGTTGTTGCAATAAATACTTGATAAAAAGCAACTTAGGGGAGAAAGGGTTTATTTTAGCTGACAGTTTCAGGTTAGAGTCCACCATTCAGGGAAGTCAACATAGAAACTTGAAGCGGTTCATCATAACCCACCCACAACCAAGAGCAGAGAGAAAATAAATGGACACATGCTTGTTTGTATCAAGTTCCAACTCTACACGTATACAGTCCAGAATCCCTTGTCTAGGGAATGGTGCTACACACAATGATTGGCCTTCCTCCTTCAATCAATGTAATCTTGACCCCCTGCCCCCAGTCATGCCACAGGTCACCTGATCTATAAAATTCCCCATTGAGTCTCTCTTCCTAGTGGTACCAGATTGTGCTGAGTTAACAATTGAAACTACTCATCAGAGTTGTGTTTCAATAAAACTTTACAAAAGCAAATAGTGCAGCAGATTTAGGCCATAGGTGATGTTTAACAACCCTTGGGTTTAGGGACAGAAATAATGATCAAGGCTGGTTTCTTAGGTTGGGCTTCTTAGAAGCCAAGCCTGACATGTAGATCTGGTCACAAGAGACTCACTGAGGGAGAAACCCACGAGGAAGTGAGGGAAGAAGGACAGGATGGGGAATGAAGCTAAGCAAAGGCATGTGTTCAGAAGAAGGCTGGTGTCTCAGTGCACTCCCACTAGGCAGGGGCTCTAAAGTGTGAGCAACATCATGGAGGTGTCCCTCACCACCACCTCTGTCTTCATCTGAATCCCTGCACCAGTCAATCATTGACTGCTGCTGGACTCTGGGGCCTTTCTGGAGGAGGGCCTATCTCAAACTCATAGCAGCTGGATGGTTGCATTGGCCTGGTAGGGGACATATAGGTACAGCATGAACAGTATCCAGGCAAAATGTAGAAAGGGGTGGGTTCGAGGGAGGTGGGAGTTGTGGTGGGCCCTGGGATGAAGACTTCAATGATTGTGATATTTATGGTGCAGGATAGGGGGAGGGTTGGGTGGAAGTTGAAAGGTTGACTTGGAGTAAAGCGGAGGTACTGTGATTGGTGGAGTTATTTGGAGTAATAAAACGGAGTGGTATGTGTTCATGTGTGTGTGCTTCCCCACAACATATCTATGGTAGTGAGCGAACTGGTTTTGAGTCAGGTCCAGGGTGCTGGCCCAGTTACTCATTTCTTGAGCAATATTTTCATTTAAAAATTTGTTTTTAGCTTGAGAATCAAAAACTGAATCATCCCTGGGTTGAACCACCAGGGGATTGGTTTCAAGATCCCTATAGACACCAATACCTGAGGATGCTGAAGCCCTTTCTGTAAAATGATGTAATGTTTGCAGATGACCTATGCCTCTCCTCTCGTGTACTTCAGATCATCTCTAGGTGGTGGGGGTATACCCTGTACACTGTACAACTTTATTTCAAAGTGAAACAAAACTTTTATTTACTTTTATATACTTATTTTGTTATTATTATTTAATCATGTGTCTATGTGGGTATGTACACATGAATGCATGTGCCCATGGAGGCCAGAAGTGGGCATCAGATACCCTGGAGCTGGAGTTACAAGTGGTTGTGAGCCACAGAATATTTGTGTTGCTACTAGAATTTGGGTTCCCTATATGAGCAGTATGTGTTCTTAACACTGAGTAATCTTACCAACTCCTTTTATTCACATTAAAAAACTATAATCAAATTATATTTTGCCTGATAATATATTTATTCCTGATAGCATAAAAGTGATTGTGTAGATAACTCTCAGCATTATAAGGTGAACCATGTTTTTTGTGGACATCTTCAGTTAAGGGATGTGCAATGATTTTGAGCTGATGGTATGGAATGCGTGGAACAGAAGGAGGGAAAAAGGAGTGGGTGCTGTTGCACGGACTGCATTATCTCTTTTCTAGGTATGGCATCCCTGGACAACAAGGCAACAGGGCGGATGGGAATGCGGGCAGCTGTGTACTACATGGTGACCACAGTCATTGCGGTTTTCATTGGGATCCTAATGGTCACCATCATCCATCCTGGGAAAGGCTCCAAGGAGGGGTTGCACCGTGAGGGCCGAATTGAGACTGTCCCAACAGCTGATGCTTTCATGGACCTGGTCAGGTGACATTCTCATTTTGTTGGGACTTCTGGTAACAGATGTTGTGTGTGTATGTGTGCGTGTGTGTGTGTGTGCGTGTGCGTGTGAGTGCAACAGATGTTGCACATCCCTTAACTGAAGATGTCTCATTTTGTTGGGACTGCATGTAACAATTCTCTTTCTGTGAGCGACTACAGGGAAAGGTGGATCTAGTTTGGAAAAAGAAGCAACTATTGGTTGCCATTTCTGCCCTGGATCCTTGCATATCCTTAAGAAAGCTAAGTCTAGGTCTGATCTTTGAGCTCTGAGGCTGGAGAGGACACTGTTGTAGTATCCCAGGACCGAGTAAGAGGAGCTGCTGCTATTCACTAGGTGTTCATAACCTCTTTGGTGAGCAAATGATTCTCTTAGTCCAATAAGATTTGGCCTGTCAGAAGTAATGTCAAAGCCAGCCATACTGTTCCCATGGTACTGACTTGGCACCGGAAGAGTTTAGGAACTCTTATGGTGTTTTCTGCTGCTATTATACACTAGCTGAGGTCCAATGAGATGGCTTAGTGGGTAAAGGTATTTGCTGCCATGCCTGACCACCTGAGTTCGATCCTCTGGACCCACCTGGTGGAAGGAGAGAACAGAGTCCTGCAAGTTGTCCTCCCAACTCCATATACATGCTGTGGCATATGTACACACACACACACACACACACACACACACACACACACACACACACTCACTCACACGCACACGCACACACACGCACACATACACACACACAGACACAAACACACACACACACATGCACATGCACACATACACACACAGACACACACACACACGCACACATACACACACACACACACACGCACATGCACACATACACACACAGACACACACACACACGCACACATACACACACAGACACACACACACAGACACAGACACACACACACACACACGTGCACATACACACACACAGACACACACACAGACACAGACACACACACGTGCACACACACACACACACACACACACACACACACACACACACACACACCCCTAAATAAATGTAATAAAATTTAGGGCCAGTGAAATGATTTAGTGGGTAAAGGCACTTGTCACCAGGCCTGACCACCTGACGGGATCCACGTGGTGGAATGAGAGAACCAACTCCTACAGGTTGTCTGCCTTTACCTGTAAACCATGGCACTGAGCCTCCCGATAAATGTATTAAAAATTAAATAAAAAGTATACTTGAAACTGAGTTAGTTGTAAAATGAAATAAAAACCAAAGAACCAAAAGACAAAGGTTTATTTAGCTCATGTTCAGGGATCTAGGCTGTCCAACAACTTTGCACCAGCATCTAGTGAGGACCTTCTAGCTGCATCCTAACATGGCAGAGAGCACATGATGGTTATCCAGAGCAAGCATATCAAAAACAAGGCCAATTCCTATTACTCTGTGAACTTCTTTAGTCCAAGGCTCCACCATCACCTTTATGGCGATCAGATTCCATGACTTTGGGAGGGGCCTAACTACAATCAATCCATGGTAAGTTACATCTGCACCTCTGAGCAGCTCCATGGGTCTGGGTGAGCTCCTCTGGCCTTTGGTTACCTCGTGTGGAAGCTAGAGATATTTACAGTGTTTACTTCTAGGGTCATTGCAGCGTTTATGTCAGATGATGTAGGGCAGGTACTTTACTCAACACTCGGCCCACACCATGCATTTCTATATTGCCTGCTGCTGCTGTTGTCATGGCTGTCAGTGCAGTAATGACCTTTGGCTCTCTCCCAGACTCTAACCACTTTCCCTTCTCTGATGTTTTTGTGCAGAAATATGTTTCCACCTAACCTTGTGGAGGCCTGCTTCAAACAGGTTTGGAGAAGCACATGGTTTAATCAAGGAGGGATGGAGGGTGGAGGGAGCTTGCTTCCCAAGGAGAAGGGTGGAAGAAGGGCCTGAGTGGGGGGACCTTGGGGAGGATTCTGGGAGAATATGTGTACTGCCCATGGCTATGATGGTGATGCAAAGGGTTGCCAGGTTATGGAACTCATGGAGGCTAGGACGCTGGGGTCGGGGTTCTGAGACTTCTGATCACAGATGTGCTAAAATCTGTCTGAGCATCAGCTTGGGGCTGATAGTAGAAAAGCAGCCACAGGCAACATGTGAAGAAAACTTAGACTTTCCTGTAAAACTTTATTTACAGAAGCAAGTAGTGGACTGGATTTGGCCATCAGGGGGCGTATAGCAACCCCTTTATTGAAGGCTAGACGTAAAGATGCAGACTATCTATCCATTTTTCCGTGCTTGGTTTTAAAAACCCTCACTATTTGGTTACTTATTTCTTTTCCTTGGTGAAGAGGATGAAACCCAGGACTTGTTTATATTAGGCAAATGTCAGTTACTAATTCCTTTTATTATTATTATTATTATTTTTATTATCATTATTATTATTTTCAGTGTGTGTGTGTGTGTGTGTGTGTGTGTGTGTGTGTGTGTGAATGCATGTCAGGTGTGGATGTGGAGCTCACATGACAACTTTTGGGGACTGGTTCTCTCCTCCCACCATGGGTTATGAAGATCTAACTCAGATCGTCAGGCCTGTGCTCAGGGAACACTTTGACCTGCTGTGAGCTGTCTTGCTGGCACAGTTATTCATTTCTTTATTAACAAATTTAAAATAGAGATACAAAAATTGTGCTATCCCTTGGCATTAACAAAGATTGTATAAAAAAATCTTCGCTGCTCAAGTCTCTTCTATCAATGGGTAGAATTTGCAGATGACCTCTAGATCACCTCTAGGTGATGCAGGACAGCTAACATACGTAAAATATATGCAGACAGCTGTTCTGCATTAGAACCGTCTAGAGCAGTGGTTCTCAACCTTCCTAACGCTGTGGCTCTGTAATGCAGTTCCTCATGTTGTGGTGACCCCCAACCATAACATTATTTTTGTTGCTACTTCATAACTGTAATTTTGCTCCTGAGTGGTGTCTCAGTTCCTGAGACGATACGAAGTTCGTGTGTTCTGACGGCCATGACCCACAGGTTGAGAACCGCTGGTTTAGAGGCTAATGACACACAAAGGTCTGCATGTGTTCACTACACAAATGGTTTTTTCCAGCATTTTCAATCCATGGTTGCTTGTGTCTATGGACATGGAATTCATACATGTTGAGGAGTTGTGTGTGAAACTTTTTCTGGGGAGATAAAACACACAGGTCTGTCACCTCATGACAGACCAAAGTCATGATTGCACCAATTTGGTGAGCCAATGAGTTCTTGGCAAGCTTTTTAGTTGGAGTGTAGGTGAGGGGTTACTTACAGGAGCAGTCGTGACTCAAAAGCAGTTGCATCCCCAGAAAAGTCCATCCTATCGTGGGTGGCAACTGTTGAAAGCTGTATTCCTGGAGGAGTTCTCTGTGCAATGTGCAAGCAGCTCACCAGGTCCGGGAATCTCCTCTCAGCAGCTTGGCAGGTCAGAGTCTCCTCCACTAGCCACTAGCTAATGATTTTATAAAGACAGGGAAGGGACTTCACAAATCTTGTAAGCTTCAGATTTCTCAAACGGGAAGTTTGTTTACTTTCTGAATTTCATGAATCTTCCAGCTCCCTACTGGAGTGAATCTTTCAATTTAGAGGAAGCTGCTGTACAACAGGGTGATATGCTATAAGTCTTTATGGGCCTTTGAAATATATACATGCATATATGTCATATAAATATGATATATAAAACACATGAAACATGCATATATTCATATATGATTCATTATATATGATAAATGCATATATTTCATATATAAACGCAAAATACATAAATATATATGAAATACATATATATAGTGAAATGGCCAAATCATTCCAATTAAACAAGCAGATGCACGTGTGCACACAGATAAATCAGTTTTGGTGCATTTTGGTTATTGGATTGTTGTTTTATTGCATTTTATTTACTTTGTGTGCGTGGTTGTTGTATAGATGGGTACATGCCATGGAGCACATGTGTGGAGCAGAGGACAAGTTGAAGAGTCAGCTCTCCACTTCTACCATGTGGGGCCTGGGATCAGACTTAGTTTATCGGCCTTGGCTGAAAGCCCCTTCACTCACTGAGCCATCTTGTCTGCCACAGATTTGGATTTTTGGGTAGCTCATGTTGTATTTCTTTGAGTTATTTAATTCACTTCCTCGGTTACGTATCCAACCGTGGGCTTGCTGGGCTTTAAGAGTAATTTGTGTGTGTGTGTGTGTGTGTGTGTGTGTGTGTGTGTGTGCATGCCAAGTATGGAACACAGGGCCTCACACACCTAGCTCCTGGTTTTTATTTTTGTTTTTTTAAGGGATATTTACAAGGGAGTTAACCACCATACTGAATCTGGTCTCAATTTCTCCACATTTCAGTTTAAGACGCAGTACAGCACCCGAGTGGTAACCAGGACTATTGTAAGGACAGAGAATGGGTCAGAGCTGGGGGCCTCCATGTCTCCCCCATCCTCAGTGGAGAATGAAACCAGCATCCTGGAAAATGTCACCCGGGCCTTGGGCACCCTGCAGGAGGTGATAAGCTTCGAGGAGACTGTGCCTGTGCCTGGTTCAGCCAGTGGCATCAATGCCTTGGGCCTTGTGGTCTTCTCTGTGGCCTTCGGGCTGGTCATTGGTGGCATGAAGCACAAAGGCCGTGTCCTGAGGGACTTCTTTGACAGCCTCAATGAGGCTATTATGAGGCTGGTGGGCATCATCATCTGGTGAGTAGTGGGTGGGTGCTTGTGCCTGGGTGGGTGGTGGTTCCTGGGCGTGACGGTGACCAGGCTGATGGGACTGTTGGAGACATTTGGCCAGTCATTCATCTGTGTGTTAGTTAATTTAATCATTAACTCATCGGTTCATTCATATCTTTCTGTAGTGATTTATTCAGCGGTTCATAACCCCATTAATCTATTTAATCACTCACTCACTTGTGCATTCACTCCCTGATTCATTCACTCATTCATCTATGTTCATTCTCCCACACACTGGGTCACCCACTTCCCCCCATTTTTATATAATAAAAATGTATTCTTAGATAATTTCATACATGTATACAAAGTGTCTTGATAATACCCATTCTCCCTCGACTTCTCTCAGGCTCTCATGTTCCCCTTCCAACTTTATATCCTCATATGCATGTGTTTGTATATATCTCCCACTGATTCCAATTAGAACTGTCTGTATGAACATGGATGAGGGCACAGCCACTGATTTGGGCAACCTACAAGATGCCACATCCATGAAGAAATTTGACTCTTCATTCCCCAGCAGCCATTAACTGTCAAAATAGTTTCTCAGCTAGGAGTGGGGCTTGTGAGTCTCTCCTCAGTCCATGCTGGAATGTTGACCGGCTTGACCCTGTGTCCATTTGTGCGGACAACTACAGCTGCTGTGAGCTCATTGCACTGTTTTGAGACAGGTCTTCCTGTGTAGCCCGGGATCGTCTGGAACCTGCCAGCCTGTTGTATCAGCCTCCTGATTAGTGGGATTACAGGCATGCACCACCACATTTCTGCATTTGTTATTCACTCATCAACTCACTAATTCACTTCCTCATTCTTTTCTGCAATGATTCGATTCAGTGACTTATTCATTCATTCATTTCCTCATCTATTTCTTTTATTCACTCATTCATTCTCATTTTTTCTAGCATTGGCCCACTTATCTTCTTTTAATGTCTTTTGCTATTTATCAGTTAAATCATTTCTTCTGTATCTATTCACTGATAAATATGTTCATTAGTTAAATTACTTCACAACGATCACTTTATTATATCTATCTATCTATCTATCTATCTATCTATCTATCTATCTATCTATCTATGTGTCTATCTATGTATCTATCTATGTATGTATCTATGTATGTATCTATGTATGTATCTATGTATCTATGTATCTATGTATCTATGTATCTATGTATCTATCTATCTATCTATCTATCTATCTATCTATCTATCTATCTATCCTGTCTGCGTATATGTGTATGGATATGCATACCACAGCATGCATGTGGAGACAGAGGATTAAAGTTGTGGGAGTAAGTTCTCTCTTCCTACCATGTGGATTTCAGGATCCAACTCAGGCCATCAGGCTTGACAGAACATGTCTTTACCTGGGGAGCCATCTTTCTGGCCCCCATAATTATTTTTAAGTGGTAGGGTTGAACCAAGACCTTACGTCTACTAGATAATCAATCACTCTACCACTGAGCTGTACCTTCAGTTTCCTAAATAACAATCTTTTTTTCCATGGTGCTCAGGATGGAACCTAGGGCCTTGAGTAAGCTAGGCAATTACTGTGACACTGAGCTGTAGTATTAACCCCATTAGTTAAGACATTGACTGTATTTATTTATTTACTCACTCAAACCAATACACTTGGATTCACCCCCAAACCTGTTGATTTATGTATGCATTTGCCATTCTCTCATTTACTCCCTCAGATATTCCATTTATCTCTTCACTTTCATACTTACTCATGCCCTGTTTTAGTTTCCTGTCTACATTTGGGTATGGTGTGATGTGCATGTGAATGTACGTTATTTTTACAAGAGTGGGGGCAAGTATGTGTGTGGTGGCCCAAGGGGATGTTGGGAATCATTTTCCATAGCACTTATACCATGGCAACTCTTATAAAAGAAAATTAGGGCTGGTTTTCCATAGCTCTTATTCATTAAGAAAGGATCTCTCAGTCAAACCTGGAGCTCAAGGAAATGGCTCATCTTGCTAGCCAAATTGCTCTGAGAGATCCCCTGACTTCACCTTCTGAGGCTGGAAATACAGGCTTGCTGCAATGCCTACCAAGCATTACATAGGTTTTGGAGGGTCCAAACTCTGGTCCTCATGCTTACATGATAAGTGTTTTAACCACTGAGCCCTCTTCCCAGACCTGTGTCCCCTTTTCACATTAATTTTTTCAAAATTCTTTCACTCCTTCACTAGCTCATTCATCTAGCAGACAGTTTCCCAGGGATTGAGACTCAGCGATACACTGAAGTCATACTTTATCTTGAAGAAGTTTGTAAAGTCCAGGGAGAGACAGATGTAGACCACTGTGTGTAACACAAAGCCATAGGTGCTGTAGTAAAGCTCCAGCAGTGGTGGATGGACCCATAGGCAGTGGATGCTGCCTGGGAAGATGAGGAGTGAGCCATGCAGCTGGACTTGAAAGGAGAGGAAGAACCTAACTGGATGTGAAGAGGAGAGGTATATCACCAACAAGGGAGAGAACAGGCAATGCCTGAGAAACTCCGAGTGACTGGACAAGGAGGACTCTAGGTTCATTTTGGTTGCTAAAATTCTGACATAAAGAGCAAAGGGTTATTTATAGCCTCACATTTCTAGGTTACAGTCCGTTATTGTAGAGAAGACAAAACGGGAACTTAAAACATCACATCACAGAGAAGAGCAGAGAGAATCAACACATGAATCCCTGCTTGCTTGCTTGCTTAGTTTCAGCCAGCTTCCTCTATTCTTACACAGTCCAGGGCCAAGCCCATTAAATGGTGCTGCCCACAGTCGACTGTCTCTTTCTACAACGGTTTGCAATTAAGACAGTCTCCCAAGCACATGTCCACAGGCCAATCTGATCTAGATAATTCCTCATTGAAACTGTTTTCTCAGGTGATTTTAGGTTGTGTCAAGTTGATACTTCAAACAAACTAGCACAGAGAGCAATTTATGGAAATTTAGAAGGCCAGAGATAGGGGATGTCTTAGTGTCTTGTTAGGGTTTCTATTGCTATGAAGAGACACCATGAGCATGGCAACTCTTATAAAGGAAAACATTTAATTAGGGCTGTTTTACAGTTCAGTGATTTAGTTCATTAATATCATGGTAGGAAGTGTGGTGGCATGCAAGCAGGCATGGTGCTGGAGAAGGAGCTAAGAGTTCTACATCTGGACCTGCAGGCAGCAGGAAGAGAGAAACACACTGGGCCTGACTTGAGCTTCTGAAACATCAAACCCTGCCCCAATGACAAACTTCCTCCAACAAGACCACACCTAGTCCAATGAGGCCACACCTCCTAATAGTGTTACTCCCTATGAACCTAGCGGTACCATTTTCATTCAAACTGCCACACTAAGGATGGAATTCTGAAGGGAATAGTCATCTGGAGTTGAGCTGGAAGGGGCCTGAATGAGGGAATGAGATAAAGACCCCAGAAGGCTGAAATGCTGTGATGTTGTAGGAACTTTTCTGCTGATCAGATGAGTAGTGGGTGACCAGTGTGAGGTGGGTACATTCATAGAATCCAATTGTATTAGTTAGCTTTTTGTTGCTATGACAAAATGCCCAGGAAAACCAATTTAAAGGAGGAAAGGTTTATTTTTGCCTCACAGGTTTGCAGGAAACAATGCATGGTTGGCTGGCTCCATTGCTTTTGGGCCATGATGGTGAATGGATATAGCCAATGCAGCTGCTAACTTCACTGCATCTAGAAAAAAGAGAGGGAGAGACTGGGGAGAAGACATGTTTTTCAAGGGTACACCCCCTAGTGACCTACTACTGTCTTTAACTAGGCCTTTCCTATAGTTTACTCCCAATAGCTCATTCAGCTATGACTCTATCAATGGATAACCCATAGCAGAGACTGGAACTGTCATGAAGAGTTAGCTTCCACAGGCCCCACCTCAGAACACTGGCCTTCAACATATGAGCCTTTAGGGGCAATGTTTTGGGAGCAAACCCTAACACCAGGGCTATTTAAAAAATATTTTATTTTATATATGTGTGTGTATGTAAGTGTGTGTGCAGGTGTTTCTGTGGGTACCCACAGAGACCAGAAAGTGGTGCCAGATCCCTCGAGCTGGAGTTAGAGGTGTTTTTGAGCTGTTCAATGTGGATGATGTGTCCGAAACTAGATTTTCATCATTGAACAGCTAGTACTCCTAACCACAGGGCCATTTCCGCTGTGTCCCAGTGCTGGCTTTGATGCTTGGGAAAGGTTGGGGTGGAGTTGGGGTTTCATGGTAAGAACTGTCTGGCTCCAGGACACTATATGGGCAAAGTTTGGGGAATGTCAACTCCAGACCTGTGAGGAAGATCACCCTAATACATATGTGCCTTGCCCAGGTATGCACCTGTGGGCATCCTGTTCCTGATTGCTGGGAAGATTCTGGAAATGGAAGACATGGCTGTCCTTGGAGGTCAGCTGGGCATGTATACTCTGACTGTCATCGTTGGCTTGTTCCTCCATGCTGGTGGTGTTTTGCCCCTCATCTACTTTCTCGTCACCCATCGGAACCCCTTCCCATTCATTGGGGGCATACTACAGGCCCTCATCACAGCTATGGGTACCTCTTCCAGGTATGGCCTTTCCCTGAACTCTCCCTCAGTTCATTCTTCATCTTTCATAGGTTCCTTTAGGTACCCTCCTCTCCACCTCCCCAAACACCTCTTCTGATTGTACAGTAGTATTGGGGGACTCTTGAAACTCTCTACAGGTGGTCTATACTCGGGGATCTAGTCTTTGTCTTGTGATGACTCTCATAACCTCCTTGTCTCTTTTGTTTCTCTAGTTTATAAGGAGGAGAGACAGATGCCAATTCTGGGTTTAAGATGGTACAGGGGGAGTAACACAAGCTCAGAGAGTCTTGGCTTCTTAAGCTTTCCTCTCCGGTTTGTGCTTTTAGAGGGTTACTAAAGTGTTCCTCATCTCTCATCATCCAAATTCAAAACAGCTTGACAAAATATCCCAAGATCCAAACAGATAGGAAAAAATATTTTTATTGTCCTCATTGAAGAATGTACCTCTTGATCTTTGATCTGGGGCTAAATAGGACTGATACTATTGTACCCAGAATTAAACCCGTCTGATCACTATGGAGCTAGTCAGCCCCTGATCCCACCTCCAGTGCTGTTTCTGATGCTTGGGAAAGGTTGAAGTAGAATTGGGTGCTTTGCAGTAGGCAATGTCTGGTTCCAGGGCCAAAGACTTGAGTCCAAGCTTTAAGTTTCTTGGCATAAAGATGACCACACAGGGGTCAGTTCTTGCAGACAAACTGACCCCAAATGAGATGCCTACTTTTTCTACTAAGTTGCCAGTCAAATGAAAGTATCCTCTGTGAAGTGGTTGGGGAGAGCCCTAGCTCCTCTAGATGAGGTTGTTTCTTGTGCAGACAAACACTCTGTCTTTTACTGTTCTACTTTCATTTCTGTTGCTGTGATAAAATACCCTGATAAAGGGCAGTTTAGTGTGTGGGGAAGAAATATATTTGGCTTACAATTCCAGGTTATAGCCCATCACTGTGGGGAAATCAAAACAGGAACTTGAGGCAGGTAGTCACATCACACCCAGGCACAGAGAATAAATGCATGCTTGCTGGTTGCTTGCTTATGCTCAGCTTGGTTTCTCCACTGTTATATAGTTCAGGACCCCCTGCCTAGGGAATAGCACCACCCATAGTTGGCTGGGTCTTCTCATATGAATTAGTTAAGACAATCCCCCAAAGGTAATTCCCATAGGATGACCAAACATAGTAACCCATGGAGACTCTCTTCTTAGGTAATTTCTGGTTCCGTTGTTGACAATTGAAGTTAGCCATCATCTTTAGACTTTGGTGTGGGAGGTCAGCCATTTGAACTAGACTGTGTCATAAAATCTTCGTGTGAATGGGTCAAGAGACATTCCTCTGGGAACATCTACCACTGAGTTCTCTCTGCATTAGGAGTCCCATTTCCCCACGCACAACTGTCATTCCCACTTTCTACTCCTTGCTCAAATTCCAACCTGCTCTATATGTGCTATAGGGAAGCCCTCCTTTGGCCCATTGCTGCTACTTCCCCCTCCCCATCCTTCAACTCCCTATTCTCAGCCTCCAGAGTTCTCTTCCCCCAGCTCTGCAACCCTGCCTATCACTTTCCGATGCCTGGAGGAGGGCCTGGGTGTGGACCGCCGCATCACCAGGTTCGTGCTGCCTGTGGGGGCCACTGTCAACATGGATGGCACTGCACTCTATGAGGCCTTGGCAGCCATCTTTATTGCTCAAGTCAACAACTATGAGCTCAACCTGGGCCAGATCACCACAATCAGGTGAGATGATAATGTTATCAACCGGATAGGACAGGCTGGGTGAACAAGGTCTACTGACAAATTTCCTGTTTATAGTTGCATCTCATTCCTACCTAAGATATAAAATTATGTATATGCAAATATCCAAAAATCTGAAAAACAAAAAAGCAACCTGTGAAATATTTCTGGTTTCCATTATTTTGGATGAAGGATGTAGGATGCTCCAGAGCATTTGTCTCCATGGGTGATTTTTCTCACCCATGTTGCTAATTGTCTGCATATCATACAAGAATGAAAATGTAAACTCTGTGAAGGAAAGTATTTTCTTCGTTGGAAATTTCTACCATAGACACATCCTGACTTAAGATGGTTTGACTTATGATCTTTCTTTCCCTCCCTCCCTCCCTCTCCCCCCCCCTCACTTGGCTGGTTGGGATTGTAGGCATGTGCCACCATGTCTGGTAATGGAATGATAGTTTGGCTTATAACGGTGTGAGTGTGATACATGTTCAGTAGAAACTACACTTCACATTTTTTCTATTTTGTATGTGCCTGTCTGAGTCTGTGTTCACCTCATGTGTGAAGGTGTTTTCTAAGGTGAGAAGAGGGCTTCAAGTTCCCTGGAACTGGAGTTATAGGCAGCTGCCTGATACGGGTTCTAGGAATAGAGCTTGGGTCCTCTGCAAGAGCTGTAAATGCTCCTAGCTGCTGAACCATCTCTTCAGCCACTTGGTTTAAAAGAGTTTAAAAATTACATTTGTGTGTGTGTGTGCGCGCATGCGTGTGTGTGTGTGTGTGTGTGTGTGTGTGTGTGTGTGTGTGTGTGTGTGTGACGGAGCACGTGTGGAGGTCTGAGGACCATTCACAGGATTCAGTTTTCCTCTTCCGCTATGCGGGTCCTGGGGACTGAACTCAGACTGTCAGACTTGGCAGCACAGCATCTTTACCCACTGAGCCATCTCTCAGGCCCCTACACTTCCTTTTCGATTGGAATCTTTTCCTAGGCTAATGATGTGGTGGTTTGTTTTAATTGTCCATTTGGCAGAATCTGGAATCACCAGAGGAGAGAATCTCAATGAGGGCTCATTGGCCTTTGGGTATGTTTGTTGGAGATCAACTTGATTGTTTTAATTAATGTGAGAAGGTTCAGCCTAAAGGTGGGCAGTACTTCTTCCCTTGGTTTGGGTCCTGAGTTGTTTAAACGTTGAGAGAGACCAGACCCATCAGTATGCACACATTTTCTCTGTACTCTTGACTGCGGAAGCGTTGTGGCTAACTGCTTCAAGTTCCTGCCTTGACTTCTCTATAATGATGGACTATAACCTGGAATCGTGAGCTAAAATAAAACCCTTTCTCCCAAAGTTTCTTTTGGGCACATTTTTTTTAAATCTCAGTAACAGATGAGAAGCCTAGACAGGCACTGTCCTTGTCTCTTTTCTATCACAATGAGAAGATAGGCATGTGTCTGCCATTCTCCTGATGAGGCAGGATAGGATCTGAGTTCATGTGCAAGATATAAAGCTCATGAATGGAGTCTTCTCCCTCGAAGGCCCATTCTTTAATGCCAGCCTGAGTATTTGCTCAACCACCATTCTGATAGAGCTGTCCTCTGTGCTAATCATCTCCCCTTGTTCTGTGTGTATGGCTATAGAAGCTAGAAAGGGGTGTCCTCAACTACTGAGGAGAGAGCTGGCATCTGAAGGGCACTACTGCCTTTGCTGGGAAACTCAGTGGCCTTTACAATACATATTACATTTTTCCTGGCAATTGGAGTTAATTCTGGAATTTTAACATAGGCCACCTGTGATGCCGTAGATCCTACTTTCAATTTCATATTAATTTGTGGGACTTGAAGTGAAAACAAGGATTTATACATGCTAGATAGGTGCTCTACCACTGAGATAGATCCTTAGCTTTTTAATTTTTAAAAAAGATTATCTGAGTAAGAAATGGTCTCCAGTGGGCTGGAGAGATGGCTCAGCAGTTAAGAGCACTTGCTGCTCTTACAGAGGACCTGGTTTGGTTCCCACTACTTACATAACTGATGTTTATCACCCTGGTTCCTGGAGTCCCAATGCTCTTTTATGGACTCCGTGGCCACCAGGCACACATGCAGTATACAACATACATGCAGGCAAACACTCATACATATGAAATTAAGAAAACAAACAACTTAAATCAAGAAAGAATTAGACTCCAAAACCAAGACGGGCCGGAATGTCCTGGCCTTCAACGTGGTGAGCTGTATTTGCCTTCTTAAAAAACAACTCTCCTTTCCCAGCCGCAGCTTTCTTGAATGACAGCTGTATTTGAAGTTGCGTGTATTTGAAGCTGTGTTTCATGATGATTTGCTACCTGTGCCCTCTGCAGACGATCAGCACACTCAGGCTGATTATTATATTTGTCTCCTATGGTTTCCTTCCTTCCCCCACACCGCCTCTGGTGCCTGCGTCTCCTCTCTCCTCTCATTTTCTCAGCTCCTCCTTATTTTCCCCTCCCTTCCTCTCTCCTCCCTCCCTCCTTCCCTTCCTTCTCTTTTCCTCTCTCCCCTCCTCTCCCTGTCTGTCCTTCTCTTCTCCTCTCCCTCTCTCCCTTCTCTTTCTCTTTGCTGAGGGTGAGAATAGACTTCAGGTCTATTCTCTTTGAAATACAAACACAGTATCATTAGCCACACCCTCCACACCATACATTAGATTTCCGGAAGCCAGTCATCTGGTATCTAGACATCTTGTGCCCTTTGACAGACATTTCCCCATCTCCCAGCCCATCTGCCCAGCATCACGGTTTCTGCTTTTTGCTTCTGTAACTTCAACTTTTTAAATTTAGTTTCACATCCAAGTATTTTTCTTTCGTTTTGGCTTGGGGATTTAACTTACGGTGCCCTTCCCTTCCTGATCTTCCAATCTTCTGTTCTCTCTTTCCTCCTGAATTCCCGGCTCCTCCCATTTGCAGTATCACAGCCACAGCTGCCAGTGTAGGAGCAGCTGGCATCCCCCAGGCAGGATTGGTCACCATGGTGATTGTGCTCACGTCCGTCGGCCTGCCCACAGAGGACATCACGCTGATCATAGCTGTGGATTGGTTCCTGTGAGTGTGACTTGGCTTCTCATAACTTTTCCTGAAGGATTCTGCAAGGACATGGTTGTAGGATTTGAGGGGGTTAGGGAGGCATTGGGATGGTCTGTTAGTGATGGCTGTGGACTCCAAGCCCATAGATTTATCATCTTTGGGACATAGAGTGAGGAGAATTCTAAAAAGGAGGTCTCCATCTATCAGCCCCCCCCCTCCTTTTCAGACCATTTCATACAGAAATCATACAAAAGTGTTCAAATATTTTTTAACTCAAAAATTTAAAACAGTTTTTTCCTTAGTGAAATGTTAATTCTGAAGAATTTTAGAAGTGAGAAGAAAACACAAGTTTCCTGCTGCATTAAATAGTGAAGAAATTTGACTTACAAATCACCTCTGATGATGGACAAAAGAATTTTGGTGGATTTATGAGCTGAACGCTATGAATGCACATGTTCTCTCTCTCTTCTCTCTTTCCCTCCTTCCCTCTGTTCTTTTTCACTAATTCAATCTGTTCTTTGACAGGTCATGCATGTATGCAGTGCTTTCTGGTTACTCCCCCTCTCTCTCTTAACTCCTTCCCACCCTGTCCGCTTTCCTCCCTACACCTCCGCTCCCCACATTCATGTCTTCCTTTTGTGATCCCCTGAGCACAGCAGAGCCATTTGTGTGTCTTGCTGTGAGACTGTGCCATGGAGCTTAGTCGGCTTGTGGGAGGGCGCACACCTGAAGACAGTGACTCCTCATCATCAGCAGGGAGGAGCCACTCCTACCCTGTTCCTGCCCCTCCTCTCTTGCTCTCTTTCCCTCCTCCCTTGCTTTCCTTTCTTCTCCTCCCTCTGTCCTTTCCTTCTCTTCCATTCTCCCTCCTTTTTCTCCACCTGTCTCATTCCTTCCTTCCTCCCCTCCCTCCCTCCCTCCTTCCCTTCCTTTCCTCCCTCCCTCCCTCCCTTCCTTTCCTCCCTCCCTCCCTCCCTCCCTTCTTTCCCTCCCTCCCTCCCTTCCCTCCCTCTCTCCCTCTTTCTTTTTTCCTTCTTTCTTTCTCTTCTCTCTTTCTTTCTTTCTCTTTATACTTCCTACATCACTACCTCCTTTCACCATTTCTTCCCTCTCTCATTTCTTTTCTTATAACATGGAATTTACATAAAATGCTGATTTTCATTCCAATGTGGGTGCTGTGAGCAAGACCAAGTCCCATTTGTACAGAAGGACTAAAGTTCCATTTGAACAATCCCCAGCCTGCCCACACCTACGTAGACACATGTCAAACAGTCTGTATCCAACATTCATATCTAATAGTCTGCACCAGATACTTGTGCCTAACAAGTCTACACCAGATGCTCATGTTTAATACTCTGCCTCAGATGCTCATGTTTAATACTCTGCCTCAGATGCTCATGTTTAATACTCTGCATCAGATGCTCATGTTTAATACTCTGCATCAGATGCTCATGTTTAATACTCTGCATCAGATGCTCATGTTTAATACTCTGCCTCAGATGCTCATGTTTAATACTCTGCATCAGATGCTCATGTTTAATACTTTGCATCAGATGCTAATGTTTAATACTCTGCCTCAGATGCTCATGTTTAATACTCTGCCTCAGATGCTCATGTTTAATACTTTGCATCAGATGCTCATGTATAACAGTCTGAATCAGATCCTAATCTCTAACCATCTACATCAGACTCTCATATCTAATCATTTTTAGGTTAGTCATATTTAGAAACAAGAGTCATAAATTAAAGAATAGATCTGAGGATTTAAGGGATTATGTTGTTAGGAAGGAAATCTGAGGAAGAGCAGGGCCTGTTCAAGGTCATGTGACTGTGAATTAGCCTGGAAGCCCTGCTAGTCTACCCTGGGTTCTTGAAGGAACCTTTCACGCCCTTTCATTAATCTATCTATCCTCCACCAGTGACCGGCTGCGTACGATGACCAATGTACTGGGAGACTCAATTGGAGCGGCCGTCATTGAGCATTTGTCCCAACGGGAGCTGGAGCTGCAGGAGGCTGAGCTGACCCTTCCCAGCCTGGGGAAGCCCTACAAGTCACTCATGGCACAAGAAAAGGGGGCATCAAGGGGTCGGGGAGGTAATGAAAGTGTCATGTGAGAAGCTTCCAGCTCTGCCCAGGGAGGTGGGAAGGGACTGGGAGGGGGGTCCTGGGGACAATTTGTTGCCTAACTGACTGTGGGCTGAACATACATGTTCTGTGTGACTTCTCTGGGGGCTGCTGAGATAAAAGAGAAGGAATGAAAGGTCTCCAAGGTGTATTCATCACTGTTGCATTTGTGTGCTTCAAATACAAGAACAACCTAAGGGAGGGAAGATTTATTTGGGCTATGGTTCTAAAGGGCTTTAGTTCTCTGTAGTGGGAAGGCATGGTAGAACAGAGCAGCTCACTTCATGGTGGTCAGTAAACAGACACATGAGAAATGGAAAGTTACCAGGGCGGGACACAGCTCTCCAAGACACACCCTACCTGTGACTACTTCCTTCAACTATCCCCTGCCTCCTCCTTTTGACCACTTTCCAATACAGCCGTCATACTCGGAACCATCAAGGGACTGATGCATTCATTAGGTGAGGGCCCTCATGATGGAATTATCTCTGAAAATGCCCTCACAGACACACAGAGGTGTGCTGTATAAATTTTCTAGGCACTTGTTTCAGTCCCGTCAAGTTGAAAAAGACAGTCCGTCATCACAAAGGTCTCTCTCTCTCTCTCTCCATTTCTGAGTAAGATGAGAACTTGAAGGATGGTGTGAGGAGAAAAGGGTAGGAAACATTTGGAATTAGGGGAAGGGAAATCTTCAAATTCAATAAGAAAGATCAACTCACATTCTTTTGTTGTTGTTGTTGTTTTGAGACAGGATTTCTCTGTGTAGTTTTGGTGCCTGTCCTGGATCTCGCTCTGTAGACCAGGTTGGCCTCGAACTCACAGAGATCTGCCTGGTTCTGCCTCCCGAGTGTTGGGATTAAAGGCGTGAGTCACCACCGCCCGGCTCAACTCACATTCTTTGTGTTCTCCAGGAGTGGTGGAACTGACAAGGGTAAAGAAAAATACCTATTATTTCTTGTGATAAAGTGATCTGTGGCTTTTGTGTTGAGGTCCCAAAGACCACCTTCAGACTTAATGATTCTTAATGAGACTCACAAAACTCCAGAAAGCCATTCTCCTCTCAGATATGGTTCATTATGTGAAGGGCACTGATTGAAAGGAACAAAGGTACAACTCGGGACTGGGCTGTGCTAGACCAGATGTGTGTTTCCAGTGAAGTCATGGAAACCAGTGGCTTCTTCCAACAGCACTGTGTGGCAACATGCATGGAACACTGATGTCTTAGTTCCCTTTTCTGCTGTGACAGAACACCCAGACAAAAGCAACTTGAGGGCCAAGGGTTTATTTGGCTCTTAGCTCTTGGACAGAGTCCACCATTGCAGGGAAGTCAAGGTGTTAGGAAGTTGAAGCAGCTGTCACATCCACAGACAAGAGCAGAGAGAATGAATGCATGCTCACTAGTGCTCAGCTTGCTCCTTGCATTTCTAGAAGTTTAAGGTCCAGCCCATAGAACTGTGAGATCCACATTTGGGGTAGATCTTCTTATCTCAAATAACTCGATGAAAATGACTCACATGTCCACAGGAAAACCCTAGCTCAACAATTTCTCATTGAGATTTACTTCTAGGTGATTCTAAGCTACCAAGTTGACAATTAATACTAAAAGCCATTAAGAAGCTCACCCGAACCCCAGCCCATGTCACACAGGCATGGAACACCAACTGACTCACCATTTGTCAGTCTCTGAAACAGACAGTCCAGTGTACTGTGATCCAGGGCACCAACCACATACCAGAAGGCATTAACTGCATGCTCAGCATACACTCTTGGCTATGGCAAGAGCCTTCTGTTTTACTGGACACTTTTATCAGGAAGATTATTCTAAAGATAGATGTGTTCTAGTTTCATTTCTGTAGCTGTGGTGAAAACATTTTAGCAAAAAGCAACTTAGAGGAAAAAAAAAGCAGCTTAGAGAGGAAAAGCATTTATTTGATGTAAAATTCCTGGTCATACTCCATCACTGGGTGAAGTCATGGCAGGGACTTGAAGGCAAGCCTGCTTCTATTCCACTCAGCATTATCTCCAACGAAGGAGTTCAGTTTGCAGCCAAGGGAGCACAGCAGGAACCATGGAAGATTCTGTTTGCTACCTGGCTGGCAGGCAGACATGTACTCAACTGGTTTCTTACATAGTTCAGGGTCAACTGTTGTCTAGAGATGGTACTGATCACAGTGGGCTGGGCCCTCCTACATCAATTAATAAGACATCTGTCTTTGTCAGTGTTCTATTTCTGGGAAGAGACACCATAATCATGGCAACTCTTATAAAAGAAAGCATTTACTTGGGGCTTGCTTACTGTCTCAGAGGTTTGGTCCATTTTCATCATAGCAGGGAGCATGGTGGCATGCAGGCAGACATGGGGTTGGAGAAGGAGCTGAGAGCTCTAGATCTAGATCTGCAGACAACAGGAAGAGAGAGAGAGAGTGGCTTGGGTCCTTGCAACCCCCAGTGACACACTTCTTCCCAGAAGGCCACACTTCTTAATCCTTTCAAATAGTGTCATTCCCTGGTGATCAAGTATTCAAATCAATGAGCTAGTGGAAACTATTCTCATTCAAATTACCACAACTCCCTTCTCCCAAATTCCAGCAAGCTAATCTCATCTGGGCCATCCCTCAATTGAGACTCCCTTAGGTGAGTGGAGGCTATGTCAAGTTAACAGTTAGAGCCAAGTAGAATAGAGGTCATAGCTCAAGAGGTAAGCAAAGACCAGTCCTTTATTTGGGGTTTACAGGCTTTGAACACTCTCTGTCACCCGAATTAACCTCTTTACTGCACAGCGAGGTTGGCAATGAAGCAGTTTCCCACAGGATAGGTTTCTGGATCACAGGATCACCAACCACTGATTCCTAAGACCGCATTTATAACTCCATGTTCCCTCAGTGGATTCTGTATTTCTTTACAAATCAAAGATGGACACTGAATTAAGAATTATTTTCCTGCACCTAGGTGAACCTCAAAGGCTTTGTGAAAACACAAACCAACAGTGAAGTAGCTTTTTTCCTATTGCTATGACAATAATTAGGACTAGATAATACATAAAGTAAGCGCGTTTGTATAAACTACTGGTTCTGGAAGTGGGGGTCTCACACCAGGCAGTTCCATCTAATTAGATGAGAGTTTTGTGCTGGTTCATAACATGATAGAAGCCAGGATGGGGGAGAGTGCATGCACAAGGGCCTCAAACGTGAAAACCAGCCCACAAGGAAGGCTTGATTCTATTTGTGACTTTCTACCTTCATCGCTGAAACAGCTTTCACCAGGCTCCATTTCCCAGTACAGCTTCACCAGGAAATCAGGATTCCAACAAGAACATTGTGGAAGACATTATCAAGCCACTCACAGAAAAACATGATTTCAGTTAAAGTCTGTGTCCTCTTTGTCCAAGAAAGACAAAATTGACTTTTTTTTTCTAAGTTAGATGAAACCTAACTTGAACATTTTTTTTCCAATAGGGGAAAGAAATCCAAGTACAGGTATTTTTTTTAATGCTTTATATTCCTAAGTTTAATTTGTAAAAAAAAGGTTTATTTTTATTTTACGTGTGAGAATGTTTTCCCTGTGCACCATACATGTGCAGTGCCCATGGAAGCCAGAAGGGTACCAGATACTCTGGGACTAGAGTTATAGATGGTTTTGAGCTGCCATGTGGGTACCAGGATGTGAACCTGAGTCCTCTGGAAGAGCAGACAGTGCTCTGAGCTTTTGAGCCATCTCTCTAGCTACTATTTTTTTTACAGATTTATAAACAGTTCATTCTTCAAGAATTTTGTATATTTATTCAATATATCTTGAACATAACCACTCTCTACTCCCCTTCCAATCCTTCCCAGAACTACCCCTACAAAACCCCTTCTCAACTTCATGTCCTCTTTTCATAGCCCACTCTGTCCAATCAATGCTATCCTTGGGTGCATTGATTTGGGAAGTTCCACTGGATCATAGTCAACCTACCAGGTGCCAATTTCCTGAAAAACATCGACTTCCCATGTTGGCAGCCTTCAGATGCTAGGCTTTTCGGCTAGGGATGAGGCCACAAGCCTCTCTTCCATATGTGCTGGAATTTTGACTGGATCGATGTTGTACAGGTACTGTGCAAGCAACCACAGCCATTATGAATTCATGAGTATATCAGTCCTGTCATGCCCAGAGAACATATAGGGCCATACTGGCATCCTAACGAGGGCCACTTCTCTGGAAATAACTAACTCTTCTTATTCCAGCAGCACTATCACAGCCATTCTTCACAACTGCTTGTTTTTGAAGTTTTTCTACCCCCTCTTCCACGATGTTCTCTGAGCCATGTGGAGAGGGGGCATGATACAGTTGTCTTATTTAGGCCTGAGTAATCATCAGTGTAGGTGTATTTTGAGACATCCTCACGTTATTCTTTAATAACCTAAGATGTTCCTGGAGTAGAAGCACTTGAGAAATGTAGGGAGCAAGGCTCCAAGTCTAATGCAATCTATTGTAGTTATCACTGAGGAATTTACAGCTAGAGATTGGAAATGGTCCTTGCAAAGGCAAGAGGTATTTCTGTTGAATAAAATTAAGTCCATGCCAGGTGTGGTGGTGCATACTTTTAATTCCAGCACTTGGGAGGTAGAGACAGGTGGATCTGGGTCCAAAGCTAGCCTGGTCTACAGAGCAAGTTCTAAGACAGCCAGGTCTACAAAGAGAAATCCTGCCTCTAAAAACAAAACAGAATGAAACAAAACCAACCAACCAACCAATCAACCAACCAACCAACCAACCAATCAACCAACCAACCAACCAACCAGCCAACCAACCAACCAACCAAACAAACAAACAAATAAAACCAACTATCCAAGGAAATGAAAGGACTCCACTCTGGACACTTAGAAACTTTCCCAAAGACTCTGGTATTCAGCTCAGTTTCAGCCTCCAGACCTACTTCATCCTGCCTTGTGTTAAAGGTCTCCATCCTCAGAAGAGTGCTTTGTGTGAAAGGGACATAACAAGTCAAGAGGTAAAAGCATTAGTTTGTTTGTTTGTTTTTCAATTCTTGAAGCCTCCCTCCTCCTGCCATCCTGCCCCAGTTTCTTGAGTTAGTTTCTGTGTTAAATTCCTATTGTTGTGACACTCATAGTTTATTTTGACTCACAGATTTGAAGGCTTCACTCCATGATCGGTCCAATTCATTGGTTTGGGACAGTGGTGAAGCAGATTTGGGCCCATCTACCTCTTCTGAGATACACCCCTAATGACTCAAAGACCTCCCCTCCATTAGTTCTCACCTCATAAAAGTTATGTCACCTCCCAATGTTCCAAAATAGCAATCAAACTTTTAATACATGGACCTTTGGGGATATGTCAGCTCCAATTACAGTAGAATAAGTTAAAAGTGATTTTATTCTCATGGAGAAGGGGCACATAAGGGGTTCACAATTTCCTTTGTGGAAGGGATTGGATTAGATTAGATTATCTATTCTTTCCCCTCAAAATTGTATACAATAAATTTAATTAATCTTTAGGGAGGAAAGCATGCTTCATATTTATCTCTTGAGTCACAGAAAAAAGATCAAGGGTTAAATGAAAGTGCATTTTGTTTATAGCAACACCATAAGCAATTTTTCAATATTTTCTAAATATTATCTTAATCGTACTTTAATCCTATCTTAATATTACCTTAATCTTATATATTTAAGGATGAATTCAAATATAATATGGTCTTTTTGTGTTTCCTTTTTGGACAAAATAAAATAGAGTAGTATAAAACAAAACCCATCATGTCAAGGCTGGACTGGGCACCAGCAAGAGGAGAAGAGAAGCAAGAGCAGGCACAGGAGTCAGAGACCTGCTCATTCACACACTCAGGATTGCCATGAAAATACTCAGCTGAAAGTTAGAGCATAGACTCAGAGGACCTGGTGCAGACCCATGCAGCCCGATGCTGGCTGCTTCAGTGTCTGTGTGTTCATAGGAGCCTTGCTGAGATGAGTCAGAGGGCCTTGTTCTCCTGGAGTCCTCTATTCCCTCTGCCTCTTACACCTTTTCTGCCTCCTCTTTCGCTGGGTTTCCTGAGCTCTGTGGAAAGGGATTTGATCAAAACATCCCATTTAGAGCTCTGTGTTCCAAGGACTCTTTCTCTGCATACTGTCTGTCTGTGCATCTCTGCATCTGTTCCCATCTGCTGTAGGAGGAAGATTCTCTGCTGGTGACTGAATGAGGCACTTGTCTATGAATATAGCACAAGTCATTTTATTGATACTTTTTTTTGACAAGTAGCATTGGGTTCTACCTTAGGTCTCTGTGCTATCTAGTCTCTGGTTCTTGGTCACCCAAGCAGTGCTAGGAACAGGTTCCATCTTGTGGAGTGGGCCTTAAGTCAAATCAGACAGTGGTTGGATACTCCCGAAAGTTTTGTGCCACCATTGCCCTAGCATGTCTCTCAGGCAGGACAGATTGTAGAAGAAAGGTTTTTGTGTCTGGGTTGGTGATTATATTTCTCTTTTGGTAGCCTGCAGAGTACATTCCCACACCAAAGACACTAGAACATAGGGGTGAAGGTTCCATGTAGGTACCATCTTGGCTTCTCCATTGAATGAGTTGTGTGGGTATTGTCCTGAGCAATGGGTTCCCTCTGTCAGTTTGTGAAGAGCAACTGATTGTCTCAGTAACAGCCTGGATTGTTTGGGAATATCCATGGGACTCCCTTGGCCAACGACTAAATCAACTGCAACCCAGTCCTAGTACTGGAAGCCATGTTAGGTGCCAAGAGATGGTGAGTTGGAACTCTGTCTCCCCTGTTATAAGGAGACCTCATTGGGATCACTTTCATACGATATAAGAAGCTTTCATTGCACTTGGTTTGCATATCATCTCTCAAATGCCCCTCAATTCCAGCTGTCTCTCCCCGAATTCCCTCCTTCATCCTTATCTTCCCTCCCTCTCCCCACCTGATCCTCTCAATATCATTCCCCCTCCCCCAGTCCACCTATAAAATCTATTTTATTCTCCTTCCCTGGGAGATTCATGCATCCCCACCTTGGGCCCTCCTTATTACCTAGCCTCTCTGGGTTTGTGGATTGTAGTATGGTTATCCTTTACTTTATAGTTAATATCTACTGATGAGTGAGTACATACCATGTTTGTCTTTATGGGTCTGGGTTACCTCACTCAGGATGATTTTTTTCTAGTTCCATTCATTTGCCTACAAATTTCCTGATGTCATTGTTTTTACAGCTGAGTAATACTCCATTGTATAAATGTACCTCTTTTTTTTTTTTTTTTATCTATTCTTCTGGTGTGGCACATCTTAGGTTGTTTCCAGTTTCTGGCTATTATGAATAGAGCAGCAATGAATATGGTTAAGCAAGTGTCCTTGTGGTAGGCTGAAGTCTTCTTTGGGTGTATGCCCAAGAGTGGTATAGCTGAATCTTGAGGTAGATAGATTCTCAACTCTCTGAGGAACCACCATATTGATTTTTATGGTGGTTGTACAAGTTTGCCTTCCACCAGCAATAGATAAGTGTTTGACTTAATCCACAACCTTGTAAACATGAGCTGTCACTTGTGTTATTGATCTTAGCCATTGTGACCGGTGTAAGATGGAATCTCAAAGTAGTTTTGATTTGATTTCCCTGATGGCTAAGGATGTTGAACAAATTTTTGTTTCTCGGTCTTTTGAGTTTTCTCTATGGAGAATTCTGTTTAGATCTGTAGTCCATTTTTTTAGTTGGACTATTTGGTTTGTTGATATCTAGTTTCTTGAATTCTTTATCTATTTTAGATATTAGTTTTCTATCAGATGTGGAGTTGGTAAAAATATTTTCCTATGCTGTAGGCTGCATCTTTGTCCAAATGACAATGTCCTTTGGCCTTCTAGAAGCTTTTCAGTTTCATGATATTGCATTAATTGTTGATCTTAATGTCTGAGCTATTGGTGTTATGTTTAGGAAGTCTTCTCCTGTGCCAATGAGTTCCAGGCTATTCCCTTCTTTCTCTTCTATCAGGTTCAGTGTATCTGGTTTTATGTTGAGGTCTTTGATCCATTTGGACTTGAGTTTTGAGCAGGGTGAAAAGTATGAATCTATTTGCATTCTTCTCCATGTTTGACCAGCACCTTTTGTTGAAGATGCTGTCATTTTCCCAGTGTGTATTTCTGGCTTCTTTATTAAAAATCAGATGTCCATAGATTTGTGGATTTATGTCTGGGTCTTCAATTTGATTCCATCAATCAATGTATCTGTTTTTATACCAATACCATGTGGATTTTATTGCTATAGGTCTGTAGTGCAACTTGAAGTTGGGTATGGTGAGACCTCCAGCAGTTCATTTATTTTTCAGGATTGTTTTGAGTATTCTGGATATTTTGTTTTTCCACATGAAGTTGAGAATTGTTCTTTCAAGGTCTGGGAAGAATTGTATTGGAATTTTATGGGTATTATGTTGAATCTGTAGATTTCTTTTGGGAGGATGACCATTTCTACTATGTTAATCCTACTGATCCATGAGCATGGCAGATCTTTCCATCTTCTGATGTTTTCTTTAATTTCTTTCTTCAAAGACTTGAAGTTGTTATCACACAAGTATTTCACTTGTTTTGTTTGAGTTACTCCAAGATATTTTATACTATTTGAGGCTATTGCAAATGATATTTCCCTGATTTCTTTCTCAGTCCATTTGTCATTTGTATTTAGGAGGGCTACTCATTTTTGTGAATTAATCTTGCATCCATTTAGTTTGCTGAAAGTGTTTATTGGCTATTAGTGTTCCCTGGTAGAATTTTTATGTTCTCTTAGGTATACTATCATCTGCCAAAAAGGATACTTTGACTTCTTCCTTTCCAATTTGTATTGGAAATGCTCTCCTTTGGTTGTCTTGTTGCTCTAGTTAAGAATTCAAGAACTTTAATGAATCAGTATGGAGATCACATAGAACCTTCTCTTGTTTCTGATTTTAGTGGAATTGCTTTGAGTTTCTCTCCATTTAAGTTGTTGTTGGCTGTGGGCTTCCAGCAAACTGCCTTTATTATGTTGAGGTATGTCCCATGTATCCCTAATCTCTCCAGGACTTTTATCGTGAAGGGGTGTTGGATTTTGTCAAAGGCTTTTTCTGCAACTAATGAGGTGATCATGTGTTTTTTGTCTTTTACTTTGTTTATATGGTAGATTTTATTTATCTATTTTTGTATATTAAACCATCTCTGCATCTCTGGAATGAAGCATACTTGATCATAGTGGATGATCTTATATATCTATATCTATATATAAAGATACATATGCATATAAAATTTTTTATTAAAAAAAGATTTTCTTTCCTTTTACATACCAACCCATTCTCCCTCCTTCCTCTTCTCCCTCTTTCCCCACCTACTCCCCTAGAGAGTAAGGCCTCCCTTAGGTAGTCAACACAGGCTGTTTTACCATGTTGGGGCTAGACCTAGCCACTCCCTCCTGCATCAAGACTGAGTAAGGCATTGCACCAAAGGGAATGGAGTCTAAAAAGCTAGTTTATGTACCCGGGATAAGTTCTGGTCCCGTCGCCAGGGGACCCACAAACACATCAAGCCACTCAACTTTCACCCACATTCAGAGGGCCTAGTTCAGTCCCATGCAGGCTCCCCATCTGTCAGTCCAGAGTCCATGAGCTCCCATTAGCTGGGGTGAGCTTTTTCTGTGTTTTTTCCCATCATGATTCTGAGCCCCTCTTGCTCTAATAATCTTTCCTCCCTCTTTTCAACTGAACTCCAGATTCTTGGCCAAGTGCTTGGCTATGGATCTCTGCATCTGCTGCCATCAGTCACTGGATGTAGGTTCTATGATGACAATTATGGTAGACACCAATCTGAGTGTAGGGGAAGGCTAGTTCAAGAACCCTCTCCACCATTGCTACGAGTTTTAGCTGGACACAATCTTGTGAGTTCCTGGGGTTTTCCCTAGCTGTAGATTTCTCCCCATCCCCTTAATGGTACATTCTGTCAAGACATCTCTTTCATTGCTCTCCTTCCCTGTCTTTCCCCCATGTTCCCACCTCCCATCCCTTCCCATCCCCTCCCCTCTATTCTCCCTCTCAGTTTTCCCAGGAGATCTTAATCCTTTCCCTTCCTGGGGCAATCCATGTGTGTCCCTCTTAGTGTCCTCCTCTTTACCTAGCTTCTCTGGGGTTGTGAATGGTAGCCCGGTTATCCTTTGCTTTGCTTCTAACATTCACTTATGAGTGAGTACATACCATGTTGGTCTTTCTGGGTCTGGGTTAGCTCACTCAGGATGATTTTTTCTAGTTATATCCATTTGCCTGCAAATTTCATGATGACATTATTACCTCTGTGTAATACTCTATTGTGTAAACGTACCACATTTTCTTTATCCATTCTTTGGTTGAATGGTATCTTGGGTGTTTCCAGATTCAGGCTGTTATGAATAATGCTGCTATGAACATAGTTGAGCAAATGTCCTTGTGGTGTTGGTTGAGCATCTTTTGAGTATATGCCCAGGAGTGGTATTGCTGTGTCTTGAGGTAGGCTGATTCTCAATTTTCTGAGATACTGCCATATTGATTTCCAGAGTGGCTGTACAAGATTGCATTCCCACCACCAGTGGAGGAGTGTTCCCCTTACTTCACATCCTCTCCAACATAAGCTGTCATCAGTGTTTTTGATCATAGCCATTCTGACAGGCATACCATGTTATCTCAGAGTCCTTTTGATTTGCATTTCCATGATGACTAAGGATGTCTTTCAGCCATTTGAGATACTTCTGTTGAGAATCTCTGTTTAGCTCTGTAGCCCATTTTTAAATTGGATTATTTGATATTTTGCTGTCTAGTTTCTTGAGTTTTTTATATATTTTGGAGATCAGCCCTCTGTCAGATGTGGGGTTGGTAAAGATCTTTTCCCATTCTGTAGGCTGCCTTTTGTCTTTTTGTCTATGTCCTTTGCCTTACAGAAGCTTCTCAGTTTCCAGAGGTCCCATTTATTAATTGTTGCTGTCAGTGTCTGTGCCACTGGTATTATATTTAGGAAGTTGTCAACAGTGCCAATGCGTTCAAGGTTACTTCCCACTTTCTCTTCTATCAGGTTCAGAGTAACTGGA
Organism: Peromyscus californicus insignis; assembly: GCF_007827085.1. Taxonomy (NCBI): domain Eukaryota; kingdom Metazoa; phylum Chordata; class Mammalia; order Rodentia; family Cricetidae; genus Peromyscus; species Peromyscus californicus. The sequence goes on from NW_026294492.1 coordinate 48,393,985, forward strand.
TTTATGTTGAGGTCATTGATCTACTTAGACTTGAATTTTGTGTATGGTGACAGATATGGATCTATTTGTAATCTTCCACATGTTAACATCCAATTATGCCAGCACCATTTGTTGAAAATGCTTTTTTTCCCCATTGTACAGTTTTGGCTTCCTTGTCAAAAATCAGGTGTTCATACATGTGCAGATTAATGTCAAGGTCTTTAATTTGATTCTGTTGGTCCACATGTCAGTTTTTATGCCAGTACCAAGCTGTTTTTTATTACTGTAGCTCTATAGTAGAGCTTGAAGTCAGGAATCGTGATGCCTCCAGAGGTTGCTGTATTATACAGGATTCTTTTAGCTATCCTGGGTTTTTTGTTTTTCCATATGATGATGAGTATTGTTCTTACCAATACAAGTGAAGAATTGTGTTGTGATTTTGATGGGAATTGCATTGAATCTGTAGACTGCTTTTGATAAAATTGCCATTTTTACCATGTTGATCCTTCCTCTCCAAGAATATGGGTGGTTTTTCCATTTTTTTGATATCCTCTTTAGTTTCTTTCTTGAAAGACTTAAAGTTTTTGTCCTACGGGTCTTTCACTTGCTTAGTTAGAGTTACTCCAAGATATTTTATATTATTTGTGGCTGTTGTAAAGGGTGATGTTTCTCTAATTTCTTCCTCCGCCCATTTATCATTTGTTCAAAGAAGGGCTACTGATTTTTTTGAGTTAATCTTGTATCCTGCCACATTACTGAAGGTGTTTATCAGCTGTAGGAGTTCCTTGGTAGAATTTTTGGGATCACTTATGTACACTATCATATCATCTGCAAATAGTGAAAATTTGACTTCTTCCTTTCCGATTTGTATCCTCTTGATCTCCTTTTTTTGTCTTATTGCTTTAGCTAGAACTTCGAGTACTATATTGAATAGGTATGGAGAGAGTGGACATCCTTGTTTTGTTCCCAGTTTTAGTGGAATCGCTTTCAGTTTGTCAACATTTAGTTTGATGTTGTCTGTTGGCTTGCTGTATATTGCCTTTATTATGTTTAAGTATGTTCCTTGTATCCCTGATCTCTCCAAGATCTTTATCATGAAGGTGTGTTGGATTTTGTCAAAGGCTTTTTCAACATCTAATGAGATGATCATGTGTTTTTTTTTTCTTTAGTTTGTTTAAATGGTGGATTACATTGACACATTTCTGTATGTTGAACTATACCTACATCTCTGGGATGAAGCCTACTTGATCATGGTGGATGATTCTTTTAATGTGTTCTTGGATTTAGTTTGCTAGTAGTTTATTGAGAATTTTTGCATCAATGTTCATGCGGGAGATTGGTATGTGATTCTCTTTTCTAGTTGCATCTTTATGTGGTTTGGGTATCAGGGTAACTGTAGCCTCATAAAAAGCCTTTGGCAATGTTCCTTCTGTTTCTATTATGTGGAACATTGTCAGGATTATTGGTATTAGCTCTTCTTTGTAATTCTGGTGGAATTCTGCTCTGAAACCATCTGGTCCTGGGCTTTTTTTTGTTGTTGTTGTTGGAAGACTTTTGATGACTACTTCTATTTCCTTAGGGGCTATAGGTCTATTTAAATTATTTTCCTGATCTTGATTTAATTTTGGTGTGTGGTACCTATCCAAAAAATTGTCCATTTCTTTTACATTTTCCAATTTTGTGGATTTCATATTTTGAAGTATGACTTAATGGTTCTCTGAATTTCCTCAGTGTCTGTTATTATGTTCCCCTTTTCATTTCTGATTTGTTAATTTGGATATTCTCTCTGCTCTTTGGTTCACTTGGATAAGGGTCTATCTAGCTTGTTGATTTTCTCAAAGAACCAACTCTTTGTTTCATTGATTCTTTGTATTGCTCTTTTTGTTTCTATTTTATTGGTTTTAGCCCTCAATTTGATTATTTCCTATCTTCTACTCCTCCTGGGTGAGTTGGCTGCTTTTTATTCTAGAGCTTTCAGGTATGTGTTAAATCGCTAGTGTGAGATTTCTCCAACTTCTTTATGTAGGCACTTAGTGCTAGGAACTTTCCTCTTAGCACTGCTTTCATAGTGTCCCATAAGTGTGGTTATGTTGTGCTTTCATTTTTGTTGAATTCTAGGAAGTCTCTAATTTCTTTCTTTATTTCTTCCTTGACCTGGGGGTGATTTAGTTGAGCATTGTTCAGTTTCCACCAGTTTATAGGCTTTCTGCATTTTGTGTTGTTGTTGAATTCTAGCTATAAGCCATGGTGATCTGATAAGATACAGGGGGTTGTTCCAATTTTTTTGTATCTGTTGAGATTTGTTTTGTTATAGAATATGTGGTCAATTTTGGATAAGGTTCCATGGGATGCTGAAAAGAATGTATATTCTTTTGTGTTTGGGGGAAATATTCTATAGATGTCTGTTGTGTTCATTTGAGTCATAGCATCTGTTAGTTCCCTTATTTCTGTTAAGTTTCTGTCTTGCAGATTGGTCTAGTGGTGAGAGTGGGGTGTTGAAGTCTCCCACTATTAGTGTGGGGGGATTGATGTGTGATTTGAGCTTTAGTAATGTTTCTTTTACAAATGTAGGTACCCTTGTATTTGGAGCATAAATGTTCAGATCTGAGACTTCCTCTTGATGGATTTTTGATGTTGTCTGTTGAAATGCCCGTCTTCATCTCTTTTGATTGATTTTAGTTTGAAGTCTATTTTGTTAGATATTAGGATAGCTACCACCAGCTTGTTTCTTAGGTCCATTTGATTGGAAAGTTTTTTCCCAACCTTTTACTATGAGGCAATGTCTGTCTTTGAGGTTGAGGTATGTTTCTTGTATGCAGCAGAAGGATGGATCCTGTTTTTGTATCCATTCTGTTAGCCTGTGTCTTTTTATAAGTGAATTGAGTCCATTGATTTTAATGGATATTAGTGACTAGTGTTTGTTAATTGTGTTATTTTTTGGTGGTAGTGTGTGTGTGTATTTCCCTTCTTTGGCATTTGTTGATGCGAGGTTATCTATTGCCTATGTTTTGGTGGTTGCAGCTAGCTTTCTTAAGTTGGAGTTTTCCTTCTAGTACTTTCTGTAGGGCTGGATTTGTGGATATGTAATGTTTAAATCTGTTTTTTTTTTTTTTCATGAAATATCTTGTTTTCTCCATCTATAATGATTGAAAGCTTTGCTGGGTATAGTAGTCTGGCTGGCGTCCTTGGTTCCGTAGTATCTTCAGAACGTCTGTCCAGGATCTCCTGGCTTTCATAGTTTCCATTGAGAAGTCAGGTGATATTCTGATGGGTCTGCCTTTATATGCTACTTGACCCTTTTTCTTTACTGCTCTTAATATTCTTTCTTTATTCTGTATGTTTAGTGTTTTAATTATTATGTGACGAGAGGTTTTTTTTTTTTTTGGTGCTCCAGTCTATTTGATGTTCTGTATGCTTCTTGTACCTTCATAGGTATATCTTTCTTTAGGTTGGGAAAATTTTCCTCTATAATTTTGTTGAATTCTCTCAGTTTGTGTTTTCTTTATTGCTTCTATTTAAATTTTCATGTCTTGAAGTGTTTCCTTCACCTGTTTGATTGTTTTTTCTTGGATTTCTTGACCTTCTTTAAGGGATTTCTTGATTTCCCTCCATTTTTGTGTCTTTTCCTCCATTTCTTTAAGTGAATTTTTCATTTCCTTTCTTAAGTCTTCTATCATCTTCATAAAGTTGTTTTTAAGGTTGTTTTCTTCTGGGTCCTCTGCTTTGGCATGTTCAGATTTGTTGTAGCATCACCAGGTTCTGGTGGTACTGTGTTGTCTTTATGTTGTTTAATGTGTTCTTACACTGCCTTCTACCCATCTCTTCCTTTAATAAGAACAGGTGGGGCTCCAGGTCACTCTTCTTCCAATTGGTCCAGATGGGGCCTCTGGCTCCTGTGGTTGTTCTTCTTCCCAAGTGGTCCAGGAGGGGGCTTATAGCTCTGGTGGTCACTGTTCCCAATTGGTGCAGGTTAGGCTTATGGCTCATGTGGTACTGTTGCCAATTGGTGCAGGGTAGGCATATAGCTTTGGTGGTCATTGGTGTGACAGGGGATGGTTGGCTTAGCGAGGGGGGTGAGGTGGGTGGGGAGAGGCAGCTGCCCAGTCACTGGTGCTCCAATGGCTAGGGGGAGGGGCACGGAATGTGCCTTCAGGGCCTAGGGCCTAGAGAACTGGTCTGACTAGTTCAGAAATAGGGCCTTGCCTGATCCCAATTGGTGCAGGGTGGGTTTATGGCTCCAGTGGTCAATGGTGTCTCAGAGGTTGGTTGGTTTGGCAGCAGGGGTAGGGGAAGAATCTGCTACACACACAGTCTCTGGGGCTACACTGGCTGGGGACTGGAGGGTAGGGAGGGCCACGGAATGTGCCCCCGGGGCCTAGGGGCTATAGAACTGGTCTGCCCAGTCTGAAGATGGATGCTTACCTCTTCCCAATTGGTGCAGTGTGGGTGTATGTCTCCAGTGGTTACTGGTGCCACAGGAGATAGTGGCTTGGCAAGGAAGTGAGAAAAGAGGCAGCTGCCCCATCCCTGGGGCTCCGATGGCTGCAGCAAAGGGTTTACCAAGATGCCCTCAAACATTATGAGCTATTTCCTGTAGCTGGAGTTTTCCTGCCTGGCCCACAGTCAGGATAAATCTCTCTCACCTGCCAGTCCCACAGCTGCTCAGACCCGACCAAGTAAACACAGAGACTTATACTGGTTACAAACTGTATGGCCCTGGTAGGCTTCTTGCTAACTGTTCTTACAGCTTAAATTAATCCATTTCCATTAATCTATACCTTGCCACATGGCTCATGGCTTACCGGCATCTTCACATGCTGTTTCTCATCGTGGCGGGTGGCAGTGTCTCTCTGACTCAGCCTTCCACTTCCCAGCTTTATTTTCCTCCTTGTCCCGCCTACACTTCCTGCCTAACCAATGGCCAATCAGTGTTTTATTTATTGACTAATTAGCAACACATTTGCCATACAGAACATCCCACAGCAATTTCCAATCCTATTGGTTATTCTCCATAACCTGATAATAAGATCCTATTGGTAAAGAAAATGGGTACTTAATAGCCTTGGACATGGAGAAATCTAGCTGGTGCCCAACAAGAAGCTTCACCCCTACTGACAACTGTTCACAGTACCAAGCATCTCACTCACATTGAGGTTCAGGGATGTATGATAAAGTGGATATGGGAAGAACATAAGAGCCAAAAGTGGTGGATGACTCCAAGCAAAAGGTGTTTTCCAGCCACAAGACTGATGCAGATATAAATCCATAATAACAGCGAAAGCAGGTACAAGAAGTGCACAACTTCAAAGCACACAAAATTTCACCTGAGAGAAGGGGAAGTAGACTCAACAATCCTATCTGTAATGCAGATGGTATTTATGGTTGATATCTGCTGAGAGAGAAAAATTCTGTTTTCTCTAAGGGTGTGACATTGTACATAGCAAACATTCTCCAGGCAGACCTCATGCTCAGTGGTCGCCATGCTTTTGTGTGCTTTTTTTGTTTTGGTTTGGTGTGTTTCTTTCTTTATTTCCTTTTTTCATCCTTTGATTACTTATGACAAAGAACATGAAGTTGAATGGATAAAAGTATCTGGGAGGAATTTGGGGAGGTGAAAGACTATGAATAAAATACATTCAATGAAAAAATTAATAAATTTTAAAAAGTCTTTATAAATGAAAATTAATCAAAACCCTTATCTTGCTTGTTACTACTGTACACACAGTGTATAGGTTTAGTAGTAGAAGGACATGTCTGTAAGGCCAACACTAACAAGGTATGTTGTTGGAGTTTTCTCTTTGGGCCCTGCCAAGCCCTGGCAGTCCCTTAGCCCACTTATAAAATAAACATACAGATGCTTATATTATTTAAACTGCTTGGTCATTAGCTCAGGCCTATCATTGTCTAGCTCTTACTCTTATATTTAGTCCATTTCTATTAATCTATACTTTACCACGTGGCTCATGGCTTACTGGTACCTTCCATCTTCCTTGTCCTGGCGGTGGCTCGCAGGTCTCTCTCTCTGTCTTCCTGTTCCCTCAATTCTCCTCTCTGTTAGTCCCGCATATACTTCTTGTCTGGCTACTGGCCCATCAGTGTTGTATTTATACAGAGCGATATCCACAGCAAAGGTCGTCACAGAAACATCGGGAATCAAAGATAGAATTGACTTGGCAGGAAGCACGGTAGCATTCAAGTAGACATAGTGCTCGAGAAAGAGCTGAGAGTTCTACATTTAGATGGGCAGGAAGCAGGAATAGAGAGATACTGGGTCTGGCTTGAGCATTGGAAATCTCAAATCCCAGTGACATACTTCCTCCAACAAGACCACACATCGTAATAGAGCCACACTCTATGACCTTATGGGGGCCATTTTTATTCAAACCACCTCATTCCACTCTCTGGCCCCCATAGACTTGTAGCCATATCAGAACACAAAACTGCATTTAGTCCAGCTTCAAAAGTCTCCATCCATAGTCTGTCACAATCTCAAATCTGTGTAAAAGTTCAAAGTTCAAAGTCTGTTCTGAGAGTCATGTTAATCTCTTTACTGTAACCACCTATAAAATCAAAATGAAAAAGCAGATCACATACTTCGAACATACAAAAGCACAGGATGTATTTTACCATTCCAAAGGAGAGTAAAAGGAAGTATAGTGAGGAGATACTGGACTAAAGCAATACTAAACACCAGCTGGCCAACTCCAAACTCTGTATCTCCAAGTCTGATGTCAAAATGCTTTTCAGATCCCCAACTACTTGAAGCTTTGTTGACTGCAACACATTTCTTTCTCTTGGGCTGTTGCCACTCCCTGTTAGCAGATTTAATTCGCAGGTATCTCATGACTCTGCCATTTCTAACCTTTTGGGTTCTCCAAGGCAATCCAGGCTTCACTTCCACAGCTTTACACAATGGCCTCTCTGGGCCTCCATGCAGGAGCACCCCAGATATATGCCAGTGGCTTTCTTTGGCCATGGTGAATAATTCCAAACTCCTTCCTTCTACCCTTGACAGAACCATGTGGTCCAAGTTATCAAGTTATGCTGCTTTCTACTGCTGGACCATGGCCCCCTTGTTCCATTACATTGTCACCAGCTTTCTCTTTTCAATGGTTTCCTTCATTGCCTAAGCTTGGCTGTCTTGAAACTTGCTCCATAGACCAGGATGCTTCAAACTCAGAGATCCATCTGTCTTTGCCCTCTGAGTACTGGGATTAAAGGTATGTACAGCCATACCTGGCCCTGTGTTTTTCTTTAATTCCTTTTCACTTTTCTTTAATTCCTATTCACAAGTTGTAGTTTAGCTAGGTAAGGTCTTACTTTGAAATCACCACTCCCTTTATTCCACTTAGCACCCATCTTTTATTTAATCTATTTACTCTTTCTGTGTCAGGGACAGGGATAGAATCTCTAGTTAGTGGAAAAATACAGACCCCAGATAAGACAGGGAACTAGATCACCTTACAGTCAGGTTGCCTAGCAACAGGACATTGAGGCAGAGCCCTTGACCCTTTTACCCTGTAAACATCCTATACAAACATCCTGTTAGCTTGCCCCACCTTATGCAAATAACAGCTTCTTGCTCCCCCCACCCTGCAAGAACTATGTAAACCCTCTTGGAGAAAAATAAAGTTGCACCTTGATCAGAATCTAGACTTGGTGTATTTCCTTTGTATCTCCTGTCCCTATCATTCTGTCCTTAGGGTGGTCGAGAACCCGTTGTAGCCCTGCAGGCGGGGCATTTCTGATTCTCCTTTTCTACTCAAACATTTTGTATTTTTCCTTGCTCAGTTTGTTCCTTTTCAATATAGAGCTACATAAACATGGCCACTGTGGCAGGGTCCTGTGCTATTATTCCCTTTGGGGGAGAGGGGCAAGTAGGTGCAGAGTCAAATCCACACAGACTCTGGGAGAAGGTTGAAACAACAAGCTCAGTTTATTCAGAAAGAGGCAAGCCTTATATACCCTCCATCCCACCCTGGGGGGAGGTCTGATGAATATGCATCTGCTGGTGTGACATGGCTGCCTCTCATTGGTCCAGGTCATCTCCAGATCATGTCTCAGCTGCTGTTGCTAAGGCCATTAGACAGACCCAGGCTGTCTCTCAGAAAGTATCTTTTTTACTTGTTTGGGCTGGCTGGCCCTCAAGCTTTTTAGGGATGAGTCATCCCACAGGCCACTAATAATTCAACAACATAGTCAATACTAGGCTGTGTTGTGGAATATTTCTTTACCCTGTGTGAAGATGTATCACTGTAATTGGTTTAATAAAAAGCTAAACAGTTAATAGCTGGGGAGGAGGTATAGCAGGGACCAAGAGAGCTCAGGGAAGAAGAAAGGCAGGGTTACCAGCCAGATTCAGAGAAAGCAAGACATGCAGGAGGAGAGGTAAAAGCCACGAGTCATGTGGCAACACATAGATGAATAGAAATAGGTTAAATTAAGCTATAGGCCAAGATTTCATAATTAATAATAAGTCTTCACGCTGTTTTTTTGTGAGTTTGTGGCCCAAAGAAAATCCATCAGAATCATGCACCAGACAGATGGGGGAAGACAGGGAGCATGAAGTAGAAAATCCAAACCTGGACTCGCTCTTGGTTGAAGGACTCCAAGTAGAAGTGCTTTCATTTCTTTCCTTAATGCAGCCCTGATTCAGTATTATGACTCTGACTTGATGGCTGATGTGTTGAGTAGACACAATAGGTTCTCTATTGTTGTTTTGTTAAAACGACATGGCATCAAGCTGCCTTCTAAATACTCAGGCTTGTACCTGTCCATTAGGGCAACTATCATCCCTCATCAGAGACATTTATTTATGCAGTGGGCTGTGGTGAGGGCACAGACTCACACCTGGCCAAACTTTAGAGAATGCATAACTATGAATTGCTCGGACCTCAACAGGATGTCTGAATTACACCCTCCAAGGCTCAGGGACTACTCTGGAAGAGGGAGGCAGAGGTTGTAGATGATTTCTGTAAAAGGGTGTCCAGGACACCTTCATACACAGTGAGGAACTCATAAACCCCACCCCTCAGTGAGGGATTTTGTGCAGTTAATGTGTGGTGGGGAATGGGATGTCCTAAAATTTCTTGTATAATATTAGAGGGACCAGGCTTAATATTATACATCCCAGGGGCTCAGGAGAGAGAACTATGAACGGCAGGATTATTTTTTCAAATAGAATCACAAAGCTCTTAGTCCAGTCATTTATTCTTCCAAATCTTCTCCTTCATCCTCCTGTGCCCTGGGAGTCCCACTTACAAGCAGCAATCTTTTGGCAGTGCAAAGCCAGGCTTCCAGGGTCAAATGGAGGGGTAATAAGAATCACATAGAGGGGCAGTAATTGTTAATAATCATTTTCAACCCAAAAGGAAAGTGACTAATGGGGAAATGAATTAACTAAAGGCTAAATTCAGGTAACATCTAAGAAGAGGGATTTAATGTACTCAAGTATAATCTTAAACGTGATTGGTAGAAAATGTTAAGAATCTTTAAGTTGCTAGGTCAATGGGAGAAAATAAAACTCTCTTCTTTTTTCCTGTGGCTCCTATCTGTCCAAGCTATTTGCCATTTTTTTCTGCAGGGTGGGGGAAAGTGTGCTTGTTTGCTAGGCAACCTGTGATTCCTCTGGTGATAGTTAAAGGGAGATCTGGAATTAGAGGTAAGATTTAGGAAAGGAGGAAGTTAAGATTAATTGGCACATCTGCCAGGCCTTCTCAAATGGGTAGTCTGGATGCTTAAGTCTCTTCTTAGAGAGTACAGAGGTATCTCTGATAAGGTACTTTCCTCCATCTGGGGATGGACCTGGCTGTTGGAGACCGACTCTGGACAGCTGTGTCTTGAATTTTGTGTGACCTTCCTTACTTTATCAAACCTTGCAAAAACAGGTTCCTGGCCTAACCGCGGGCTGTACAACTTCCTGGAGTACGTGCTAATCAGCCAGCTGCAGGGGCCTGGGACCAAAGCAACCTCATCCTTCCTTAGGAATTTTCCATTCTTCTCTCCTTTTGCTTCCCCTGCTCCCCCTCCCTGCCTGAAGCCCTGCTTATAAGCCTCAATACCCAGTCAATAAAGGAGACCTTGACGCAACTCAGACTGACTCTGTCTTCCCTTATGCGCCTGGTCTCCTTTCTCTCTCGCCCCCATTGATCTTTCAGGAGGTGCCTCCTTGGGTCTCCCCAATAACCTGGCCCGCGGGACGGGTCACCTGGCCAGATGCGGCCAGTGATGATAATTACAGGGAAGCTTAAACTGGGGTTCTGGCTGTGCATAGCTGTCAGTGCAGGAGGTTATCTAAATATTCCTTTAGTAGAGGGGAAATGGTGCCCAATAAATGATTGAAAAGCTACGATAGCACACAAGAAACTCATAGCAGAAAATGGTTGATAATCAAAAGCCAAATATTAGCATGGCTTGTTGATCCTCAGCTTGACCTCTGGAAGGCCCTTGGCTTCTTCCAGGTGTTACCTTTGTCATCATCAGCTGAAATCCTACTTTGTATATTTTTGCAGCTTGTAGCATCAAACTAAAGAAAAGGAAATGCAGGTAAGCAACCACACTTGAACTCTATGGATGTTAAGGACAATATGGCACTTTGGGGGTGTTTTCACTTGTGTTTGAGCAGTTTGAATATGTAAACCTCAACAAGGATGATTTGTGACTTGGAAAATCCAGTGAAATGCATTGATGCCTGTTATGTCCAAAGAAAACTCCAGTTCCCAAAACTCCAAGGGCAGGCTCAGATATCCAGAAATGGGCTCAACTGGACTTTAGGAGGGTTTCTGGAAGGTAGATAGAAGTCAACATTCCTCAAAAACTTGTGAAGCTCTACCCAAAGGTGTCGTTTCTCTTATGACTGACAGTAGAGAAAATGGCTGCCTGTGGTGGGTATTACCATAATGAGGCACATGCTAGCCTCCAGGCTCCTTCAGTGTCACAAGTACTTGTTGTGCATTTCAAAGTCTATGCTAGTGTCCTAGGTCCTCTCCCCTCCTCCCCTACCCTAAACTCCCTCTAGTTCACAAGCATCCCTTCCCCATAGCTTCTCAGTCTCTTTATAAAACTCTCTCTCTGTCTTTGTGTCTCTGTCTCCTCCTGTCTCCATGTTCCTCTCCCTCTCTCTGTCTCCTCCTCTGTCTCTTTCTCTCTCTCTGCCTCTCTGAGCTGTTTCTGCTTCTATCATTAGCCAGGTCCAGTTGGCTGACTATGTTCAGCCAACATCTCCTTCTGCTTTGGACATTCCAGATGACTCTATCTGTTCTATCTCTAGTATCTATAATAAAAATCCTTCCCCTTAAACATATCACTGAGCGGTCAGGTGATCAGTTTGTACAATACCAAGAAACAGCTTAAAATATTTGCATAATGCATTTTAATGGGAAAATATTTCATACATATACAGAATTCTATATATTCTGTGTCTTCTTTCAGAAAATATTTAAGTTAACAATGTCTACTTTTTATAAATTCTTCCTGACAGAGTATCACTTGTTGTGTTCTTCTTTCAGAGAATTAATAATCAGCTTCAGCAGTAACTAAAGAAAAAAGAAGGGACTATCAGTTGCATCATCAAGAACATCACTGGTGACATCGTCAGGATCAGCAGTAGCAGTGGCATCATCAGTAGAATCTTATGCAGTGACATTAGTATCATTGTGTTTGAGAAAGTGTGAGAATGTGGAGCCTCATTTTGTTGGTTCTATTCTCAGATGTTGCTTCTTCTGGAGTGTTTGTTTCCAAGAAGATGCTATACTCGTAAGGCACAGTGTATGCACACAGAAAAACAGAAACTAATAAATATAAACAGTTACATTTCCCTGCTTAGCCATTCAGAAAACACAAGGTTCACATTGGGAGTGAAAGTAACTCCCTCATTCCAGAACAGGAGACAGCTGTGAACCTACCAGCTTTACTTGGGCACTTTTGTTGGACTAAACTGTCATTTTTATGTGATGTATTTTCAATATTATTGAAAAAAATGAATCAATTTTTTTCTGGTGCTAGGAAATGCCTAAAAGTTCTATATAAAGCCTGAAATTTATTAATCATACATACTAGTGCCAAAAAGAATTAGATTTCTAGTACAAAAATCTTCATCTATTTTAAACCATTTCTCACCTTGTCCAATGTTTTGGTTCCTGGGATCTCTTGAATGATTTCGTCTGCAGAATACTCCATTGATTAGGTATCTTATCCTCGTCATAATTGATACTAATAGTGCCAGGAACCACATTGCTGATATCAGGAACAGCAGCATGTCTTCTGCCAGAGGAGGAATAGATTTATTAGAGGTGTTCATTGTATAGCTGGTGTGGTCAGCTGTATTTACAGAATCAAAAATTTTGTTGCTATCCTGTGTAGGTTCTGGAGTGTCACATGGGACATGAACAAGAGAAGATTCCTGATCAGTAGTGAATCTACTACACTTGTGCTCTGCTCTAAGACAAGCTTCGAGAACTGGGTCAGTGTTTGAAAAGGGTCCATGGTGTCACCAGTGTGGTGACTAAGAGCAGACTCAGGGTCAGTATATGGTCTCCCCCTTGCATGCCCAGTGCAAATACCTAAAGTAATTGTGAGATCCAGAACAGTGTCCTGGGCTGAACGCCCATCATTTTGTGATCAACAGGGTCAACTCCATCTCCATCGCATGTAGATGTTAAATGGACACAAGGGTGGAGAACAGTTATATGGGGATCACAGGGTATAAGAAATAAAACTTCTGCCTTCTTTTCAACCTTTAAGGAAAATTTGAGACGTTAGTTTTCATTAATAATTTCACTGATTTTATTCATTTTAAGACTTATCTGTTAATGTCAGGGTCTTGATACATAGCCCCCAAATGTTTCTTTTCTTAGTCTAATTTTATCACAACAGCCATTGATATTCAGTACCTTCTGCTTCCTTTCTGTTTGTGTAAAAGGCCCAGAGTTTTGAGAAATCTTAAAGGGGACCTGCTCAGCTTTATGCCTTCTTTTCTTCTGCTCTTTATTACCTGACACTGTCATTCTTTGTATAATGGGAAGTTGTAAAAAGAAAAGTACAAAATGTGTCCTTTCCTGTCTTTATGACTGGGACTTTGCATTTTGGCCAGATTAAGAAGATGTGACAATGAGGAGCTTTGGGAACAAAAAGAACCTCTCTCTTCTGCACTGCATTAATGGTTTCCCCACGACCTTTCACAATTGCCCATTAGGTTCCTGGGACAGCAGAACAGTGAGGGTGATTTTGAAATGCATGAGCCAAATGTGTCACTACCCACAGCAGAGGGGAGCTGTGGAGCTGTAAGTAAGGATTCTGGGAGATGCCTGCCACATTCTTACTCCTTAATGATGACTATTGTTATACATGGAGGATAGCTATAATGGCCCACCCCAGCACCTCTCTGGAGGCTTGAATGAGAACAGCCCCCATGGGCTCATATATTTGAATGCTTGGCCACCAGTTGGTGGAACTATCTGGGGGAGGATTAGGAGGTGTGACCTTGTCAAAGGAGTTATGTCATTGTTGGTTCACCTTGAGGTTTCAGAAGACTTGTGCTATTTCCAGGGAGCTCTCTGTTTCTTGTGTAAGTCAGGTGTAGCTCTCAGCTGCTGCTCCAGCACCATGCCTGCCTGCCTGAACTATGGTGGTGATGGAACTGTATGCATCTCATTGGAATCATAAGCCCCACTCCAAACAAACCCTTCCTTCTAGGAGTTGCCTTGGGCATGGCAATAGAAAGTAATATAACCACCATCTAATTACAGTATGAGTGACATGAACAAAGACTGAAGGATATATTGGAGGCACTAAAGGGGTGTTACCCAGTGGATTATGCCAAAAACAGGTGAAACAATTCTACAATGTTGGCTTAGATAGCATACAAAGAAGACCAGTTGATTTAATCGGGTACATTTAGGAAGTATGAGTTTTGAAAATGTATTTGATGCTGCTTGGCAGATGGAAAACCTCACTGACTTTTATTCCACAACAAATAATGACTCCAGGGCTTTGTCATTCATGACATCTCAGTGACATGCCTAATTTAGCAGTCTACTTTTACCTTTTGGTATCAGGGTTGAGGAGGTATGTTCTACTTATGTGAAAAACTCACGCATTTGAAAACTTACCCAGCATCATCAACATAACACAGAGATGATTAAACAAAATAGCTTCAGAAGCATTATTGGTCCAAAAAAAGATGAGGAAATATACATCACACATGTGTCTAAACTGTTCAAATGAATCATGTGAATATTTTCGGTTCAGTGGTTTCATTGAGAATGACAACTTGAACCCATCAAAGCATGTGATACTTGTCACACTTAGACACATTTTCATATGTCACATGTTTCACTCATTGCTTCTTCCTCATTAACTAAGTATGCTTAAGCCAGTTACAAAAAGGGAATGCATAGGCCACATGGTACAAGGATAGTTTTCCAGGACACATGCCACAAGAAAAACAGAAACACTGAAAATGAGTGAGAAGACCCTAAAGATATTTTCCTGAACTGTTAGTTTTACAACAGGAGTACTAATGAGTGTATACAGACCATTTATTTATCAGAGCAGATAATTTCATATGATTCTAAAATTTATTTACCCATGGGGTATGTGCAGGCTTGTGTGCATGCAGTTATATGCTTGTTTGTGCAATGCTAGTGTGTGTGTGCATGTGTGTGTGTGTGTGTGTGTGTGCATGTGCGTGTGTACATATGTGAAGGCCAAAGTATAACCTACAGGAGGGGTTGTCTCCTTTATTAGGTGAGACAGGGTCTTTTATTGTTTCTGCTGATTTGTGTCTTCCACTCTGGCTAGCTTATAGGTTTCACAGCTATTCTACTCTCAGCCTCCTATATGGATAAAGGTGTGCTGGGATTGTGTACATGAGATGCTTGCTGTTAGTTATGGATCGGAACCTAGGTACTTAGGCTAGCAAGGAGAATACGCAGCTGGTGATGAAGTGAGTGTGTAGTTTTTCTTCTTGTGTGTATTAGTGCTAAAATATTTTCAGTCAAAGTATAAGTGAGAGGGCTAAGCTGATAAAGGCTTAATATAATATCACATACACATTGAGGCAGTGGTTGTAAACCTGAGAATACTGACCCATTTGGAAATCACGGGACTCTCCTTCAGAAAGGTCACCGAAGATTTTGAATACACACATACTGTCATTATGATTCATAACACTAGGAAATGAACAGTTATGAAGTAGCAACGAAAATAATTTTCTGTGCAGGGTCACCACAACATGAGGAAGTACATCAGATAGTCACAGCATTGGGAAGGATGAGAACTAGTGCCTTAGAAGGTGATTAGCTTGTGTGTTCCGAGAAGTGAGGGTATGAAGGAGGTGAAAAGATGACATTGGGTACATTACGTAATGATCTTTACATGGGTTTTGTTTCAACATATCCATTGTGGTCAAACAGTTTGCTGGCAAATGTGTTCTTTGGGTTTGATCCAAGGTCATTATGCCTGCAAGCAGAGTGATCTGTTGGCACTATGTGTCGGTGTGGTATTTTTGTTTGTTTGTTGTCATTCTTTGATGTGCGTATAAGCGTGTATATTAATGCTAAAATATTTTCAGTCAAAATATAAATGACAGGGCTAGCAAGAAGGCTAAGCTGATAAAGGCACTTGGCGGCATGACTGACAACATGAAATTGATCCCTGAGATTGAAATGGTGAAAAAAAGAACTGACTCAGAGGGTCACAGCCTTAGGAAGGTTGAGAACTAGTGCCAGGGAGGTGATTAGCTTCCGTAGCTAATACATTGTAGGCCCATTGAGAGGGCTAATCTGATAAAGGCACTTGCCAGCATGACTGACAAGTCCAATTTGATCCCTGAGACTGAAATGGTGAGAGGAGAGATCCGACTCCTATAAATTATCCTTGGACCTCTACACTTCTGCTGTGGCACACAGGTTTCTTGCCTTCCCCCATGCACCAAATAAATTGAGAACAGGGTAGCCTTGAACTCACAGAAACCAGCTTGCCTCTGCATCATGAGTACAGGGATTAGAGTGCTGTGGATATCTTTCTGTATAAATAAAACACTGGTTGGCCAGTGGAAAGGCAGGAAGTAGACGGGACAAAGAGAAAGGAGAATTCTGGGAAGTGGAAGGGTGAGTGAGGTAGACACTGCCAGCCACCGCCAAGACAAGCAGCATTTGAAGATGCCAGTAAGCCACTAGCCACGTGGCGAGGTATATATTATAGAAATGGGTTAATTTAAGATGTAAGAACAGTTAGCAAGAAGCCTGCCACTGCCATACAGTTTAAATAATATAAGCATCTGTGTGTTTATTTTATGAGTAGGTATCGGACTGCCTGAGCTTGGTGGAGCCTGGAGAGAAAACTCTCCAGCTACATTAGAGGAATGTACAAACAAGCAGAGCCTCCTATTTATGTTTTTCCTGCCTATAAGTTCTCTGCATTTCAATGGGTCAAACTGAGAGGGTGATGAGGCCTAGGGTCCAAAATCTTAGGAAACACGCTGAGGCTGACTCATTATTTCTACTAATGATATCTTGGCCTATGCTTATGATCAGGTGCATAACAAACATATTCATTTTGGGGTCTGGAAAGAAAACTCAGCAGTGTATAGCACTTCTTGCTCTGACAGAGGCCCTTGAACTAGCAGAGGCCCTGGGTTTGACTCAGAGCACCCACATCTTGGCTGACAAACATCCAGTTTCAGGGAATCCAAAGCACTCCTGGATGTCCGTGGGCAGGCCACACACAGAGTGCACAGAAAGAATGCATGCAAAACATTTCGACCCCTAAAATAAATCCACTGAAGACATACAAGTATGTTGGGTAAGTTCCTGTTGACATCAGCTACTGCATGATTCTCTAATATTTATTCTCTTCATTTGTTGTGTTCTTGTCTCTCAGATGCAAGTCGCTCACTTTCTGATTTTTGTCTCCATAGTCTAATTTACTCTCACACACCCATGAAAACAGTGGTTCTCAACAGGTGGGTAGTGACTCATTGGGAATCCTAGGACTGTCTTTCACAGAGGTCACCTAACACCTTCTGAAAACATAGATATTGACATTATAATCATAACACTCCCAAAATGACAGTTATGAAGTAGCAAGGAAAATAATTTTCTGTGCAGAGTCATCACAACATGAGGAAGTGCATCAGATGGTCACAGCCTGAGGAAGGTTGAGAACTAGTGCCTTAGAAGGTGATTAGCTTGTGTGTTCCCAGAAGGGAGGGTAAGAAGAAGGTGAAGGCATGGGCCAGGCTGGGTTCCTCTTCTCTGACACTATTTGCAATACTGCAGACATAGGAACACAGAGGCATCGTTCCTCTCACAAGCAAATATGTTACACGTCAAATTAGTGGGAATTACCAGTAAATATATTTCTTTTTCTTTGCAGCTATCAATTATTACCTCATCTAGGGAAGACAGGTCAATCTCACACTGGATGGTATTAACAGTGGAGACCTCACTTCCGGGGACAATCTCTTCATCACTCTTCTGCAAAAGAAAGGTAGAGGAGGAACTTTCTCAGTTAAGGAAATGAATTCTTTTGTTTGGTGTGTATGTGAAGTGTGTGTGAGCCCCCAAACCTTTATTTGCTTGATTTTCAAATGAAGCCATCTTCTGAAACAAAATGGGCGGCGCTGTGTTCCTTTAAATTATGCATACCAAGATTAAAGCAGACCAGCAGAAAAGTGTTTTACTCAGTTTCATTGAGTCCTCTTGAGTTCTGGCATGTGATAGGTGGATCTGAGTTTCATTGCTGGAAGTACAACGAGGATGATTTTCAATGATCTTTCCCTGAGTTTTGCTTCCACATATGGGTTGTAGTCAAGCAGTTTGCTGGCAATTGTGTTTTCTGGGATGGATCCCAGGTCATCATGCCTGCAAGTAGAGTGATCTGCTGGCACTGGAGTGTTTGTGTGTGGTTTCATTTTCGTTTGTTACTTTTTTTTTTTTGGTATGTGAGCATGTGTGTGTGTGTATGTGTGTGTATATTAATGCTAATATATTTTCAGTGAAAGCATACATGAGAGGGCCACTGAGAGGGCTAATCTGATAAATGCACTTGCCAGCATGTCTGACAACTCCAATTTGATCCCTCAGACTTAAATGGTGAGATGACAGAACCGACTCCTATAAATTATCCTTGGACCTCCACAGGTCTCCTGTGGCATTCATTTTCTTGCCTTCCCCCTTGCACCAAATAAATTGAGACCATAGTGTCCTTGAACTCAAGAGTCCAGCTTCCTCTGCATCATGAGTGCAGGGATTAGAAGAGTGTACCAACATGCCCAGAATCCTATTCATGTTCTTCCTGCCTATAAGTTCTTTGCTTTTCAATGTGTCAAACTGGGAGCCTGATGAGGCCTAGTGTCCAGGAAGTTAGCAAACAGCCTGAGGCTGGCTAATAATTTCTACTAATGATATCTTGGCCTATGCTTATGGTCATGTGTATAACAAACATATTCATTCTGGGGTCTACAAAGATGATTCAGCAGGGTATACCACTTTTTGCTCTGGCAGAGAACCTGGGTTTGATTCAGAGCAACCATCGTAGGAAAAACGGTCTGGCTAGAGAAACCCACCCTGACCCCGGAGCCCAGAATTAGGGAAGGATGGGTCAGATAAAGCCAGTGAGAGAAACACAGTTCATCTCAGATCAGAGCCATCTCTGCTCCTGTCCACCTGACTTGTGAAGTCAACCAATCACAGAACAGGACAGCAGAATCCTGGCCCTAGGGCCCAGGACCAGGGAAAGAAACACAGCCTGTGTTTGGGGCCTGAGTCAGAGAAATGAACACTTTATCTCCAAACCCAGAACCCAGGAAATATGCCCTGACTCTGAGACCAGTACCAAAATAACACTCTTGGCCCCTAGAATCAGAGTCAGTGAAAGAAATGTGCCCTGGCCTTAGAGGTAGTGTCAAAAAAGAAAGGATAGTGAAAGAAACACAGTTTGGCCCTGAAATCAGGGTCATCTCTGCCCCTTGCTCACAATACTGGCCAATCCCTGGGCAGAAAATAAACTAACCAATCACAGTTGACTCTGCCCCCTAGACATCCTATATAAACCACCCTTCCCGGTGAGTTGAGAGCTGTTCTCTCCATCCTGCGGGAGGCGGTTACTCTCCTAGACTCCTCCTTCCCAAACAAACCTCTTTCTCAAAAGAGTATTGGGTGAAGACCTTCATTGACTGGTGAACAGAAGAACCTTCCTGGGATGTCTTATAGTGGACTGAGCAAGGGGGAGCTGAATAGAGGAACCTTGCTAAGACGTCCCATAGTGGACTGAGCAAGGGGGAGCTGAGCAGAAGAACCTTGCTGGGACGTCCCATAGTGGACTGAGCAAGAGAGAGCTGTTAACACTTAGCCTGAGACTGTAGCTCTCCAGGATAGGAGCAGGATTACTGTGTCCTGCGGGGAGACCATCCCCCATCACACCAGGTATATCCTGACTTTCCCTAAGAGTCAGGACACCCTTCCTTGCTGAAGCAGTTCCAGGCCTGACTCTCCAGTGAGGTCAGAAATACTTCCTTTCCAAGGGTGGGCTTTTTCTTTGCAGTATCAGCCATCAGAGCTGTGCTAAACAGCTTCAGGTATCCAGGACACCTTCAGGACAGAGCTCTTGTTCTAAGTAGCTCGAGGTGTCCAGGATACCTCATCCTCTAGGGCTGAACTGTTTCCAGTTCAGCCATCACAGCTGTGCTAAACCCCTTCAAGTGTCCAGGACACATTCAGGACAGAGTTCTTGTGTTGCTAGAGTATTCCTGCCTGGCCCACAGTCAGGACAAATCTCTCTCACCCGCCAGTCCCAAGCTGCTTAAACCCGATCAAATAAACACAGAGACTTATATTAGTTACAAACTGTATGGCCGTGGCAGGCTTCTTGCTAACTGTTCTTACAGCTTAAATTAATCCATTTCTATTAATCTATACCTTGCCACGTGGCTTGTGGCTTACCGGTACTTTACATCTTCCTTATCCTGATGGCGGCTGGCAGTGTCTCCTCACTCAGCCTTCCACTTCCCAGCTCTATTCTCCTCCTTGTCCCGCCTATACTTCCTGCCTGGCCACGGGCCAATCAGTGATTTATTTATTGAACAATCAGCAACACATTTGACATACAGACCATCCCACAGTATTCTTGTTCTAAGTAGCTCAAGGTGTCTGGGATACCTCAACCTCTACTGCTGAACTGTCTCCAGTTCAGCCATCACAGTTGTGCTAAACAGCCTCAGGTGTCCAGGACACCTTCGGAGCAGAGCTCTTGTTCTAAGTAACTCCAGGTGTCAGGGATACCTCCCCCTCTAGGGTTGAACTGTCTCCTTGCAGTTTCAGCCATCAATTTACTAACAGTTTAGTGCTGAAACCTGGGACACCAAACCCACAGTTTTTGCAGTTTACTTACACCCACATCTTGGCTGACGACCATCTGGAACTGCAAATCCTGGGGATCCAAAGCCCTCTTGGATGTCTGTGGCCAGCCCACACACAAGGTACACAGAAAGAATGCATGCAAAACATTTAAATACCTAAAATAATCAATTGAAGACATAAAGTAAGTTGGGTACATTTCTGTTGACATTAGCTACTGCATGATTCTCTAATATTTATTCTCTTCATTTGTTGTGTTCTTGTCTCTCTGATGCAAGTAGCTCACTTTCTGATTTTTGTCTCCATAGTCTAATTTACTCTCACACACCCATGAAAACAGTGGTTGTCACCCTGTGGGTAGTGACTCATTTGGGAATCCTAGGACTGTCTTTCACAGAGGTCACCTAACACCTTCTGAAAACATAGATATTGACCTTATAATTCATAACACGCCCAAAATGACAGTTATGAAGTAGCAAGGAAAATAATTTTCTGTGCAGTCACCACAACATGAGGCAGTTCATCAGATCGTCACAGCCTGAGGCAGGTTGAGAACTAGTGCCTTAGAAGGTGATTAGCTTGTGTTTTCCCAGAAGGGAGGGTATGAAGGAGGTAGAGGCATGGGCCAGGCTGGGTTCCTCTTCTCTGACACTATTTGCAATACTGCAGACATAGGAACACAGAGGCATAGTTCCTCTCACAAGCAAATATGTTACACGTCAAATTAGTGGGAATTACTAGTAAATATATTTCTTTTCCTTTGCAGCTATCAGTTATTACCTCGTCATAAGAAGACAGGTCCATTGCACTTTTGATCTTCTTTAAGTGGAGATCTCAGTACCAGGAGAAAAGCTGTGTTTCACTTTCCTGCAATGGAAAGTTAGAGGATGAACTTTCTTGGTTTTGGAAATTAATTCTTAGGTTTGGTGTGTATGTGAAGTGTGTGTGAGCCCAAAACCATTATTTGTTTGATTTTCAAATGAAGCTGTCTTCTCAAACAAAATAGGCTGTGCTGTGTCCCTTTAAACTGTTTATACCAAGAATAAAAACAGACTTGGAGAAAAGTGTTTTACTCTGAACACTTTCATTGAGACTGCTTGAGCTTTGGCATATGATAGGTGGATCAGAGTCTCATTGCTGGAAGAAGATTGGGGATGATGTTCAATGATCTTTCCCTGGGTTTTGCTTAAGCATGTGGGTTGTAGTCAAGCAGTTTGCTGGCAATTGTGTTTTCTGGGATGGATCCCAGGTCATCATGCCTGCAAGCAGAGTGATCTGCTGGCACTGGAGTGTTTGTGTGTGCTTTTATTTTCATTTGTTTGTTTTTCTTTTATTGGTGTGTGGGCAAGTGTGTGTGTTTATGTGTGTGTATATTAATGCTAATATATTTTCAGTCAAAGCATACATCAGAGGACCACTGAGAGGACTAATCTGATAAAGGCTCTTGCCAGCATAACTGAAACAATTTGAACCCTGAGACTGAAATGGTGAGAGGAGAGAACCGACTCCTATAAATTGTCCTTGGACCTCTACACTTCTGCTGTGGCACCCATGTTTCTTGCCTTCCCCCACGCACGAAATAAATTGAGACCAGGATGTCCTTGAACTCACAGAGACCAGCCGGCCTCTGCTTCATGAGTGCAGGGATTAGAGGAGTGTACCAACATGTCCAGCCTCCTATTCATGTTCTTCCAGCCTATAAGTTCTCTGTATTTCAAAGTGTCAAACTGGCAGGCAGATGAGGCCTAGGCTCCAGGATATCAGCAAACACAGTGAGGCTGGCTAATAATTTCTACTAATGACTACTTGGCCTATGCTTATGATCATGTGCATAACAAACATATTTCATTCTGGGGTCTAGAAAGATGACTCAGCAGTGTATACCACTTTTTGCTCTGGTAGAGGACCTGGGTTTGATTCACAGGACCCACATCTTGGCTGACAACCATCTGGAACTGCAATTCCAGGGGACTCAAAGCCCTCTTGGATGTCTGTGGCCAGCCCAAACACAAGGTAACAGAAAGAATGAATGCAAAACATTTAAACACCTCAAATAAGTCAATTCAAAACATACAAGTGTGTTGGGTACATTCATGTTGATATTAGCTACTCCATGAGTATACTATCTGGTAATGACATTTCATTGTCATGATTGCTCAAAAGCAATTAAAGTAGAATGAGTGATCAAAGAGACAACATGATTTTCAAAAACTATGTTGAACACAGCATTTTAAAGGAAAATATATAAGAAACAATGAAAATACTGAAATGATTACAAATTTTACTGTTAAAAACAATTAAAGTTTAAACTTTTCAAAGTAAAAACATTAAAATGGTTTCCTTAACTAGTCGAAAATCCCCAATCAAATCAGATTATGATTGAAGAACTGTTGTTTTTAAATGGGAAATTGAGTCCTGAGGCACACTGTTGTCTTTTGTTTTGGTTGGAATAGTCCCTCTTCCAGCTCACACTCATTCTGTGCCTCTGAGTTGAAGCCAATATTCCTCCTATTATTTTAGTATTCTTTACTTAAGTGATTGTCACTCTCAAGAACAGCACTAACATTGTAAAAAAGAAGAAACAGTACCTATTGGACTCAACCTCCAAATGTGCATTTGCACCGTTCTGCATTAAAAACTGTGCCATCTGGTGTTTTCCTTCAAATAAGGCAAGTTTATATGATGTCAACTCACACTGTAAAGAAAAAAATTACACTTTATAAATCTACATGCTTCTCAACTGAAAATTAATCACAGATTCTGCAAACAATGAGTCACAAAGGAGAGATTTTCTTTATCCCTTGCTGCAGGTTCACACACACAGAGCTGAACCCTTCCTTTTGACATACCACTGCCCTGTCCAACATTGCCTGTGAGCATAACTCCTCACTAGAACGCTCCAAAAACACTAACTGCTTCCAAGATTCTTAGCTCCATGGAGGTGCGTCTCCATTGCCCCAACATTATCATGTGGCATCTAGATTTGGTGTGTCTTTGTTCAATGAGTGAGCTCAAGTGGCCCCTCTGGAGCAGTTTCTCAATCTGTTTTTCCAAACTATTTCTTCCCTAAACTGAGAATTATTATCTCCCAAACTGAATAGCATTCCCTAAGTCCATAGAAAATTTGAACAAGTTAAATAAAAAAAAAATGTCTTCTTGGTAGGTTTTCTTCAATGATCACATTTGCCTGTGTGCCTGTAACAGTTCTCATTTTCCACTCCAGCCTTATCTCTGAGAGACAAACCACATCAGTAACTTCTTCATTGCAACAGACTTCTGTTAATTCTACAGACATTTATCTTTAAAATTAAATCATTTTTATTGTTTGTGTGTATGTGAAGTGTGGGAGGGGAACAAATCTTTTATTTAATTTTAAAATTAAGCCCAATTCTGAAACAAAATGGGCTGTGCTGTGTTCCTTTAAACTATGTATAAAAATGTAAAAAACATATTTGGAGAAAAATGATTTACCCTGACCAGATTCATTGAGACTGCTTGAATTTTGGAATGTGATTGGTGGATCTGAGTGTCATTGCTGGAAGTACATTGGGGATGATGTTGAATGGTCTTTACCTCAGTTTTTGCTTCAAAATCTGCATTGTAGTCAAGCAGTTTGCTGGCAATTGTTGTGTTGTCCCTGGAAATGGCATGGTGCAGGGCTGTATTCCCACTTAAATCCCTCAGGTGGGGATTAGCACCCTGAATCAATAATATAGTTACTCATTCTTCATTGTCCCTCTGTGTGGCCTGTTGGTACTGTATAAAGAAAGAGATCTTCCAAGAAAGTCAGATAAATATTTCTAAAATTGCATTGAATAGTTATACTTAGATCAGAGAAATTGCTTAGATTATGAATATTTTCCCTCTTTTTTTGAGACAGGGTCTTCTTAAGTATCCCAGTCTTACCTAAATTCATAATCTCCCCACCAAAGCTTTCCAAGTGATAGAATTTCGGAGTGTGCCACTACACCTAGATATTGAAGTATCTCATCAGTACTAGTTGGTTGTTGTTATAGTGAGGGAGGTTGCTTGTTCATTTGTTTTGCTAATTTGACACAGGCTGAAGACTCCTGGAAAGAGGGATCCTCACTTGAGGAATTGCCTCTATCAGACCAGACTGTGGGAAAGTCTGTGGAGCATTTTCTTGATTGAGGCTGATGTGGGAGGGCACCGCTTCCTAGAGGTGGTTGCACAACTTGGCAGGTAGTCCAGAGTAGTATAAGAAAGCTGCAAGCCTTGGAAAAAGCCATGGAAAAGCAGCATTGGCCCCATGATCTCTGCTACAGTTCCTGCCTCTGGTTCCTGATTTGATTCCTGCCTCTTGTTCCTGATTTGAGCTCCTGCCCAGGTTTCCCTTCGTGATGGACTGTGATGTGGAATTGTGGGCCAAATAAACATTTTCTTTTCCGAGTTGGTTTTGGTCAGTGTTTTATCATAGCAACAAAAAACCAAACAAAGACAAGAACTAATCCAATTCATACCAAAACTGCTGTCCAATAGCTACCTTAATCAAGGGTGTACAGTCTTCATCATCCTGGACATCAATAGAGGCCTTTTTTGATAATGACAATGCTACCACGTCTGGATGATTGTATGTACATTCGTAATGGAGTGATGTCTAAAAATTGAAAGGACATTTTAGGAAATTACAGATTACCATATAGAGGCACATTCAACTGTAAATACTAGATAGCAAACTTCATTTCCTTCTGATGTAAGAGAAGTTACTGGAATTTTATTATTTACTTATTTCTCTACTCAAGTGTTCATTTGCTGTGCTAGGGATATAGTGCATGGCCGCCCCCATTTAAGGTAAGTGCTCTATCACAAGGTTCATCCTTCCTCAGAGCAGCCCATCTGCACAACAGAACACCCAACAGACCGAATTCAGCATGGATTTAAATCCTACTCTAATTGCTGTTATAAACTAGTTATATATTATATATAGTAGTATTCAGTAGGTAGGACTGTAGGCCAGTGCCACTGTGCCTACCTTATTCTTTATTTTACATTTTAGCATTGCTGACATCTCTGCCACTTATAATTCATGATATTTTATGACGATAATTGGCAATATTATACGTTATATAGTAGGCCTTCTATGCGCTCCATAACTCAATTTCCCCATGCACAGTAATGGGGAATCAACACTGTAGCTATCTTACATTGTGCTACTGTGATGCTTCAGTTCACATCTTCAAGAGCATGGACAAGTGCTTCCAGCACCTGACAGTCAGTGTTTGGTGGACACAATAATGATTAGTCTTCCTACTAATAACAAACACAACATTCCAATAAAGAGAAATAACAGAATTCTACCTACTCTGAAGACACAATTTTTTATTCAAATATGTTTACAATATTTTAAAACTATATTCCCCAAGATGGCCTTGAACTTGGTAATCCTCCCAGTAAGTAGGATTGCAGGTCAGTGCCACTGTGCCTACCTTACTCTTTATTTCACATTTTCCATTGCTAAAATTTCTGCCATGATATTTTATGACTATAATTGGCAATATTTTTAACTTTGCTGCTATACAAAATAGAAGGTTATCATGCAGTCCACTGTTCCTTATATAAAATGAAATATGATAGAATCCACAGGCCCATGGCAATTCTACAGGTCACTTGTATCTATGTAAATTTTAGCTCTTAACACTATGAAAGGCAAACAAGTTGAAAATAGCAGTAACAACAAACAAAAATCTAAATTCTCAGCCATCAATACTTTGATATTTTTCATTTCTCAATGCCTAAAAATAATATTTTTATATTTGCTGCCAACAGGGACACAGCCTAGTCCTCAGACAATAGACAGAGTGTCCCTGATAATCCAGACACCATATGGTAGCAAAGCAAGCCATAGTGCTTTGCCTTGCACCCCCAATGTGTTCATCACACCAAAATTGGGTAAATATCTCTATAAGGAGATAATCCACTGCATCATAGCTCCCTTGCTTTGATTTTCAAAAAGCTTTAAGCCAAAAGAAAATCAGGATTCAAATGAGCATCGGTCTTTGTATTTAATATTTAAAGTTACAGAATGTAAGGAAAGCTGACTGGGCAGATAAACATAAACATTTTAAGAATGAGAGGGTCTTGAGAGATAGTAGAATGTGTATGCTGTATAGGAGATATCTAAGTTCCATGTGGGGAATAAATGGATTGACAGAATGGATGAATACAGTTGGAAAATTCAGTGTTTTTAAAGAATGTGTTTGTTAAGCAAAGAATATTTTGAAAATATAATTTATTGTTCTATTATTTGTATAAAGCTCACATTTAGAAGACTAAGTAACCACTCAGAACTACAGAGATTATCAAGAATCATATGGGCTATGGAAAATCTACTGTTGAGTGTCCCTGGCTCCCCTTTAGAACATAGTGGGAAATAAGAAATAGAAAACAAGAGCTGGGGGTGCAAGCCTGAGGGCCTGAGTTCAGAACCCCAGCACCTTGAAAATCTAGTGCTGGGGATGTGGATACAGGAGGCTCCCCAAAGCTTGCTTGCCTGCAAGTCTAGCTGAATCAGTATACTGCAAGACAATAAGTCACACCTAGTGGGGATTTGGGTGACAGAACCCGCCTCAAAAAATGAGGTGTAGGAACCACAAGGTGGTTCATCAGGTGGTGGGACCTGCCAGCAGACCTGATGGCCTGAGTTCAACCCTCAGAACCCACAATATGGCCGAACACAACTCTCAAATATAGCTTTCTTCTGACCTTCACACACTTACCTGCAGGTGTGTGGGGTGCGTGTGCACACACACATACCATTTTTTTAATGAGATGAAAAGCAATTGAGGAAGATAATGTCAACCTGTAGCCTTTGTATGTACCAACACACACACACACACAAACAACAAGGGGCCAGAGTCATAGTTCCCACTGAAAATTTCCTTATATGATCCCTCAGCAAACATGGATCCCATTGATGTAAGATTTCTTGGTGATTCTTTTTTTGGAGGCTTAAAGTTGACATTTTATGTGAAAATTTATCTCATGTTACAATTGTCTGTGTTGTATATATCATAGTATTAAAAATATATCCATTAAGGGCTGGAGAGATGACTTGGTGTTTACAAGCTCTAGTTTTGCTTGTAGAAGACCTGGGTTTGATTTCTAGCACCAACAACTGTCCGTAATTTCCGTTCCAGGAGATCCAACACCTTCTGATACACGTGGTGCATTGGAAATACATGCAGGCAAAACAGTCATATACATAAATGTAAAAATTTTTTAAGTATACACATAAAAATAAAATATATGTAGTTTCATAAGCTAAATCACTTTAAAGCGCCCAATAAAGTGCTCTAAAAGAGACAATGTAAAAGGATTTGTAAACTAACTGAAGTTCTTTGTTTTGCTTCTCTTAAAAAAGGCAGAGGAGCTGCCCTTCCGAGGTATGCAGGTCCCAGATGCCTAGAAGCCTAGAGCAGGCACAAACCCCACTGGGCTCAGTGAAAGAAGAGCCTAAGCATGACCTCTCCCCTCCCTCAGGTTACAGTCCCGGAAGGTGTGTTTCTCCTTAGTGGCCCTGGCTGTCACCAACAGTTGCTGTCTCTCCTGACCCTCTCCCCTCCCCAGGTCCCATTACCTGCTCCTTGTGTCCTGGCCATTCACGTGGTATAAATGGCAGTTGATCAGTCGTTCTATTGAAGCCAAGTCCCCGCGCTGGCCGCCCTTTGTACCTTCCCCACTGGGTCATACCCGATCAAGGAGAGGACAAATTTCTGTTGTCGTTTGCACCCATGACCCAGGCATGAGGGCCACAGGCAGGTATACCAGCGAGCCCGCTTTGGGACTTGAATACTAAGGGCATCTGGGTCGACATCTTCCTGCATGTTCAGCCTTAAGGCTGCGCAGGACCTCCCTGCTTCCCCTCCCCCCACTTACCCACCTGCACCCTCCCAAACCCTACAGTAAAAAACAGAACACTGGTAGACTAAAAATTCAAAACATTGGTAAATTCTCGCCACTGACGCACAGGACCGTCCTGCTACCGCAGATCCTTGTGAGCCAAACTTGTCAGTGTGAGCCAAACTCTGCTTTACCCTTAGCAACACAGCTACCCTGGCACACAATGGTGCTCAGCAGCTATGAACCCTGTGCGCGTGCTCTGCGCATGCCCATATCAGACTCCAGTGACAAAAGCCTACCATGCTCAGCGCCTGTGCAAAGCACTGTCAATTGGAATTTTGGAGTAGAGCTACCTGCAGGGCCTCCAAAGCAAAACACTGGGGGAGTTGGGTAATGGGGCAGGTCCTTACAGTCCTGCAGCCATGAGAAAATACCTCCCTAAGACTTGCCTGATGGAGATAGAAAAAAAAATCCATCCTGGGTGGGCCAACCCAGACCCAAAAAGACAAATACTGCTTTTTGGTTTTTGTTTTTTTTCTTTCTTTAAAGGTTCTGATATGGGAACTACAATCTGAATAACCACAGAGGTTTGGTACCTGGTAAGGGACCAGAAGGGAGGAGAGTATCTCTCAAGGAAGGGGAAAGTCTATAGTGTTATGAAGATATACATGAACACTAGATTAGGAGGGTTTAATTAGAGGAGGATGGGAGAGAAAGGTAAAGGAGGGAATATGGGCAGGGACAATCAACACTGCAGACCCTTTGAAAAACTATATGGAAACTGACTACCCCAGAAGCTTCCTATGCATATGTGAAAGGAATCAAAACGGGCTCAAAACATAACAGGTTTGACAAGGCTCCAATTAGACATCTTATGCCACTATCTTAAACCCCTGTGCCAGGAACAGGGTACAGTGTTGCTAGAGATTTTCTGCCTGGCCCACAGTCAGGGCAAATCTCTCTCACCCGCCAGTCCCAAGCCGCTCAAACCCGATCAAGTAAACACAGAGACTTATTTTGGTTACAAACTGTATGGCCGTGGCAGGCTTCTTGCTAACTGTTCTTACAGCTTAAATTAATCCATTTCTATTAATCTATACCTTGCCACGTGGCTTGTGGCTTACCGGTACTTTACATCTTCCTTGTCCTGATGGCGGCTGGCAGTGTCTACCTCACCCAGCCTTCCACTTCCCAGCTCTATTCTCCTCCTTGTCCCGCCTATACTTCCTGCCTGGCCACGGGCCAATCAGTGATTTATTTATTGACCAATCAGCAACACATTTGACATACAGACCATCCCACAGCACCTCCCCTTTTCTTTTCTTAAAAAGGAAGGTTTTAACCTTTACACATCTCCAAAGTCAGCTTGGTATATTTGGGAATTTGGGCGTATCTTCTCTTACTACTTCCTGCTGGAGGGGGACGCTGTATCTTCTGGGGAAACAAAGAAAATTTTAGGATCATGGAGTAGTCCATGAGGCTGTATCATCTGAGCCAGTTGCCTTGAAACGGTTCTGGATGTTGGATCATCTGGGCCATGGTGTCATCGGAGACCTTTCAGGTGGTCTTGGCTGGTCAAACCTGATGTGTCTTAATCTGGAACAAATCCATAGCCTCTTGCTTTCTGTGGAAACAAAAGAGACTCTTTTCCAAAGCAACATATCCTTACATCCAAATTTTGAAGTCAAAGTATCTTTAAAATATACATACTGGTTTAACTCAGCTTTCTTTACAATCAAATATCTCTCTGTAGTTAAGAATCCCAAAGACAACACAATCCAGACTCTCTGTGTAATAGTCATCTCTACGTGGCTTATTTTTTATATTAATTTTACTGTCTCTTTAAAGACTTTATTTTTTAAAACCATGTATTTGTTTCTATACTGTATATATCACCTTTTTTTTTGTCTCTTTTAAGCCTACGTATATTTTACACACATTTTAAACTATTACATCTGAATCTGTCTTATTGTGAATCTATTGCTTTAAGCTGCAGCAGCTGTGGCTGCTGGCTCCGCCCACCTCAGCTTCCTAACATGGCGTGGTACTTTACCACCAGCTCTGGGAGCTATCGTGGGTCTATGCTTTTATCCAAGCAGCGTGTAGCCCAAAATACCATGATTACAGGCTTGTGTCACTATGTTTGGCTAGAATCAGTAGTCCTTTGTTTCATGTCCTGTCTGTCCATTTTGTCAGCAGTTGATTCAAGGATACTTTGTTGTCCAGTGGCTAACTTTTGCCACAATGAAAGTTAACTCCATATGCAGTTTCTTCAATGCCCATATTTTCTCTGAAGTAGATTGGTACTGCCAGGAGCCGACATGTCTCATAATCATAACAAAAAAGAAAAATTTTCTAAGTTATTAAAACATTTTAAATGCCATATCCTGTAGATCTCTGAAGGGTTTGAAGATGACCTGTCTAAAATATATCTGCTCAATTTTTAAAACATATCTAATATGACTACAAGTTCTATTGTAATGTCTAACTACTAACTTTCATTTCTTTATATCCTAATAGTTGGTAATAATAACATTCAAGGATCAGAAAATTGCATTGTTAAATGAATGGTATAAGTACAATTAGAGATATACATATAGCATTTTCTAACAATATCAATTTCAATATATATAATTTGTATACAATATAAAACAATCCAATCCAATGTATTTAAAACTAGTAATTGTCTTTTTCTTCTTCTTTCTTTCTCTTTTTTTTTTTTAAAACAAGAACCTTAAATCTAATCTCTGTTGCTTAGCCTTTTTCCTAACCCTTGACAACAACTTGTAACCAACTCCCCTAAACAATGAAAATTATCCCAGACCCAAAACCCATTAAAAAGACCAAAAAACCACCCGCCCCACAGTACAGCCTGTTGAGTCCTTAACCAAAGGGACCCACAGAAACCCCCAAATAGCACAGGGTATTTCCAAGGCTGTTGGTGGCTCTGCACAACCTGATGTTAAGGTCTTGTTTCTGAAATTAACACTTCTGTCATTGGACACGGAGAAGTTCAGCTGACATCTAACTAGATTCTTTACATACTAACCAGAGTTCATGGTACTGGAAGGCAGTCTGTACTGGAGAGAAAGGTAATCCTCAATATCTCTCAGCTACAAACCCTGTGACCCACAACAGCACCCACATGGAGCTCACAACCATGTGTAAATGCAGTTCTAGGGAATCCACCACCCTCTTGTATCTTCACAGGCACCAGACATGCACACAGTGTACAATATGCATGCAGGCAAAACATAGTACACATGAAATAAATGTAATCTTTAAATAATAATGTAATACACTCATCTAGTAAGTCCACTCTATTAAAGTATACAATCCAGTAGGGTTTTCTTAGTATGTTCTTAAAAGTATGCAATCATCACCCTATTTGATTTTAAAACATTTTTGTCATTGGAGAAGAAACCATTTATTCACTAGTAGTTACTCTTCATTCCTCCAGACCCCACCCCCTATCAGCTACCAATCTAACTTTGTGCTTCAGGTTTCTCATTCTGGGTGTTTAATAGAAATTAAACCAGCTAATAGAGAACTGTCCCATTCTTCTGTCATTTCACTTCTTTCACTGAGTTCAATGTCTGTAATGTTCATTCATGTTACAGGATGTAGCAGTACTGTAACCCTTTTCATGGCTAGATACTTGACCATTGTATTAACACAGCACCCTGTGTTTATCCATTCATCAAGCAGTAGGTATTTGGGGTTTCTACCTTTTCTCTATTATAAATGCTGTGCATACTCTGGTGCTAGTGGCTGCATCATTTTATAGCTACAGTTCCAGCAGTTATGTAGCAGGTTCCTGTACCTTGGTTCCTTCACTCTCTCTTATGAGCCCCAGCACCTGTACATGCTAGACAAGTGCTCTGCCCCTGACCTAGATCCTCAGCATGCAACATGTACATTTCAATTTTTCTTTTTTTCCCATTATTTTACAATGATTACATGTTGAAGTGACAAATTCAAAATGAAAGTAAAATACAAGCAAAATTAATTTCACTTGCTTAGTTTTACACTTAAGGTAATTTATAAAGATATTCAAAATTCAGAAGATGCAGCCAGAAGTGGTGATACATTTCCTATAATCCTAGCACTCAGTGGGTAGAGGAGGAGCATCTGTTCAAGGCCATTTTCACTTAAATGAGACCAGCCAGGGACACACGAGATCTTGCCTTAAAAATCAAAACAATTACAACAACAAAAACAAAAACAAACAAAAACAAAAAACCCACAAATTAATCCCCCCATTGAGCATATAGTTGACTTTATATCTCTACTAATTAGAGTTTTGTAGTATAGAGAATGCTTAAGATTCAAGCTTAGAGAGATGTTGAGACCATGGTTGGAGGAAGCACAGGGACAAATAGCCAAACTAGTGGAAATGCATGAACTGAGAACCAATGGAGGAGCCCCCATGGAACTGGACCAGGCTCTCTGGATAAGTGAGACAGTTGATTAGCTTGATCTGTTTGGGAGGCCCCCAGGCAGTGGAGCCAGGACCTGTCCTTGGCGCATGGATTGACTTTTTGGAGCCTGGGGCCTATGCTAAGACACTGCTCAGCCTTGGTATAGGGAGGAGGGGACTGGACCTGCCTTGGTTGAGTCTGCCAGGCTGGGCTGACTCCCCAGGGGAGACCTTGCCTTGGAGGAGGTGGGAGTGGGGGGTGGATTGGGTGGGAGGGCTGAGAGGTGGGAGGAGGGAGGATGGGGGAAATCCATGGCTGATATGTGAAATTAAGTCAATTATAAAATAAAATACTATATAAAAAAAGATTCAAGCTTACTCTGAGTCACAACGGAGCCCACCCTACTTGTTAACCACCCCCTCCCATTTATCTATCTAGAGGCTGATTTTTCCCTCTGCTTGGCTTCGAACTGAGGGTGAGAGTATAATGAGATGTCTGAAAGGCCCACCCTATGCAAAAAGCAAATCAGTCAAAGAATTTGTATGTGTGGCAAGCCTATTTTCTGAGGCCCTCACACTGTCTCCCCACCCTCTCACAACCCTTTCCAGGAAAAGATCAAACATTACCATTTATAGCTTCTTAGTGAGTATTTAGTTTGGCAATCTGTATTATCTTGGGCATTTTTGTTTTCTATTTAATCTCAACAACCACAACGAAAGATGGAGAGTGGAGCCCCGGGAGGAGGCCAAAGGCCATACAGGACCTCAAGTTTACAACCCAGACCCAACACCCTGGTTCCATCTCAGTTTTTCCCACAACCCGTTTCTGTTTCTCTAAGAACTATCACTGTGGTCCTTTTCCATCTTCTAATTGCCGCAGGGTGAAAAAGGTGACCTGGGTGTGATGGGCTTGCTAGGATCAAGAGGACCAATGGGCACTAAGTTCAGTGTGTGGTCCAGAGGGACATTCCCAGGCCTTCTCACTAAGACTGGGGAGCAGCAGTTGTCTACAAAGATGGGGAGAGCAGGACTGGGGGACTGTCACCTCTGCTGGGGAGTCAGCCCTTTGGGGGCCATCATGCCCTGGAGTACAGGGACATGGGGATCCTGTTCCTGTTGTTCTCTTTGGCTATCAAGGTTTTGCCTCTGGATTAGGTCTTTGAGGTCCGAGAAAAGCTACATTGTTTTTAGGCCTAGCATAATCACAAACCCCCAGGATATCTTCCTATTTACTGCTACATGCTCCTTAAAACTCACAGTAGAGTGCAGAGACCTAAGCAGCGCATTCAGGAGTCCTTCCATTCTTACTGCACACCTGGCTGTCTTGGAGGCTCATTATAAACAGTCTGCTTTCTTTTAGGGCTCCCCAGGATCCAGAAGGGAAAAGGTCAGTCCTTGTCTCTTGTGGCAGACCAGATCCTAGAGTTGGTGGTGGGTAGCATCCCAGATTTTGGTCTGGGCACAGCTCTGGAGTTGGTGGTTGGTAGCATCCCAGATTTTGGTCTGGGCACAGCTCTGAAGTTGGAGGTGAGTAGAAGACAGGCCCAGCTCTCTCTTTAAATATCAACTGCAGCCATCATTCCTGGCTACTCTCTGTCCTTCATCCTGTATGGGCTGAGAGAGAAGAGCAGGCCTCCTGCCTTTAAATAGCTAGCCTCACAAAGAAAGAGCAACTCCTCCCTGCCTCACTCTATTGGGTGTAGGAATGAGTTCCCTGTCTAGACTTGTATCTATAGAATAAACCTTGCTGTTGCATTCTAGACATCCACGGTCTTCAGTGGTCTCTTTGGGGTCATGATCTGGGTATAACATTTGGTTCCCTGACTGGGAACCCCAGCGACCCTACCAGGACCCTCAAGGGTCCAGAGGTTCATTGTCATCTACTGGTAAGAGCGCTCTGTCTTGTCTGTGTCTCTGTCTTGTTACTTTTGTTTTATACCGGTCGATCAATTTGTACTTTGCAGGCTCTCACTGGGACAGACGTGTCTAGACAGTGAACCTGGAGGGAATGAGAGACATCTCGTTCCCCAATTTGGGCCAGGGATCCCCTGGTCCTGAGCCATATGGGGCCACTTCAGAGGTGACCATTTGGTTTCAAGGGTCTCCTCCAGGGAGTGCTCAGGAGAAGCCGTTAGGTGCATCTTTGGGTATCTTCCCCCACAGTGGGAGGAAGTGACACTTTGTATTTTGTCCCGGGAAATTGTCAGAGTCCTTTCATGTTTTTTTGTGTTTTATTGTGGTCATTGTTACTTTACTCTCTCCTTCTCTTCCAAGAAAGAAGGTGCATGTCTGACTAATGGGGATGTGGAAGCCCCCTGATTTCTGTTTGATCAAGGACAGAGATCCTCAAGTCTGGAATGTTTTTGGTGTGATTGAGCCTGCAGGGTCACTCCCTCCAGAGCACATCAGGCCGTCATTGTTCTTGTTGCTTTGTTAGTTGTCTCGTTGGGGCAAAGTTTTTTCATGTGCCCTTGGTCTTGTGTGTAGTGTGTTAACTGTTCTCATTGTTGACTTGACTATGATGGACGCTATGGGACAGTCCCCTTTTCTCCACTAGACCTTTGCCTAGCCCACTGGAAGGATGTGTGAGCCACAATAGAGGGAACTGGTCCCCCCCCCCCCCCACTGAACAGAGATAAACAGGTAGCTCCTGCCAGGTGGGGCTTGCATACTGCAAGAGGGGCTCACTAGCTGTGAATGAGGCCGTCATCTCAGTGCTGATGTACTGGTACTTGGATTGTCTGTGTAAATGTTATTTGTTTCTGTCTACTAACCTCTCTTATTTTCCTGAAAGAAAAAGAGAGAGAGGCATAGCAAGGGCCACCTCC
This sequence comes from Peromyscus californicus insignis, assembly GCF_007827085.1. Classification (NCBI taxonomy): domain Eukaryota; kingdom Metazoa; phylum Chordata; class Mammalia; order Rodentia; family Cricetidae; genus Peromyscus; species Peromyscus californicus. Next base: position 48,429,429 of record NW_026294492.1, read on the forward strand.
ATCCCTCCTTAACTCTCTTGCTATCAGGACTGCAGTCAGCTGGCTGCTCTCGCAAGGGTGGGGGTGTGTGCTCTCGGTACAGGCAGGCAAAGATGAGAGCTCTGGACAGGGCAATGGGGACTGTCTGCAATTGACAAAAACTGTGTGAACACTGAACAGAGAATCTGACTTTAGTCAGAGGAGTTAACAAAAACTTTTTTCAGGAACACTGGCAGCCAAGGACACACTCTATGCCCACTGCTTCCCCTCCCTTCCTTCCTAAGCCAAGTTCTTCACTGTGATAATTTCAAGGTCTCTTCTGCAAGCAAGCAACTTCTCTTGTTAATCCTTCTCTGTCCTGATATTGCTTAAAAAAGAAATGTTAAATTACCAGTTCAAGATACTGGGAAAATTATGCTTTTGTTTCCACAGGAAAAATAAAAATTTACATGGGTTTTGGTCATTTGAGTTCAATGGGTTACAAATACTTGCCATAATTTAAGAGAACTGGGTACAAATTATTGTTGGTTAAGATAAAAAAATATTTTAAGATATAATGTTTTTATAAAAATATAAAGGCTTATGATATGAGGATAAAAGTTTAAATAAATGATTTTTTTGGTTAGAGAAAGCCGTTTAAGATGTAAAAATTTAAAGGCTTAAGCATGTCATGAGGGTTTGAGTATATGATATTTTGGGTCTAAGTAAATAGTTTGAGGTAATAATAATAATAATAATAATAATGGAACTTTAAAGCCTAACTTTAAAGTTTAAGTAAATTATAAGGTTTAAATATAAATAAGATTTATGTAGGATATAAGATGTAAAGGTTTTAGACATAAAAAAAAATTTTAAAAAAATATATATAAAATACAAGTTATTAAAATATATAAAAGGAAGTTATAAAGGTCTGTGGATAAAAAGGCTTAAATAATGATTAAAAAATGACTTGAGATATATAAAAGAATGAAACATGTTTCAGACTTCTTTCTCTTGCTATTCTGCTGTTACATTGAGACTTCAAAGGGTCATAGTTTTAAAAATGTCTGTCTACTCTGCAGGTATGAATGAAAATGTGGCCACATGTATGTTTGGTTTTGAATGTCTGAGTTTGGATGTCCTTTGTGTTAAGGAACACAAGTTAATACTAGTCATCTGGCTATCCAGATACTAGTTTAAAGCATAAACTGTTTTATTTAAATTAAAAAAAAAACTGAGAGGTATATTTGACTAACATATCTATAGGAAAACAAATCAGCCTGGTTATTGTTACCAAACTTAGAGATGTTTTCAAGATTAGGCCTAGATGTGTTTGGCTCAAATATATTTAATAGATAATGATCCTCAAACCTGTCAAAGATCTGATGAATATGATGGCATTTACATTATTTGATAAAAAGCTTACTATAGCAAACAAAGACTCCCAGCTCCTAGCAATGACTCCCAAGGTCTACAAAGAAGATATGGAACAATGACAAGAAGACGCCACCTGAATTGCAGACAACACCGACCACTGGGCAAGACGCTCTGACTGAACACCTGCTGCCAGGGATCCCCGGCCCAGAATGGACAAATGAGACACTGACAAGATAAGGTCAGTCTTTACCAAGTTGCTTCTTCACAGAGAGAATTTCACATTATGGGCCCAGCAGCCAAGACTGATGCTGTCCTGACACCTGTCCTGTCAACACTATAAAGACTACAGGAGCCTGGGATGACGGCAGTCTGGGTAATGGATAGTCTCTGTTTTTTTTTTTTTTAATAGATTTAAAAGTCTGCACTCAGGTAAAATTTATCCTTCTCAGATCTTTGATGACATTGATGACTGGACTAGTTATGGCTTTGTCAGCTTAGTACCAGAGACTTCCACAAGGTTGCAGCCACCTTATTAATTGATTAAAAAAAGACAGTATGGATTTCAGGGCAAATTGATAATACTACAATTACTGAGACTATGGGTCTAAAAGTTCCAAATAAGTTCATAAGTTTTAACTCCTGTTCCTAGTTTATATCTGTCTCAATAGGTTTCCACTTGACTGACAGATACATCCAAGCATCACTTGCTGGTGACAACTTACTGCAAATGACTTTGAGCCCTGAACTTGCTGAAAGCTGATATGGACCAATTCAGCCTATATACATACCGTCTCTTCAGCTGGTCAATAAAACATTCCCTCTTGTCTTTAACTAACATTCTGGCTTTCCAGGGTCCTGACAACAACATCCCAATGTCAGCAGGAAGTAATTACAGAAGAGAAAACATAGCCCTTGTTTCCCCCCTGGAATGTTAGATCAAAAGGGAATTTCCTGTCATAGGGAACCTGAGATAAAGTAATAACTGGTCCCTATTCTCATTTCCAAGTTCCTTCAGGTTAAGGAACTCTGTCAGCCATCACAGGGCTTTTGCCCTTGTGCTTCTGCTAATTACTGTTGGCTCTTATATCACTGATGTCTTAACTAAATGATGATTCATGTTTGGGTATCACTAAACTGAGGATGTTAGAATCCCAATATCCACCCCTGAACTCATGGCACACTTGCAGATGGCAAAAACTGAATAAGAGGAAGCTCACTTTGCCATTGATAATGGGAAAACTCTTATGTTCTGGTCCAATTAGTCTCTGATACTACCCTGGTGATAAAGTCTTTTACAAAAAAGAAACATCTCCAAGATTGGAGATGATATACAACTCAAGGGGGGAATGAAAGGAACAAGCAGATGCCATAACAGGCTGCTCAGTCTTCTTTCAGAGATCAGGCCTCAATTTCAGTTTCCTGAGACTTGAGCAAGCAGTTTCTGGGAGGGCCATGAACAAAAGACAGTCCTTGCAGTAGCTCCCTTCCTGCACGTACTCTGATTGCTCAGAGTTCAGCCAGATGTTTACTGTCTGGGACCCCTCACCAGCTTAGAGTTATGTGCATGAATCAAGGACAGAGCCTAGACCACTGAGCCAGCCCCCACAGTCAGTATGTGCTAGGCCAGCCAGCCCCCATGGCAGCTCAAGGACAAAGCCTGGACCACTGAGCCAGCCCCCACAGTCAGTACATGCTTGGCCAGCCAGCCCCCATGGCAGCTCAAGGACAAAGCCTGAGACTTGTGCCAGACTGCCCCCAAAATGATAATTGTAAACCCCAACCAGTAAATTCAAAGGTTACATACCCTCACCCAATTAAAAAAGAACAGAGACCTTCAAAAATAAAAATAAACCAATCTGAGTTGCACCCTGAAGGGCTTGCATTTTTTGTGTTTAAATAGCTAGCCTCACAAAGAAAGAGCAACTCCTCCCTGCCTCACTCTATTGGGTGTAGGAATGAGTTCCCTGTCTAGACTTGTATCTATAGAATAAACCTTGCTGTTGCATTCTGGACATCCACAGTCTTCCGTGGTCTCTTTGGGGTCGTGATCTGGGTATAACACAAGGAGCCGATTTCTGATGTAATAACAAAAGGTTTCCTTTATTCCAGTCTAGACAGGGACCTCCCCAACACCACTTAACACTAGGTGAAAAGAGGGAAGGTCCTGAGCACTCACTTTAAGGGGTTTATATAGGAAAGGTTCACATGCAGAATGTTACATATCTCAGGGGTTAGGGATGAGGTAAGCATAAGGTTGCTAATTACTAACAGGGTTCAGGATATCTATAGAGACATAAAATTTTATTCCCTATGTCCAATTTTTGTTGACCCATTCAGATTTACTGTTGCATTCTTTTCGAGTTCAACTTCTGGTTAATTGAGCCCATTACTCTTTACACCTTGTTTTGCCAAGTCTAGGATATATGGCTTTATTGTCCCAGCCTTATCTTTCCCACAGGTTCAACTTTTAGTCAATTCAAAAAAACACTGGTCAGCAAATACCTTTGGAGGAAGAAGAGGGAAGTGGAAGGAACATCTTTTAAGATGGCTACTAATTTCTCCCTTTCATTCCCTTCTCTCCAAGTAACTTGAGAACACCCAATCACAGTTTTTCAATACCTTGTTTGTAAATATCTATCCTGAGTCAAATGGCTCATTTCTATATCTTGGTTGAGGGTCTCATACTGAGTTTGAGTCCTCTGTACCATTAACTGGATGGTCCTCAATCTTTCTCTGATGAATTGCATCAGCTTATTTAAGAGGCAAGGCCCAAAGGTTAATACGAGGATTAGTAACAGTAGGGGTCCTCAAAGAGTGGAGATTAGTGTTGTTAGCCAGAGGGAACTGTTATACCAAGATTCAAACCATCCCTGGCCAGCTTCACTGTCTCTTTTTCGCTTGTTGAGGTCTTCTCTTACTTTGGCCATAGAATCCTTAACTAACCCGGAGTGATCTATATAAAAACAACATTCTTCTCCCAGGGCTGCACATAGTCTCCCTTGTTGCAAAAAGTTGAGATCTAGTCCTCTTCTGTTTTGCATAACTACTTCCGCTAAGGAAGTCAGAGGTTCTTGTAAATGAGAGATGGAGGTTTCCAATTTCTCTATATCTAAATCAATAACTGCTCCAAGGTTAGAATAATGTTGATTCTGGGTGATCAGGGAGGCAGTTCCAGTCTCCATCCTGACTAGGCTAGCCCCCAATAAGACACTGAGAGTTAAAGTAGTCATGGGTTCCCTTTTGGTTCTGATATGCAGATTCCTGAGCTCATCAAGGAATTTGTCTTCTGCATGATAAATGAGTCTAGGGGCCAGGCGAACTAGTACACAGAAACTCTCAGTGCATTTGAGAGTCATAGTGTAAATACAGGGGGTGAGGCCAGTGGAACACGCCCACCAGGTATCATTGTGGGGAATTAGGTAAAAGGCCTCTGTAGGACTGGTCTGCAAGGAATTACATAAAGACTGTCGATTGACTGGGACATTTCCAATGCATGTCCCTACTCCAGCGATCTGCTGGAGCGTCAGCTGTGCTGTGGACCTCCATTGACACTGAGTAGGATCTAAAGTTTGACTGAACACTCCTACTACAGCCACACCCTCGTAGTAAGGGGGGCCATGTCATAACAAAGCCAGCAAGCCATGGTCAAATTGGGCTTTGAAGCATTAAGGACTGAAAAGGACTGAGCTACAATACCTAGAAGCAGGTCTTCTGACTGGTGAGTGTCAGGTGCTGCAGGGAGGTTTGCCTTAGGGATATATGGGGCTATAGTCACTTGAGATTGTTGGGTACGAGTGTGTATCTGTGTGGGTGTGTTGATCACAACCGACATCTGAGAATCCGGGGTTGGTTTAGGCATAGGGGGAGGAGCTAGGATGACGTTAGGACCTAAGTGCTGTCAGTGGATAGGCTTGATCTTTAATTTAAGGTGGAAAGTCAGCCCATGATCGTGGCCATCCTAATAAAGCCTTAATCCCCATGTCCTTCCCCTCACCCAATCTGTAAACTCATGCCCCCTTTTTGTAAACCTGATAATTAGGGGGTTACATCGATATTTAACACATTCTCCCCACCCCACCCATTGTCCCACAGGGTCTGGGCAAACTCCCATGTAAACCATTGAATAACCTTTACAGTAATTCTGCATGAGTCCTGGTCCAGAGTGATTTCTGGTTACCGTTATGAGGTCCCAAGAGGGCCTGGGTCCCCAATAGGTGTTGCCAGATGTTTCACATCCCCATTCTTTACAGAAAAACTTGGCTGACCCTCCACATCTGTTAGCTTCTGTCCTGTCCCTTCCATCCCCAGGGCATATATAAATAGGGATGTTGCTCAGGTATCGCCGAAGTGATGGATGACTACAGCCTCTCCAATCCCCACCCTGTCCCTCCATTTTTCCTATTCCCAGGAGGGGCAGGGTATGGGGTTACATCGCTCCCAGCTCTCACATTCAGTTAGCCCCTTCCCCAGGTCTTGGCCTGGTACATCCCAAGAACCAGCTGCCAAGTCACATAAATCTACTCTAAGATCTGGCCACCCTGTGCCTTAAAATGCCTTCCCTGAGGCCACTTAGATTTGGTCACCATTTTTTGAGGGGGTGGTTTTCGAGACAGGGTGTCTCTGTGTAGCTCTGTGCCTTTCCTGGATCTTGCTCTGTAGACAAGGCTGGCCTCGAACTCACAAAGATCTACCTGGCTCTGCCTCCCGAGTGCTGGGATAAAAAGCGTGTGCCACCACACCCCGGCTTTGATCACCATTTTTAGAAGTGGCCACCCTATGGTGGTATTGTGCTCCCCAAAATATTGTGTACCCTAATAAACTTATCTGGGGTCAGAGAACAGAAAAGCCACTAGATACTTAGGATAGGCAGTGGTAGCACATGCCTTTAATCCTAGCATTCCAGAGGCAGAAATCCATCTGTTCAAGGATAGAGCCAAGCATGGTGACTCACGCCTTTAATCCCAGAAAGCAAGCCTTTCATCCCAGGGAGTGATGGTAGAAAGCAGAAAGGTATATAAGGCATGAGGACCAGAAACTAGAAGCTTTTAGCTGGTTAAGGTTTCAGGCTTTGGAGCAGCAGTTCAGCTGAGATTCACTCTGGCTGAGGAGGACAACAGCGGCAGTGAAGGGTAAGGTTTTTAGCTCTTAGCTATTGCTCTGACCTCTTGGGCTTTTTAACTCTGCAATTGGCTCTGTGTTTCTTATTTAAAAAGACAGTTACATCTACACCACCCAAGTCTGTTTCCAGGGTATGCGTGGATTCGCTGAAATCACAGGCAGGAGAAAAATCATCGGGGCGGGCTTCGTCATCTGAGTCTGACCTTGAGCGGGTTGGTCAGGTGCTGGGTTGCTTCCCATCCTTCCCCTCGGTAGTCCTCTTTCTGGGCCAATGGGTCCCGCATGACTGTGGTGCACACAGGCAGCCATTCCATCCACTTTTAGGGCTGTGGGTGTGGTCATCAGGATTACTAAAGGTCCTTTCCATCCTGGCTCAAGGGTCTTTTGTCAATGACGACAGATGAAGACCCAGTCTTCGGGCTGGAACCTGTGGGGCTCAGGGGGATTGCCAGACTCATAGAGGGTCCTAAGTTTAGGTCAGACATGCTTGTGTACATGTTGAAGACATTCAAGAATCAAGCACATCTCAATCGCTCATCTCTGCTATAAGTTCAGACTGGAGGTTAGGGATTGTAGGGGTAGGGGTACCAAACATAATCTCAAAGGGAGTCAAACCCACTTCTTACGTGAAAGAGGGCAAAGGGAAGGAGAGTAACCCAGTCTGCACCAGTCTCTAGGGCTAATTTGGTTAAGGTCTCTTTCAGAGTCCGGTTCATTCTTTCTACTTGTGCAGAACTTTGGGGTCGGTACTGACCATGTAATTTCCAATTAACCCCAGGATGGTGGCTAAGCTCTGACTCACCTGGGACATGAATGCTGGTCCATTATCTGACCCTATCATTACAGGGAACCCACACCCTGGCAAGATGTCTTCTAACAATCTTTTTGCCTCTGTCTGAGCTGTCTCATGTTTGGCAGGATATGCTTCAACCCATCCAGAAAAGGTGTCAAGAAACACCAGGAGGTACCTGCAGCCAAACTTACCAGGTTTGATCTCTGTGAAATCAGCTTTCTAGTATGCACCTGGCTTCTTACCCCTTAATCGTGTCCCGGGGTTTCTGGAGTGGGTAGTAGCATTGGTTAGTAGACAAGCTTTACAACTGTTGAGCAGATCCTCTATGACTTGATTCCTATTTTGTATTTTTACTTCTGCATATCTTAATAAGTCCTGCATTCATTGGCTGCCCATGTGGGAGGAGCGATGTATTAAGCCCTAACTGACTTGGCAGAATTACTTTGTTGTCAGCAGCCCTCCACCACCCCTCGAGGCACTGAGTCATAGGGAGGATCCTAATCCAGGCTCTGTCTTCCTCTGTATAATCAGGGGTTTCTGGCAGCACAGGTGGGCCTGGGTCCAACAAGACTGGTGCTAAAGTAGATGTCATGGCTGCTTCCCGGGCAGCTTGGTCAGCCAAGTTATTACCTCTCAATATTGGCCCTCTGCCCTTCTGATGCCCTGGACAGAGAATTATAGCCAGTTTCAGGGGGCCCCACAAGGCCTTTAGGAGGTTCTGAATTTCCTCTTTATTTTTGATTGTCTTTCCCTCAGCAGTTAGGAGCCCCCTCTCTTTATAGATGGCCCCATGGATGTGAGCTGTGGCAAATGGATAGCGACTGTCAGTGTAAATGCTGAACTTTTCCCCATGCCCCAGCTCTAAGGCCTTAGTTAGGGCTATCAGTTCTGCTTTCTGAGCTGATGTTCCTGCTGGCATTGATGATGCCCAGATTACCTTGTCTGTTGTGGTAACAGCCGCCCCAGCATATCTCGTTCCATTCCTCACTGCTCCCATCAGAAAACTATATTTCTTCAGCATCTGGTAGTGGTGTGTCTCTAAGGTCTGGTTGGAAGCAGTGAGCCTGGGCTAGTATTCTGGAGCATTCGTGAAGTGGTGCATCCAGATCTGGGTCAGGTAGCAAAGTAGCCGGATTCAAAGCTGTTGGAACCTGGAATGTTATTCTGGCTGGATTAAGCAACAAAGTCTGGTAGTGAGTCATGCAGGCATTGCTTAGCCAGAGGTCAGAGGGCTGTTTGAGCACCCCCTCTAAGGCATGTGGGGTTGCTATTGTGAGATTTTGGCCCAAAGTTAGCTTATCTGCATCCTTAACCAGGAGGGCTACTGCTGCTATAATGTGTAAACATGGAGGCCACCCAGGTGCTATAGGATCTAATTTCTTCGACAAGTAAGCCACTGGCCGTTCCCATGGTCCTGTTGTCAGGGTGAGCACTCCCTTTGCTATTCCTTTATGCTCATCTACAAACAGATAAAATTGTTTGGTGATGTCTGGTAGCCCGAGTGCAGGGGCTTCTAGGAGCTTTTTATTAAGAGCTTCAAAAGCCTGTTGTTTTTCCTCTGTCTAAATAAAGTCCTGGCCTTCTTTTGTGGCTTCATATAATGGTTTGGCCAGCTCAGCAAAGCCTGGGATCCACAAATGACAGAACCCAGCGGTGCCTAAAAACTCTCTCACTCCTTTAGCGGTAGTGGAGATTTTAGCACAGTCTCTTTGCGAGCATCTGAGAGCCACCTTTGGCACCCCCAGCAGGACATATCCCAGATACGTTATCTGTTTGCAGATCTGAGCCTTCTTGGCTGAAGCTCATACCCCAGGTTTCCAAGTTTGTAGTAAGCTTTCTGTACCCAGGCAGGTTTCTTGGTCTGCAGCTGCGATCAGCAGATCATCTACATACTGTAACAGACTGATACCTGGATTCTGGGTGCGATACTCACCCAAGTCCTCATGGAGGGCTTCATCAAAAACTGTTGGCGAGTTTTTGAACCCCTGAGGTAGTCGGGTCGAGGTCAGTTGTCCACTGACGCCAATCTCAGGGTCCTGCCACTCAAACGCAAAATAAGGCTGACTCTGGGGTGCCAGGGGTAGGCTAAAGAACACATCCTTAAGGTCTAGGACCATGTATCATTGTCGGTCCAGAGGCAGGGTGCTGAGTAGAGTGTATGGGTTTGGCACTGTAGGCTGAATATCTATGACCCTTTTATTTACTTCTCTCATATCCTGGACCGGCCGATAGTGGTTAGTATGGGGCTTTTTGACTGGCAGGAGGGGAGAGTTCCAGGCTGACTGAATAGGCTTTAGAACACCTAGTTCCAGGAGCTATCTAATGTGAGGAGTTATCCCCTTTTAGCTTCCAGGGGCATTGGATATTGTCGGAGTTTTACTGGGTCTGCGCCTGCTTTTATTTCCAAGTACACAGGGGGGTGATGGGCTGCCAAGCCCATGCCTCCAGTCTCTGCCCATGCAAGGGGAACTTCTGAAGCCAGACCTGAACAGACTCATCAAACTCCGGGGGTCTCTGGTGAAGTCTATAGTCCTCAACCAAGTCATGTATTATCATTACTTGGAGTGGTTGGCTGTCCTACGGGAACAATTTTGCTCCCTTTTCAGAAAAGTGAATTTGTGCTTGCATTTTTGCAAGCACATCCCAGCCCAGGAGGGGATATGGACACTCAGGTATTACCAGAAAAGAATGGGTTACTCGTCCCATTCCTAGATCCACTGATCTTTGAGTAGTCCATGGGTAAGGTTTGGTTCCTGTGGCACCCTGGACCCATGTTCTCTTATTGGATAGAGGGTCTCCTGGTTCTAACAGTACTGAATTCTCAGCTCCGGTGTCCACCATAAAGTTTATATTTTCCCTCTACTTTCAGGGTTATCCTGGGTTCAGGGAGGGGATCCGAGCCCTGACACCCCTAATCGCTGTCTGTCTGGAGAACTTTGGCTCTTTGTTTCTTTTTAGGGCATTCCCTAGCCCAGTGTGCTTCCTCTTTGCAATAGGCGCATTGGTTTTTTCCCAGTCTGAGGGGTTTGTGCTCTCTATCCTTGGACCATTCCTTATCCAATCTCATATGCCCTTGCCCTGGTGTGCGGCCGCCAGTAATTCCCACACTGGTTAGAATATCAACAAGCTGTTGATGGTGTCTCTCCAGCTGGGCTTCTAGGATTCTGGCCAGACTTCTTTCTTGTCTCTTCTTTTTATTTCTTTTTCCTCTGCACTTTCCCTACTATTATAAACTCTCTCTGCCACCACCATTAGCTCTCTTATACCTGTCTCCACTAGCCTATCCAGTTTCTGAAGAAAACTGATGGCTGACGCTGCCTGATTCACAAAAGCAAAGATCAGAGTCAGCTCTGTTTCTGGTGCTTCTGGATCATACTATCTCCTGAAGGCCTCCTGCAGGCGTTCTGTTTCTGGTGCTTCTGGATCATACTACCTCCTGATGGCCTCCTGCAGGCATTCTAAAAACGCCGCTGGACTCTCTTCAGCTCCCTATCTTACATCATATACCTTACTTATATTGGCAGGCCATCTAGCTGCAGCCTTGAGACCCGCCAACAGTCTGGCGATAGACCTTGCATCTCTCCTTACCTTCTGCAGAGTTATAATATATTTTTATTCCCTATGTCCTGTTTTTGTTGACCCATTCAGATTTGCTGTTGCATTCCTTCGAGTTCAACTTCTCGTTAACTGAGCCCATTACTCTTTACACCTTGTTTTGCCAAATCTAGGATATATGGATTTATGTCCCAGCCTTATCTTTCACACAGGTTCAACTTTTGGTCAATTCAAAAAAATTCTGGTCTGCAAATACCTTTGGAGGAAGAAGAGGGAAGTGGAAGGAACGTCTTTAAAGATGGCTACTAATTTCTCCCTTTCAGCACCTGTAGACACATGCCCTGTGAGATGAGAGGATCTGAGACCAAGGACTTTCTATGTTTCCCTTTATTAACTGTCATTAAGAGATTTTTATGGGTGCAGGGCTTTAATCCCAGCACCCAGGAGGCAGAGCCAGGCAGATCTCCGTGAGTTCAAGGCCAGCCTGGTCTATAGAGCAAGTGTCAGGACAGGCACCAAAACTACACAGAGAAGAAGAAGAAACCCTGTCTCAAAAATAAAACAAACAAACAAAAAACAAAACAAACAAACAAACAAACAAACAAAAAAGAGGTCTTAGGGGGTCTAACTAGAAAGCATGCCTGTACTGGGCAAGCTACCTATTATCTGAGCCTAGAGCTTTGCAAAAATGAGGGAGTTGGCCTAAGGAGTTATCAGTTTGACATGCTTCTACCCCTACCCCCCGCCACACACACACACACACACACACACACACACACACACACACACACACACACACACACACACAAGTGCAATATTAGTGCATTGACCCTCTCTTTTGGTTTTCTCCTAGGGATCCAGAGGTGAAAGGGGTGACTTGGGTCCCAAAGGAGAAAAGGCAATGGCAAATCTGTACAAGTGATGTGCTGCAATAGAAGTGGGAGCCCCCCACCTGTGGACTGAGGGATAGCCATCATAAAAATGGCTGACCAAATCTATCCACAGCCAGTTCCAAGTGGCATTTCAAAACAGTCACGGTATTTGTTGTTCTTTTCACAGGGCTTCCCTGCATTTCCTGGAATGCTGGGGCAGAAATGTAAGTGTCTAGAAGTAGAGAGGACAGACCTCAGGTCCTCCAAACAGCAAATGGAGCCTCGTTTTGGTCCTTCAGGCAGAAACATTGTTTTTACCTGTGGAAAGTTCCAGTTTGACATGGGGACCAAGTTGTCTTATCCACTGGGAAAGGATAGCAGGGAGGTCTGAGGTCAACCTCCAGTTTAGTGGAAAAGGCTGTTTCCACTCTCTCCATACAAACACCATGGAGAGAGGTCCCTCTTTGCTTCTCCTACCTCCTGGAGCTCAAGGCAAGATTCAAAAGCTGGAAGTTTTGTGAGGAGCAACTCCTGTCTCCAATCTGAGCGACAGTGGTCAAGATCCCTCATATCCCTCAGACCCTGGAGCAAATTAGGGGTTCATTTGATTTAGTTTCACTGCTGCCTAAACACTCAACACAGTCTTCAAGGGTGGCAAACACTGTTGGAGGGACACAGGATTATTTTAAATAGGTGACAACTATTTTATTTAACCAGTGAGATATTCAGTATCTCACTTAGGACTGGCTCAATTTTAAAAGGTTTTAGGTGTTAAAGAAAAACTATTAAGGTTGGAGAGATGGCTCAGTGGTTAGAGCACTGGCTGCTCTTCCAGAGGACCCGAGTTCAATTCCCAGTACCCACATGGTGACTCACAACCATCTGTAATGAGATCTGGTGCCCTCTCCTGGCATGCAGGTATACATGCAGGAAGAACATTGCACACATAACAAATAAATAAACCCTTAAAAAATCATTCAGTAAATAACCATGGAGTGATATATTGATATAACAAAAATTGTGAAGGTGGCTATAGACTGACAGATTTGGGGACACTTTTACTTAGGTTTAGGATCTAGAGTAAGGCTGGGCGTTGGATGAGGGAAGATATCATAGCCTAAAGAAAGATGCATACATGACCAGGTAGAACAGCTCCCAACCTGACATGGAAGCACTGGGTCCTTACATTGTAAGGCATTAACCATGTGTAACAGCCCCTGACATGATAGTGCCGGGTCCTCAGTGCTGTAAGGTCCTGACCATGTTGAACAGTTCTTGAGCTAACATGAAAATACTGGGTCCTCCGGATGTAAAGCATTGACTGTGTAGGACAGCCCCTACGCTGTCTTGGTTGCTTTTCTATTGCTGTGATAAGATACCATGACCAAGACAAGTTATGAAAGAAAGTGTTTCAGAAGCTTAAGTCCATGATAGGGGAAGAAAAACATGGCATCAAATAGCTGAGAACTTCCATCTGGATCCACAAATGGAAGAGAGAGACAGAGAGAGACAGACAGACAGAGAGAGAGAGAGAGAGAGAGAGAGAGAGAGAGAGAGAGAGAGAGAGAGAGAAGCCATGGAGGAGTACTGCTTATTCCCATGCTCCCCATGGCTTGCTCAGCCTGCTTTCTTGTATGAATGAGGAGCATCTGCACAGAGTGCCACTACCCACAGTAAGCTGGGCCTTCCTATGTTAATAATCAGTCAAGAAAACATCCCCACTGAGTTACCTACAGGACACTGTGATGGAGAAGATCCCTCCCTCTTCCCACAATATGTCTAGGTTTGTGTTAAGTTGGGAAAAATCAACCATCACAGCAGCATCCAAGGATCAGGTACTACTGTGGAAGAGGGAGACAGAAAGGATGTAAGAACCCAAGTCTGGGGAGAATTGTTGTGAAACCGGGTCTGATGAACAGGACACAGAGACTGCACTCATGAATTCAACACAGCTGTGTTTCCGGAAGTAGAATTACACAAGATTGGGGCATCATCATTCCATCATGCATTGGAAATATCATGGATTGGAAACATTAATATTGTGAAAATGGCCATAGTTCCTAAAGGAAGCAATGGGTTTTCCAAGCTCAATGAAAATTACAATGTCATTCTTCACAGAAGGAAAAAAATTAACTTATAATTTATTTGGAGTTCAAAAGACTCCTGCTAACCTAAGCAATCTTGAGCAAAACCAATAAACATGAATGAATGAACTTCCATGTTGACAAGCTGTACTGCAGAAACATAATACTAAAAAGAGTGTGGTCATGGCAGAAAAATAAGGTACAGATAATCAAAACAGCAAACCTAGATAAAAGTTTACCTAATTACAGACTCCTTTTGATAAAGATGAGAAATACACTAATTTGAAAAAGCACAGTCTCTTCAGCAAACAGTGCCATGAGACCAAAATCAACATGTAGAAGAATGAAATCAGACCCTTATCTCTCTTTTTTTCTCTCATTTTTTGGGGAGTTCACAGAGACTGAATTGACAATTAGGGAGCCTGTATGAGACTGACCTGGGCACTATGCATATATGTTGTAGTTGTATAGCTTGGTCCTCTTTTGGGACTCCTGACAGTGAAAACAGGGTCAGTCTGTAGCTATTTTACAGACATTTGGGACCCTGCACTGGGTTGCCATGCCCAGCCTTAATGAATGGAGAAGTGCTTAGTCTTGCTGCAACTTAATATGCCCATGTTTTGTTGATACTTATGGGAGAGCTGCCCTTTCCTGGACAGAGGTAGAGATGGAGTGGATTGGGGGTGTAGAAACAGAGGGAGGGATTGGGGGTAGGTACTGGGAGGAGAGGAGGGAGGGGAAACTTCTGCTGGAATGTAAAATAAGTAGGTATATTTATTTTTAAAAAAGAAAATAGATTTTCCTCTGATATAATACATCCCAACAAGTTTCCTCTCCACTTCTTCCAGCTACTCCCTGCCTTCCCTTCCCCCAATCCATTTTCTCTCTGTTTCCTCTTTAGAAAAGAGCAGGCCTTCAAGAGAGGGCAGTACAAACAGCACAAAACAAGATACATTAAGACAAGGCAAAGGCCCTCAGATTGAGGCTGGCCACAACCCAAGAGGAGGGAAAGAGTCCCAAAGGCAGGTGAAAGTGTCAGCGAAATACCTGCTTCCTTTGTTAGGAGTCCCACAAAAACACCAATCTAATACCCATAACAAATATGCAGGGGATCTGGTGCAGATCCATGCTACTAAAGCTTAAATCACATACCAAATCTCACATGTTATTGTGGAAGACTTCAATACCCCACTATCACCAATGGACAAGTCAAACAGACATAAACTAAACAGAGGCATAATGGAGTTAACACACATTATGAAACAAATGTACCTAACATATGTCTACAGAATATTCACTCAAACACAAAAGAATACATTGCTCTCAGCATTTCACAGAACATTCTCCAAAATTGACCACATACTTTTTCACAAAGTAATTCTCAACAGATACAAGAAAATTTGAAATAACTCCCTGTATCCTATCAGATCACCATGGATTAAAGCTGGATATCAACAACAGAAACAACAGAAAGCCTGCAAGCTCATGGAAGCTAAACAACTCCCTACTGAAGGACTACTTGGTCAAAGCAGAAATCAGGAAGGAAATTAAATACTTCCTAGAATTCAATGAAAATGAATACATAATGTGCCCCAACTTATGTGACATGATGAAAGTGGTGTTAAGAGGAAAGTGAATAACACAAGTGAGAGTTCATGCTGGCAAATATGTGGAATAAAACAAACAGTCATCATTGCTGGTGGGAGTGCAAACTTGTGTAGCCACTAAAGAAATCAATATGGCAGTTCCTCACAAAGTTGTTAATCAATCTACTCCAAGATCCAACTATACTACTCTTGCACAAAAGATGCTCCATCCCACTAAAGCTCAAACCCAAAACAATTCCACTAAAATCAGGAACAAGAAAAGGATGTCCACTCTTTCTATATCTATTCAATATAGTACTTGACAGTCTAGCTAGAGCAATATGACAACAGAAGGTGATCAAGGGGACACAAATTGGAAAAGAAGAAGTCAACAAATCACTATTTGCTGATGATGCAATAGTATATATAAGTGACCCCCAAAATTCTACTAAGAAATTCCTATAGCTGAAAAACACCTTCTTGTAGTGGCTAGATACAAGATTAATTAAGAAGAAAAATTAGTAGCCCTCATATATACAGACAATAAAGGGATGGAGAAAGAAATAAGGGAATAACACCATTCACAATAGCCACAATATCTTAGGGTAGCTCTAACCAAGCAAGTGAAAGACCTATATGACAAGAACTTCAAGTCTTTGAAGAAAGATATTGGAGAAGATATCAGAAGAAGGAAAGATCTCCCATGCTAATGGATCAGTGGAATTAACATAGTAAAAGTGACTATCTTACCAAAAGCAATCTACAGATTCAATGCAATCTCCATCAAAATCCCAACACAATCCTTCACAGATCTCAAAAGAACAATACTCAACTTCAAATGGAAAAACAGAAAACTTACAATATCTAAAACAATCCTGTACAATAAAACAACTTCTGGAGGCATCACCATCCCTGACTTCAAGCTCTACTATAGAGCTATAGTAATAAAAGCAGTTTGGTATTGGCATAAAAACAGACATGTAGATCAATGGAATCAAATTGAAGATCCTGACATTAATCCACATACTTATGAACACCTGATTTTTGACAAAGAAGCCAAAATTTGACAATGGAAAAAAGAAAACATCTTTAATAAATGGTGCAAGCATAACTGGATGTCAACATGTAGAATATCACAAATAGATCCATATCTAACACCATGCACAAATTCAAATCCAAGTGGATCAAAGACCTCAACATAAATCCAGCTACACTGAACCTGATAGAGGAGAAAGTAGGAAGTAGCTTAGAAAATGCGTTGGCACAGGAGTCCACTTCCTAAATATAACACCAATAGCACAGACACTGAGAGCAACAATTAATAAATGGGACCTCCTGAAACGGAGAAGCTTCTATAAGTCAAAGGACACAGTAAATAAGACAAAACCACAGCTTACAGAATGGGAGATCTTCACCAACCCTGCATCTGACAGAAGACTGATCTCCAAAACATATAAGGAATTCAAGAAACTAGACAGCAAAATACCAAACAATCCACTTAAAAAGTGGACTACAGATCTAATCAGAGAATTCTCAACAGAAGCATCTCAAATGGCTGAAAGACATTTAAGGAGTTGCTCAACATCCTTAGTCATCAGGGAAATGCAAGTCAAAATGACTCTGAGATACTATCTCACACCTGTCAGAATGGCTAAGACCAAAACCACTGATGACAGCTTATGTTGGAGAGGATGTGGAACAAGGGCAACACTCCTCTACTGTTGGTAGGAGTACAAACTTGTACAGCCACTCTGGAAATCAGTATGGCAGTTTCTCAAAAAATTGGGAATTAATTTCCCTCAAGACTCAGCTATACCACTCTTGGGCATATACCAAGGAATGCTCTATCATGCCACAAGGACACTTTCTCAACTATGTTCATAGCAGCATTATTCATAATAGCCAGAACCTGGAAACAATCTAGGTGCCCCTCAACTGACAAATGGACAAAGAAAATGTGGTACATATACACAATAAACTATTACACAGCTGTAAAAACCAATGACATCATAAAATTTGCAGGCAAATGGGTGGAACTAGAAAATATCATCCTGAGTGAGGTAACCCAGACTCAGAAGGACAAACATAGTATGTACTCATTCATGAGCAGATACTAGATGTAAAGGATAACCAGACTACAACCTGCAGCTCCAGAGAAGCTAGGAAAAAAGACCCTAAGAGGGCAGTATGGATCACCTTGGGAAGGAGAAACAGGAGATCTCCATGAATAAACTGGGGGTGGGGGAGGGATAATAGAGGGAAGGGGATGGAGGATGAGAATATGATGAAATGGGATGATCAAGCTGGGGTAGGGATGGAGTGGGAAAGCAATGAAAGAGACGCCTTGATAGAGAGAGACATTTTGGGGTAAAGGAGAAACCTCGTGCTAGGGAAATTCCCAGGAATCCACAAGGATGACTTAAGATTAGACTACTAACAATAGTGGAGAGGGTGCCTGAACTGGCCCACCCTGGTAATCAGATTGGTGAATACCCTATCATCATAGAGCCTTCATCTGGTAACTGATGGAAGCAGATGCAGAGTCCCACAACGAAGCACCAGGCTGAGCTCCGTGAGTCCAGTTGAAGAGAGGGAAGAGGAATTATATGAGCAAGGGGAGTCATGATCATGATACAGAAATCTGCAGAGACAACTGAACAAAGCTCATAGAAACTCACAAACTTTAGACTGACAGCTGTGGTACCTGCATGGGACTGGACTAGACCCTCTGCATATGGGAGACAGTTATGTAGCTGGGCCTTTTTGAGGCTCCCCTGGCAGTGTGATCAGTATCTATCCCTGGTTCATGAGCTGGCTTCCTGGATCCCATTACCTATTGCTCACCCTTGAGGCAGGTGGGAGGGGCTGAGTCCTGCCTCAACTGAATGTACCAGGCTTTGCTGTCCCCCCACCCCATAGGAGAACTTACCCTTTTGGAGGAGAGGATGAACAGTGGGTCCAGGGGGTAGAGGAGCAGGAGGAGGGATGAGAGGGGGATCTGTGGTTGGTATGAAAAATGAATTTAAAAAATTAAAAAAGATAAAATTAAAATTTCTGGTAAAAAATTAGTCAAACTTTTTTTCTCTAACACAGATCAAATTATAAAATATATAAAACAAATAATACAATTAAAAACAGAGTACAGATCTAAACAGAGAGTTCTCAACAGAAGAACCTCAAATAGCCATGAAACACTTAAAGAAATATTCAACATCCTTAGCCATCAGGGAAATGCAAATCAAAATGACTCTGAGATTCCATTTTACACCTCTCAGAATGGCTCAGATTGGAGATTGAAGAAAAGAGAGCTTCTAAATATGGGGAACTGCAAAAGATGTCTGATGTCATGGTTAGTATTGCATTAACTCGATACAACTAGAGCCAGTTGGGAAGAGGGCACCACAACTGAGAAGATGCTCTTTCATACTGCCCTGTGGGGAAGCATGTGGTGCATTTCCTTAATTGAATATTGGGGTAAAAGGCCTCCCTCACTGTGGGTGATGACATTCCATGGATTACACAGGGTCTGGGGATTTCTCTACATCCGGCGTGGAATATCTGAGGGAAAAAAAATCTATGTGCACTATGCTCTTATGTCTGTTAACTTTATTCCTCTAAGACAAAATTCCATCTATTCAGTTACAGCTCCATCAGGCATTCAAGACAAGAATAAATCTATATACATCAAGCTCTTTATCCGTCTACTTTATTTCTCTGGGATGAAATCCTTTCTCATAGCTTCAGTTCCGTCCTGACACTCAGCTCCTCTTTGTCCCCTCTTTTACTGCCCTCTCATGGTCCTGCTAACAACTAAGCTCTTATGCTTCCAGCCTCATCTTTGTCCTCTGTTTCTTTTCCCTCTATCTCTACTTGTTCTTTACTCCTGGCTCAAGAGTTCTGCCTTACCAGCTACAAAACCTCTGTGTTCTTCCCTTCTCCCTGGTCATGCCGGTCTGTCTGCCTCTACAGAAAATGCCTGTCTCTTCTTCCCCTCACCACTTGGTTCTCTGCCTCTTCAGGAATGTTGCTCCACCCTACCTTCCACCTTGATATGTAAAATGCTCTTTTATTCTCAGTCAGTTGTTCTGGAGAGCCACTAGGCCTCAAGGTAAGGGGATGGTCTGAGCTTCATTTTCACAAGAAACAAAGCCATGCATCTCCAGTCAGCATGTCTCCTAGGCTCAGAGGGGGAGTTAGTTACCTATAAGTTCAGCAGGTCTGAGGAGCTGAACTGTTTGCCAAATGGTCTGGGGATATTTGGGCACACAAGAATTCCATAGCAGAAGACAGCTGAAATATTAAAAGCTGCATAACACCAAATATTCATAATGAATGGCTTGCCTTTTGATAGACCCTTGGCTGGTCAAAGTATAGCTTTAATACACAGCTTAATCTCTATGATATATTCTCATGGCTTGCCACAACATCCCTGGGAATTTGGTTCTGGGTTGTGTAAGAAAACAAGCCAACCAAGTTATGGAGAGGAAACCTATCAGACAATACTCTTCATGGCTTCTAATTCAGTTCCTGCCTCCAGATTTCTCCCAACTTCCTTCATGATGGATTATGTCAGGACACTTTTACTGAAATGAACCCTTTCCTTGCCAAGTTGCTGTAGGTCATGGTGTTTCAACATAGCAATAGAAAGCCTAACTACAATAGATGATGTGTGGTAGCTGTCCAGACCTGGGTCTTAGGAACAGGAAGTGAGGGCCTGCTAAGAGTGGTAGAAACCGTGTAGTCACAAGAAAATCACAAATAGTGCGCCAGCACCGATTACTAACTGAGGAGCTGCTGACACTTGATAGCTCCTGGGCTACAGCATGTCTGTTTTCTTTCAGGGTACAGCCCTTGTAGGTCAACCACTCTCCAGCTGATGTTCCCAGACCCTTGAATGTATGACCAGTGCACACAGGACTGAGTAGACTATAAAAAAGGAAAAAAAGACAGAATGCTGTGATGGAGTAGGAGTAAACAGAGATGTGGGAGGAGTAGGGGGGAGTAACCACATTCAAAGTACATCATAGGAATTGTGGTGGTTTGAGTGAGAATGGCCTCCATGGGCTTGTATTTTTTAGTGCTTGGTCCCCAGTTAGTGGAACTGTTTGGGGAGAGTTAGGTGGGGTAACCTTGTTGGAGGAAGTACAGCATTTTGGAGGATGTGTGTCACTGGGAATGGGCTTTGAGGTTTACAAACCCCATGCCAGGTGCCCAGTTTCTCTCTCTCTCTCTCTCTCTCTCTCTCTCTCTCTCTCTCTCTCTCTGTGTGTGTGTGTGTGTGTGTGTGTGTGTCTGCCTACCAGGATAGGATGTAGTTCTCAGGTATTGCTCTAGTATATGTGAGCCACCATACTTCCTGCAGTGATGATAATGGGCTAAGTGTCTGTAACTGTGCACACAGATTTATTCATGCAATACGTTCATTATGTTAAGAATATCAATATTTAAAAATTTTTTTTCTTAAGATTTATTCAATATGTATACAGCGTTTTGTCTGCATGTATGTCTGCAAGCCAGAAGAGGGCACCAGATCTCATTATACATGTTTGTGAGCCACCATGTGGTTGCTGGGAATTGAACTCAGGACCTCCAGAAGAGCAGTCTGTGCTCTTAACCTCTGAGCCATCTCTCCAGCCTTAACATCAACATTTTTGTACAATTTTCTTTTTCAAAAGACTTTTCAGTTTTACTTTTGTTGCTAAACTTTATTAGTGGAATTTCAAATTCATTTTATTAGTGTCAACCTTCACTTGTGAATATTGCCTATTTTTCTTCCTGTTTTTTAACCTCCCTTTCACCTACACATTTTCAAAAGTTGTACATTTCAGGGTGTACTTTCAAGGCTTACTCCACTCTTACTCCCTTCCTTTTATCTCCTTTGGATTTTATTTAGTTATTGTGTTTGTATATAATATATACAACATGTATATATGATATCTATGTGATATGTATACATATATGTGTGTATTGGATAGATACCATATATACATATATGCACATGTATGATATACATACATATCTTATTTATTAAGGCATATGATATACAAGCTGTTTAATTCACTTTTCAGAGATGAAATATTTCCATGTTTTGTCTTATTCTCAAAGGCTGTCAAGGAATATATTTACTGTTAAATTGTCCAACATGTCTGTGTCCACTCCTTTTTGCCTATATGGTGTTGTAAAGTATATTTCTTAGCCTGTAACCATTTGGGGTTTAGTTTTGATCTGTGATATGTTCCTGCTTTGTGCAAATGAACATGTATAAGAATTTGCACATGCCCAGTATACTTAAATAATCTTTATTTAAGTTAACTATATGGTGCAGTATATTATCTGTAATTTAATATTATGAGACTATACAATTTATAAACCACAAAATATTTAGAAAGTGCCTATTTTAAAGGTAAGTTTTGTAAAAGTTTAAGAGTTTCTGGAACAATAATTGAATTATCCTTAATATTACAGTAATAAGAAAACAAGATCGTTAGTCCCACAAATACTAGTGGCAGTGACTCCGTGTTGGTCTTCTCTTCCTACTTAACATAGTGTCTCAGTGCTCCTTCTCACAGGCTTTCAGTCCAGTCACACTGTTCCTTTTCCATGTTCCCTGAATCAATATTAACACAGGGTTTCATTCCCTTCCCAGAATGACATTAACTAATGTTCCCTCTATCTCTGTGTACTGAGTGGCTGTCACTGTATGTATATGAAATTATTCCTGGCTTATTCATTCCGCTTATTGAAATGAACAGCTCATATGTCACGTTTTGAAATTTTAGTTAGTTCCCACCATTAGGTTCAAAGTGACCCCAAAACGACAGTGCCAGAGCCAATGGTGTAAATGATAGTCTGGACTCAGGCTGGACCCTGAGCAGTTAAAGAGGATTGGTAATTGAACAAAAGCTGGAAATCACTTCTCAGAAACTTGTGAAGTGGGTTTTTGTTGTCATGAAGAGACATTTATTTCTCTTATTTAATCCTACAGCCAACTCCCTCCAGCACTGGGACTTCTAGTTCCTCATGAGCACGTGTCTTAACACCTACCAAAGTCCCCATATTAGCTCAAGGCTCTTCTGTTCCTACTAAGATATACCTATAAGACATTTCCAAGCTTCCACATGAACTCTCAGGCTCTTCTTGCCCATAATTCCACCCTACTCTAACTTCCAGGCTGTCCCCACTTCCATGCTCCCCGCAACCACAAACATACACCTTTAAGACTTGCAAGGCTTTCCCCACCATTTACTATTCTCTCTGTCCCCCAGAGACAGCCTTGACAGTTTGAATATGTCTTTCTTCCCACGTATGGAATAGTCTAGTTTGGTGGTTTCACTGTGCCCTCGGTTACTCCCACAATACATTGTCCCTCAATTTATGCATTTTATTGATAGCAATGCTTGTATTACTATGACTCTAAACTACTGACCTTTGAATACTGATTTTAAGGATTATATCACATTCTTTGAGGACTGAAAAAACTACATCAATATAGACTATAGTTATCACAAAAATTTCAGAAATGATACAACTATAGATTCAACTTCATTAATAGTAATACAAATATTTGTTTTTAATTCTTTTTGATGAAAGATTCTCTTAAGTTCATGACAGGCTACTCTAAATGTGCATACTCAAGTTCCTTACATCCTTTAAGCCTCTGAGCATCTGTACCGATTTGACCATGCAATCTTGATTTTGCTGTAGGATATATTGCTTGTCACACTGATGTAGAGCTCAGTACAAATATGGTGTGAAGCTATTTCTCAAGGGACAGTTGAAATTCTCTGGGTTGCAGTATGTATGTACGTGTATGAAATAAACAATGTTCTGGTGTGCTGTGTTCCCAGAACCATGCTGTGAATCACATATTTAGAGCTGTAAAAGAACAAAGCCTTAACTGAGTCCTAAATGTGATTGAAATATGTTTTTAAAACCATGGAGAGTTCTTACTTAAAACAATGTGTGTTTAAGTTTTTGATGAAATGAAGCTTTCTACTTTGGTGTGGGAAGAGTGATTTTTTTTGGAGGCAGCAATGCCCACAGTGGATCAAGAACATAAAGTATGAATTTCAGTGTCAAGACTGTGTAATTACCTTAGAGGCTTTTTTTTTTTAAAGGTTTTACTTTTGATTTACATGTGTAGGGTGTCTGTCTGTGTGGGAATATGCAGGTGTCAGTGCCCCAAAGGCAAAAAGGTGGTGTTAGTTACAGGATGCTGTGAGTCATTGTACTCAGGTCTTCTGCAAGAGCACCATGTGCTCTTAACCACCAAACTGTTTCTCCAGCTCCAGTTACAGGGTTTGATCTAAATGTTTTAATTAATTTAGTTTTATTGTAATAAGTAATACATGAACTTAGGTAGTCCTTTTGTTTTATTTTGATTTTTTTTTACATTTTC
This sequence comes from Peromyscus californicus insignis, assembly GCF_007827085.1. Lineage (NCBI taxonomy): Eukaryota > Metazoa > Chordata > Mammalia > Rodentia > Cricetidae > Peromyscus > Peromyscus californicus. The sequence goes on from NW_026294492.1 coordinate 48,453,170, forward strand.
TACAATATATTTTAGTCATATTCTTTCGTCTCCTCCAGCCCCTCCCAGATGTCCCCCGTTATTACCATTCATCTTTGTATTCTTTTCTGTCTTTAAAAGAAAAACAAAATTCACAAAAACTGAACAAAACAAAAGACACATACCCCCTTTAAAAAAATAAGTCCATTTTGGGTTGACCAACTATTCCTATGTTGTACATGCAGCCTGACACGGAGTATGATTAAACTTTTAAAAAAGAAACTTTTGTATTATAGAGTGCTATATTAGAGCACTTTCATGCAAGCATAAAATGGATGTTGAGTGTATTGCCCGATGCCTCACTGCCCTCCATGTTGTAGTCCCTTCACCTCCCATAAGCCCTCTCTGTTCCTCAGACTGTTAGAATTTCATGTCCTCTTTACAAATAGGATTTTCTGTATTTGTATTTGAGACTCACAAATGATAGAAAACATGAAATATTCATCTTTGTGAGACTGACTTAATTAGTTTATCTCCCTCCACTGTATCCATTTCCGGGCAAATGACATAACATCATTTTTATTAGTTCTTTCATAGTTTCATCAATGTATTTTGACCACATTCACCTTGTTCCCTAAGTCTTCCTAGACTCTCTCTTGTCTACTCACCAAATTTTCTTCCCTCTTTTTGCTTTTAAACCCCTCAAGGACTGTTATTGTTGCATTTATAGTCTTGTATGTGTTCTTTTGACTGGAACATGGTTGACCTGCCAGGAGATCCAACCTTAACAAAAGCTGGCTCTCCTCCAGAGCAGCAGATCTCCCTAGCCAAGAGGTCCTTAGCTAGGATGTGAGTTCATATTTAACTTCTCGATGCATACTAGGATTGTATCTGCCTTGAATGTGAATGCTGCAATAAATACTCTGAGTTCATATGAGCAACTGCAATGCTGTATCCAGAAATGTTGTTTTCTTATAGTCATCCATTGCCTTTGGCTCTTAGAATCTTTCTGCAATAAGACCTGAGCCTTGGGAGGACGGCATGTGATATAAGTATCCTATTTATGGCTGAGAATTTCATAGTCTTGTATTTTTTTACACCTTCCAAGTTGTAGTTTTCTGTGTTAACCACCATGTATTGTGATTTAAAATTTATTAAAAAGATAAGAATTTAGAGATGCACTACGCTATGGATATTATATAAGTCACAGGGAGTTGGTTTAATAAAATATCCATTTAGCAGAATAATAGTAGTAGGTCTTCCCCCAGGGTTCACGACATTTTCTAGTCACATGTTCTTGGCCCTTTGGCTCTTTAAAACTGTCAATTATGGTTTTCCTCTCATGAATCTGTCCTTAAATTGAAGAAGAATGTGGTTGTAGCATTATTGCAATACTGGCATGATTCTCAGGGTTGTACTCAACTGCTTTCTGATTGGATTTTAGCCCTGTTCCACAAGAGGGATTCATCCCTAGGACAGGAAATAGTCAAAAGAGCAAGCCTGACAAGTTCTTAGACCTTAAGAAGAAATATTGATACTATATTTTAGATAAATTGTCATGCACCCACATCCTTCTAAATATATATGTTTACACTCATAGACAAATGATACTCCCAGCTTTAATTAGAAAATCAGATCTATTTTTTCTAATTGCAGATGCATAGCTGGCAGCCCAAAGTACTGAAGTGACAGTTGAGAGCTCAGTCATAAACAGGACCTCTATATGCCTCTCCCCTATTCTGTTCATGATTAAGTATAAGTAGCAGACCACGCAGGCACACATGCAAGGTGCTAATTTCTGAGCATGGCAAAGGCACTACAGCCATGACATCACAGTGTCTGAATTAAGGAAATCATGGTGGTCTGTTCCTCCCAGATGACTGGCTACTAATAGATTCCTGTTGAGAGACAGTCATTCCGTTTAGTTTTGTAACCACTGAGAACCCAACCAGCCTTCAATGGATAGATCCAAAGTCGTGGCCAAAAAGATGATATTGTTAATCTCAGTGGGTCTGAAAAAATAAAATAAAATAAAATAAAATAAAATAAAATAAAATAAAATAAAATAAAACAACAATACAAGAAGCAGGGAAGCAACTTCTAGGGAGGAGACAGAGCAGGAATGATAAGAATAGGAGGGAGTTAGGATTGGTTTGTGACAATCAGAATTGTGTGATACTCGTAGTGAATTGTCAAAGAGCAAGCTCAATGAAAGTTAAAGGGGGACTGGAGAGATGGAGCAGTGGTTAGCAGCATTGGGTGCCATGTAGACAACCCAGATTTTGTTCCCAGAACACACCTGATAGCTCACAACCATCTCTAAGTCCAGTTCCACAGATTCCAGTCACCTCTTCTGGCCCCTGAGGGCCCTGTATACACACAATGCACTCTTGTATATTCAGGGGAAGCAAACATACACACAAATTTTTGAGATCAGACATGGTGACAGCTTTCTGAATGTTTAAATTTTTTGTACCATCCACTGACCAATAATTTAAAGATTCCTGGGCTTGACTGAAGACGGGCCCTCTGTGTTATCGGCTTCAAGGAAGGAAAGATGTTAGGAGGCCAGCCCTCTAGAGAGTAGTTAAGTTCACGGAGAAGAGATAATCAAAAGTTACTGGTCTGCTGTGAATCAACAGAATGAAATTCTTGTCTTTCCTGGCCTGTGTCCCAGAGGATCATCAGGTGGTTAAAGGAGGATGATGTAAGGAGAGGAAAATGCACCCAATGAGCAGATATAGAAAGCTGTAACTTCCTCCTCTGATGATCCTCAGAGTGTGCAGTCTTGGGCAGGAGTGGAGAGGGGTGTGTGTGGACACTGCTTCTGAGATCTTACATGTGTTCAGTTCTTTGTGCTGTGTGGTCCAGTTCACAGCTTCAGGCTCCACCATTCAGGGAGAAGCCTGAGCTGCTGCTATACAGGGACCTTCCTCAAAGAGAGTGTTCAGGTGAGTGTCAGAGGTCTGTAATAGAGCCCAGGCTTGTTCCTCTGAGGACTCGAGAGCCGGTCCTTATTAGTGTAGCGTGATTGCTCTGAGTGCTTACCACATCACTCATTCACTTCTTGTTCAGGATGTTATACTGAGACATGAATATTAAAGTAGGTAATTCCAGTTTCACTGCTTAGAAGAAATGGCAGAAACAGAATCACAAATGGAATAAGGGATCTGGGATAGAGGTAGAAGTTTACTCCAGTGTAAGAACTACCCAAGAATCTTCACAGTTAAAGGCAGTAGGTGAAGGCCGAGCAGTGGTGGTGCATGTCTTTAATTCCAACGCTAGTGAGGCAGAGGCAGGCAAATCTCTATGAGTTTGAGGCCAGGCTGGTCTGTAGAGCTAGTTCCAGAACAGTCAGAGCTGTGATGCAGAGAAATCCTGTCTCCAAAATCCCAAACCAAAACAACAACAAAAGAAAAGATAGTAGGTGTATGCAGGACTCTGATGCACAGAAATAATGGCATTTTTGTATTAGACGAGACTCACTGTACTGTTTTTATGATGAGAAAAGTCAGAGAATGGCATTCTTAAAAGTCTCATTTTTCAAGAGAAGTTGTGAAATGTTTTTGAAAGTATCACCTCTCATTCTGGATACACACACACACACACACACACACACACACACACACACACACACACTCCAGTTATTCCAATCTCTGATAAACTGAATGTTTCTATGAGGTTGTTGGTTGTTTCCTTTCTCTACTGAAAATGCCCATGAAGTCTTCTCTTGTCTGTTATTGTGGGAACATTTATATTCCTGATGTCCAATGTACTCTTTCAGCATATTAGATTTCTCTCATTTTCTTTTTTCACAAATTGTCTCCTTATCCCTTATTCCTCTCTTATTCCTAGATATGTGTTTGTAGCAATGTGCAAAAGTTTGTTTTATGTGCATGAATCTATTAATCAGTAGTCACACTTGTGTTCAACTTGCCTCTTGCTCTTCAGAAAGAATTCAGCAATATGCCATCAGGTCATTTTTGTACATGATTCCAGTGTTTTTCTTCATCTCTGTTATTCCTTATTTTGTTATTGGAATGTCTATAATGATATGCATTCCCAAAGAAGGGCAGCATCACCTTCATCCGTTACTTACAGGGCACTCACTCTCCTCCTCATTTAAGTAACATTCAGGTATTTGATTTGAGCATACTCAAACATACAGCTCTATGAGACACATTAAGTTTTGACAAAGCTGTCTCTGTGAATTTGGAAGTGTTTCTTTTAAATCATATTTGGTTACTCTCAAGTCTTCAGAAGTTTGACTTTAAATTATTTACCCTTGTGATGTCATCAAATAATTGTTAATTTATATATTTGGTTCACACTGAACACACTAATCAAAAATTAGAACTGACTGCTATATAAAGTCGAAGCAGTCCCTGGGGTCAAGGAAAGAAGGGAGGAGAGGAGACAGTGAGGTCAAGCAGCTACCCAATAATGCTGCATGGGTTCAGAGGCCTCCTGAGCTGCAGTATCACACGGTGATCACAGTTCGTGACTTGTTAAATATACTTCCGTGTCTAATGTTTATTTCATAAGAAACAAACAAAACATCATTTCAAAGCCTCCATGCTTGTACTTCATCACATGGCTTTTAAACAGAAAACTACAAGATGGGAATGTGAAGTCTTTCAACACAAAGGGGTGATGAGTGCTGAAGGGAAGGGCAACATCATTACATGCTGTGTACCTGTGTGGAATTACCCCACTGTATGCCATGCATGTGAGTAGTTACTAGGGATCAATTATCAATTAAAAAGGGCAAACACAATAGAAACGGTGCCTGGCATCATAATCACCCTTCCCTTCACTTTCCTGCACCTCCCTACAGTAAAGGAAGCAGGTAATACTTGACTTGCATTTGTGAGACTGTGGACGTGGAAGTTAAACATAGGGAGAGTGAGGGCATGTGAGAAAATGTAGTAGAGGAAAGAATGTGGTTAATAGACTCTAGAATGTCTAGAAATGTCCCAGTGAGTCACAACATTTTGAATAACTAAAAAATACTGATGATACTAAATAAATCTGGATACAATTAAAATGAGAACAACCTCCATCATCTCACTGTATTACGGTAAAAACAATTTAACCCTGACCTTTTTTGCTTCAGGGTTCTTAGTATATCTTAAAATGTCTCTCTACATGTTATGTGTGTATAGTTTCTCATATTTTTCTTTAATAAAATGCTCCAGTAGTATGCTAGGCTTGTCACAATGCATTATATATATATATCATATTATTCATTATATATATCATATATATATATATTATATATATACTAATGTTCTTTTCTAGTTCTCTGCCTACCTTCTCACTAAATAACAGCCATAGATATCTAAAAGTCAATGTTCATAGTGCAGATTAGCTGTTTCACATCCTGTTGTAAAATTGGTCCTGTGGCTTGATTGTGATAGACTTTTGTATTCTTTTTCATGAATTTATAATTATATCAATGTTGAAATAACGTTTTTGCTGTTAGGTCAAACTGTGGTTTGCACTATGAAGCAATTTCATTTCCAGTGAGCATTGAGCAGTGTTTCGAAACACTTAGCTGTCATACAAGTAGGCCTCATTAGAGGATGGGTTGCCTTTGAGGCAAAGAACATCCCACTACACAGAGTGATTGGGTCAGAATGTCACCTACTTAGTATGCAGGAAGTCCTGAGTGCAATGCCCCTAAAATACATAAACCTTCCCACAGGCACACATATGCACATGGACAGACAGACACATAAAAAGGCAGTTCTATCTTTCCTTTCAATTACACCTGCTATAATTTTCTTCATAGCATCTTCACTCTTGGTTATGTTATAATTATCTTAAAACAGTTTTATTTGTTATTATACATATGCATGTGGACACATCTATTAAAAGTGTGAAATCTGGTGAGTCTGTGCATAGGCAAATATATGTGATACTATCACTCTAAAAGGTAGTGGATATAATTTCTTTCTTTTCCTATATTCTTTTGATTCATATGTATGAATTTTTTTGTTACCAACCTCTATAAAATCCCTGAACACTACCTGTACATAATCAGAAGACACTGTGTGTTCATAATAATTTCTCCTTAAAATTGTAGAATATATGACCTCTGATGGAAATACTCAAATAATGAAAGAAATGTTTCTCAAAATTAGCATCAGAGACTGCCTAAGAGGACCAGTTCCATGAACACAATTCAGAAGTTAATATGTTAAAAATATAAAGTATAGCATATCACCTATATCAGTAATGTGAGAATAAGAGTCATACTTCTCTTATCCTTGCCTCATAGACACATCTGACTCATGGAATCAGGGAACAACACAAGAAGAATTTCAAAATTTCTTCTTCTTGGATTTTCAGAGAACCCAGACCTTCAATTCCTCATTTTTTCACTATTCTTGTCCATGTACCTGGTCACAGTGCTTGGGAACCTCATCATCATCATGGTCATCATCTCACAGTCTCACCTGCACACGCCCATGTACTTCTTCCTCTCTAACCTGTCTTTTGTGGACATCTGCTTCACCTCCACCACAGTTCCAAAGATGCTGGTGAACATCCAGACACAGAGCAAGGCCATCACCTATAAACACTGCATCACCCAGATGTGTTTCTTCTTGGTTTTTGCAGAATTGGACAACCTGCTCCTGGCTGTGATGGCCTATGACCGATATGTGGCCATCTGTCACCCCCTGCATTACACAATCACAATGAACCCCCAGCTCTGCATGCTGCTGGTTCTGCTGTCCATGGTCGTTAGTGTCTTGCATGCCTTGCTACAGAGCTTAGTGGTGCTACAATTGTCCTTCTGCACAGATGTAGAGATCCCCCATTTCTTCTGTGAGCTTAATCAGCTGGCCCAACTCACCTGCTCAAACAACTTTCCAAGCCACCTCACGATGCATCTTGCACCTATCCTCTTGGCAGCCACTTCCCTCAGTGCAATCCTTTACTCTTACTTCAAGATAGGCTCCTCCATATGGGCTATCTCCTCAGCTCAGGGGAAGTACAAGGCATTTTCTACCTGTGCATCTCACCTTTGCATTGTCTCCTTATTTTATAGCACAGGCCTAGGAGTGTACCTCAGTTCTGCTGTGACCCAAAGCTCACACTCTGCTGCAAGAGCCTCAGTGATGTACACTGTGGTCACCCCCATGCTGAACCCCTTCATTTATAGTCTAAGGAATAAAGATGTGAAGAGAGCTCTGGAAAGACTCTTAGGGGGAAAACTAAATTGTCCCATAGCACTGAGCTGAAGAATTCTCTGGGTTGCAGGGGTTGAAGCTCCAGAGCCAGATATTCGGGCACTGTCTTCAGATCATGAATGGAGAAAGTACATCTAAATATTTCGTGGAGGGTCTGAAGAGATTGTTCAAAGGTGAAGAGTACTTGCTGCTCTTTGAGAGGATCAGAATTTAGTTCCCAGAACCCATGTTGGAAGTTCATGACCGCCTGTAACTCCAGCCCCAAGGGATGCAACACCCTCTTCTGACCGTTCTAGATACCTATATTAATAGGCACAATACCCCCCTATACACATGCATAAATAAAAATAAAATCGATCTTATAAATGCAAACAAATATTTCCCAGCATCTCCACTACTCTCATTCCTGCTCTGTACATAATATATGCAAGCCACGTTACTAAGATTTTTGTTCTCTCATGCAGCAGCTTTCTACTCTATAGTAGTCCTGGCTTCCCGAACACAAGACTGAAAGTATATGACTATTGCCGCTCATCCAGCTGGTCAGCAACGCTTCAAAATAACTTCTTCATGTGTGACATATATTATATACAGTAATATTTATTTTTGTTTTGTTTTGCAAACATATAAGCAAGCATGACCCTCAGGGGAAAACCAGGCTTGGCAACTAATGCAGTATTCACTGTAGTTGCAGAAAATGTGAAGGCTGAGTTTTGTCTTTTGTACTTGCTGTTCTCTGCACAGGACCATCTTAACTTTTTCTCGATAGTGTGAACTTTAGATGTGTTTTTTAACTGCTGGTTAGAGTTTTATATATTGCATTAATTTTTCTTTTCATACATGAACACGTGTATTGACTTCCATATTATGTTTTTTTTTTTTTTTTGGTTTTTTCGAGACAGGGTTTCTCTGTGTAGCTTTGCGCCTTTTCCTGGAACTCACTTAGTAGCCCAGGCTGGCCTCAAACTCACAGAGATCCACCTGGCTCTGCCTCCCGAGTGCTGGGATTAAAGGCGTGTGCCACCACCGCCCGGCTCCATATTATGTTTTAATTCATGCACATGGCCAATACAGGGTAATGAGCCTGTATGTCAAATTGCAATGTAAACAATATTTAATATGAGTCCATTGAAATCTTCTAACCATTTTGAGATACACAAGGCTTTATTGCTATGCTGCTGTACTTTACAACTTGAAAATTTATGTATTCATTCTACCAAAACATTGTTTTTGAATCTATTTATATTTTAAATTTATTATTATCATTGTTACTATTGTGTATGTGTGTTTGTATTTGTGTGGATTTGTGTCTCCAGGTAGTGTGTGTCACAGCGCATGTGGGGAGGTCCCATGAAAACTTCGAGTAATCAGTTCCCTCCTTTTAACTTTGGGTGGAATCCAAAATCAAATTCAGTTTACCAGGCTTGCTTAGAAATCATCTCACTGGAATCTACACCACCATTTTTCTGCAGGGATTATTCATAGTCTAGATAATATTTTCATCTATCATACACAAAGCCCACGTGATGAAAATGCATAAATGATGACTGGTCTAGAGCTACTTTGGAGTATAGGCCTGGGAAATAAGGGGGGGTTGATGTGGCCTTAAAGGACAACACTAGTGATGTTAGGGTGTGGAAACCTTTCTGAGTTTTGACCGGTTCAGTTGTTACCATTGTGGGTGTGATATTGTGCTGTAGTTCTGTGTTTTGTTATCATCAGGGAAATGGAGGAAAGGGTGAATGGAAGACTGCCTGTTGTTTCTGACCAATGCATCACAATCCACAACTGTCACCAAATAAATCTATAATTATATGCAAAAGGTCAAAATACAACAAAATCTTGTGTTTAAGAGCTTAAATTCTAATTCTACGTGCTGGAGATATGGCCCAGTGGTTTATAGTACTTAAAGCTTTAGCAGAGGATGTGGTTGACAAACCCAGCAGCCATGTGGCTACTTACAACAATCTGTAGCCCAATTTCAAGGGGATTTGACACCCTATTCTGATATCTGTGGCATCAGGCATGCACATACATGTATGCAGGCAAAACACTCATACACATAGATAAAATAAATACTTTTTTAATTTAAGGAAGAAAAAAGTGTTGAAGCTCTGACCTCTCCCTTTTCTTCAATCTTGTTACTCTCTACACACAACTATGTACTATTACAAATTTTATATATATATATATATATATACCTATTTTCTTTTAAATCTTTTAATATTTAGTTAGAATATAATTGCATCATTTCTCCTCCCCATCCCTGCCCTTTCCTACCCAAACTTCATAGTCTTTTCATTTTAAACATTGTCACCACAAATACATGGATGAATAAACATCAACGCAAACGTTGAGTCCTTCAATGTTGCCAGCACATATGAGTTTCAAGGGCTGACTGCTCACTATTGGATAACCAGTCAGAGGACTCATCCTTAGAGAAGATAAAAATTCTTCCCTTCTCAGATTTCCACATCTACATTGTGAGGTCAGCTGGTTTTGGAAATGTTCAATTCTTGTTCACACAGCCATGTGGCTGAGATTTCATGAGTGTCATTGCTAAAATTAAGCTGTTTTATTTAAATGAAAACATGCACATAGGAGGCATACTGTGGAGATGTTCATCAAAGGCCGTGTACACAAGGTGGCCTGGTTCCCAGGTGAGGTAGAAGCCCTTGAGGGAGGCTATCTTGGAACAGAGATGGGGAGCTGGCTGTTTTCCAGGGCTCCAACCTGAGCACATTATTCCTTGTGCAATGGAATAAGTATCTACAAACATCTTTGCCAGGGTACTTTTCCTTCGTTTAATGGAGGAACTGAGTTGGGACCTCGTGTGAAACACTGCCTGGGCAAGGGAAGGAGGAAGGTGGAGTTAAGCCTTTTAACTCCATCACACATGTTTCTGCATGCTACTAGATTCTGTCCACCTGAAGCAGCAGATACTATGGTCATGGACATCCTTGTCCTCAGGCTTTAAAGCTCCTGGGGATCCTTAGACTTTGCAGCAGAAACTCATTTCCATATAACTTCTATTTTTTTCTAGCACAAGAAGCGATCAAACTTGTGAAGATGTATTCACAATGTTGGAGGACATAAATAAATAATGAAGTACAACCTGAAATTTTAAGCTGAAATTAATCTCTTTCCCTGCTACATTGCTCTGTCAGGACATATTATCAGCAACAGAAACGAAACTAGAACACATGCATGAAGAATATATACATTGAAAGTTAAGAAAAAGACTAAGGAAAAGAAGACCAAAAGAGCATATTAAACACAAAAACTGCATATACATAACACATATATGTTACCCAATAGTGAATTGTCAGCACTATAAACACATGCATGCAGTCCACACTTAGGGACTTCTATATGTATGTGGGTAAAAATAATAATCAAAGAAAAAGAGTCTGTCAGCTTGAGAGTGTAAGGGGCCATGGGAGGGGCTGGAGGGAGGATGGGAAGGGGAAATTAATATAACTCTATTTCAGTTAAACATATTACATAAATGATGTCAATAATAATAATAATAATAATAATAATAATAATAATAATAATAAAGTACTGTCATCTGTAGCCAGAAGTTTCTCTGGTCTTGCCCAGTCCAGGTTGGGACAAATCTCTCCCACCTGCATCCTGCAGCTGCTTAGTCCTAAGTAAACACACAGAGGCTTATATTACTTACAAACTGTATGGCCTCTGGGTCAGCTTATATTAGCTAGCTCTTTCAACTTAATTCCACCCATTCCTATTAATCTATATGTTGCCACATGGCCATGGCTTCATTGGTCTGCTGGCATCTTGTTGCTCCTTTGGTGGTGGGCTGGTGTCTCTCCACTCTCCTTTCTTCTCCTCTTTCTGTACTTTGAATGTACTGCCTAATCTTATTTTGCTTCACCATTGTCTAAACAGCTTTATTCATCAACCAATCAGAGCAACACAGTGTACAGAAAGACATTCCACAGGAGTCATCTTTATAATATTCTTACAGACAGTGTGGAGTCAGTTACATCTCTAACAATCCAAGGAACCTTGATTTTCACACCACTGTGGGGAGCATTAGGTAATAGATTACAGTTAAGGCAATTATAACATTTTTGGCACCTGACATATCCCTGGGAAGATGAAAGGGTTCAGTGTGCAGGTGAAAAACCTGTATAGATTTGGGAGTTCTGTAATGGAATTCTGCCTCATCTTTCACCTTGCAAACCATCAACTCCTCATGTGTCAGCTCAGATTCAAATTCCCTCTTCTGTCTAGACTATCTGACACCCCTGTTTCTACTGCTTTATAACAATGAATTCTTTAACTCTGTGGAGGGAGAAGATATATGTACGCATGTGCAAATGTATGTTCATGTAGTGAGTGCACATGTGAGCAGTGCATACGTATTTGTATACATGTGAGTTTGGGGGCTAGTGGTAAGCCTTTCCTGTATCATTTCTTTGGTGCCATCCTGACTTTTAAGATAAGGGCTTGCCTGAGATGAATGGGCTCTGGAGTGTCCTGGGTTAGGATATAAGATATTACTGCCACCATAAAGCCTGTTTGGACTAAATTTTACACTGTTTTTTTTTTCCTTTCTCTGAACAAATTCAGCAGTCTTACAGAAGTGAGAGAATAAAATAAAATAAAATAAAAAGCAAATCTAAAATTTGCTCCTACTAGGATTTGCAGAGAATCAGTTCTTTAGTCCTCTCCTTTGAAGTGTTTCTCTACACATACCTGCTCAGAAGTACTGTGTACAGTCATGTTCATTGTATTAGTCAGGATCCTCTAAAAAATAGAATTGAAATATGTATTTCAAAGGAAATTAGTGCATGTTAGAAAGGATGAGAACCAGGCAATAGCTCAACTCACAAGGCTTAGCAGTTTCTATATAGTGGTGAAGGCCTTAAGTACTCCTAGAGAGATGCTGGTCTTCAGTCCAGTTTGAAAGACTGAAGAAGCTTGGTTCTAATACCAGAAAAGGGTGGCAGCAGTGGTAATAACAGAGTAGATGCTTTCACCAACAAGGGCTGAAGGTGGGCAAGTTAAAACAACAGGTTTACCCTCATGCCTCCTTAGATCTGAGCTTCCAGTAGAAAATATCTCCATTCTGGGCAAGGGTCTTCCCTCAGTTAATTCTTCACAGAAATACTTTCACCCACCCAGAGTCACATCTCTTAGTTTATTCTAGACTCTAACTATTGAACAACCAAGATTAAACACCACAGTGTACCCACTTGTGAGCCTAACACAATCAATCACTTATCCTCCTCCTATGATATTTAATGTCAAAATGTAGGCAACAGCAAGGACATGATTCTTCCCAACATGATATAACTATCCAGCTTTCAACTTATAATACACTACCCCTTAAAAAGTAGAAGAGAAACACTCATAGCCATTACGACCCTCTTTTTTGTAACTTATCACACGGTTTTGGCTGCTATTCATACCTTCTTTCCTCTACTACCCATTCTGTATTCCCTCTATGTTCAACAAACACCCCAGCAGGTTTTTGTTCTTTACCTGGAGCTGTTACTAGAAAATTTCTTTCTGAATGGTTTGGACCATTTATCATCTTGCTTTGCCATCTGTGTATCCCCTCATGCCCACATAGCAATGGAATCATTACCCTTCACTTGCTCTTTGGAGAATGTTCAGACAAAGAAAGCAACATCACATTTGAAGCCTGCTTCACATAGAGGCTCATAAGTCCCTTCCACTTACTGCTCACCTGTTGGGAAGTAACTGAATCTGGAAGTGGAGGAGATGTAGTACCCAATTTGAACCCACTAGACTGGCTGTTAGCTCCAAACTCGGGGTCAAATAGGTGACCCTAGTTAAACTCTGTGGAACAAGAATAAGTAATAAACATAAAACATAGATTTTTAAGGAAAAATGGCCAGAGGTAGAAGAGAAATAAAAGAAGGCAGTGGAGGAGTAACCAGAACACATTCTATTTATGTATGAAATTTTCAGAGAACAGAGTTTACTTATATAAACTGAAAAAACAAAGAGTTAAGAATCATGCAGACTTCTGGCTGGGTGGTGGTGGCACACACCTTTTTAATCCCAGCACTCGGGAGGCAGAGCCAGGCGGATCTCTGTGAGTTCGAGGCCAGCCTGGTCTACAGAGCGAGTTCCAGGAAAGGCTCAAAGCTACACAGAGAAACCCTGTCTCGAAAAACCAAAAAAAAAAAAAAAAAAAAAAAAAAAAAGAATCATGCAGACTTCTGGGTGAGATGATGGACTGGAAACTGCCTTATTGTAGAATAAGGAAAAGAAAACACTTCATTCCAGTGAGAAATTTTTTGGAAATTTGCAAAGGTAGAACAGTTAAGAAAAGTAGTGTAACTGGAGTTTTCCTCTCTGGGTCCTGCCAAGCCCCAGCAGTCCAACAGCTCACTTATAAAATAAACACACAGATGCTTATATTATTTAAACTGTTTGACTTAATGGCTCAGGCTTCTTACTAGCTGTTCTTTTATCTTAAATTAACCCATTTCTATTAGGCTGTAAGTTGCCACGTGGCTCCTGGCTTACCAGTACCTTACATCTCGCTTGTCATGGCGGCGGCTGGCATTGTCTCTCTGCCTCAGCCTTCCTGTTCCCAGACTTCTCCTCTCTCCTTGTCCTGCCTATACTTCCTGCCTGGCTACTGACCAATCAGTGTTTTATTTATTAACCAATCAGAGCAACACATTTCACATACAGAACATCCCAGAGCAAAGTAGAGAAATGAAGATGGAGAATCATAAAACAATAAAGCAAATCAAACAGGACCAGTGTATGGCTCCCCTGTGGGAGGAAGCGAAGCAGAAGCTTCATTCTTTCCCCGTCTTCTCTTTTCCTTCTTTTACTTAACCTTGACTTTTTTCTCCTTTCCCTGACTCCTTACATTACCTAATTCACCTTTACACATTTACCTTAAATGAGTTCAAAGTTTATACCAAGTAGATTTACAATTTTCTATTTTGTAGCAATTGGTGACATATGCGTGTGATTTAATTGACCTTTAGTATATTTCTAAACTTTTCCATAGCTTGAACTGTGTTCTGTCTAAGTGGATCTGGAGATTGAAACAAAGAAGGATTTAGCATGTCCAATAAAAAGATTCCCAGCCCTCAGTGACTGAATCCAAAGACAAAAGAAGGGAAAGTGCCAGATGAAGATTTCAAAAACTTACTGGCTAAAACGATCCATGACCTTGAAAGGGAAACAAACAAGCACATGAATGTAATCTAGGGTCTGCAGGCGGAAGCATGCAGCACAGAAGCAAAAGACAGATGGGAAATCAACAGTATGGATGAAAAAGCAATATGAAAAAAATTTAGCAAAGAAATTGAGATTTTGAAAAACGTATGTGTGTTGATTATGGGAAAACGCAATACAGTGAATAAAAAACACAAAGGAAAGCATGCCCAACAAGCTTGAATATGCATAGAAAGACTATCGGGAATGGGGGACAAGTCTGAGGAAATACTGTTTACAAACGTTAGTTAAAAAAATAGTACAACCACAATTCCCAAGAACTGTGTTGCACAATCTTTTGTCTTTTGATTTGTCTCTTGATTAAGAGATAAAGTCTAAGAATTATGGAGAGAGAAGAAGATTCTGGGAGAAACACAAAAGCCATGGTTTTTGGTGAAATCACAGAAGAATGTTTTCCAAGTCCAGTGTAAGAAACAGACATGCAAGTGAGTAACAGCATCGAGACCCTTAAATACACATGATCAGAGATGGATATCTTCACAGCTATGGCTTCTGGGCATGAAAGCTGGACAATATCAATCCAATCCAATCAAAACTCCAGAGTAAAGAGGGAAAAGACTCATAAGACTGAACCCCTAGCTGAGTGGCTACTAGACACTGGGGGAGGAAAAGTCAATTTTCTTTAGTGGGATGGCCTATAGTAGGTGGCCTATACTCCAGCTGATAGTGGCCTATGTCCATGAACTTTTTTTTTTTTTTTTTGGTTTTTCGAGGCAGGGTTTCTCTGTAGCTTTGCGCCTTTCCTGGGACTCACTTGGTAGCCCAGGCTGGCCTCGAACTCGCAGAGATCCACCTGCCTCTGCCTCCCGAGTGCTGGGATTAAAGGCGTGCGCCACCACCGCCTGGCTGTCCATGAACTTTTTAAAGAAAGCAGGAAGAGGATCAGGCAGATTTAGGGAGGATGAGCAGGGAGAGGATATGATGTAAATATTGTATTCATGATAAAATTGTGAAAGAATACATTAAAAGTTGCATGGAAAAAAATGCCACCTCTCCCATAAAGGTAGAAAAGTCAGAATAACCCCAGATATCTCAGCAACATTAAAAGACAGGAACACATAGAATGATGTGTTTTCAGTCCTGGCAGTATATAATCAAGAATGCCACATCCAACAAAGTTATAATTAAACTTTTCTGAGGTATAAGAACATTTTAAGCACAAGCTAAGAGAGTTTATGACCACCAATACCACACGCAGATGATACTAAATGGAAAACTATATGCAGAGGTTGAAGAAAGGCGTATGAGTCGGGAGAATAGAAGGAAACACACAGAAAGGGGGAAGTGCGAAAGAATCCATCATGTGTAACATGCTAATCCAGCAAAGCCTGATACTGACATTGGGAGAAAGTAGAGAACAGATAGTAAACCAACCAAACAGAAGAACGGTTGACCAAATTACTGGAATTAGTAAGCAGCTCTAATTAACCTTAAATGATAATGACTTAAACTCAGTAGAGACTCAAACTAGCTAACTAGTAAACAAACAAGGTCCAGGCCAGTAAGGTGACTCGGCAGTGAAAGTTTCTGCTGCCATGCACGACAAATTTAGTTTTTTTCTAGGGACACAAATGGTTGAAGGAGAGAACTGAATCCAAAAGTCATCTTCTGGCCTCAAAATACATACTATAGTACAAGTGTAAGCAGTACCTACCCACTCACTTCCACAAATACATAAAATAAACAAAGACAATATAATATAAAACTTTAAAAACTAGATCTAAGTATGCTTTTTGTAAATAACACATGCATAAAGACATCCACAGGCTGAGCATCAAAGGGTAGAGGTCACTCTCTCAACAATGAAAGCTAGACTAAATCAAGTTGGTCCAGAAATTTTAACATTTGGTGAAGTAGACTTCCTTGTTTCATTTTTAATTTTATAATTATGAGTGTTTGCCTGCATGTATGTCGGCACCACATGTCTGGTGCCCACAGAAGCCAGAAGAGGACATAAGATCCTCTGATACTAAAGTCACCAGTTATGACCACCATGTGAGTGTTAGAAATTCAATGTGGGTCCTCTGCAAGAACACCAATTGCTCTTTACCATTGATCAATCTTCAGAGTCTAATAAAGTAGATATTAAATCAAAATTAGATGGATGCTATAAATAAGGTTTCAATTTCAGTTTCTATGTCACAGGACTCAACAAACACCTGTAACTCCAGCTCAAATGGAATTTCATGCCCTCTTCTGAACTCTGCATACATTGGCACACATATGCATATACCCATTTCTACACTTACACACATAAATAAACATAAATAAATCCAAACAAAGAAGGTCTTTACATATTAATAAAGGGAGCAATTCAATAAGAAGGTTTAACAGCCCCTCCTTGTTGCCATGTCCCAGCCCTAAACTCCTGCTCAATCAGAGGCCACTCTGGCCACAAGAACTCTAGAGAGGTTGCCCATCTGCAGACCTTCCCAATTCTTTCAGTGCCCCTATCAGCACTATCCTCAATTCCCCCTCCACTCCTTGACACTGTGTTCTAGCCCATAACTTGGGCAAAGACCCCATGCTTGACTAGAGGCCAATGCCAGAAATACAGGTAGGCCACCTGTCTGCTGACCTTCCCCACTCTCTCAGTGCCCCTGAAACTACCCCAAATCCTCCTCCCCTCCACTCAAAGCAATTCTATTGAAACAAGACAAGGCTGTCGTGCTCTCCATATGTATTCAGTATAATACTTGAAGTTCCAGATAGATCAATAAGACAACTTAAGGAGTTCGGGGAGGATTCAAATTGGAGAGGAAGAAGTCAGAGCATCATTATTTGCAGATGATGTGACAATATACATAAATGACCCTAAATATTGTATCAGGGAACTCCTATAACTGATAAACACCTTCAGCAAAGTGAATGAGTAAAAGATTAACTCAGACAAATCAGTAGCCCTGCTTTCTACATATTACATATGGACTGAGGAAAAAAAATCAGGGAAATAACACCTATTACAATAGCCTCAAATTATATAAATTATCATGGAGGTAACTCTAACAAAGCAAGTGAAAGACTTGTATGACAAAATCTTCAAGAATTTGAAGAAAGAAATAGAAGAAGATATCAGAAGATGAAAAGATCTCCTGTGCTCATGGATTGGTAGGATCAACATAGTAAAAATGGCCATCCTACCAAAAGCAGTCTACAGATTCAATACAACCCCATTAAAATCCCAACACAATGTTTCACAGACCTTGAAAGGACAATATTCAACTTCATATGGGAAAACCAAAAACCCAGAATTGCTAAAACAATCATGAGCAATAAAAGAATGTCCAGGGCTCCGGACTTCCCTTTTGGAAAACTGGTGAGTACCCTTCCTCGCCCCAGACCCCATCCCTGGGCACCAGCCACTCCAGGGAAGACCTGCCCAACTTGGCCCCAGGTTCTGGCCACCGGGCAGGTTCCCTGCTAGCCCCACCAGGAAGGATCCCCTTCTCCAAGACCCCTGGCAGACCCTGCAGTCTCCACGCCCTGCCCCCACTCCCATCCCCCTGAGCCCCAAGCCTCTTCCTGAGACATAGAGGCTGGCCCCCAGCTCCCATCTTGCTCCGGACTTCCCTTTTGGAAAACTGGTGAGTGCCCTTCCTTGCCCCGGACCCCATCCCTGGGCACCAGCCACTCCAGGGAAGACCTGCCCAACTTGGCCCCAGGTTCTGGCCACCGGGCAGGTTCCCTGCTAGCCCCACCGGGAAGGATCCCCTTCTCCAAGACCCCTGGCAGACCCTGCAGTCTCCACGCCCTGCCCCCACGCCCATCCCCCTGAGCCCCAAGCCTCTTCCTGAGACTTAGAGGCCGGCCCCCAGCTCCCATCTTGCTCCGGACTTCCCTTTTGGAAAACTGGTGAGTACCCTTCCTTGCCCCAGACCCCATCCCTGGGCACCAGCCACTTCAGGGAAGACCTACCCAACTTGGCCCCAGGTTCTGGCCACCCGGCAGGTTCCCTGCTAGGCCCACCGGGAAGGATCCCCTTCTCCAAGACCCCTGGCAGGCCCTGCAGTCTCCACGCCCTGCCCCCACGCCCATCCGCCTGAGCCCCAAGCCTCTTCCTGAGACTTAGAGGCCGGCCCCCAGCTCCCATCTTGCTCCGGACTTCCCTTTTGGAACACTGGTCTGGCTGAACCAAGTGTGCGGATAAGGCCAGTAACGAAGCACAAGGAGATGGGCAGACGTCAAGGCAGAAACATATACAACAAAATGAATAGCAATACAGCATCACCAGGCCCTAGCCCTCCTCCAACACCTAGACCTGAACATCAGAAATTGGAAGAAGCAGAAGAAAACAGCCTTATGAATGACATCATGAAGAAGCTAGAGGCTTGTGTAGAGGAAAAGACAAAAAAATGTGAAGAACGCTGTAAACAACTAGAGGAAAGGGCAAACAAATTAGAAGAAATCAATAAAGTCCTGGAAGAAAACAATAAAATACTGAGAGAAAATCAAGAAAAATCAATGAAACAAATGAAGGAAACAGTCCAAGACCTGAAAAGGGAAATAGAAAAAATGAAGAAGACACAAACAGAGGGAATGCTGGAAATAGAAAATCTGAGAAAACGATTGGGAACTTCAGATGCAAGTATAATCAACAGAATGCAAGAGATGGAAGAGAGGATCTCTACCGTTGAAGATACAGTAGAAGAAATACATTCATCAGTCAAAGAAAACACTAAAGCCAACAAAGTCATGAACCAAAATGTCCAAGAAATTTGGGACACCATGAAAAGACCAAACCTAAGAATAATAGGGGTCGAAGAAGGAGAAGAATACCAACTCAAGGGCACAGAAAATATATTCAACAAGATCATAGAAGAAAACTTTCCCAACTTAAAGAAGGAAATGCCTATGAAGATACAAGAAGCTTATAGAACACCAAACAGACTAGACCCCCAAAAAAAGTCCCCTCGCCACATAATAGTTAAACAACTAAACGTACAGAATAAAGAAAGAATATTAAGAGCAGCAAAGGAAAAAGGCCAAGTGACATATAAAGGCAAACCCATCAGAATAACACCCGATTTCTCAATGGAGACTTTGAAAGCCAGAAGAACCTGGACAGATGTAATGCAGACACTAAGAGACCATGGATGTCAGCCTAGACTAATATACCCAGCAAAACTTTCAATCACCATAGATGGAGTGAACAAGACATTCCATGACAAAGCCAGATTTAAACAATACTTATCCACAAACCCAGCCCTACAGAAAGCACTAGAAGGAAAATTCCAACCTAAGGAAGTCAGATACACCCTCGAAAACACAGGCAACAGATAAAGCCACAGCAGTAAACCCCAACGTATAGAAGTACCCACACATCACCACCAAAAAATAACAGGAATGAACAATCACTGGTCATTAATTTCCCTCAATATCAATGGACTTAATTCACCTATAAAAAGACATAGGCTTACAGAATGGATACGAAAGCAGGACCCATCTTTCTGCTGCATACAAGAAACACATCTCAAATTCGAAGATAGACACTACCTAAAAATAAAAGGCTGGGAAAAGACTTTCCAATCAAACGGTCTTAAGAAACAAGTGGGTGTAGCCATCCTGATATCCAGCAAAATAGACTTCAAACTAAAATCAATCAAAAGAGATCAAGAAGGGCATTACATACTCATCACAGGAAAGATCCACCAAGATGAAGTCTCAATTCTGAATATTTATGCCCCAAACACAAGGGCACCCACATATGTAAAAGAAACATTACTAAAGCTTAAATCACATATAAAACCCCACACATTAATAGTGGGAGACCTCAACACCCCACTTTCACCACTGGACAGATCTCCCAAATTGAAACTTAACAGAGAAATAAAGGACTTAACTGATGTCATGACTCAAATGGACTTAATCGATATCTACAGAACATTCCATCCTAACAAAAAAGAATATACCTTCTTCTCAGCACCCCATAGAACCTTCTCTAAAATTGACCACATACTTGGCCACAAAACAAATCTAAACAGATACAAAACAATTGGAATAACCTCCTGTGTTCTATCAGACCACCATGGTCTAAAGTTGGATTTCAACAACAACAAAAACTACAGAAAACCTGCAATCTCATGGAAACTGAATAATACCCAACTGAATCACCAATGGGTTAAGGAAGAAATAAAGAAAGAAATTAAAGACTTCCTAGAGATCAATGAAAATGAAGACACCACATATCCAAATTTATGGGACACTATGAAAGCAGTACTAAGAGGGAAATTCATAGCACTAAATGCCCACATAAAGAAGTTGGAGAAATCTCACACTAGAGACTTAACAGCATACCTGAAAGCTCTAGAACAAGAAGAAGCACAGTCTCCCAGGAAAAATAGACGCCAGGAAATTATCAAAGTGAGAGCTGAAATCAATAAAATAGAAACAAAGAGAACAATACAAAAAATTAATGAAACAAAGAGTTGGTTCTTTGAGAAAATCAACAAGATAGACAAGCCCTTATCCAAACTAACCAAAAGACAGAGAGAGAGCATCCAAATCAACAAAATCAGAAATGAAAAGGGGGACATAACAACAGACATTGAGGAAATCCAGAGAATCATCAGGTCATACTTCAAAAACCTCTATTCGACAAAACTGGAAAACCTAAAAGAAATGGATAACTTTCTGGATAGGTACCACATACCTAAGTTAAATCAAGACCAGATAAACTATTTAAATAGTCCAATAACCCCTAATGAAATAGAAACAGTCATTAAAAGTCTCCCAACCAAAAAAAGCCCAGGACCAGATGGTTTCAGCGCAGAATTCTACCAGATCTTCAAAGAAGAGTTAATACCAATACTCTCTAAATTGTTCCACACAATAGAAACAGAAGGAACATTACCAAACTCCTTCTATGAGGCTACAATTACCCTAATTCCTAAACCAAACAAGGATACAACAAAGAAAGAGAACTACAGACCAATCTCCCTCATGAACATTGATGCAAAAATACTCAATAAAATACTGGCAAACAGACTCCAAGAACACATCAAAACAATTATCCACCATGATCAAGTAGGATTCATTCCAGGGATGCAAGGGTGGTTCAATATACGAAAGTCCGTCAATATAATACACCATATAAACAAACTCAAAGAAAAAAACCATATGATCATCTCACTGGATGCAGAAAAGGCATTTGACAAAATCCAACACCCCTTCATGATAAAGGTATTAGAGCGATCAGGAATACAGGGAACATACCTAAACATAATAAAGGCAATTTACAGCAAGCCAACAGCCAACATCAAATTAAATGGAGAGAAACTCAAAGCAATTCCACTAAAATCAGGAACGAGGCAAGGCTGTCCACTCTCCCCATACTTATTCAATATAGTACTTGAAGTTCTAGCCAGAGCAATAAGACAACATAAGGAGATTAAGGGGATACAAATTGGAAAGGAAGAAGTCAAGCTTTCCCTATTTGCAGATGACATGATAGTATACTTGAGCGACCCCAAAGATTCCACCAAGGAACTGATACAGCTTATAAACACCTTCAGCAACATAGCAGGATACAAGATCAACTCAAAAAAATCAGTAGCCCTCCTATATACAATGGACAAAGAAGTGGAGAAGGAAATCAGAGATACATCACCCTTTACTATAGCCACAAATGACATAAAATACCTTGGGGTAACACTAACCAAGCAAGTGAAGGACCTATATGACAAGAACTTTAAGTCCCTGAAAAAAGAAATTGAAGAAGATGTCAGAAAATGGAAAGATCTCCCATGCTCATGGATAGGCAGGACTAACATAGTAAAAATGGCAATCTTACCAAAAGCAATCTACAGATTCAATGCAATCCCCATCAAAATACCAACACAATTCTTCACAGACCTGGAAAGAATAATACTCAAATTCATATGGAAAAACAAAAAACCCAGGATAGCCAAAGGAATCCTGTACAATAACACAACTTCTGGAGGCATCACGATCCCTGACTTCAAGCTCTACTATAGAGCTACAGTAATAAAAACAGCTTGGTACTGGCATAGAAACCGACATGTGGACCAATGGAATCGAATTGAAGACCCTGACATTAATCCGCACACCTATGAACATATAATTTTTGACAAAGAAGCCAAAAGTGCACAATGGAAAAAAGAAAGCATCTTCAACAAATGGTGCTGGCAAAACTGGATATCAACATGTAGAAGGCTGCAAATAGATCCATATCTATCACCGTGCACAAAACTTAAGTCCAAGTGGATCAAGGACCTCAACATCAATCCAGCTACTCTGAACCTGCTAGAAGAGAAAGTAGGAAGTAGTCTTGAACGCATTGGCATTGGAGACTACTTCCTAAATAGAACACCAGTAGCACAGACTCTGAGAGAAACAATCAATCAATGGGACCTTTTGAAACTGAGAAGCTTTTGTAGAGCAAAGGATACGGTCAACAAGGCAAAGCGACAGCCTACAGAATGGGAAAAGATCTTCACCAACCCCACATCTGACAGAGGACTGATATCCAGAATATATAAGGAACTCAAGAAATTAGACATCAAAATGCCCAACAGTCCAATTAAGAAATGGGCTATAGAACTAAACAGAGAATTCTCAACAGAGGAAACTCAAATGGCCGAAAGACATTTAAGGAATTGCTCATCATCCCTAATCATCAGGGAAATGCAAATCAAAACAACTCTGAGATACCACCTTACGCCTGTCAGAATGGCTAAGATCAAAAACACTGAAGACACCTTATGCTGGAGAGGATGTGGAGCTAGGGGAACTCTCCTCCACTGCTGGTGGGAATGCAAGCTTGTACAACCACTTTGGAAATCAATATGGCGCTTTCTTAGAAAATTGGGAATCAATCTCCCCCAAGATCCAGCTATACCACTCTTGGGCATATACCCAAGAAATGCTCAACCACACCATAAGAGCACTTGTTCAGCTATGTTCATATCAGCATTGTTTGTAATAGCCAGAACATGGAAACAACCCAGATGCCCTTCAACTGAAGAATGGATAAACAAAATGTGGTACATATACACAATGGAATACTACTCAGCAGAAAAAAACAATGGCATCATGAGGTTTGCAGACAAATGGATGGATCTAGAAAAAATCATCCTGAGTGAGGTAACCCAGACTCAGAAAGACAAACATGGTATGTACTCACTCATAGCAGGATACTAGACATGAAACAAGGATGAATTGTCTGCTACTCACATCACCAGGGAGGCTACCCGGAAAACAGGACCCCAAGAAAGACACAGGGATCGCCCAATGACAGAGAAATGGAATGAGATCTACATGAACAGCCTGGACATGAGTGGGGGTAATGAAAGGCGAGGGTCGAGGGAAAGAGAGCTTGGGGGAGCGGGAGATCCCAGCTGGATCAACAACAGAGAGGGAGAACAAGGAATAGGAGACCATGGTAAATGAAGACCACATGAGAATAGGAAGAAGCAAAGTGCTAGAGAGGCCCACAGAAATCCACAAAGATACCCACACAACAGACTGCCGGCAATGGTCGAGAGACAGCCCGAACTGACCTACTCTGGTGATGGGATGGCCAAACACCCTAATTGTTGTGCTAGAAACCTCATCCAACTACTGAGGGATCTGGATGCAGAGATCCATGACTAGGCCCTGGGTGGATCTCTGGGAGTCCAATTAACGAGAATGAGGAGGGTTTATATGAGCGAGAATTGTTGAGACCAAGGTTGGATAAAGCACAGGGACAAATAGCCAAATGAATGGAAACACATGAACTATGAACCAATGGCTGAGGGGTCCCCACTGGATCAGGCCCTCTGAATGGGTGAGACAGTTGATTGGCTTGATCTGTTTGGGAGGCATCCAGGCAGTGGGACCAGATCTTGTGCTCATTGCATGAGTTGGCTGTTTGAAACCTGGGGCCTATGCAGGATTGTTTGGCTCGGCCTGGGAGGAGGGGACTAGACCTACCTGGACTGAGTCTACCAGGTTGACCTCAGTCTGTGGGGAAGGCTTTGCCCTGGAGGAGATGGGAATGGGGGGGGGGCGTTGGGGGGAAGGTGAGGGGGACGGGAGGGGGGAGAACAAGGGAATCCGTGACCGATATGTAGAACTGAATTGTATTGCAAAATAAATTAAAATAAATTAAAAAAAAAAAAAAAAAGAATGTCCAGAAGTATCACCATCCCTAATTTTAAGGTGCACTACAGAGCTACAGTCACAAAGGCAACATGATATTGGTATTAAAAACAGACATATTGATCAGTGGAATCAAATTGAAGACCCAGACATAAACCCACATACTTACGAAACACTTTATTTTGATTAAGAAGCCAGGGATAAACAATGGAAAAAAAAAAGTACCTTCAACAAATGGTGCTGTTCTAACTGGATGTCTACAAGTAGAAGAATGCAAATTGATCCACATTTCTCATCCTGCACAGAACTCAAGTCCAAGTAGATCAAAGACCTCAACCTTAAACAAGAAACACTGAACTTGATAGAAGAAAAAGTAGGGAATAAGCTTGCATGCACAGGAGAAGACTTCCTGAACAGAAGACTGATCGCTCAGGCACTAAGTTCAACAATTAATAAATGGGGCCTCATGAAACTGAAAAAGCTTCTGCAAGACAAAGGAAACCATCAATAGGACAAAATGATAGCCTACAAACTGGGAAAAGATTTCCACCAACTCCACATCTGATAGAGGACTAATATCCAAAATAGATAAAGAACTGAAGAAACTAGACATCAGAAAACCAAACATGCCAGTTTGAAAAATGGGGTACATGTCTAAACAGAGAATTCTCAATACAGGAATCTCAAATGGCTGAAAAACACTGAACGAAATGTTCAGTATCCTTATCATGGGGAAAATCAAATCAAAAAAACTTTGAGATTCCATCTTACACTTGTCAGAATAGCTAAAATCAACAATATAAGTGGCATTTCATACTGGTGAGGGTGTGCAGCAAAGAGGAACACTCTTCCATTGCTGTGGGAGTACAAACTTTACATCCACTATGAAAATCAATATGGTGTTTCCTCATAAAATTGGGAACCTATCTATCTCAAAACCCGACTATACTACTCTTGAGCTTATACCCAAAGGATGTTCCATCCTACCACAAGGACACTTGCTCAACTATGTACATAGCAGCTTTATTCATAATAGCCAGAAAATAGGAGCACACCACATGTCCCTTGACCAAAGAATGGATATAGAAAATGTGGTGCATTTACACAATGGAGTATTACTTAGGAGTTAAAAAAAAAAGTGACATCAATGACATTTGCAGGCAAATGAATTCGACTAGAAAACATTATTCTGAGTGAGGTAACCCAGACTTAGAAAGACAAACATGGTATGTACTCACTTAAAAGTGGATATTAGTTGTTAAGTAAAGGATGAAAATGCTATAATTCACAGACCCAGAGAAGCTAAGTGTAAGTGTCATAGCTCTGAAGAGAGAGGTATTCTGGCTGTCCAAAGCCAGGCTATCTATACCTATAGATTGGAAAGGAAAGGTATCCTGACTATTGGAAATCCATCTATGTAGTGGGTAGCCATTCCAGCTTTGATCTGGAAGTTCCAACCCCCATTGAGACTTCGGCAACTGCCACGCCTACAAGGCGGGGCCAAGGGAGGCGCCGGGGGACCCGAGATCTGGATCGGCGGGCGCTCTCTCTGTTGCGGGACCCTGGACTGGAGAGGTGGACTGAGCAGAGCTCCAGAGAACACCGCTGGACTGTGATACACCTTCCCCAGACTCCGCGACCTACCTATTCCTTAATTTGTAAGTTACGCCATTAAATAAATCTCCTTTTAACTACGTGGAGTGGCCTTAATAATTTCACCAATATCTGGCGCTCACGTGGGGCAAGTTCCAAAGGCCTGGGTGGCTCCCGCCCTCAGCCTTCTCCCCGGCTGGCGGGTACCTAAACCCGCCTGCAGAGTTCCATAGAACCAGGGAACGCCTACACGGTTCCATTCCCGAAAAAGGGAGCAGCTAGTCCGGTCTCAGCTCCCTAGCTTAGCCCCCAGACCAGCGAAAAACCGCTGTGAGTGAGGCGATCCCCCTCCTCCCCGAGTGCGGGCCCCGGCTCCCGCCATCCCGGCTCCCCACCATCCCGGCTCCCCGCCATCCCGGCTCCCCACCATCCCGGCTCCCCGCCATCCCGGCTCCCCGCCATCCGGCTCCCACCATCCCGGCTCCCGCCATCTGGCTCCCCGACATCCCGGCTCCTGCCTCCAGCTGCCGCCCGCCAAGGTTGCCAGCAGGCCCTGCTTTGGAGCTGTACCAGCGCCTCCTGCTGGCTGAAAAGCGCCACTACAACCCCACCACCACCGAAAGGTAAGATAGGCAAACCAGCGTTTTATTTCAAGTAGAAGTACTTGATAATTTTACACCTTAAAACTGACTAACAAATTTTGAGTAATTCTTGTAATATGGCTGACAACATTACCTCACAAGAATTTGAAAACCTTTTTGCCTGTATGATGAATGACATCTTCCTGGAAATATATGACCTTCCTAAGGCATATCTGGCCTGTACCATTTTGGTATTCATTGTAATAATCCACACAGTGTTCAAACACTGGTTTAATAGCAAGAACAAAGATGAGTCATTATTGGGACTGATACAGGCTTTAAGCGAGAGCAATGAAGGCTTACAGAAAAAGATTCTCTCTCTGGAATCTGCTTTAACAGATAGCAATGAGACCTTAGAGAAAAAGATTCTTTCTCTGGAATCTGCTAACCAGGATTTACAGGCTTTCAAAACTAACAATGAGGGCTTACAGAAAAAGATTCTCTCTCTGGAATCTGCTAACCAGGATTTACAGGCTTTCAAAACTAACAATGAGTGCTTACAGAAAAAGATTCTCTCTCTGGAATCTGCTAACCAGGATTTACAGGCTTTCAAAACTAACAATGAGGGCTTACAGAAAAAGATTCTCTCTCTGGAATCTGCTTTAACAGATAGCAATGAGACCTTAGAGAAAAAGATTCTTTCTCTGGAATCTGCTAACCAGGATTTACAGGCTTTCAAAACTAACAATGAGGGCTTACAGAAAAAGATTCTCTCTCTGGAATCTGCTAACCAGGATTTACAGGCTTTCAAAACTAACAATGAGTGCTTACAGAAAAAGATTCTCTCTCTGGAATCTGCTAACCAGGATTTACAGGCTTTCAAAACTAACAATGAGGGCTTACAGAAAAAGATTCTCTCTCTGGAATCTGCTTTAACAGATAGCAATGAGACCTTAGAGAAAAAGATTCTTTCTCTGGAATCTGCTAACCAGGATTTACAGGCTTTCAAAACTAACAATGAGGGCTTACAGAAAAAGATTCTCTCTCTGGAATCTGCTTTAACAGATAGCAATGAGACCTTAGAGAAAAAGATTCTTTCTCTGGAATCTGCCAACCAGGATTTACAGGCTTTCAAAACTAACAATGAGGGCTTACAGGAAAAGATTCTCTCTCTGGAATCTGCTTTAACGGATAGCAATGAGACTTTAGAGAAAAAGATTCTTTCTCTGGAATCTGCTAACCAGGATTTACAGGCTTTCAAAACTAACAATGAAGGCTTACAGGAAAAGATTCTATCTCTGGAATCTGCTTTAACGGATAGCAATGAGACCTTAGAGAAAAAGATTCTTTCTCTGGAATCTGCTGATCAGGATTTACAAAACAGGCTTGTACCAAAAATTGATCTTATTGATAATAAATGTGAATATTTAATGGACAGAACACTAACTCTCCAGACACTATATAAGGAAGAAAGATTATCATTAATTGATAAGATAAGGTCCATGGAATCATGTGTTTCTGAGGAACATAAAAACTTCTATGATTCCATGAGAAATCTGGAGTCCCTTGCCAGAGAGGAGGTTCACTCCATAGAACAGACTCTAGGTGCTCGTTTGCAGGCCTTAGAAGAAACTCTCAGTAAACATGACAAGGGACCTAATAAGCAGAAGGGCAAGACCATAGAGGTTGTAACATCTCCAAATGGCTCTCACACAATGGCTTATCCTGTTATCATCCATGAGAAGCCAGCGGATGACACACACCCTGAACCATATACTACATATACAGTACAACCAATTTCAACAAGGGACTTTAAAAATATAAAGGAAGCAGTAGTTACATATGGGATACACTCCACATATGTAAAACAATTGTTAAATTCGTGGTCTACCTCACATAGAATCATCCCAGATGACTGGCATCAGTTAATTTCAGCTGTTCTAGAATATAGTCAGCAGCTACAGTGGAAAAGCTGGTTGAGAGAAGAGGCAAAAAATTTAGAACAACAAGGTAAAATCAGAGGTTTTGTGATCTCCCAAGATCAAATACTTGGTGAGGGATGTTTCGCTGACAGGAATGTACAAGCCACTTATGATGAACATACAATATCCCTATGCCGTACAGCAGCTCTAAATGCTTGGGAAAAAATTCCAGAACCTGGAAAACCAACTGAGGTATACACAAAGATATTTCAGGGACCACACGAATCCTTCACTGATTTTTTACAAAGATTGAACACAGCTATAACAAGAGCTGTATCAGATAAAGAATTAAGAAAAGTATTAACTGAGTCCTTGGCGTTCGACAATGCTAATGCAGAATGCAGAAGAATACTTACACCATTAAAGATCAGATCAGCTCCTTTGGAAGAGTGGATTCAGTATACTAATGGTGTTGAGTCTCGTAACTACAGTAATGAGGCTTGGATAGGAGAGACAAATCCCAGAGGTGAAAGAAGGCCCCGTGTTACCAAATGTTTTAAATGTGGTACACCAGGTCATATAAGTAAAAACTGTACGTGGGGTACTCCTAGGAGTAATACTCCTTTTAGGAATAGCCTAAACAGGAGACCCCAACCACCTCCCGGATTATGTAGAAGGTGTGGCAAAGGCCGACATTGGACCAGTGAGTGCAGATCAAAAATAGATATACGAGGTAACCCTTTACTGGCGGGAAACGCCTCAGGGGGCCTCTTGCAGGCCCCCAAATCAAATGTAGTACGAACATTCCCAGCCACTGTGGAAGAAATTCCTCTCCAAGACAACTGAATAAACCAATGCCTAATGTAAAAACCGATACTGCAATGGATGATAAAACAGCTCTGATGGATGGATCACAGTTTACAAAGAACACTATAAAACAAATATTTTGGCAGACTTCCATAAATGATCAAAGACCAAAGCTTAGAATTCGAATTAATGGCCTGGTTATGGAGGGACTGGTAGACACAGGTGCAGATGTGACTATAATTACACCAAAATCATGGCATCCAAATTGGCCTCTTCAAGAGGTAGATGTCCAACTTTTAGGGATTGGCACCCTATCTCAGATAAAACAGAGTTCGAGATGGGTTGAATGCACAGGGCCAGAAGGACAGAGAGGAAGGCTGAAGCCATATGTAGCAAATGTAGCAGTAAATCTTTGGGGCCGAGATCTGTTACAACAGTGGAATACCCAGATTAAAATTCCTACACTTTCAGAAAAAGAATACAGACAAATGCATGTTTCTAGGAATAATATCATCACATGCTATAAAAATCAGGCACCAACCATTCAGGCTGTTCACAAACAGAGCACAACTGCTGTTGAACTCTCAGAAGTACCAACTGCCTTACCTTTAAAATGGCTAACTAATAAACCTGTCTGGGTTGAACAATGGCCTTTGACAAAAGACAAGCTACAAGCTTTAGAACAGCTGGTTCAAGAGCAGTTAAATGCTCAACACATTGAAGAATCTACCAGCCCTTGGAATTCTCCTGTATTTGTTATTAAAAAAAAGTCTGGCAATTGGAGAATGCTGACAGATCTGAGAGCTATTAATAAAGTAATTCAGCCAATGGGCTCCCTACAGACTGGGATGCCCTTGCCCTCTATGCTACCTAAAGAATGGCCTATAATAGTTATTGACTTAAAAGACTGTTTCTTTACCATACCCTTACAAGAAAATGATAGAGAAAAATTTGCCTTCACAGTACCTAATTATAACAATTCTCAGCCAGTCAAGAGATATCAATGGAAGGTTCTCCCACAGGGAATGTTAAACAGCCCTACTTTGTGCCAATACTTTGTGCAGAAACCATTGGAGATAATTCGTGTAAAGTTTCCACAATCCATAATTTATCACTATATGGATGATATCCTATTAGCTGATCCAAAGTTAGATACATTAGAAAGCATGTTTGAAGAAGTAAAGAAAGTTTTACCTCGCTGGGGACTGCAAATTGCTCCTGAAAAAATACAAAGAGGAGATTCTATTAACTACTTAGGATATAAGATAGAGCTACAAAAAATTCGACCCCAAAAGGTACAGCTAAGGAGAGATCGATTGAAGACTCTTAATGATTTTCAAAAGTTATTAGGAAGCATTTCCAACTTACTGGGTATCATGGGAATACCCAAAGAGGGACTACAAAATTTGGCTAATACTCTAGAAGGGGACAAAGAATTAAATAGTCCAAGAGAATTATCAGCCGAAGCTGAGAAGGAATTGGCCCTAGTAGAAAAGACAATTCGAGAAGCACATGTGGATCGTGTGGATCCAGAACTTAAATGCATTCTTGTCATATTCCCCTCCAGACATTCCCCAACAGGTATTTTGATGCAGAGGGAAGATATTATATTGGAATGGATATTCCTACCACGTAAACCAAATAAGAAATTAAAGACTTATATAGAAAAGATCTCTGATTTGATTCAAAAAGGTAAACTAAGACTTCGCCAGTTGACAGGAATGGACCCAGCAGAAATTGTAGTACCTTTAACTAATGAAGAAATTTCATCACTATGGAAAGATAATGAATACTGGCAGAGAGCCTGCAGTAACTTTTTGGGAGAGATTAACAACCACTATCCCAAAAGCAAGAGAATAGAATTCATAAAGAAGACCGAATGGGTCCTTCCTCACATTGTACGGCAAAAGCCAATTTCTGGAGTCCTCACATTCTATACTGATGCAAATAAATCAGGGAAAGCAGGATATAAATCAGGAGACTTAAGTAAAGTGGTACAAAGTCCATACAGCTCTGTACAAAAGGCAGAACTGTATGCCATTCTTATTGTACTGAAAGACTTCACAGAACCCCTCAATATAGTCACTGACTCTCAATATGCAGAGAGAGTTGTTTTACATATTGAAACTGCTGAATTTATTCCTGATAATACAGAATTAACTTCATTATTCATACAATTGCAGGAAATCATCAGAAAAAGGGAACATCCTATATATATAACACATATCAGATCCCATACAGGTCTGCCAGGACCTCTAGCACAAGGTAATGATGAGATTGATCAGTTACTAATAGGTAATGTGCTAGAAGCTTCAGAATTTCATAAGAAATGCCATGTAAATAGCAAAGGTTTGAAGAAGGATTTCTCCATCACTTGGCAACAGGCTAAGGATATTGTGAAAAAATGTCCTACTTGTTCCATCTATAACCAACTTCCATTACCTGCAGGGAGCAATCCAAAAGGTATACAAAGAAATGAAATTTGGCAGATGGATGTGTTTCATTTTGCAGAATTTGGAAGATTAAAGTATGTACATCATACCATTGACACCTATTCAGGATTTCAATGGGCAACTCCTATGAGTTCTGAAAAGGCTGATTCTGTGATTACACACCTATTAGAAGTTATGGCCATCATGGGAATACCTGTACAAATTAAGACAGACAATGCCCCAGCATATGTCTCCAATAAAATGAGACAATTCTTTGCTTATTACAATATAAAGCATGTTACAGGTATACCACACAATCCCACAGGCCAAGCAGTCATAGAAAGATCCAATCGAACTTTAAAGGATATGCTAAATAAACAGCGACAGGTAACAATGACTCCTAGAAATAGATTGCATAGTGCTTTATTAACCTTGAATTTTCTCAATGCTGATGAAAAAGGAACAACAGCTGCAGAGAGACATTGGACGACAGACAAAACTCCTGAGCTAAACCAACCGGTTTATTTCAAGGATGTGCTGACCTCAGAATGGAAACCTGGATATGTTCTACGTTGGGGAAGGGGTTTTGCCTTTGTTTCTGCAGGAGAAGAGAAGCTATGGATACCAACAAAATTAATAAAAATTCGATTTGAACAGGAAAAACCCCTTGATGAGGTGAAGTAAAAGATCATCCACCAATGTGACATCTCTACAAGTTGTAAGAAAAATTTAACAATCAAGGTTGGGGTAGGGTTCTGTTTTTGTCTTTCCAGGATAATGGAAATACCCATCTTCCAAAAATCATAAGGCCTTGGATATCCGGATGTTTACAGCAGAAAGAAAGAATCTATTGGTACCAATCTACACACGGTAAAATCTCACTGTCTAACATCTATCTCTCTATCAATCTAGAAAAGTTGTGGTTCCAATTCAATTATAAGCCAAGCTGGCTTTGGAGATGGAATTGGCTCACTCCTTCTCTAAACCCAAGCACATTGCTAAAAGAAAAGTTTGAGAGATTCTTCAGTTCCATATCAGAAGAGCCCTCTGGTGTGGGACAGAAGGAAACCAATAAAAGGGACCATTGTCTTCTAGATTCTAATTCTCTGCATGCTTACTCTTGATTTCTCAGAATCCTTTCTTACATGCTATGTCCTCTTTAAATCCAAATCTTCCATTTTGATAACAAATAAGTTTTTCTAATAGCAATCTCAGAAGTCTCCAGAAGGAAGATGGGGCCCCAACAACAACTCTACCCAATCCAGAATGATGCCATGGTAATCATCATCATACTACACTTCTTACCGGAATTTCAGACAATCTTACCCATTACTCTAAGACTTACTGCAGAACCTACAGTTAGTCTAACTGAGATTTAACTATCTGAGCTTTCTCACAGTACCCAACAGAGATAACATCACCCCCTAAACAGCAGGAAGCAATTCTAAGAAAACGACGCCCCTTCTCCCTTAGGTTTCATAATTCTCAGGGTTATGGATGATGGTTATAGGGTTGGGGGTGGAAGGAAATATTAAACTCAGTATTCCAAAAAAAAAAAAAAGAAGAAATGGAATGGATAGGTATAAGATATTATGGTAGATTATTATGTATACTAGTAAACAAATTTAGTAAAATAGTAGCCTTAAATAATTTGCACTGTAATTTGCACTGTTATGGGTTCTTATATGTTGATACAAATGTAAACTATTTTTATATTCCTGTTTAAGATAATTTGTATATTGATACAAATATGGAACTATATTTGTTATAATGTACATATATTTCTACTCTTATTTGAAATACTTGTATATTGATGCAAATGTAAATTTATATCTGTCATACTTATGTAGGTTCTACTTCTGTTTAGGATATTCGGTATATTGATATATATTTAAGATTATTGTCATATTGCATATCGCACTATATACTCCTACCTCTGTTATAACATCTTGTGTATTGTCACAATTTTGAAGTCATCGTTCTTTACCATGCACTTGCTTATAGACTGTTTACCTTGTTTACGTGAAGCCTTAGTCCTTAGGTTATTTCGGTAGATAAGATTTATAGATTTATAGTCACCTATGCTTGTCATCTCTATAGTTACGTTAGTTAGGTTATCCAGATTTACAGATACATAGGTCGGATGGACAGGTAATCTTCAAACACTTCATAGACCTAGAGAATATGGCATTTAAATAACTTAGAATTCTGTTGATGTGAGACACAATTGCTCCTGGCTGCACCAATTTGATCCCGAGAGAATGTTGGGCTTCTAAGACATTTCCATTTGGAAGTTTGTCTTCTTGGCACAAAATGGCCTACTGGGCAAAGAACTGCCCTTGCCTCGACGGCTGACAGTACTAATGCAATGCTATCCTTTCTGGACAACTGGGACACAAGGAAAGCGACCACTGTACTCTGCCAAGACAGGGTAAGATGGTCTTTCAGAATTCCTGCTTCTGAAAATGGTCTGTCAGATACTTTAGGCCTGTAGCCAATTTGAATGCACCAACAATGCTGAGAAACATTAGGTGACTGTCCAGGCTGCCAGCTGTCTCCGTCTACTCTCGCAAGATTCCCGAAAGTTGTTTGCATCCATGTACCATTTCTCAGGTACCATTATATTCCTTCTCAGGTCTTTGATGGGATTGAAGACTAGCAGTTATAGTTACAACTTAGTAGATAGAACATATTAAGTATTAGATTCAGGTTCTTTAGGATAGGACACCTTTTGGAAGGATCTTTGTAACATGCCATTTACCTATGCTCTATACTTCTCTGGACGTTAGTATGTGTTTCTTGCTTGATATTGTTTACATTGGTTGTAGTTCCATCTTATCTAGGTCATTATCCCTCATTATTCCTGGACAATATTTGATAACCATTCCTTTGTATATAGTCTTGTATTAGGTTAGAACTTTCTTATTTAGACAAAAAGGGGGAGATGTAGTGGGTAGCCATTCCAGCTTTGATCTGGAAGTTCCAACCCCCATTGAGACTTCGGCAACTGCCACGCCTACAAGGCGGGGCCAAGGGAGGCGCCGGGGGACCCGAGATCTGGATCGGCGGGCGCTCTCTCTGTTGCGGGACCCTGGACTGGAGAGGTGGACTGAGCAGAGCTCCAGAGAACACCGCTGGACTGTGATACACCTTCCCCAGACTCCGCGACCTACCTATTCCTTAATTTGTAAGTTACGCCATTAAATAAATCTCCTTTTAACTACGTGGAGTGGCCTTAATAATTTCACCAATACATCTATACCTGTAAGTGTTACAACTCTGAAAAGAAAGTTATCTGGCTGTTGGAAACCAAGCTATACCTATATCTGTGAATGGAGTGATATCCTGACTGTCAGAATCCAAACTATACCTACAGCTCTGAAGTGAAAAATATCCTGGCTGTGGGAAGCCAGGCTATACCTATATCTGTGAAGAGAAAGGATTCTGGGCTGTCAGAAGCTAGGCTATACCTACAGCTCTGTTCCAGTAGGGGATGGTTTCCCCACAGGAATGTAGCAATCCTCCTCCTCTCTGAGAGAGCCATTACAATTCAGCTGTGCTCCACTCTGCTAAGAGAGATTCCCCACAGAGATGTAGCAGTTTTCCCCTGCTCAAGTGAAAGTTGTTACTTCTGGGCCAAGCTCCACTCTGGCTAAAGAAGGTCTTCCCCGGGCGGTGGTGGCGCATGCCTTTAATGCCAGCACTCGGGAGGCAGAGGCAGGAGAATCTCTGTGAGTTCGAGGCCAGTCTGGTCTACAAAGTGAGTTCCAGGAAAGGCACAAAACTACACAGAGAAACCCTGTCTCGAAAAACCAAAAAAAAAAAAAAAAAAAAAAAAAGAAGGTCTTCATCCAAAACTCATTCAAGAGATTTATTGAGAGGGAGAAATCTAGGAGAGTGGCTGCCTCTGCCAGGGTGGAAAAAGGCAACTCCCCACTGAACAGGTACGGGATTATATAAGTCTTCTTAGGGGCAGAGTTTTTCCAGGGTGAAGATTTTTCAGGGTGGGAAGTGGTTGGATTTCAATCCCTGAGCTTGGATAAACTCAGAGATTGGCTGGATTTCATGCTCAGGAGTTGGTTGGTTTCATGTTCAGGGATGGGTTGGTTTTCCTGGTCAGTGACTGGTTGGATTTTGTGCTGTGTTGGTCAAGGACAGAATGTGTTTCTTTAGCTCCGGTTTCAGGGCCAAAGTGTGTTTCTTTCACTGGCCCTTTTTAACCTTTTGGCTCTGGTTTCAGGGACAGGTTGTATTTCTTTCACTGGCTCTGATTCAGGACCAAGGTTTGTGTGTTTTCTTGGCCCTGGTTTCAGGGTTAGTGTGTGTTTCTTTGACTGGTCTTTTACCCTACATTTAAGTTACACAGAGTGCTCAAGGGGGGGCACATGGATCTCCCTGGGAAAGTAAAATAGAATATATTTTGCAGGTGGGCTGGGGGCAGGTGGGGATGGGAATAGGAGGGATCAGGTGGGGGAGGGGTGATGGTGGCAGAGAGTACAGGGGGACAACTAGAATTGGAAAACAGAGGGGGGGGGTGTCATTGTGGATACCTATTGCAGTGGAAACTCCTGGAATCTATGAAGGTGACCCTAGCAAAGACACCTAGTAATGGAGGATATGGAGCCTGAACTGTTCATCTTCTGTAACCATGCAAGGCTTCCATTTGTGGGATTGGGATACCAACCTGGCCACAAATCCTTCAACCGACAACCTGTTCCACCTGTAAGATGTTCAGGGGCAATGCTGACACAGAACTTTTGAGAGTGGCCAACCAATAACTGGTCTAATTTGAGGCCCACACCACAAGAGGGAGCTCATTTCTGACACTGCATAGTTGACCAGGAACAGGAGATAGGATAGCCCAGAAACCTGGGGTAGAACCAAACACCACTGGGGGAAAAAATCTAATGAAATGATTGCCAATGATGTTCTGCTGTACTTGTAGATCTGTGCTTACCTAGCCCAGTCATTATCAGAGAGGCTTCCTCTGGCAGTTGATGGGAGCAGTTTCTCTGTTGTTAAAGGCCATTTCTGAACCCATACAGACTTGTCTGTTAACCAGTTTAAAGGTAGAGCTGTTGGTGTCTTTGAACAATCAGCAGTTGTTGTGCCCTGTTCTTGTACAATCTGGATGGCTGGTGACTGCTCTTTATAATAGTACCTCCTAATATTTCTCTCAGAAACATGTGTTAGTTTATGGTTTGTTTCTGAGGTTGGAGGAATGTTAATCTGAATATTCCATTGCTGTAATAGATCATGGCCCCATAATTGCATAGCTATATTAGCCACATATGGCTTTAATCTTCCTTTCTGTACCTCTGGCCCTATACATTCAAGCCATCTTGTGCTCTGTTTCACTTGAGATAATGTTCCAATCTGTAACAGCTGAACATTTACCTCCTGAAGAGGCCAATTTGGATGCCAAAATTCTGGTGCAATTATTGTAACATCTGCAGCTGTGTCTACCAAACCTTCTTAGAGAACATCATTTATTTGTATTTTTAATTTTGGTCTTTATTTATAGAAGATTGCCAAAAATTTGCTTTATGGTTTCTCCTGAATTTCCTGTTCTCTCTGCTACAGGTGTTCTGCTATTCTGATTAGCCTGGTTTGTTCCAATAGGCATTTGGTTATTTAATTGCTCTAAGAAGGGGTTTCTTCTACAATGGCAGGGAAGGACTGAACTGAATTTGCTGTGGGGGCCTGCAATAGGCCACTCAGGGAATTTCCTGATGGCAGAGGCAAAGGATTACCTTATCTGTCCCCTATTGATCTAATTCATTAGTCCAATGTTTACCCTTACCACACCTTCTGCATAATCCAGAAGGGAGGGGCATTCTGTTGCCATTGTTCCTTGAATAAACATTGTTTCTAGGAATGCCCTCTTTACACTCCCTTTTCAAATGACCTTGTTTGCCACAATTAAACCTTCTGACATTATTATTTTTCCTCAAGGCTTTTGATATCACCTCTTCTATCCACATATCATCATGGTCTTGGGACTCAATATTAATTGTGTCCCTGATCCAATCCTCCAAGGGTGCTGATCTTGCCTTTAACAGTATGCTTATTCTTTTGTATGCTGTATTTGCATTCTCAAAAGCCAAAGATTCGATTGTTATCTGTCTATCTTCTGAATTTGGTATCATTCTATATACTGCTGAAGACAGCCTTTGTAAGAAATTTGTGAAGGATTCTCTGAGGCCTTGTATAACTTTCATAAATGACTCCATTTTTTTTCCTGCTTCCTCAATTCTGTCCCATGCATTCATGGCTGCCATGCAGCATAGAATTAGGTGAAAGGATGAATGGTGCTGATAGTGGAGGTGGTTACCAGTGGAAAAGTCATGAGCCATGGCCATGATTATTAGAGTTACAGAGGGCTTTATTAGAAGGAAGGAGGGGATAGGAGAGAGGAGAGCCAGGCCTGGGGGGAGTGATCAGAGCAGAGCAGAGAGCAAAGAGAAAACACAGAGAGAGAGAGAAGGGTGGGGGTCCACGTCCAGCTTTTTAAGGTGGGGATTGCGTGACCACATGGTAGGTACATAGTAGCAAGCGGCTGCTGATGACGTAAGATGCCAAACCCTGAGGAATGAGAGCAGAATCCTAACATTCCAGACTTCTTGCTTATTATTTTTTTTTTAAAAAGCAAGTAAATATGAATAGGGGCATCATTCTCCCAGAAAAACTGCTTCCAGCTGACTTGGTGGGCGTTGGTTGGCTCTTAGGGGAGTGTAGGGAGGGAAGCTTCTGAGGTAGACAGGCATTCTGGGATGATGGGCTGTCCTGTCACCCTGGAGCCATCCATCCCTCTTGGCTTGGCACTCTGGCCACTTTTGTGTCTGACAGGATGCTTGCTGGTGAGACAGAAAAGGCCTAAAGTAGATCCAACCTGTCCAGATGGATTTTAGTTTGGTTATCATATAAACATTGTCTTTGTATATCAGCATAATTGCTCTCTCCAAGATGCTGATCCTGGGAAATTTATATACCTCTAGTCCTACATTGTTGTTCTATTGTTTTAGCCTCCTCTTTAAACCATGTTCTTCACTGTAACTGTGGAATCGCCTCTAGGACAGCTGTAATTAGCTCTTTCCAGTCCTGAGGGATAATTCTATTACAAGTTTACAATTCTATTACAGTTTAACATCTGTTTAACATCTGTTTTACAAATGAAGAATGCATGCCATAAGATATTAGAGCTTCTTTAAATCTCCTTAAATCTAACATTTCCACTGGAGTCCAATTAGCTTGTACACACCCTTGAGCAGGTAGTTCTTGTAAGGTTACTGGATAGATTAAGTTTGGTTGTTTGAAAACAGGCTTTCTCTCTGTAACTGTATAATTCAATCTTGATATAATTTAACCTTTAAATTCTCCTGTCTGGGTCTAAATTTCTCTGTGATTCATTTTAACAGGTTTTTCTAAAGCTTTTATCTTGGAACTTAAATTGACCAACTTTTTTAATGCTAAAATAAAAATGATCAAGCAATTAATTTTCATAATTGATGTTACGTACATCCCATCAGCATTAATTATCTTCTCATTTAATTGTTCCATTTTCAGACTGCCTAATGTGTTATCAAACAGAGACCAAATTCCTTCCATTGTAAAAATGTTTCCCATTTTTTAATGTGGGAAAAATTTCTCTTTTAACTAAATTCACCCTTTAAGATATCTTAATTGACTTACCAAGTCTGTCGACTGTGTATAACAGTAGAAGTCTAAGAGACCTAGTGTGATGGCAGTCCAAGATGGGAATCCAGAGGGAGCCCACCAACCACCAAGAGAAAGAAAGTCAAAGAGAGTCCAGCCACATAGTCCAGCCACATACTCTGGCCTTTAATGAATTCTTGCCATATTCATTGGGTGCTAATTTTAGACAAATTTCTAAATGGTCTTACTAAATAAAAAAAATGGAGACAAATATAAGGGTGAAAGCCTTAGAGAGATCAGGGAAATAGGGAAAGCTACAAGCCAACCTTACTTCATCACTCCACAGCTTCCAAATGCCACAACTTCCTGTTTCCCCACACCTATATGCCTTGCTGTTCTGCCATTTGATTTGCTTTCTCCATTCAGCTACATCACTTCCTCTTTCTACCCAGCTCTGTCACTTCCTGTCTGTCTGTACAGACCTCCAGACCTCCATGGTTAACTAGTTTTGGAATTTAAGATGTGTGCCACCACACCTGGCACTGTTTCCAGTGTGGCCTTGAACACACAGAGATCCTGCCTGCCAAGTGATAGGATTAAGGGCATGTGCTACTGTTGCCTGACTTCTTTGTTCACTTAAAATCACTTGCTATTTTCTATGATCTCCAGGCAAACTTTATTTATTAAAGCACAAATAAAATATCACCATATTTCAGCACAAATAAAATATCACCCCATATATATTAATATATATTAATTCACACACATGCACACACATGTGTGTGTATAGTTTAAGTAAACAGAAAATGATTCCCTGTGACATTTACAAATGTACTTGTCATTTTGTTATTTATACCTCTGTCAGCTCTCCATCCCCCTCTACAGGTAAGTTCCCCACCTCTTAGATTTCCCATTTTCTCTTTTAAATACCTCTGCCATAGTAGTACCCTCTCTGGAGCTCTTTCTCTGCTTTACCCCTGCTATGGACATTTTTTTAAAAAACATTTTTCTTTTACTGAAAATAGATTCTTTTCTCATACAATATATCTTGATTATAGTTCTTCCTCCCTCTACTCCTCCCAGTTTCCCCCGACATCTCCTCCCCTCTGAATCCACTTCATTTCTGTCTCTCATTAGAAAATAGCAGAC
The DNA here is from genome assembly GCF_007827085.1 of Peromyscus californicus insignis. Lineage (NCBI taxonomy): Eukaryota > Metazoa > Chordata > Mammalia > Rodentia > Cricetidae > Peromyscus > Peromyscus californicus. The sequence goes on from NW_026294492.1 coordinate 48,493,828, forward strand.
TTAAACATGACAAAATAAAATATAATAAAATGAAGCAAAATTATCTTATTGAAGTTGGACACAGCAACTCAACAGAAGGAAAAAAATCCCAATGGCAGGCACAAAAGTCAGAGACCCATTCATTTTCAGCCAGGGGCCCCATAAAAATACTAAACTAATTGCTATAATATATACACGGAGGACCTAGTGCAGAACCATGTAGGCCCTGTGCTTGAGGCTTCAGTCTCTGTGAGCTCAACTGTGCCTGGCTTGGTTGATTTAGAGGGCCTTGTTTTCCTGGTGTCCTCCATCCCTTCTGGCTCTTGCATTCTTTCTGGCTCCTCTTCCTTAGGATTCCCTGAGCTCCAAGAGGATAGATTTGATAGAGATCTCCAATTTAGACTTTCTCTCCACTTGATGTCTATCTGTGGGTCTCATATTTGTTCCCATCTGCTGCTGGAGGAAGCCTCTTTGATGATAACTGGATAAGGCACCAATCTATAAGTATAGTAAAATATCATTAGGAATCATTTTATTGATATTTTTAGAGTGGTAATGTTTGGTTTTACCCTAGGTCTCTGGGCTTTCTAGTTCCTAATTCTTAGTTACCCATACACTGTTGGGTATGGGTTCCTTCTTGTAGAGTGGGCCTTAGGTCAATTAAGATATTTGTTGGCTTCTCCCACAAGTTTTGTGCCACAACTGCCCTAGTATATTATCCAAGCAGGACAGATTGCATGTCAGAGATTTTGTGTCTGGGTTTGTGTCCATGATTATCTTTCAGTATCCTGCAGAGTACCTGTCTGCACCACAAAGACAGGAGCATGGGTGTGAGGAGTCCATGTAGGATCCCACTTGAATTCTCCACATTCAATGAGTTCTGTGTGGTGTTGTCCTTTGGCAATGGGACCCTGCTGTCAGTTTGCAGAAAGCAACCTTTTGTCTTGGAAACAGCCTAGGTTGTTTGGAGATTTCCAGTGGATTCCCTTGGCACCATGGCCATTTTTAAATTTTTGCTTTCTTCAGTTACTCCAGGTTATATACTCACATATAAAAATACTCATATTTGGGATACAGAAATAAGACAGAATATACAGATTTTTGTCTTTCTGGGTCTGGGTCACCTTACTTGGTATAATATTTTCTAGTTCCAATTGTTTGCTGAACATTTCATGATTTTTCTTTAAAGTAAATAATATTCTGTGCTATGCGTGTGCCACATTTTCATTATCCATTCATCATGGAAAGAATATTCAGATTATTTCCATGTTAGCTATTTTAAATACAGCAACAATAAACATGGCTGAGCAAGTGTCTCTTAAGTAGGATGTTGAGTTCTTATGGCATATATGAAGGAGTGGTATATCTGGATCATGTGGTAGATTTACATTTGGCTTTTTGAGAGTTCTCCACACTGATTTTTATATAGCCTGCATTAGTCTGCGATTTTTCGTGGACTACTGTTAGCACCCTATATAGCTGTTCTTTGCCTACCTATGTGTCCAGTCAAACACTCTTTGGTTCCCCTATGAAAATCATTGGGAATGTACTAATTCAACAAAATCCTAGTTTTCACCAACCAAAAGGCTTAGAATGCCATCACATAGCAACAGAAGCCCATGGCCTTAGTGTCACCACTAAAAAAAAAAATCTCTTAAAGTTTCTACCACTGTATTTTTAAAGTGCCTTCATATATGACTTTCTTTGTTTTGTTACAGTAAAAACTTCATCAAACTGTTATCATGTTGGGAAAAGGAATTTGTAGTTACCTAGATCTGTATTCCTGGGTCCACATTTCTCATATTCAGTTATAGAATAAATGGTATCTTATCGTCTTTGAGATGAGAGTTGTGATTTTTTTGCCTCAATATATCTTTTAAGTAGAATTTATTGGTTCTTATCCTGACTCTCATTTACTTTCTCTCACCCATCCACTTTTCCATTTTCACTAGTTCGTACTTTACATTTTAACTAACACAGTAGTTATATTTGCTTATGGAAGTATGAAATATTAATAAATGTCTATAATGTATAATGAACAAATCATGATAGCACTTGCAATTCCTTATGCATTTAAGTTTTTGAATCAGCACATAATAATGGAGTGTATTTATGATATGTCAGTAATCCTATACTGTATGTATCAATTATATGAAGGTGATTATATCTACATCTTCATACCACATTCTACTTGGACCCCTCAACCTCCTCATAAAGACATTTGTTAGAACAATATTAGGAAACACTCACACAAAAAGTAGCAAGGTGACATTTAAAAACTCTCTGAGAACCCAATTCTTCTGCTTCTCTCCTCGGAATGGGTAGAACTCTGTGACTGCATTATAGCCATTTGGTTGAAAGGCCTCTTCCTGAGATTTGCTTAGCAGGTCTATTGACTGTGATACCTTAATCTTCCTCTTGCTTATAATCAAATGCATCCTGAGGTTCTCAGACTTGCTACAAAGTCATTATCATAAGTATATTAGTGTATGTCACTCCAGGTCCTTCACATAAAGCAGTCATATGCAGTATTTCTAACAAAGTTTCAAATAAAATGAACACACCATTTCTTTTTCAAAATTACATTCATTGAAGATTCTTGGTAAAGACCTAACATGATACATGATACACATTTTGGGGGCCAACAGTGGGATAGGAGCCTTGTGCATGATCAGTGTGTTTTACCACTGAGTTATACATCCAACCCTTGTGCTGGATTCTATTGCAGAATCTCCACCTGTGTAGGAACCTGTAGTGTCAACAAGCTAATTGAAGTTAGAGACACCCAATGTATCTGCTCCATTCGAATTTACACTGAAACGTGAGTCCTTTGTAATTCTTATATAAAAGGAAATTGCTCTATAATTGGCTTTCTTATATTCTTATTGTTGACATTCAAGGACCAGAACATTTTTTGTGTTGAGAACTGTTTTACAGATATTTAACTGGACTCTTTGGATATGACCAAAGAGCTTATGGAATAAAATCTTTATAATTGATAATTACTGGCCCAATGTGTGTTGTAGCCCATCTGGGTTTCCTGGTGGCTTTATCCAGCAGGTATTCATAAAGAGGATGATTGGACCACAGGCCTTAGTGCAGGTGTTTGGAAGGGTCTACACTTGGCAAGGGGAAGGTATCTTGTTCCTCCCCTTGGCATTGTGATAAGAATGGACTAAAGTTCAGGACTGGTGGATTGAGACCCAGGTCCTCCTGAGGCTATCTTGTGTTTTCTGTCTTTCTTCTCATCATCTAGGTATCATGAGCTAATATTTCTCACTTCTCCCTACTCAAGAGTACTCTGGGTCATAGAAGTGGTGGCTGGTCTATACCAAGGTTCAAATTTACAAAATCTTTCACTCCCATTTCAACAATAAATATGGAGTTTATAATAGCACTTCTAGCTCATAAAATACTCTTTACTAAAAATCAAATTACATAATTTCTGTAAGATTTTAAACTTGAGTTATTGCTATGATTTAAATATGAAATGACCCTCATAGGGACACACAAATATGCATTTGAACATTTAGACCCCAGCTCATGGTGTTGTTAGGGAACCTGTAAGAGATGAAGCCTGTGAAAAGTACCATTTTGATCTATTGCCCAGGGCTTTCTAAGATAGTCCCCGAATACACAGCCTATTGCCACTGCCCTTGGTTATTCCCCAGAGGTTGAAGGTAAGTCCCTATTGCTGAAAACACTGTGCTCTTCAGAAATAGGGCTGCAGAGACCCCCGAGCTGGGACCAACGTGAAAGTTCCTTTCCTGAAGACTGCTTTTCATGGCACCAGAAGGTAAGCTTACAAACAAGAGAAGCTATTTTCCTACTCAGCTATGATATCTATGAAGCACACCAATGACCAGCACGGCACGATAACCTTAAGGGTGCACTACCTTGGCCATAACTGTTCTCTAATTGGATTTAAGACCCTCTCAACAAGATGTAGACCATGCCTGATACTGGAAACCTAGATAACTACTCTGTGCTAGTGGAGTCATAAAAGAGAATCTAGAACTACCACTTTAGTAAACCTGTATAATCCCTAATAACAATCTGTAAACATTTGTTTTCTCTTTTTTTTTTCTTGCTTTTCTGAGACAGGGTTCCTCTGTGTAGCCTTCACTGCCCTGGAACTCACATTGTAGACCAGGATAGCCTTAAACTCAAAGAGATCTGCCTTTGTTTGCCTTCTGAGTGCTGGGATTAAAGTCATATGACACCACTACCCAGCCTATACATGTTCTTATACACACATACAAGTGTAGTTAAACATGTGTTCTTATACACACATACAAGTGTAGTTAAACATGTGTTCTTATACACACATACAAGTGTAGTTAAACATGTGTTCTTATACACACATATAAATGTAGCCTTCACTCCTCATTGAGGAAATTTCTCTTTGCAACACATGGAGGCCATTACAGAAAACCACAAACAATCAAAACGAAGTTTTACAGTCCCATACCAATGAATACATCTACAAAACACTCCTGTTCCAAAGGCTCAAAGTACATTGTGGAAAGGGACACAAAGATTATAAGAGGCAGATTATCAGGGACTTTGCCATGAGATTGTCTCTCCTAGTAATACCAGAAGCTATACTTATAGAGTCTCACCAACTTGGCTTCTCAAATGTAAACTGAACAAGGATGACACCAATGACTACACCAAACGGGATGGAGGAAAATCCACAAGGCCTCCATCCTACACAAAGAACGATAGGCAACTGAGGAAAGCTGGGAACAGGGGACGGATAGATCACCCTCAGAAGATCATAGGAATTATATGTTCTGCAACAAGCATTTAGCCCTAAAAACATATAAGTATGACTGAACAGGTTATATTTAGGAATATCTATGTATATACATAAACTTATATGTATGTAATAACAATTAGAAAAAAAAAGAGGCCATGAATTTGAATGAGAGCAGGAAGGGGTATATGGGAAGGTTTGGAGGGAGAAAAGGAGAAATGTTGTAGTCAAATTTTGCCCAAAAAATATAAATACAAATAAGAGGTGGAGCCTTGCAGGAGGTCACTGGGGATGGGCTTGGAGGTTGCACAGCCTACCACCATTCCATGTTCTCTCTTTCCTCTGTGCAGATCATGAGTGATCACTCTGCTCCCTGAGCGCCATGTGTCCTCATGCATCACCTGTGAAGCTGTAAATCAAAATGAACTCCTCTAAGTTGATTTTTGTCAGGACATTATATGACAGCAACAGAAATAAACTTGTACCAATATTAATCCCTAAATAAATATAAAGAAGGTATAGTGAGACTGATTGATAGATTAACTGATTAATTAGGACTTCAATGAAATTGATCAGAGGCTGTAGTAAAAGTTTCCTCAATTTGCCATAATCCAGATACCTTCCTACCAGCATATTTGAAAAAAATGTATCAATTTAAAACTTCTCTTGGTTCTGTAACAGTGAAACTTCATGAAATTGCTACATCTTATGATGTAACAAATTGTATTTATATTTTTTGGGCAAAATTTGACTACAACATTTCTCCTTTTCTCCCTCCAAACCTTCCCATATACCCCTTCCTGCTCTCATTCAAATTCATGGCCTCTTTTTTTTTCTAATTGTTATTACATACATATAAGTTTATGTATATACATAGATATTCCTAAATATAACCTGTTCAGTCATACTTATATGTTTTTAGGGCTAAATGCTTGTTACAGGATGTTATTTGATGTAAATATTTGATGATGAGGATGATATTTGGTCCAACCTGGACATGTGGTCCTGGGCCATGTTCACTCATATTTGACTTCAGAATAACTATTTCTCTTTATCTTAGTGACAAGAACTGTTTTTGCATCATCAGATCACAGACAAGCATCTCTTCTAATGAGCATCCACTTCAAAATGATGGAACTAAATGGCAGCTCTAGGGTTCAGATGATAAAGTTTCTAGCCAGGTTTAGTAAAGCACCCTGGAACCAAGTTCTGATATTTTATGCGAAAGGAACACATAAATACCCATCTTGTTAAATAAAGGCTAATAATTATGTAAACATGCCACGAGGTTTGTACCCACCACCACCAATGCTGTAATTATCCATGGGAGCCAATCAAGAAAGTTTCATCACCGTTAAGATTCAACCTGGAGCAGGGAGGTAACGCTAGGAGATCAGGTCTCTTGGCATATGTGAGTCTATGGAGAAGGAAGAATTAAAAAGTAGATTTACTGATTGTAAACTAGCCCCTAAGGGAAAGAGAATCAGAAGGAGAATTTTTTCTTTCCAGGCCAGTGCTCCACAGGGAAATTGGGCAGTTAGAGAATGATGTAAGCAGAGAAGAGCGTTTCTAATGAGCAGTTATAGGGAGCTGAAACTGCCTCCTCTGATGACTCTAAGACTGAGCAGCATTGGGTTAGACAACATGCAGGATATCATTTGAGGTCTTAAGTCTCCACAGGGGACAAATCCTCGACCCCTTACTGTTCTGCCATGTTGTGAGCCAGAGCTTCAGTCTGCATCTTCAGTCATCCAGGGAAGACCTCGACCTTCATGAGGAGACCTTCCTCCACATTCCTGTGTCAAAGGGAGTCTTAGCTCAGTGGATACTTCAGGGAAGGAGATGAGGATGGAACCTGAGAACACCTACCCAAGGTCAGCTGAGAACCAGGCCTACCTAGCCCAGAGTGGGATTGTTGTGGTTGGCTGCTTTGTGATTCATTATTTATCCTAAATATGTCATTTATTCATTATTATTAATTTGCTCCTTATTTTGTATGTATTCATAAAGTTAAAACAAGAAATGAATGTTGAGCTGATTAACACCAGGTTAATGGCTGACAACAAATTGATAGAAGGCTTAAAATGCTTCCAGTAAAAGTAATTCTGCTGATCTTCTCAATTACAGGGATTTGATATGCAGGGTATTAGTTGTGGAGTAGAATTTTTTTCTGTTTAAGATGAGACATATTCATCTATGTTTGCGTTGAGGAGAAGAATGCAGAGAAGGGAATTTTTGAAAATCTTATCTAGCAATAGAAATATTCCTGATGTACTATTCCATGTGTATTACCTTTCCTCTGGGTATCCATATGGAAACTACTTTGTATGTAAGTAATGTATGCCTATGAGCTCTAGTTCATAATTATTTCAATACCTGAGACTGTGTGTATTCATATTTGTTAATCATTTCCTTTATGTGGTGCAAGCCTCTGATCAAGGCTTTGTCTTGTATACTGGGGCAGAACACATTTGATATTGGTTTCCAGTGCTTTCTGTCAAAGAAAATATTACTGTATTCTGCCTGCATAGACTACCCTTTTGCCATAAATCACTTTCGTGTATGTATTTTTCCTCTGTTTTCATTTTATCCCTATTTATCACTTTTTTATATAAATGTATATATATGTTACTTAAATGAGTTGAGGAAGTTAATAAAAGTTAGCCCTTTGTTCATTTGTCCATATGAAGCTTACAAAGTAGAAATTCTGTGTACTACTGTACAATGGGCATGTCCTGTACCCAGTCAGTGTGAGTAGATCACGAAGATCATATCCCTAGCAACAGAGGCTCAGGTATTATGGTGGGGGTAGTGGGACTGTGGACATGCATGATTCTCAGAGCAGGGGTGCCTGGACCCATGTATTCCAATGTAATTCTTATAATACAGAATGATAACTAATTTAATTTAATCATACTATGCCATGTATCCACTTTGCTCAGTGGATGTCTTTGCATCAAAATTAATAATAAGCCATAAGTACATATTGTGAAGGAGGGTCACTCTCACAGTTCCTGTCCCAGCTGGGAAACCTCCACATTCCTCAACTCCCTGTGATGTCATCTGTTACCACTTCCCTTTCTCATTGACCTCCCACTGGCTTCTTTGTGGGTGTGAACATCTGAAAGAAACACCTACTTCAGGGCTTTTCTGCAGGTTATTCCTGACTTTTACATCTCCTTATCTCCTCCTCATCCTTTTTCTTCTTATTTATCATCATCATGGTTATTGTCATTTACTTCTTCCTCCTCCTCCTCCACCTCCTTCTAATTATTATCTATATATTGCATAACAGGATGGATTTTTATTATGATGTATTTGTATATCAAAATTTTTTGAGTTATTTAAACATTTATTTATTTTGTGTCTAGAGGGCTGGAGAGATGGCTAAGCTGCTAAAGGCCAGGCTCACAACCAAAAATATTTTGTGTTTGAAAATATTCACAGAGAACAGAGGACAACTTGAAGGGGGTACTTCTTTCCTTCTACCACTTGGGTTGATCTCTTGCTATTGGCCTCAGATTGTCTGGCTTGCTGGTCTCTGCTTAGATCATCTTCTCTGCCAACAATGTCTTGGTATCTATAAAAAATAATTATTTCTGGGTGTTGATGATACATATTATTGAAAGTGTGCTTAGTATACCCATGGGGTCACAGACCCAACACCTCACACATGGTTCTGTATATTCATTCCTTTATACATGTTTTTCTTCATAATATCTTCACCATCTTTCATGTCATATTATTACTTATTTCAAAAGAATTCTACAGAGGTATAAATACTTTTTACAAAGATCAGAAATATTTAATTCAGATCTGGTTATTTTGTCTATATGAGAATATGTGTTTATAGATAAAAATAATATACAGCTAATGTCTTTATCTGGATGTCTTCTTTGTGTGTCATTGATGTGTGGAAACTCCCATTTCCCAGCAGCCTATGGTCACTGTAGAGACAACACTTAGGACAGGGGTGACAGTCAATACAAATTACTCAACCTTAAGAAACAATTTCTCATGAAATCTGTGACCTCTCAGGGAAATGCTTCAGTGTAAGGCAGGGGTTCCTAATCAGTAACAGCACTAGAGCTGTCCTGTGAGGTAGCAGAGCCTTGGATAAAACTAAAAAATGTATTTGCTGTAGCATACAAATTATATTGTTTATTGCTTTCAGTGACATCAGTTTTCATGAATATTTCTCATGTTGCCTTTTTGCCATAGTGACATAAAGCACATGGAGCCAAGGAACAGCACACGCCTTTTAGAATTTGTTCTATTGGGGTTTTCACAGGACCCCGACCTGCAGCCTGTTTTATGTGGCCTTTTCCTCTCCATGTACTTGATCACTGTAGCTGGAAACTTGCTCATCATTCTGGCCATCATCTCGGATGCCAACCTGCACACGCCCATGTACTTCTTTCTCTCTAACCTGTCATTTGTGGACATTTGTTTTACCTCCACTACTGTCCCAAAGATGCTGGTGAATATTCAGACTAAGAGAAAAACCATTACCTATGCAGCTTGCATCACCCAGATGTACTTTTTTCTGATTTTTGTGGAATTGGACAACTTCCTCCTGGCTGTAATGGCCTATGACCGCTATGTAGCCATCTGTCATCCCCTGCATTACACTAACATCATGAACCGCAGACTCTGCGGAGTTCTGGTTCTGGTATCTTGGATTGTGAGTGTCCTTCATGCCTTATTACAAAGTGTGATGGTGTTGCGGCTGTCCTTCTGCAAAGACTTGGAAATCCCACACTTCTTCTGTGAATTGAATCAGGTGGCCCAGCTCACTTGTTCCGACATCTTTCTTAATGATGTGGTCATGTATTTTGCACTTGTGCTATTGGCTACTGTTCCTCTCTCTGGCATCCTTTACTCTTACTCCAAGATAGTGTCTTCTATACGTGCAATCTCCACGGCTCAGGGGAAGTACAAAGCATTTTCCACCTGTGCATCTCATCTCTCCCTTGTCTCCTTATTTTACTGCACAGGCTTAGGAGTGTACCTCAGTTCTGCTGCAAGCCACAGCTCACAAGCAAGTGCAACAGCTTCAGTGATGTATACAGTGATCACCCCCATGCTGAACCCCTTCATCTACAGTCTGAGGAATCAAGATGTAAAAAGAGCCCTAAAGAGACTCTTAGTGGGGAAACTATGAATGGCATCTGTATACCTGAGGTTAAAGAACTTACCATTATTGCAGTCATCAAAGCTTAAAAGCCATAAGCTTGGATTCTGGGATTAGATGGTAGAAGCAGATGTATTTTATTTGTTTTCTGGAGTTTGCCTTACGTGAGTCCAATCTTAGCACTCTATAAGAATATTTATTAAATATTCTACTCTGTCTCATGTGGTAATATATTGTGTACCCTAATAAACTTGCCTGAGGATCAGAGGACAGAGCCAGCCACTAAATTATACATAGAGGCCAGGCAGTGGTGCCACACAGCTTTAATCCCAGTACTGGAAAGCACATATGCCTTTAATCCCAGGAAGTGATGACAGGATGGAGAAAGGTATATAAGGCATGAGGAAACAGGAACTAAAGCAGTTCAGCTAAGACCCTTTTGGGTGAAGACTCAGAGGATTTGTAAAATTGGTGAGGTAATAGGTGGTGGTTTGTGACTTGCTTTGCTTCTCTGATCTTTCAGCTTATACCCTGATATCTGGCTCTGAGTTTTTTATTTAAAGAACATCTAAGATTTGAACAACATCTGGAGTCCAACTTGTGGGCCATGAATTCATGAAAAAACTGCTTGCCTGTGGCTTTGTAGACCCTGTCTCAGACCTGAGCTGCACAGGGCTGGAATCTCCACCTCATGTAACTGAAGTTTTGCTGTGTCCCACCCAGTCCGCAGTTACTCAGACCCAAGTAAACACGCAGATGTTTATATTAATTAAAACTACTCGGCCATTAGCTCAGGCCTACCATTGACTAGTTCTTGTGCTTAAACTCAGCCCATTTCTGTTCATCTATATGTTGCCACATGTTCCATGGCTTTACCTGTGTGCCATTATATACTGCTCCCTGGACAGTGGGCTGGCATCTCCTGACTCAGCCCTCCTCTTCCCAGAATTCTCCTTGTCTGCTATACTTCCTGCCTGGCTACTGGACAATCAGCTTTTTATTTATCAACCAATCAGGGTAATACATTCACAGCATACAAACCATCCCATAGCACCTCCCATTTTCTGTCTAATCAAGAAGGAAGATTTTAACTTTAACATAGTAAAATTACATATAACAGTTATCAAGCAAGAATTACAGTTGCAATATCTAGTCTATTTATATTTGGCAAAATTAAAGAAAATATTCTATTTATCCTATATATGTGAGTCTAAAGTTTCATATCTAATTTATCTTTTATCATAACCAAGGAAAATTATAACTATCTAGTCTTCAACTACACCAAAGACCTCAGAAAGTTATAATATTACCTAAGTAAACAGGAAAAGCATTGTAAGCAACTTCCAAAAATCTAGAATGACAGAGACAGCTGCCTGCCTGGACAGTCATCCAAAGTTCCTCAGTAACTTTGGGGCATCCATCTTCAGCCATATCAGCCTAGAGTCTCTCAGTCTCTTTTTTCTGTGTCTTGTAGAATATCTGGCAGTTTCTTCTGCAAAGCAGGAACCTGAAGGACCATCTGGCCTTGCAAAGTTCAGTGGTCACCTTCCTATGGGTCCTGCATGTCCAGTCGATACAACATTTTGTCAAGCAATCCAGGCAAGAACAGTTTCTTGCCCAAATGGCTATTTTTGCCAAGAGGAAGATAAACTCCATATGGAGTGTCTTCAACACCCATCTTTCTCTTTGAAGTAAATTGGTCCTGCCAGGAGCAGACATGTCTCATTGTCCAGAAAGCCTAAAATTTTAAAACATTTTAAATGCTATATTCTGTAGGTCTTTTTGTTTGAAGATTACCTACCTAACTGAATTATATCTATGTATACCTAAAAAACTTAACATGACTACAAGTTTGATTATCATAGATGATTAACTATTAATCTGCATTTCTCAACTATACATTACAATTTCAAATGAGTTGCACAAACAAAATACTTTAAACAAGAATAGAAATACACATACAGTATAACAAGATTAACTTTAAATTTGTATCAATAAACTAAAATCCATAGCAATGTAAAACATTTCAAACAAGTTGTTGCTTTTTTAAAAAGTAGGTTCATTAATCTACCCTTTTATCTTATATCTATAACCCCACGTGGGCCAGAGTCCCTAACCCACTGGCTAAGTTTCTGTTGCAGCCTCTCTGCAGCAAACTCCTCAGGCTCAAGCTCCACACACCCCAGAATTAGCTGCTTTTGCATATTCCCTGGTGCAGAAAGCTGGCTCTTTGACTTCTTTCTTCTTCTGGTGGGTTCTGGCTTTCTTTGAGCCCTCTCCTCAGGCTGCTGCCACACTGTCATCTGAATCATCTTTATCAGAAGATTTGGTGAGTCAATTAAGATTTCTTAAAGGGAGGAATTAGTTAAAAGAAAGTTTTTTCCCACATTAAAAAGTGGGAAACATTTTTACAATGGAGAGTATTTGATCGCTGTTTGATAATACAATTGAAGTTCTGAAAATGGAACAATTAATATTGATGGGATAGATTTACATAATGTCAATTATAAATATTATTTGTTTGATCATTTTGTTTTATCATTCAAAAAGTTGGTTACTATGAGTGCCAAGATAAAAGTTTTAGAAAAACTTATTAAAACAGATCATAGAGATATTCAAATCCAGACAGAATTTAAAGAGGAACCAATTTCAACATTGCATTATACAGTTATAGAGAAACAGCCTAAGGCTTTCAAACAGACAACCTTAATCTATACAGTAACCTTACAGGAACTGTCAAATTCCCAAAGCTGTGTAAGATCTGACTGGACTCCTGTGCAAATGTTAGATTTGAGGAGATTCAAAGAAGCTATAGTGTCATATGGTATGCATTCCCTGTTTGTGAAGCACATGTTAAATTTGTGGTCAACTTGTATTAGAATTATCCCTCAAGACTGGAGAGATTTGGTTATGGCTGTCCTAGAACCTGGTCTACAATTACAATGAAGGACCTGGTGGAAGGATGAGACTAAGTCCACTGAACAATGAAGTAGGGCTAGAGGTATTGAAATTTCCCAAGATCAACGTCTTAGAGAAGGTAATTATGCTGATATACAAAGGCAATCTTTATATGATGACCACACCCTAGCTTTATGCTGAATGGCAGCCTTGAATGCTTGGGACAGAACTGAAGAAGTGGGAAAGAAAATTGAGTCATTTACAAAAGTTATACAGGGCCCAAAAGAAACCTTCACTGATTTCTTACAAAGTCTGCCTTCAGAAGTAAATAGAATGATATCAAATTCAGAAGCTAGACAAATAATAATTGAATCTCTGGCTTTTGAAATGCTAATACACAATGCAAAAGGGTAATTAGGCCATTAAAAGCAAGATCAGCATCATTGGAGGAATGGATCCAAGATACAATGAATATTGAATCTCATAACCATGATGATACTTGGATTGGAGAGGTGATTTCCACTGGTTTGAAGAAAAACAATAGTGTCAGATGTTTCAAATGTGGTAAACAAGGCCATCTAAAAAGGGACTGTAAGCAGGGTGTTACTAGAAACAATATTTATTCAAGGAACAATGGCAACAGAATGCTCTTACCTTCTGGATTATGCAGAAGGTGTGGCAAAGGCAAACATTGGTCTAATGAATGTAGATCAACAAGGGACAGACAAGGTAATCCTTTGCCTTTGCCCTCAGGAAACTCCCTGAGGGGCCTATTGCAGGCCCCCAAGACAAATTTGGTTGAATCCTTTCCTGTCTCCTTAGAAGAAACTCCTTTCCAGAGCATTTAAAGAACCTAATACCTATTGTGAAAAACCATACTGCTTGGGGTGATAGAACAGCTTTAGAAAATAGAACAAAAATTTAAGGAGAAATAATAAGTTAAAATTGATAAAGATTAGATTTGGAAAGTCCCCAAACTTAGGGTTGGGGAAGGGTTTTGTTTTTGTCTTTCAGGAGAATGAAGACTAAGGAATCTGAAGAACACCAGACAAATGAGACATCTGAAGAAAAAGGAAAAAAAACAACCCCAAAACTTGTCCCATGAAAGATTTTCTGCAATGAATCATGACCATGCCTAAGAGCAACTTTGAAGTCTCCAAAGAGATGATGGGGCCCCACAATGATGATTCCATCAGGATAATACCACTAAGCTGGCAAACACTACCCAAAGATTGGCTTTGGACTACCAACTGCTCAAGACAATATCAAGATGGCTATCTGAGATGATCCAGCCTCACAGACTATTTGAGCAAGAACTTGAGACAAGCCCTGCACTTTCCCATTATGAATAGACCAGACAAATGATACAGCTACCTCTGCCAGGACTTGACAATTAACCCCAAAAATTTATTTTCAGGATCCCCTAAAGATGCCTTTGCCCCCAGACAGCAGGGTGTAATTTTAAGAACATGACACCTACATTCTCAAGAGGTGGTATGGGTGGTTTTTGTCATTCAATAGGTTATGGATAATTGTCATTGTTTAGGATGTTTGGTTACAAGTTGTTAATTGATAATGGTCAAAAAAGAAGAGAAAAAGGTTAAGCAAAGGAGATTAGATTTAGCGTTCTTGTTCAAAAAACAAAAGAAAAAGAAAAAAAGAGGATATAGATATAAGATAAAAGGTAGATTATTGAATCTACTCTGAAAAAAGATAAAGAAATGATGGATAAATGGTAGATTATTAAATCTGCTTTTAAAAGGCAACTACTAGTTTTAAATATTTTACATTGGATTGAATTTTTGTATATTGTATACAAATTATGTATATTGATACAAATTTGAGATTGATTTTGTTAGAAAATGCTATACATATATTTCTAATATTGTTCAAGGTATTATACCTATACAGTTCATTTAACAATGTAATGCAAACTACAATTCCTTGAAAGTTATTATTACCAACTAATTAGGATATAAAGAAATGCAAGTTAATATTTAGTCACCTATTACAATCAAATTTATAGGTATGTTTTCAAGGTCAAACAGGGATACATTTTACATATGCAGGTCATCTTCTAACACTGCATAGATCTACAGAATATGGCATTTAAGATATTTTAATAACATCGATTCTTTTTTATAACTATGAGACATATCTGCTCCTGGCAGCACCAATTTACTTCAGAGAAGATGATGGGCATTGAAAAAATTCCTTATGGAGTTTACTTTCTTTGTTTATTATTAAGAAAGTTTTATTCACTTTACATACCAACCACAGATCCCCCCCTCTCTCTTCCCACAACCCAGCCTTCCCCCACACCCCACCCCCCATTCCCACCTCCTCCAAGTCAAGGTCTCCCATAGGGAGTCAGTAGACCCTGGTAATTCAGTTGAGGCAAGTCCAGGTCCCTCCCTCCTGCACCAAGACTGTTTAAGGTTTCACACCTTAGGCACTGGGCTCAAAAAGCCTGCTCATGCACCAGGGACAGATCCCAATCCCTCTGCCTGGGGGCCCCCAAAACAGTTCAAGCTAAACAACTGTCTTGTTATCCAGAGGGCCTAGCCCAGTCTCATGGGGGCTCCACAGCTATTGGTCCACAGTTCATGTGTTTCCACTAGTTTGGCTGGCTGTCTCTGTACATTTTCCAATCATGATCTCTATGTACTTTGCTTATAGAATCCCTCTTCTGTCCCATTGATTGGACTCCTGGAGCTCAGCCTGGTGCCCAGCAGTGGATCTCTGCATCTGCTTCCATCAGCTACTGGATGAAGGCTCTATGATGACAGTTAAGGTATTCACTAATCTGGTTACCAGAGTAGACAAGTTCAGGCACTCTCTCGACTATTGCTAGTAGACTAAGGTGGGGTCATCTGCGGGGCATTTACCCACCAACCCCACAGCTCCCCAGAGTTTTCTTGAGTTCGAGCAGCAGGAAATATTAGATAGAAGGATTTAGATTGTGGAGATAAACACACAGAAAATAAACGATAGCCTCAAGAGGGCCTGGAACCTATTCCAATGGGCCCTGACTGTCTTTGCCCCAGGGTATTTATAGAGACGCCAAGGGGTGGAGCAAAAGACCTCCCCCTAGCACATCCAAGTGCAGACCATCTCAGACACCTGCACTCATGCCCGTGGTCCTAATCATCCTCTCTATGCGGATCTGCTATGTAAAGCCACAAGGAACCTGAAAACAGGCTCTCACAGTCATCATTGTGGATTACTGGGAACTTTCCTAGCAACCTGTTTCTCCCTATTCCCATGATGTCTTCATTTATCATGGTGTCTCTTTCCTTGCTCTCCCATTATGCCCCTGTTCCAGCTCAAACCTCTCATTTCCTTATGTTCTCATCCCCCATTCCTTACCCTCCATTACCTGCCTCCCCACTCCCCATTTTCTCATGTAAATCTCATCTATTCCTTTTTTGCTGGGCTGTCTATGTGTCCCTCTTAGGGTCCTCCTTGTTAGCTAACTTCTCTGGAGCTGTGGGTTGTAGTATGGTTATCCTTTGCTTTACATCTAGTATCCACTTATGAGTGAGTACATACCATGTTTGTCCTTCTGAGTCTGGATTACCTCACTCAGGATGATATTTTCTAGTTCCATCCATTTGCCTGCAAATTTCATGATGTCATTGTTTTTTACTCCATTGTGTTCATGTACCACATTTTCTTTATCCATTTTTGGTTGAGGGGCTTCTAGGTGGTTTCCAGGTTCTGGCTATTATGAATAATGTTGCTATGAACATAGTTGAGCATGTGATCTTATTATATGATTGAGCATTCCTTGGGTATATGCTCAAGAGAAGTATCATTGGGTTTTAAGGTAGATTGATTCCCAATTTTCTGAGAAGTTGCCATATTGATTTCCAAAGTGACTGTAAAAGTTTGCACTCCCAAGGGCGGTAAATAAGTGGTCCCCTTACTTGACATCCTCTCCAAAATAAGCTGTCTTCACTGTTTTTGATCATAGCCATTCTGACAGGTAGAAGATGGTATCTCAGAGTTGATTTGATTTGCATTTCCTTGATGACTAAGGCTGTTGAGCAATTCCTTAAATATCTTTCAGCCATTTGAGATTCTTCTGTTGAGAATTCTCTGTTTAGCTCTGTAGCCCATTTTTTTTAAGTGGATTGTTTGGTATTTTGCTGACTAGTTTCTTGAGTTATTTATATATTTTGGAAATCAGCCCTCTGTCAGATGTGGGGTCAATGAAGATCTTTTCCCATTCTGTAGGCTGTAATTTTGTCTTATTTATTATGTCCTTTGCTTTACAGAAGCTTCTCAGTTTCAGGAGGTCCCATTTATTAATTCTTGCTCTCAGTGTCTGTGTTACTGGTGTTATATTTAGGAAGTAGTCTCCTGTGCCAATTCGTTCAAGACTACTTCCTACTGTCTCTTCTATAAAGTTCAGTGTAACTTGATTTATGTTGAAGTCTTTGATCCACTTGGACTTGAGTTTTGTGCATGGTGACAGATATGGATATATTTGCAATATTTTTGACATGTTGACATCCAGTTATGCCAGCACCACTTGTTGAAGATGCTTTCTTTTTTCCATGGTACAGTTTTGGCTTCATTATCAAAAATCAGGTGTTCATAGGTGTGCAGATTAATATCAGGGTTTTCAATTCAATTCCATTGGTCCACATGTCTGTTTTTATGCCAGTACCAAGCTGTTTTTTATTACTATAGCTCTATAGTAGAGCTTGAGGTCAGGGATCATGATGCCTACAGAGGTTGCTTTATTATACAGGATTCTTTTAGCTATCCTGGGTTTTTTGTTTTTCCATATGAAGTTAAGTATTATTCTTTCCAAGTCTGTAAAGAATTGTGTTGGAATTTTGATGGGGATCACACTGAATCTATATATTGCTTTTGGTAAGATTGCCAGTTTTACTATGTTAAGCCTACCTATCCATGAGCATGGGGGATCTTTCCATTTTCTGATATCTTCTTTGATTTCTTTCTTCAAAGACTTAAAGTTCTTGTCATACAGGTCTTTTACTTGCTTAGTTAGAGTTACCCCAAGGTATTTTATATCATTTGTGGCTATTTTAAATGGTGATGTTTCCCCGGTTTCTTTCTCAACACATTTATTATTTGTATATAGGAGGTTACTGATGTTTTAAATTAGTCTTGTATCCTGCTACATTACTGAAGGAGTTTATCAGCTGTAGGAGTTCCTTGGTAGAATTTTTGGGGTGGCTTATGTATACTATCATATCATCTGCAAATAGTGTAAGTTTCACTTCTTCCTTTCCAGTTTCTATCTCCTTGATCTCCTTTTGTTGTCTTATTGCTCTAGCTAGAACTTCAAGTACTGTATTGAATAAATATGGGAAGAGTGGAGAGCCTTGTCTTGTTCCTGATTTTAGTGGAATCACTTTGAGTTTTTCTCCATTTAATTTGATGTTGGCTGTTGGCTTGCTATAAATTATCTTTATTATGTTTATGTATGTTGCTTGTATTCCTGATCTATCTAGAGCCTTTATCATGAAGAGGTTTTTGATTTTGTCAAAGGTTTTTTTTTTTAGATTTATTTATTTATTATGTATACAGAAGAGGGCACCAGATCTCATTACAGATGGTTGTGAGCCACCATGTGGGTGCTGGGAATTGAACTCAGGACCTCTGGAAGAGCAGTGGGTGCTCTTAACCTCTGAGCCATCTCTCCAGCCCCCTGTCAAAGGTTTTTTCAGCATCTAATGAAATGATCATGTAGTTTTTCCTTTCAGTTTCTTTATATGGTGTATTACATTGACAGATTTTTTTTTTATGTTGAACCATCCTTGCATCCCTGGGATGAAGCCTACTTGTTCATGGTGGATAATTTTTTTGATTTGTTCTTGGATTCAGTTTGCCAATATTTTATTGAGTATTTTTGCATCAATATTCATGAGGGAAATTGGCCTGTAATTCTCTTTCTTTGTTGCATCTTTGTGTGCTTTGGGTATCAGGGTAACTATATCCTCATAAAAAGAGTTTGGTAATGTTCCTTCTGTTTCTATTGTGTGGAACAATTTGAAGAGTATTGATATTAGTTCTTCTTTGAAAATCTGGTTGAATTCTGTGCTGAAACCATCTGGTCCTAGGCTTTTTTTTTTCTTTTTTCTTTTGGTTGGGAGACTTAATGACTGTTTCTATTTCCTTGGTGGTTATTGGTCTATTTAAAACATTTATCTTGTCTTGATTTAACTTTGGTATGTGGTACCTATCCAGAAAATCGTCCATTTCTTTCAGATTTTTGAATTTTGTGGTGTATGGGTTTTTGAAGTATAACCTGATGATTCTCTGGATTTCCCAGTTGTCCGTTGTTATGTCTCCCTTTTCATTTCTGATTTTGTTAATTTGGATATTCTCTCCCTCTGCCTTTTCATTAGTTTAGATAAGGGTTTGTCTATCTTGTTGAATTTCTCAAAGAACCAACTCTTTGTTTCATTGATTCTTTGTATTGTTCTCGGTTTCTATTTCATTGATTTCAGCTTCAATTTGATTATTTCCTGGCATCTATTCCTCTTGGATGAGTTTGCTTCTTTTTGTTCTAGAGCTTTTAGGTGTGCTGTTAATTCACTAGTGTGAGATTTCTCCATCTTCTTTATGTGTGCATTTAGTGCTATGAATTTTCCTCTTAGAACTGCTATCATCATGTCCCATAAGTTTGCATATGTTTTACATTTGTTTTCATTGAATTCTAGGAAATATTTAATTTCTGTCTTTATTTCTTCCTTGACATATTGGTGATTCAATTGGACATTATCCAGTTTCCATGCGATTGTAATTTTTGTTGTTGAAATCTAACTTTAATAATAAATTTAAATAATAACTTTAATAACACATTATAACGCAAATGGACTTAGTAGATATCTACAGAATATTCCACCCTAACCTGTCTATTGGTGAGAGTGGAGTGCTGAAGTCTCCCACTACTAGTCTCTGGGGTTGGATGTGTAATATAAGCTTTAGTAATGTTTCTTTTACACATGTGGGTGCCCTTGTATTTGGGGCCTAAATGTTCAGAATTAAGACTTCATCTTGGTGGATTTTTCCTGCAATAAATATGTAATGTCCTTCCTGATCTCTTCTGGTAGATTTTAGTTTGAAGTTTATTTTATTAAATATTATGATAGCTACACCAGCTTGCTTCTTAAGTCCATTTGATAGGAAAATCTTTTCCCAGCCTTTTACTCTGAGGTAGTTTCTGTCTTTGAAGTTGAGGTGTGTTTCTTATATGCAGCAGAAGGATGGATCGTGTTTTTGTATCTATTCTTTAGCCTCTGTCTTTTTATAGGTGAATTGAGACCATTGATATTAATGGATATTAATGACCAATGATTGTTAATTCCTGTTATTTTTTGGTGGTAGTGTTGTGTGTTTCCCTTCTTTGTTAGTTATTAGTGTGGGATTATCTATTGTCTGTGTTTTCATGAGTGTATCTAACTTCCTTAGGTTGGATTTTCCCTGTTAATGCTTTCTATGGGGCTGGATTTGTGGATAGATACTGTTTAAATCTGGTTTTATTATAGAATATTTTGTTTACTCCATCTATGGCAATTGAGAGTTTTGCTGGATATAATAGTCTGGGTTGTCATCCATGGTCTCTTAGTGTCTGCATAACATCTGTCCAGGACCTTCTGGCTTTTAAAGTATCCATTGAGAAGTCAGGTGTTATTCTTATGTGTCTGCATTTATATGTTCCTTTGACTTTTTCCTTTGCAGCCCTTAATATTTTTTTCTTTATTCTGTATGTTTCATGGTTTGATTATTATGTAGCAAGGTGACTTTTTTTTGGATCCAGCAACAATTAATAAATAGGACCTCCTGAAACTGAGAAGCTTCTGTAAAGCAAAGGACATAATAAATAAGACAAAAATGACAGCCTACAGAACAGGAAAAGATCTTCATCAACCCCACATCTGACAGAGGGCTGATTTCCAAAATATATAAATAACTCAAGAAACTAGTCAGCAAAATACCAAACAATCCACTTTAAAAAAAAAGGGCTACAGAGCTAAACAGAGAATTCTCAACAGAAGAATCTCAAATGGCTGAAATATATTTAAGGAATTGCTCAACATCCTTAGTCATCAAGGAAATGCAAATCAAATCAACTCTGAGATACCACCTTATGCCTGTCAGCATGGCTAAGATCTAAAACACTGATGACATCTTATGTTGGAGGGGATTGGAGCAAGGGGAATACTTCTCCACTGCTGTTGGGAGTGCAAACTTTTACAGTCACTTTGTAAATCAATGTGTCAACTTCTCAGAAAATTGGGAATCAATCTACCTTGAAGCCCAATGATACTTCTCTTGAGCATATACCCAAGGAATGCTCAATCATATAATAAGATCACATGCTCAACTATGTTCATAGCATCAGTATCATAATAGCCAGAACCTGGAAACAACCTAGATGCCCCTCAACTGAAGAATGGATTAAGAAAATGTTGTACATATACACAATGGAGTATTACTCAGCATTAAAAAACAATGACATCATGAAATTTGCAGGCAAACGGATGGAACTAGAAAATATCATCCTGAGTGAGGTAACCCAGACACAGAAAGACAAACATGGTATTCACTCACTCATAAGTGGATAAGTATAACCAGTCTACAACCTACAGCTCCAGAAAAGATAGGAAACAAGGAGAACCCTAAGAAGGACATATGGATCACCTTGGGAAGGGGAAACAGAGGAGATATCCTTGAGTGAACTGGGGATGAGGGGTGGCAAGAGAGGACGGGGGATGGGGGATGAGAGCATGGAGGAATGGGATGGTTCAGCTGGGGTTGGGATGGAGTGGGAGAGCAATGAAAGAGATATCTTCATAGAAGGAGACATTATGGGGTAAGGGAGAAACCTAGTGCTGGGGAAATTCCCAGGAATTCACAAGAAGATTAGACTACTAGGACTACTACTAGTCCTGCCTCAACTAAATGTACCAGGCTTTGCTGACTCCCCATAAGAGTCCTTACCCTTTTGGAGGAAGGGATGTGTGGGTTGGGTTGGGGGAAGGCTGGAGGAGAGAGGGAGGAGGGATGAATGGGGGATCTGTTGTTGCTATGTAAAATGAATAAAGAAATTTCTTAAATTAAAAAAAGAAATTTATTTTCAAATACTTCCCTGAGATAGAAATAATTTTATCATTTATTGAAGATTAAAACACATTTGCATGTTAAAGAAATGGATATGCTTGTTTGCCTTCACAATCCAATCCAAACACATGCCAGTTTTGTACTTAAATGGTGAGGAATGATGTTAGGAGTTAATGAAGTTTTTCTCTTTGCAAATAAACAATACTTTCTACAAGATCAAAAATATTGTCTGTAAAGTAAAATCACTGCAGTCCATAACATACATTGGTCTGCAATCTGAGCTAACTGTTTTAGATGGTTGTAATAGGAATCTAGTAAAGTCATTGTATCTAGGGAAATCATTAGAATGTAGTGGTTCTTTCTCATTGTATCTAGGATAACAGTAGAATGTATTAGTGTTTGTAGAAGGTACCTAGACCTTGAATAAATCATAGTAGTGAACAGTGATTGCTTTCTATGTTTTATAGAGTTGTTTATCTGAAGGAGTTTCGGTCTGCTGCATGACTTTGGACACAAAACTATCCAGGCATACTTGGAGGTCTTGAATTATTGTGTACTGCAAACAGTACATAATCAGGGCTAAAGGGTGTGGGATTGTGATGATTTCCTTCAGAGAACATATAGAATATATTAAAGGAGCTTTTGCATGAGGAACTTGTACCCCAAATACAACCTTTGTGTACAATCAATAAATACACTTCTGAATAGAGGTTTGAGGTTCAGGTCACAGACACAGTTCCTCTCTGCTTCCAGAGAGCCTAAAATTACATTCTGGAATGACTCTCCTTCTTTGAACATCTTGCATAACTAAGAATACCCAACAAATGGTACTTTTGGGGAGTGTGTGACATGACACCATGTACAATGCTGTGTCCTATGTCAGGACGAAGGTTGCAGTGAAGTTGTATAGTGGAACATGTCCCTAAACATTTCATATTCAGTCCATGTTTAATTTTAATTAATTTTTGGTTATCACATACTCAGAAATACTTTATTGTTACAACTTTTTTTCAACTCCAACATTCATTTACTCATTATAAAGTCAAGAGTTACTTCATTTTCTGGAGTTTTGATGTAGAAAACAAGGTTTTTCTTAATTCTTACAATATATTTTGACCATAAGTTTTCTTCTACCCCAACTAGTCCCCCTCCCTCCCGTTCTTCCTCCCTACCCAACTTCATATTCTCTCTCTTAAAAGAAACTAACACAAAGCCAAAACAAAACAAAAAAGTACACACACACACACACACACACACACACACACACACACACACAAATGATGACCATTTTGTATTGGCCAGATACTGCTGAGCATGAGCCTGTCCTGGAATATGGTTTATATAACCATTAGGACTCCATTGATTTTTCCCCCTTGCCCAGAAGCTATCATTTGCAAATAACTCCTTAGCTAGGCACAGGACTTTGTGTCTACTTGTCCATGCTGGGATTCTGTCTGACTTGAACCTGTGCATGTTTTGTGAATGCTGTCATAGTCTCCATGAGTTCATATGTGTATGAACTGTTGTGTCTGGAAAATACTATTTCCTTAAAGTTGTCTACCACTTCTGGCTCTTACAGTCTTTGTGCCTCCTTTTCAGCATAGATACCTTAGCCTTGAAGGGGAAGTTATGATAACAGCATCCCATTTGGGGCTAAATGCATGAAAGTCTCTCACTCTCTGCTCATTGTCCAGTTGTGAGTCTCTGTGTTCATTACTATCTACTGCAGGAAGAAGTTTCTCTGGTGAGGATCAAGCAATGCACTGATCTATGGGTAGAAATATACCATTTGGGGTTGTCTTATTCCTATGTTCCTTAAGCAGAATAATGGTAGTAGGTTTTCCCTTAGTACTTAAGGTTATCCATATGGAAAAGCAAGGTGGTACTCAAATATAAACTTCATCTCTACTCATTGGCATTCACAAATGCTGGAAGGTATTAACACAATAAAGAAAGAAAAGCAATCATCAGTTTTATCTAGCTATGAACCTTGCAATTTACAACTTGGATCTGCAAGAGATACACCCACTGGTGGGAGAGTGGCACAAATGTTATGATAATAACTAACCACTTTTAAAAATTGGATTTAAGGCCTACACCATGAGATGGAACCCATACCTGGCATTGTTACTAATGCCAAGAACCCCAGACTAAATAGATCATGGGGTCTAGGGGAAAATGGTTTTGAAATGGTAGGAATAAAACACCAGGTAGATATATTAGAAAATTTTAATGGCTAGGGACTGGGACAGAAACAAAATCATAACAGCATAAAAATGGCAACACTCAGAACCTTGGTTTGATCTAATTCTTTTTATATTAACTATTACCTGTATCGATATCTCAAGTGTGATACTGAACTATAATTTGCAATCTGTTGATACTGCATGGTCAACCCTCATTGACTGGGCACTACTTGGCATCAGTCTCAAGCCTACACACACACACACACACACACACACACACACACACACACACACACATACACACACACACACCATACGTGTGTGTTTACACATATGCAAATATGCTTATATATTAATACTACATACAGAGATACAAGTTAAAAATTAAACACCAAAACAAATAGCCAAATAAATAGGCAGCTGAATTAAAAAGAGGTTTCTCTGAAAAATAAATGGAAATGGAAAATTAATGATAGAAACAAATGAACCTTATCCTTATCCATGAAACAAACACAAATAGAAACTAGACTTAGATTCCTTAACTTAGTTAAAATGGCCAATTTGAAGAAAGGAAAAAAAAAATCCAGGCTGTCAAAGTACAGAGGGGAAAGGCATAATGTGGAGGTGTGGATATTTATTATCTCATCTACTCTAGGAATCAGTATAGAGGTTCCTCTAAAATCTTAAGAGGATGATCTTGTTATTCCATTCTTGGTAACATACCAGAAAGAAATCAAGGCAATATACAATAGAGGTACATGTACACTCAATTAATGGAGTCACACTAAATGCCCATCAATGGATGGATGCCTAAATAAATGGTGACATAAGCACACAAAGGAGTTTTATTCATCTATAAAGAAAAATGAAATTATGTCATTGGCAGAAAAGTGGAACTGGAGATCATTACAGTAATCAAAACATACCAGACTCAAAAAACCTACTGGCACACATTTTCTCCCATATGCCAAATATAGATAAAAACACATGGAAGTGGGAATGCTATTTAGAGATTGTAGGCTAGGAGATACAGGGAAAACTATATGATAAAGAGGTAAATACAACCAATGTGCATTCCATGTGTGTATGAAAAGTATCATAATAAAGCCCATTGTCTTGTAAAAAAAATACATGCTCAAAAAAGGAAAAGAAATTGGAGTATGGATCAGAGTCAAAGACCAAAGAACTTTCACTGTTAGGTGTCCCACAAAAAGACCAAGCTACACAACCATAATATATATGGAGAGGACCTAACTCAGACACATACGGGCTCCATGATTGTCCCCTCAGTCTCCGTGAGCCCCTATGAGCCCTGCTTAGTTGATTCTATGGACCTTGTTCTCATGGTGTCTAGACTCTACTGGGCCCTACAGTCTTCCCCACTCTCCTCTGTCTGTGAGGTTCCCTGACTTCCACCTAATGTTTGGCTGTGTGTCTCCCATCATTTGCTGGATGTAACCTCTCTGATGATGATTGGGCTATGAATACCACAGAATATCATTAGAAATCACTTCATTTCATTGATTTTTTTGTCAGTTGTGTTTGGTTCTATCCTAGGACTCTGGGTTATCCAGCCTCTGATTCCTGGCTATCCAGATAATGTCAATCATTGACCCCCTTTCATAGTGTTGGCCTTAAGCTGTTCCAGTCATTGATTGGCTACTTCCACAAGTTCTGTGCCACCATTACCCCTGCACATCTTGCAGGCAGAACAAATTGTAGGTCATTGGTTTTAGGGCTGGGTTGATGTCCCAGTGCCTCCACTGGAAACCTTGCCTGGTTACAGAAGATGGCTGGTTCATGCTCTGTATCCTCCATTACTAGGAGTCTTCACTAGGGTCATCCTCATAGATTCCAGGGAGTTTCTACTGTACTAAGTTTCCACCAACTACTCAAGTGGACTCAAAAATTATCAAGAGACTCCTAGTAGGTGGTTAATATCAGAAATTGTACAAGGGAATCTAAATGCACATCATGATTATCAGATGACTCATGAATAATTACTTAAATTTATTTCTTTCTCCTGGCCTAATGAGGAATACACCCCTCATCGTTTTACCAAAAACACAAGGAAGCTAATTGACTTACAACACATGGTCTCAAATCAAGAGAAAAGAGTTCTTCCTGTTGATGAACAGGAGAATTATGTGTTTCTGAAGCCACCAATGGAATACAATGCTTTGGTGACCTGAGACATATTTAACACAACTTTCTTCGCTTTAGACTTTGGTTGAAACCTTAATTCAGGATGAAGTAAGCTGATAGGAGGTTAAA
Source organism: Peromyscus californicus insignis (assembly GCF_007827085.1). Taxonomy (NCBI): domain Eukaryota; kingdom Metazoa; phylum Chordata; class Mammalia; order Rodentia; family Cricetidae; genus Peromyscus; species Peromyscus californicus. The sequence goes on from NW_026294492.1 coordinate 48,520,163, forward strand.
GCAGGAGAGTTCATGGGGAATGAACGATGACTAGTCAGTCACCTGGGTTTTTAGCCTACTCTTTTGAGAACAGGCAATCTTTAGGAACAATTTTCTTTCTGTGCAGAGCAATGTCCCATGGGGAGATCATGTGCTTAGGGGCTGGAATAACAGGAGGAAAATATTCTCAAAGGAGAAGCTGCTGTCAACTTTGGGTGTCTCCCCAGTGTAGTCCTTCTGATTTGCAAACTAGAGCTACACATTAATTTTCTCATTTTGAAGTCCTGACCCTGGCTGGGGATTAATACTGCTCTCTGTCCTGCTTCATGTGCCAAGTACAGCTTCAGTTCTCCATCATCAGCCATTCAGAGGGGAGTTGGGGCATTGATGCACAGACCTACCTTCCAGAGGTCAATCCAGGTGAGACCTGGAGCTCTGCTGCTCTTGCAGCAAGAGGTCAGAAAACAGGAGAACGGAAAATGTACATGAGAGCAAAGTTAACCTAGCCAAAACAGGGATATGCAAGGGAGGCTTTCCGGTTGGTCCTGCAAGATATTGATTTATGAAGCTGGAAAGAGAAGAATCCACTGAACTCAGTAATTGGGGTGAGAATTAATTTGTAAGTGATAGTTTTGTAAGGCTAATCATAAGAGGATGGTTTGATGATCTCATAAAATAGTTCCATATAAATTAGAACTTATGTTTCCAGATCCTGGATATTATGGAATGTATAGACAGAAAGCACTGGTTTTAAAGTTAACTAAAATAACTTCATGCCTTTTTATTTTTAAAATTAATATAATGTCATGTTAATAAGAAGGATCCTGATGAATAACGTCTGCAGCACTGCAAGAGTTCATGAATTTTATAGTTTGTTGGTGCCTTTCTTCATGTAACATAGTCACATTAAAAAGGGGGAAAGGGTATATTAGAAAGATTGCCTGCAATCATTTCGTTACTGATGAATAAAAAAAATTATTGTGACTTTCTTACCTGTTTACTTTCTCTATTGCAAATGATGCATATCCTTTGAATTTATTGAGTAGGAATAATGTGTTTATTACACATAAAAATAGAATTCTTTCATATGTACAGATTGGATTTCCCACCAACTTTTCTTGTTGATATTCCATTGTGTGTGTGTGTGTGTGTGTGTGTGTGTGTGTGTGTGTGTGTGTGTGTGTGTGTGTATTTTTGGGAGGAAATTATGTAGTTTTTTAATATCCAGTCTGATAGACATAGTCTGTCCTCCTAATTGTTCCAACTTTTCATGAAATATCAATTATATAATATACTGGTTCCACCTCTGACGTGTCTATACATGTATAGAATGTGCCCTGATCATGTTCGTCATTCTCATAACTCCACCCTCACTTTTGATATCCTATTACCACTCCCCATTGCTCTTCATTCTACTATTCTGGCATTTTAAATTCTGGATTATGGATATATATAAAAGAAAATGTGCTGTTTGTATTTGTCACTAGCTTATTTCACTGTTATTAATGTTCACATGTTCAATGTCTTCCTGCCCCAGCAGAATGTGAGTGACTTAATAGCCTGTTATATACCATCACTTCATTTCTATGAGTGTTTATCCTTGCTGTACCTTTGGTCTTTTATAATTTTGCACTTGGTATTAAGTCCAAGGCCTCATATATCCCAGGAAAATATCCCATCAATGAGTTATAAAACCCTTTGAGACAGAGTCTCAGTAAGTCATTCAGGCTAGACTCAACCTCACTTTACAGTCAGGGATGAGGTCATTCAGTCTGATCCTGACCTCACTTTACAGCCAGGAATGACACAAATGTGCAGCTCAAAGTTACAGACAGATGGACAAAATTGAAGATGTTCATAGCTTATCTCTTAAACCTGTGATCCTCCTGCCTTAGCCTTCCTGGTAACTATGCTTGTAGATCTGTTACCAGGCCTGGGCTTTGCCTTTCTGGAGAGGTCTCTTTCAACAAGTCTTAGGACTTTGGGTTCTCAATTAAGTCATGATTTACATTCAAGTGAAGTTTAAGTTGCATAAACATATGTGATTTATATATCTTCATATGACACAGAATTATAAATGTACATCTGAGCCAATTATACACTATTAAAGATAGCATGACATGTTGATGCAAAACTATCATGGGAGCAGGGTGTGATGAGGTTATCTGGTGTCCACTGAGATTAATTAGAGGAAGTATGTTTGTGTAAGATAGATTTGGCCTAGTGTTCTGGTGCAAGATTCTATGCAGGAACACTGAGAACACCTTGTATATTGATAAACTTTGTTCACTGGAATTTTCTACATGTGTGTAGTGTTTACTGTCCCTCACCCTCTCCTGTCCCCCTCCTTCTGCAAGCGCTTGCTCTTCTCAGTAGAGTTCTTTTCCTATACCTATGTCTTTTTTTCTGGTTGTTGTTGCTATTCTATGGCTGAACAACTTTCAGTATGTCAATCTGTGTTTTAGTATGTCAATCTGTGTGATCATGGGTTTTGAGTTATCCATTGGATTCTGGTGGTTTCAGTGAAGCTACACAACTGGACACTTGCAAGTGTTCATTGCAAAGAGTCATTGGTCTAGTTTGAAGCCTCTGGTTTCTACTACACTATCAATGCTGGGTCCTCACTAGATGGATATCCTGTTGTTGCTTTGTGTTGCAGAGATGCTGTAGCTTTGGGCCTGTGGGTCAAGTCCCTTCATGACTTAAGCAATTCATAGATGGGGTGGATGGCAGGATGGGCCAAGTCACAACCCTGTTTCTGGGCCTGGGCAGCTGCAGGGTTGGTCTGCCTGCAAGTGCTCTCCTGTCCTCCCCAACAGGGTGAGCTCTCCAGCATTGCTCCTGGTAATTCACCTCTTGCAGAAATGAGCAAGGTGTTGGGCGGGTTCTCCTGCTTTCACATCCTCAGGGTCAGCTCTCCCATACCTATACCCTCAGGGCCAGTTCTATTGTGTTGCTCAGGTGAGGTACAGGGGCCACTCTCCCAAGTGAGGGTCAGGGACAGCCCTCCCACAATTATGACCCCAGGACTAACTCCTCCACCTGTCTCAGGTATTGGGTGGGGATGGGGGAGAGCTGCCACCATGTCAGATGAGTAATGTGGACAACTCTTCCTTGCTCACAACAGCAGGGCTGGGTCACCCTTACCTCTGACCACTGGGGAACTCTGCTGTGCTGCCTAGGTGAGGGGCAGGGCCCACTTCCCTGAGTGCTACAAGTGGTAAGGGGAAGGATCGGCTCTCTTGTTTGTTGTAGGCTATAAGGGGCAAGGGGCAAAAGGGGGCATGTCTCACCCTCCTACACCGCCGCATTACAGATGAGTAGTGGGGACAGCTCTCCCAATCTTTCAACTTCAAGGTTGGCTCACCCACACCTCTACCAATAAAGTCGGTTTATTCTATTGTGCTACCCAGGTGAGGTGCAGGGCCTGCCCTCCCAAGGGTTGCAGCTGGTTGGGGGCAAGGCGGCTCTCCTGCTCTTGTGATCTCAGGGCCAGTTCTCACACCTGCCTCAGGCATTGATGGGCAGGGGGAGGGGTGGAAGGAGTGCACCTCTCCTCCACTCATGCCACCACAGGACAGATGGGTGATAGATATTAATTTTTTTAATATGAGATCTTTGAGCACAGACTGAATATAGCACAGAAATTTCTACTCAGAGATAACACCAGGACTCTCTTCGTGGGATAAATATAAAACATATAAATAAATATCATGACTGTAGAAGGCAAGGCTTACTAGGTTCCATAGTAGTAGATACACACCTAAAATAAAAGTTATCTGGCCAGGAACCCATAGTTTTGTGAGCTCATAGGCCCCTGGGGAGAACTCCCAGTTATCATTTTGCTAAATGTGTGTAATATAAAAATGAACCTAAATATTTATATCTATGTTGATAGATGAGTGATGCTCTCACTCCTCATCAAAAAGCATCTGTTTCCAGTGGATAGAGGATAATATAGGAACCAACAATTTGTCAGAGTGTGGAGAATAAACACCTACAAAGTGTTCAGTCCAAAATGAGACATCTAGACCAAAGTGTTCAGGGAACAGCGTGAAAGGAGGAATGGAAAGAGTAAGAGACAGAATGTTGGAAGGGTCGCCTCTGGTAGCATGCCTTTTGAACACAGCAGGGTCCTTATAAACTCACAGCAGCTGTGGATGATTATACAAGACTTGCAAAAGATCAAACTAGTCAACACTCTATAGTGGAAGAGAAAAGGCTTCATAAGGCCTCAATCTTGACCGAGGAGACATTAGCAGTTGGTAACTGATGGAGAAGAGAGTTCATTATTTTTAGAGGTGTGTCCCCTCGTAGGTTGACAAAGACCCTGTCCTGGTGAGCACCCCATGAATATATGACCAGAGCTAATTCAGCTAAGAGGAACTGGAGGGTGAGAGAGAGAGAGAGAGAGAGAGAGAGAGAGAGAGAGAGAGAGAGAGAGAGAGAGAGGAAGAAGAAAGGAGGAAGAAGCATTGATGTTAGCTTATTGATAGGTGACTGAATCTATCTTTCCCAATTCTTCTTTTGGTAGGCATATCAAACACATGGAACAAGGAAATGATACTCAGCTTTCAGAATTCTTTCTTCTGGGATTTTCAGAGAATCAACCTCAGATTCAGCCTCTTATATTTGGACTTTTCCTCTCCATGTACCTAGTGACTGTTTTTGGCAACCTACTCATCATCATGGCCATCACTGTAGACTCCCACCTTCATACACCCATGTACATCTTCCTCTCCAATCTGTCCTTTGTGGACATCTGCTTCACCTCCACCACTGTCCCCCAGATGCTGGTAAATATCCAGACACAGAGCAAAGTTATCGTCTATGTGAACTGCATCACTCAGGTGTACTTCTTACTACTTTTTTCAGTACTGGACATCTTTTTGCTGACTGTGATGGCCTATGACCGCTATGTGGCCATCTGTCACCCCCTGCATTACATGATCATCATGAACACAAGACGCTGTGGATTGCTGATTCTAGCATGCTGGATCATAAGTGTTCTGAATTCCTTGTTACATAGCTTTTTGGTTCTGCGGTTGTCATTCTGCACAGACCTGAACATCCCTCACTTTTACTGTGAACTCAATCAGGTGGTACACCATGCCTGTTCTGACACCTCTCTTAATGACATGGTGATTTATATTGCAGCCATGTTACTGGCTGTGGGTCCCCTCTCTGGCATCCTCTACTCTTACTCCAAGATAGTGTCCTCCATACGTGCAATCTCCTCGGCTCAGGGGAAGTACAAAGCATTTTCCACATGTGCGTCTCACCTCTCTGTTGTCTCTTTATTTTATTGCACCCTCCTGGGAGTGTACCTCAGTTCTGCTATGACCCAGAACCCACGTGCCACTGCAATGGCTTCATTGATGTACACTGTGGTCACCCCTATGCTGAACCCCTTCATTTATAGTCTGAGGAACAATGACATGAAGAAGGCTCTGAAAATACTTTTAGGGAGGGTGACTAGAAACAGACCAATGGACTTACCTTCATAGTTGTGTACTCATGTTTGTAGAACCTAGGGTTATGGAATTAGCAATTGTGGTCTTTGGTCATATATTGTAATAAAACTTAGTCTCACTATTTCCTCTAATTTCACTGTCCATTATATTGTTTGTTTATACAATCCCTTTCTTTACAAGGCTTAGTGTTCTTTCTGGTATCTGTGTTTTACTTTTTCATTTCTTATTTTCTTAAATAAATATCTATCCTTGGATCAAATCCTCTAGAAACTTCCACTCTTATCAGGAAACAACTGAGACTTCTTAAGAATGATTTATTTTGGAGTAACAAGTGTTGAGTTCTTTTTCTTTTTTTTTACTAAACAGTATCCCTAAGTTATGCTCCGCCTATGTACATAATTCCATTCAACAGGTAAGGTACATAATTGTAGAGCATCTAATAATTTGAACAACACCCATGGGTCAGAGGTCAAATAAAGGGTTGTAAGGAGGAGAAGTTAGAGAGAGATGCATGGAAACTGTCTTCTGGGTGTGGCAGGCACTCAGGAAATCACAGCAGCTGGGGCTGCCTCTACAAGGCCTGTTGTGTAGCGGTTTCCTTCAAGAGTAGAACCTTCAATCTTGGAGGAAAGCTCATTGAGCAAAGGTGTTTGCAAGCAAATGAATATATAGGATGTTCTAAGGGTAGGTGAAATATTCCATCATGCAGGGAAGCTGAGTTAAGTTTAGAGAGTAAACAATTCAAAATAGCTTGAGCAAGTCCATGAAACTGACTAGATTCACTAGACCTCTCCTTCTATAATCATGCATATAATCAATAAGGACTGCCAAGACAGTTGCAGACAAACTGTGTTGTCTAGAAGACTCTCAGATAAGTCAAGCTGCCTAAAGGGGCTCAGAGCAGCTGAGAAGCCTGGAAGAAGAACGGACTAGCAGAGCTGTCTGTGAGAAGCTTAAGAACCAAGGAGCTACCTGGAAAGGATGCTCTTCAACCTGTAGAGCTGCCTATAGGTTAAGTATTCTCTAGGTTTTCAGCTTTCATGAGCTGTGGTGGACTTTGGTGATGCAGCTCTTCGAGTCATTTCTGTTCCTGTAAGTAACCCCTCACCCATATCCCTATAATTTACACCTATAAAATCCATTGGGTCACCAAATTAGACTTTAGTGGTATCCTTATTTTGATCTGTCCTTGATCTGGGGTAGGAAGATGCATTTTCGCATCTCACAAGAATGTTAACACATACCCGTCAACATTCCAGGATGGAGGGACAAATGGATTATTGTTCTCTCTCCTAGCTGATGAACTACAGGTAGCTGATGGTAGCTAGTGGAAGAAAAGTCTTTCTTTTTAAAATAGGTGGACCCTAGTAGGTTGACCATGCATGGGTGCGTGCCTCCATACACATGAGCATATGGACAGTTATAATTTGGTTTAGTGTGTTATAATAAGTTTATGAAAGAAGATGTAGAGTTGGGAGGGGCATACAGTAGAGGGGGTATGAGATGAGAAAGAAGTGGTTATGATTAAAATATATTGTACATATGTATGAAAACCTCACAGAGTAAATAAAAATATATCTTAATATTTGGTGCACAATTTTTATGTATTCTTTCATTCTTTCAAAGACACAGATTCACTATGTTACTGAGAGCTGTTCTTCAATGGCACCATCATCAGTCTTATAACAACTGAAAAGGCTGAGTACACATTGGACTCCCTCACAATTTCCTACAGCATTTCAACTTTTATTTCACAATAATATAACTTTGATTTGTAGACTATTATAGAAGTCAATGGAATCATTCATAAGTCAAAACATCTCCTTTATATTTTGCTAAAATGTTCAACAATTCTAAGGAGGTGTCTTTCTTTTGACATGAAATGGATTGGTATTTCATTTTAAGGGTGAACATATTTTCATAGTAGATGGCAGTAATAAAGAGACTCACAACTGGCCAAGCTGCAGAGAATCAGACTTTAGAATAACCACCTGAAACAGGACTTCTATATCATACCACCTCCTCCTGAACCTTGGGTATTATTGCAGAAGAGATAGAAGGGAATGACTGTAAGAGCTAGAGGTGTTTTCACAAGATAACAGTGTTTTGCAGACACAGCAGAGCAGTTTCCATTTGAACTCACAGTAGTGGAAACAGAATGCCCAAGATATGAGCAAACTGAAGCCACACAAAAATCCCAGAATGAGTAAGGGAATTTTGCACAAAGTCCCATCCTTAAATGGGATGATATTGGTAAGCAGTAGCTACCAGAAGGGAGAGAAGTGGTTTTCTTAAAGGTGTTGTTCTAAGTAGAACATGTTGCAGTGAGTAACCCCACACCCGGAAGGATATGGACAGTACAAATTAGATCACATGGATTAAAAAATAATAGGATACAAGCAAGGGAACATATATTGGGTTTGTTGCTGCATTCATCTGTGAGGCACTATTTTAATTAATTAATATCAGAAGACCCAGTCAACACCACCATTGTCTAGAAAAAGGATCTTGAAATGTGTAGGAATAGAGAAATCCAGCTGAACGCTAGCAAGTAATTGATCATACGTTCATTTATTTCTCTCTGTTCTTGGCTGTGGATATCATGGAACAAGCTGTTTCAAGTTCCCACTGCTTGGACTTTCCCACTAATTATCTGTAATCTGACTCTCCAAATTGCCTTTTGTCAAGTTTTTTTTTTTTCCACAGCAATAGAAATGAAAGTAGAATGGGCTTGTGTGATAACTCTGGAACATCTCAGCCATCCAGGCAATCTCCCTGTCCACAGTCAGCTTCTATGGAGTCTTTCGGTTGTTGTTATTTAATTTTTTATTAATTCTTTGGGATTTTCACATCATGCACCTTAATCCCACCCATCTCCCAGCGACTCCATATCCACTTCTCCCTCTTGTAGTGTTCCCCTCCAAAAGGAAAGCTAAAAAAGAATAAAAATAAGATAAAAATAAAATGAGGGGGAAAAAAGAAAAACACCACTCCTCCATTTCTCCACCTCTCGTTGCCCCTTCATTCATTTTAGTGGCACTGGAACCTGCAGTGTGTCACACAGTAGACCCTTTTGTCCTGAAGGCTTACTTGCAAATGTTGATTGTGTAATGAGTTGTTGGTCAGGTTCAAGGCCTCTCTCTGTCTTTGGTACACCATCAATATTGGACCCCCACTGACATTCCTCTCTGATATCCCGCTGTTTTTCTGAGTCATGGAGAGCCCGTGACTATGCTTCCACAGGATCAGTCCCTTTACATACTCCAGCAGGTCACAGATGGGACAGATATCTGGGTGTGCCTGGATGTGTGCCTGGGGAGCAGCTGAACTGGTCGTCCAGGCTGCTGGGACAACTCCTCTCAATGAGGAGTGGAGCTTGCCTCCCAGGCCCATGGTGAGGGGTGGGGCAAGCTTTTCTAAGTGTGCTGAGTCACTTGGGGGTGTCTGCTGTGGGATGTTCTGTATGGAAAATGTGTTGCTAATTAGTCAATAAATAAAACACTGATTGGCCATTGGCTAGGCAGGAAGTATAGGCGGGACAAGGAGGAGAATAAAGCTGGGAAGTGGAAGGCTGAGTCAGAGAGACACTGCCAGCCGCCATGATGAGAAACAGCATGTGAAGGTGCCAGTAAGCCACGAGCCATGTGGCAAGGCATAGATTTATAGAAATGGATTAATTTAAGCTGTAAGAACAGTTAGCAAGAAGCCTGCCACGGCCATACAGTTTGTAACCAATACAAGTCTCTGTGTTTACTTGGTTGGGTCTGAGTGGCTGTGGGACTGGCAGGTGAGAGAGATTTGTCCTGACTGTGGGCCAGGCAGGAAAACTCTAGCAACAGGTGTCTTATTAGGCTGTCTTATTAGGGGGCGAGACCAGCTTTCTTGTGCCGGAGTAATCAGGGTCCATTATTCCAGAGCCAGGAAGGTTCAGCATCAGCTCTCGTGTGTGTGTGGGGGGGGGGGGGGATAGGTCACTCCAGGCCAGTGAGGGGTGGTACCAGCACAGAAGGGCCCTCATACTTCAACACATGGTTCAACACATGGTTTTCATGGGCAATGGACATCCACACAGACCTCAGCTGCTGCAGGACTGTGTACCCAGATGTGGTCATTGTCAGCAGCTTGGGGCCACTGGTACCACAGCCCTGGGCAGCTCTACAAGACTCCCAAATCTGAATGGGCCTAGCAGCATCGTGGTTCCAGGGATGAGAGCTGCTTTTGAGCCTTTCAGATGCTGAGCATCACCTTTGGCCTCATCCTATCAGATGCTCAGAGGTAAAACCATATTTGATCAGTGACACGAGGTGTAGAAAGGTAGAAAAGGGGGTTGGTGAAATAGTTCAGTTTGTAAAGGCTCGTACTTGGCAAAGTGAGTCCAATAACAAGAGCCCCTATTGGGGGGAGACAGAAATGACTCCTGAAAGTGCTTCCTTATTTGCAGAAATGTTCCACAGTAAGCCTGTGCGCTCATGCGCGCGCGCGCACACACACACACACACACACACACACACACACACACACACACACACAATATTATATAACAAAAATTTTCAGGAAAATATAAACATGTTTATAGCGTTCTACTCTGAGTCCAACTGTCTCTGGTTTCTACCTTGGGACAGAGCACAGAACTCTCTGAAGCTCACTTTTGCAAACTTGCAACCAGTTTCTTTTCTTTTCTTTAAATTTTATTTTATAATTTAATTTAATTTTACATATCAGCCACGGATTTCCTTCTTCTCCCCCCTCCCGCCCCCCCCACCCCCCGCCTTCCCCCAGTCCACCCCCCATTCCCGTCTCCTCCATGGCAAAGACTCCCCTGAGGATTGAGTTCAACTTGGTAGATTCAGTCCAGGCAGGTCCAGTCCCCTCCTCCCAGGCTGGGCCAAGTGTCCCTGTATAAGCCCCAGGTTCCAAATAAGAGACCACGATAAAGGAAGACCACATGAGAATAGGAAGAAGCAAAGTGCTAGAGAGGTCCACAGAAATCCACAAAGATACCTCCACAATAGACTACTGGCAATGGTCGAGAGACAGCCCGAACTGACCTACTCTGGTGATGGGATGGCCAAACACCCTAATTGTCGTGCTAGAAACCCCATCCAACCACTGAGGGATCTGGATGCAGAGATCCATGGCTAGGCCCCGGGTGGAGCTCCAGGTGTTCAGTTGGCGAGAAAGAGGGGGGTTTGTATGAGCGAGAATTGTTCAGACCAAGGTTGGAAAAAGCACAGGGACAAATAGCCAAACGAATGGAAACACATGAACTATGAACCAATAGCTGAGGGGCCCCCAACTAGATCAGGCCCTCTGGATAAGTGAGATAGTTGATTAGCTTGATCTGTTTGGGAGGCATCCAGGCAGTGGGACTGGGACCTGTCCTCAGTGCATATGCTTGTCAGTGGGTGTACTCAAAACCTAAAGAAATAAGTAACTGATTTTAAAATTGTAAGATGTCTCATGAATAATGGCATAAGTGGAATTTTTGTATTTGCCTAACAAGGGATACACCCTTCTCTATTTTGGAAAAAGAACAATTAAGCCAATTAACTTAGGACTCATGGTCTCGCATCAAGGGAAACTCCTTGTTGTTGAACGGAATTGTGTGTTTCTGAAGCCACCAATGGAATACAATGCTTTGGTGACCTGAGACATATTTAACACAACTTTCTTCGCTTTAGACTTTGGTTGAAACCTTAATTCAGGATGAAGTAAGCTGGTAGGAGGTTAAAGCAGGAGAGTTCACGGGGAATGAACGATGACTAGTCAGTCACCTGGGTTTTTAGCCTACTCTTTTGAGAACAGGCAATCTTTAGGAACAATTTTCTTTCTGTGCAGAGCAATGTCCCATGGGGAGATCATGTGCTTAGGGGCTGGAATAACAGGAGGAAAATATTCTCAAAGGAGAAGCTGCTGTCAACTTTGGGTGTCTCCCCAGTGTAGTCCTTCTGATTTGCAAACTAGAGCTACACATTAATTTTCTCATTTTGAAGTCCTGACCCTGGCTGGGGATTAATACTGCTCTCTGTCCTGCTTCATGTGCCAAGTACAGCTTCAGTTCTCCATCATCAGCCATTCAGAGGGGAGTTGGGGCACTGATGCACAGACCTACCTTCCAGAGGTCAATCCAGGTGAGACCTGGAGCTCTGCTGCTCTTGCAGCAAGAGGTCAGAAAACAGGAGAACGGAAAATGTACATGAGAGCAAAGTTAACCTAGCCAAGACTGGGATATGCAAGGGAGGCTTTCCGGTTGGTCCTGCAAGGTATTGATTCATGAAGCTGGAAAGAGAAGAATCCACTGAACTCAGTAATTGGGGTGAGAATTAATTTTTAAGTGATAGTTTTGTAAGGCTAATCATAAGAGGATGGTTTGATGATCTCATAAAATAGTTCCATATAAAGGAGAACTTATATTCATGGGCCTGGGAAATTATGGAATGTATACACAGAGCATTGTATGTTAAGTTACATACAATGACTCCATGCCATTTTAATTTTATGGTCAATATAATGTCATATTGTTAAGAAAGATCCAATGCATAATATTTGCACAAATCCCAACATGCATGCACACACACATCATGCATTCTGTACAAACAAAAAGATAGTTGTAGCAAACTAAGCCTCTGCTAATTTGTATCCAGAAGTATAACTGGGACAAAGTATGATTTTAGTGCTTGCTGTCATGGTGTCTTCAGGATTTAATTAGACAAAGGATTTTGTTAATGTAATAGGACAAATTTGCCCTAGTGTTGTGGAGGAAGAGTCTGTGCATCAACACTGGAGATGCCTTGTTTAAAGACTGAATTTGTTCCTTGACAATTTCATACACATGTGTAATACAGTCTTTACTCTCCCTCATTCTTTGCTGTCTCCCTCCTCTGATAATCCTTCTCACTAGGAATCACTTTCATACTTAAGTGTTTTTGTTTTGTTCTGTATTGAATGAGTTTAATCATAGCTGTCTGCATGATCACGACTTTGGAACTACTCACTGTAGTCTGGTGGGATCATCAGAACTTATACAACTAAAGGCCATCCTACCCACAGAATCCACATACTTCATCAAGAAGCAGTAGGGCTCCATGACCCCTTCTATTGGGGGATACTTTTCATATTAACTATCACTAGAATAAAGATTTGAGTGAACACACTAAATGTATCTAAGGAGAGTAAAAAAAACCTCAAACCCTAATGCCAAGAAAGTAAAGCTAATACATGAGAAAATTAAGGCATCAATTCACTGATCTGCTGTCACAAGAAATAAAACTAGTAGGTCAAACAAACATGGAACAGACAAAGAGAAAATAAGCCTAGTGTTGTTTTATTGGTAAACACCCCATTACAGTAGTTCTTTGCATGTTTCTTCTATTTATGCAAATAGCCATTGGCTTTTTCATGTGCATACACAAGTGCCACCACAGCAGTATTTGTGTGTGTGTGTGTGTGTGTGTGTGTGTGTGTGGTGGAAAAGCAGGTATAGAGAAAGGGGTCTTGCGGGCTATCTATTCAAGAGTTGAGCAAATTACAGAGGCCAGAACCCAGAGCAGGCTATGGAACCAAGACAGGTGCACCTCATCTCAAGGATGATCCATGGAGTCAATTTGTCAATGTGCAAACATGGCAATGCCTGTGTTCAGAACTTTCTGCATCAGTGAAGATTCTTAGGTCTTTTTTTTTTTTAATGCCTGTGCTGAAACCCAGAACCTCGTTCATCCTAGGCAACACTGTCACACAGCTATACCAAACTTCTTTGCAAGTAAATTTAAGATAGGGGGGTGTCTCAATATTTTCAAATTCTCATGCTTATGACATACTCTGCCTCAGCCTGCTGGGAGAGTCGTAGTTATAGATGTGTGCCACCACACCTGGCTTATGTGTCCATGATTTCATTATACTATGTATAGCTGTTCACCCTCCTCCTAATTACTTTTACTGCTTTTACTTCCTTGTCCAAATAAAATAATTGCAAGAAATACCTTCCTTGAAGCCTTGCATGAATGTTCTGTGCATGAACAGTCCCAGATGCATTCTCAGGATTCAACCTGTCTTCCTTGATGACTGTGTCCAAATGTGACCTTGTGCAGTGATCTCAGGGCACCTATGGAAGACAACATCCCCATCAAATATTGCCTGCCATTGCATTTTTTTCTGCATTCCACTTGCTGCAGTGTGCATCTTGAGTGTCCCTCAAATGTTTATGTGTTAAAGACTTAGTTCCCAAATATTGTTATTGGGAGGCAGTAGAACTGTCAAGAGAAGGGCCTAGTGGAAGTCTTTAGGTCATCGGACTATGAACTGTGTGGACATTATTGTACCCCAGTCTCTTTCTTTTTCCATTTTGCTTTATGGCTATAGTGAGTAGCCTCTCTTTCTCTCTCCCTCTCTGTTGCCCCCTTTTCTTTCTCCTCCCTCCCTCCTTTCCTCCCTCCCTCTTTTCCTTCCTTCTCCCTTTCTTTTACTTTATGGGCATTATATGCATATACGTGTGTGTGTGTGTGTGTGTGTGTGTGTGTGTGTGTGTGTGTGTAAGCAGGTGCACTGTGTTTGTGCAGTGGAGGATTTGGGGGCCCTGCTTTATCACTGTTCTCCTTTTCCTCTCTTATGGGCTCTGTCACTGAATCTAGAGCTGTTTAGTCCACCTGAAGTCCTAGCAGTTTTCTTGCCTCTTTCTCCTATAGCACTGGGCTTATAGGCACAAGCCCAGCCTCTTTTTAAAAATATGGATCATAGCATTTGAACCCAGGTCCTCAGGCAAGCATTCTTATCTAATAAGTCATATCCCACGTCCTAGGGTATCTGTTTGACCATGTACTCCAACCATGTTGGGCTGCCTCCATGAAGGACCAAAGCCACAGGGCCAAGGAACTGGGGACTGTGAGCGCAAATAAAGTCTTTCTCTTTATAATTTGACTATCTCAGATGTTATTATAGTCAAGTAAAGTTTATGAACACAGCATTGATACCATCTGATATGAGTACTTTATTAAGTTTGCTTATACCTCATCTCCATTATTTTATTGTAAGAATTTTATTTGTCTTCATATTTCTTCACTATCTGATAGTGTCTTGACATTGGCCATATTTAGCTTTTATTCATCAGTGCTTCAAAGGGTTTCTAATTAAAGTTTTTATTTAAGACTTTTTTTAATAAAAATATAATCACATCATTTCTTTCTCCCCCAATCTTCTCACCAACTCCTGCTATGTCCCTACTCTACTCCCTCTCAAATTTATGGCTTATTTTCTTTATTTTTGATATGTTTTGTGTATGTGTATACGAATCTGTGTGTGTGTGTGTGTGTGTGTGTGTGTGTGTGTGTGTGTGTAACCTGCTGAGCCTATTTATTACTGCTTATATGTATATGATTTTAAAGCTGAGCACTTGGACTTAGAATAACCAGGTATTTGCTTCCCTGTCATATCTAGAAAACACAGCAAACTCTCTAGTCCTCTGGATTTTACAGTCTTTCTCCCCCATTCCCTGTGATGTTCTTTAAGACATAGGTGTAGTTTTAAATGTTTCCTTGGGTTGGGCACCCACAGGCAGCTGTTTTCTGCATTTTGACCAGTTGTAGCTTTCTGTAATATTCTCTGCATACTTCAAAACTAAGCTTCTTTAATGAAGGCTGACAGCTACACTTATCAGTGTCTCCATTCCAGGCGTGTGCTAAAGAGACCATGGTGGGGAGATGTCTATAATTAAGGTGGTCCAAAATTGAGGGAGAGGGGCCTCCTTGAGAATGTCACAATCCTAAAGTTCATTTAACACATGAACTTGGGGCAGAGGTTGAGTATGACATGGGCATTATTAACCAGAAATAACACACGGAATCTCCTAGGGGGATTCATAAGAAATAAATAAATAAATTGTGTGCCTCTGCAAGTTTGGGCTTGTAGCATTGCTTAATGTATAGAGTGCTTGACTAAATTGTCTGGCCAAGAACCATTTGGTTGGGGAATTCATGGTCTCTGCTAAAAAAAAAATTACACCTATTGTCTTGTTAAATGAACATCACATTCTCTTCTGAATATTTATATGTATGTCTATAAATCAGTGAAGTTGTTAGTTTCCATCAGAGAAGCTTCTTTTTTTCCAGTGGACAGAGGATAATATAAAAACCCATGAGTGGTCAAAATGTAGAGAATAAGTGTCTACAGAGTACTCAGCCCTAAATGAGACTTCTACAGCACAAGCCTCCCCACTAGGCTCAGGGAACACCACAGAAAAAAAAAAGCAGATAGTAAGATGCTGAGAACAGGGAGGACTTAGTGAAATCGTGGCTTCTGGACATGACAACGCGAGTAAACTAATGAGCTCACCGTACCTAGAGTAGTGTTCAAATGACCTGCACAAGATCAAACCAGTCAACATGCCTCCATGAAGAGGGAAGGGATGACCAGGTCTCATCCCTAGCTGAGGAGTCATTTGCAGCGATGGCTGCTGAAAAGAGTCAGTTCTCTTCAGGGGTGTGGTCTCTGGTAGGTTGACCATGCCCCAGCCTCAATGGATAGCGTCACATACATAGATATAAGGGCAGCTCTGAAAGGGTCCAGAGGTCCATGATATAAATGAAAGGAAGAAAGGAAGGATGAAAGAAAGGAAAGAGGCAGCATTGACATCAGGACACTGATGGGTGACTGAGTCCTTCTCAAATTCTTCTTTTGGTAGGCATATCAAACACATGGAACAGGGAAATGATACTCAGCTTTCAGAATTCTTTCTTCTGGGATTTTCAGAGAATCAACCTCAGATTCAGCCTCTTATATTTGGACTTTTCCTCTCCATGTACCTAGTGACTGTTTTTGGCAACCTACTCATCATCATGGCCATTGCTGTGGACTCCCACCTTCATACACCCATGTACATCTTCCTCTCCAATCTGTCCTTTGTGGACATCTGCTTCACCTCCACAACTGTCCCGAAGATGCTGGTAAATATCCAGACACAGAGCAAGGTCATCACCTATGCAGGCTGCATCACCCAGATGTACTTCCTACTGCTTTTTTCAGGGTTAGACATCTTTTTGCTGACTGTGATGGCCTATGACCGCTATGTGGCCATCTGTCACCCCCTGCATTACATGATCATCATGAACACAAGACGCTGTGGACTGCTGATTCTAGCATGCTGGATCATAGGTATCCTGAATTCTTTGTTACATAGCTTTTTGGTGCTACGGCTATCATTCTGCACAAACTTGGAAATCCCTCACTTTTTCTGTGAACTCAATCAGGTGGTACACCATGCCTGTTCTGACACCTCTCTTAATGACATGGTGATTTACATTACAGCCATGTTACTGGCTGTGGGTCCCCTCTCTGGCATCCTCTACTCTTACTCCAAGATAGTGTCCTCCATACGTGCAATCTCCTCGGCTCAGGGGAAGTACAAAGCATTTTCCACATGTGCATCTCACCTCTCTGTTGTCTCTTTATTTTATTGCACCCTCCTGGGAGTGTACCTCAGTTCTGCTGTGACCCAGAACCCCCATGCCACTGCAACAGCTTCACTTATGTACACTGTGGTCACCCCCATGCTGAACCCCTTCATTTATAGTCTGAGGAACAAAGACATAAAGAAAGCTCTAAAAATCCTGTTAGGGAGTGTAACTAGAAGAGGACCAATCGATTCACCTTCATAACATGTCTGTTTTCTAGTAGTCAATGTTTTAGATTATCCATTGCAATCCATTGATGAAACTGAGTAACAAAAATTTAATCTTTAATCTCCTATAATTGCTCTGTATTTTACAGCACTTTTATCATACAATTCAAGTTTTTCCCTTTTGTTCCTTCTGGTATCTGTAATCTACTGTCATTTCCTACTTTCCTCAACATATTCCCATCCTTGAATGAGAAGCCTCTATTAATTGCTGCTTCCTTTAGAGAACTAGTGGGATTCTGAAGAATGATTTATTTTTGAAAATATATATTGAGATTTTTTTCCCCAGTCACTAAAGAATATTCTTAAGTTTTAATACTCTGTGGACACAATTCCATTTGTTAAATGAGTTAGATATGTAATATATTTAATTTTATAGCATCAGAAAACATGAAGCACCCTCCCTAGGCTCAGAAAACATTATGGAAGAGGGAGCAGAAAGGAATAAAAAACAAAGGTTGCAGGGATCACTGGGAAACTTTGTCTTCTGGAGACATAGCATGACTGTTAACAGTCATGGATGCATAGTGACTATGGTTATCTATACAAGACCTTCATAAGATCAAACCAGTTAATAGTCCAGTGTGTAGCTGGAAAAGGCTTGTAGGTTTCCACTTCTAGATAAGACGCTATCAGTAGTTAGTGGCTGCAAGTGGAGAGAGGGTTATTCCTGTTTGGGGTCTTGACCCCTTGTACTGTGCATGGCCCCCTGTATATGTGCATATGGTCAACATTAATTAGACTCAGTCAGGTATTAAAAGAAATTATAGGAGACATATATTTCAGAGGGAGACATAGTAAGGGGATATGGGAGGAGTTGGAGAGAAAAATAGAACATGGATGTCATCAAAATAAATAGTATACATATGCAAAAAACTCAAATAATAAATAAAAATACATTTTAAAAATGAGCCATGGGTTTTATGTGTTCTTTCATCATTATTTCATTTTCTTTATTTCTGAAACATAGACTGAGTGATCCATGCTGACCATGAACTTGTGAATCTTCTTCCTCTACTTTCTGAGTTCTAGAATGTGTCTTCATCTTTCTTCCCAGACTCTCTCCCTTCCTTTGTTTCTCTCCTTTTGTTCCTTCTTTTCTTCTACCTCCCTCCATCCTCTATTTGTCTCTTTTTTTTTTCACTTTGAGAACTGAACCCAGGGACTCAAGCATTTGGAGCATATGGTCTGTGCTGACCTATACCATTAATTCATCATTGTGATTTCATTTCACACCTTACCTCCTCATTATGCAATGCCTACTTTAACATACAAGTGTCTTCTCTACTGGACATCTGATTTTATGTCTGAGGTCCCTTGGTAATTGCAGAGCACATGATGAATGCTGTAGTTACTGGTAAAAACTGATTACTTCAACTGGAGTTACATGGAGAAAAATATTTACATAGATTGGCTTGATTTGGCCTTAAAGCCATGGATGGCTTTAATATGACAAAGCAAATGTTAGATCATTAAACAACTTTATGTAAATGCTTCTTTTTCATGTTCTGTTTCTACTCTTTGGACAATGAAGATAGTAGTTTGTGCTCACTGAGTTTCAAGATTGGCTGAATGAATTTCATGTTGCTTCATTAAACTACTTTTCTGCTGTTGCCTGGAAATGTCTGTGCTGTCTGCAAATGTGACTCTTACTATTGATGGACATAAAATTTATCCTTTGATCTAATCTGAGTCATGACAACCAACTAAGATGTGCCTGGAGTGTAATTGGATGGTTCTCTCCCACCAGCCAGTTCCTGAATACCACTCAGAGGATTAATATTACTTATAAATGTCGGCCAATAGCTCAGGCTTATTACTAACTACCTCTTTCATTTTAAGTTAACCCATATTCCCTATTTATGCTCTGCCATGTGGTGGTACCTTTATTAGCATGTCACAGTCATCTCCTGCTCCCTTGGCATCTGGCTCCTGACCCCAAATCCACTCTCTCTTTCCCAGAATTCTCAGGTTGGTCACCCTGCCTATACTTCCTACCTGGCTACTGGCCAACCAGAATTTTATTAAACCAATTTGAGTGACAAATCTTTACAGGGTACAAGAGGATTATTCCACAGCACTGGAGAGAATCATCATTCTTATACACTTCTTTGATTCTTGAGAACCTCTTCATTTTACAGTCTTTTGATGACTTACAGGATCAGTGTTTCCTGCTCGCCTATAAGGAAGTCACACAACACAGTGTTTACATTGCAACCTAATTATATTGACTCTTATAATAGACTAGTTGTAAACACTGTCATCTGGAAGCTGACTTTAATCATTGAACTCAACTCTTTTTAACCTTTGGTGACAGTGTCAGCTTTAGATGTATACGAAACTAAGCTAAAATCAAATAGACTGATAAAATACAAATGTTTTAAAATGTAATTGTTAGGTGGAGGGGACAGCCCCCTGAGCTCTGCTATCTTCTCTTAAGTTTATATTCAACTATGGGTCTGCATGTGGAACTAAGGCTCTTTTGTACAACTATAGCTCTCTTGCCTTAGAACATACAATTATTTTGGACTTGAGAGATGGCTCAATGGTTAAGAGCATTGCCTGCTTCTCCAGAAGATCTGTGTTCAATTTCTAGCAGCCAACCACAATACTGCTCACAGCCATCTGTAACTATAGTTCCAGGGGATTAAATGCCCTCTTCTGCTTCTATGGGCACCAGGCATGCATGGACATACATACAGTGAAAACATTCATACACATAAAAATAAATACTTCTAAAATGCAATTGTTCAGCCAGGTGGTGGTGTCACATGCCATTAATTCCAGCACTCATGAGGCAGAGGCAAGAAGATCTCTGTGAATTCGAGGCCAGTCTGGTCTACAAAGTGAGTTCCAGGACAGCCAGAGGTGTAACACAGAATACTGTCTTGAAAACCAGAAAAATGAACAAAGAAAGAAAGAAAAAGAAAGAAAGAAAAAGAAAGAAAGAAAGAAAGAAAGAAAGAAAGGAAGGAAGGAAGAAAGGAAGGAAGGAAGAAAGAAAAGAAAGGAAGGAAGAAAGGAAGGAAGGAAGGAAGATAAGACAATAAAAAATGCATTTGCTCAATGATTTATTTATTTTGGTGTGTACACATATGCATCATAGTGCATGTATAAAAGTCAAAGGATGACTTTATGTAATCAGCTCTCCCCTTCTGCTACAGGATCCACCTGGGTTCTCAGGTCACTGAGATTTGCAGCAAGTAGTTTTATACACTTGGCCATGGCAGCAGTCCTGTGTTTTGCTTCACTATAGATCTAAATTATAATCAGTCTGTTCCATTTCTACATTGGGATTATTCACCCAGTTTATTGAAAAAGTAATGTACCACCTGAAGTTAATTCCCCTTCTCTGATGTCTGTGTATAACCTTTTTTGCTTTCTTCTATTAGAAAATGTAGCCCAAGCTTTGCTAAGTGTGACTAACCTTTAGTACCCTTGTTCTACTAAGCACACACTGCTTAAGATTCTCCTTTTAAATTATTGATTGAAGGATAATGGCATATAATGACCTGTACAGATTTAAAGCATTTGGATTGCTAACTCAATGCATCATGAAATTAAGAGAACATCTATCACATTTTCTTTTCTGCATAATTAATAATGTGCTGAGATAGGTGTAAGTATTTGGAGCAGTGGCAAATTGTTTAGTTGAAAACTTGTCACAGTTTTGTAACAGCTCAATTGTTTTTGTTGTCATTAAGCTTTATAAACCAGATGCTCAAAATTTAAGTCTATTGCTTAAATTTGACAGCCTAAGTAAAGGAAATACAAAGGCAAACAAAGAACAATAGCAACAACAGAAGCTACACATGGCAGAACATGCCCACAACCCATCCCAATACTCAGGAGGTAGAAGTGGAAGGATCAGTGCTCGTGGTCATCTTTGGCTACTGAGTTCTGGGTTAGGTTCAGCTAGAAACTAAAAAGCTTTTAGCTTCATTAGAACCTAAAGGGCTATAAGAGGGGAAATATAGGGAGAAGTGCTGTGAAATGATGTCTTCTAGGCATGGTGCAGTTATGACTCCATAACAGCTCCAGCTATATACACTAGTTCTACAGAAGACAGACTTTCAACAGTTGATCACAGATAAGAGAAGAGGGTATGGGATTCTGCCTTTCTTTGCAAAATTATTGTCTACTGATGAATTTTGGAGAAGGATGGTTCAAAACCCATGGTCCCAGTTAGACTCAACGGACCTCAAGAAAGAACAAAATAAATGAAAGGTACATGTAAGGAACAAGGGTTATAAGTGTAAGGAGGGGGCATTATTAGGGATGAGAGGAAGTGTCAAAAGGGTGCAGGGGTTACTGTAATCAGAATGTACTTTATAAGCATGTGAAATTATGAAAGAACAAATTTAATGAAAGTGTTTAAAAAGGAAAGGAAAAGAAACACAAATTTGTCAAGTAAACACATCCAAGTTTAGTCTCAAATGAAAATTCTATTGAAATTAACAAACATTTTTAGGCAGGTATACTGGCTCATACCTGCATTCCAGGCAGCCTCAACTATAGAGCAAGACCCTATTGCATCCCCATTTTAGGCCATGTGCTGCTGAACTGAACATGAGGCCCTGTGTATAAAGGAAAAAAAAAACAATTTCCCAATTACCAATGACAAATGTCAAATGGTCTTTGACATAATGGTGTATAGAGCTAACAGGGATCTTTAAATATCATTGCTGGGACCAGAAATCATCATAGTCCTGACAAAATGCTATTTGCCAATGCCTATCAAAAATAATTATGTAAGCTGGGCATGCTGATGCAGAAATGTAATTTAAGGTCTTGAACAGCTGAGAAGGAATATTATAAGAATTTCAAGGGCAGCCTGTACTACAGGGTGAGACCATGCATGTCTGAAATGAAACTAAGTCAAATGGAATCAAATGGCTCATGAGATGACTCAGAAGACAAAAGTGCTTGCTGCCAAACCTCAAGCCTGGGAATTTGAGTTCAATTCCTGGAGCCCACAAGGCAGTTAGAAAATAACTGAATCTGAACAGTTGTTCTCTGACATCTATGTATGTGCTCTGGCAAGTGCAGTTGCACACAAACACACACACACACACACACACACACACACACACACACACACACACACACACACACACATACACACACACACCCTGCTAAATTAATATAAAATGATTACTTAAAACAGAACAAAACAAAACTCAAACAGACAAGCAAAAACTACCACAAGCTGGCCTGGAGGAGCATATCAATAATTCTACATGGATAAATCAGAAGGATGTGGCAGGAGGACTGTTTGACATCATGAGTTTGAAACTAACATGGACAATATTACATTTACCAAATAATAGTAAGAGAAGCCTCTGGCATGACTTCCTGTTTGTCTCTGATAGATTTCCTTTCATCCACTATTCTTTCCTGGACAACTAGATAAATAGCATCTACTGTCTATGCTCTCTAAATTGTTTTATTTAGCATATACAACTATTGGTTTAGTTGTAACATTTTCAAACACATATATAATTGCTGTTGGCTGATATTGTCCCTGTATGATCCACCCTTGTGATTTTTCTTCCTTTCCAATGAACTTTCCTCTCCATACATTCTTCCTTTTGTTTTCATGTCACGCACATGTGCATGATGCATATGTAAAATATACACTGTGCAAGTGAGAAAACAAATGCAATCCTTGCCTTTTCCTTCCCCTTTGTGCTGTCTTGTTGATCCTCTCTTCAGTCCCTACCTTCCTGTGTACAGCCCTCTCCTATTTTCATGTCAAATATTAGCTATAATAAAGACCTATATTCATGTCTTGCTTCTGCATTATACTTTCTAATTTTAATTAACTTTATTCATAGTACTTGATATTGTATAACATTTTATGTGATTTTAATTTTGAGACAGACTCACATTGTGGACTCCCGACTAGCATGGAGCTTATTCTGTAATGAGGGTGGCTTCAAACTTTCGGCAATCTTTTTGCCTCTGCCTCTCAAAGGCTAGGATTGAAGGTATGTGTCATCACATCCATCACGATTTTTCCAAAAGAAGTGTGTTTATATTCTTTTTCTCATGGTGGATTTCAGAGACCTTTGTCTCAGTCTTACATACCTTATGCACATTGCCTATGTAGTACATAGAATATAGTTGCTAATTAATCTTGTTTTGTACTTTTATTGATATGTAACGGTACAAACAGAATGGCATTTTAAATTACTTACACAGTGCAGTGATTGAGTTAGAATAACCAAATATAAATACTCAGATATCTATCATTTTCTGTAGTAAAACATTATAAATCTCATAGGGGCTTATAAGTCCCTGCACCTAATTGAAGAGATACTGAGAGGCAGTGGGGGGTTCAGTTTACTTTAATGATGTGGCCTTGCATAGGGAAATCATGCTCCAGTGGATGGCCCCACAATCATGAGTATATGGGCACAGCAAATTGCACTCAGTGGGTTATTATAAAGAGAGGACATGACGTTGGGTGGAGGTCGGGCTGTAGGGTTGGATTTGGTGGAAGTCAGGGGAAAAGTGGGGGTGAGTATGATCAAAATACATTATGTGCATCAAAAATTAAAGAATGTACAAAAGAATTAATAAAATATTATGTTAAAATCCTCTCCCAGCTAATTTAAAATCTATAACGTATTTTTGTTAAATATACTTACCTTACTGTGTACTAAGACTGGAGTCTGTTCTTCTTATCTAACTTCTCTCCATCCTTTCTTCACAGCCCACTTCACAGACTCAAATAGCCACTGTTCTACTCTAATCTTCTATGTGATTAACTCTATATGCATCACACACAAATGATCAATATAGTTTATTGGTATATTTTAAATTCTCATTTTCACCAATGATTATGGGACTGTAAATCAAAATTGCAAGGTATCACCTCATTCCAGTTAGAATAGCAAAAAGCTAAAAGTTAACCAGTATGAGTAAGGATGTAGAGAAAAGGGAATACCTTCACATGGTTGGTAGAAATTAAAATTAATGCAGTCACTTAGGAAAATGAAAACAGTACATTCATATACCTGTTAAAAAAAAGCTGTCCAAGAAACTAAAAAGAAAGAACCTCTTGCACAACTCAAAAAAATGTGTATTCCATTCCTGGATATACATTCAAAAGAAATGAATTGGAAGGGAAAATTAATAGGGGTGATAGGAGAGGAATTGGAGTAGAGGAGAGGAGGGTTCATTTGCTTTAAAAATACATTATATGCATGTATGAAATTCTCAAACATAAAGAAAGGAATATAGTATGTCCATATGTCAAAGGTGTTTCTACATGTCCATGTTAATTGCTTAACTATTCATGATAGAATAGTCAGGAAATAGAACTGTCCATCAATGGCACTCCATTTAAACTCCCCAAACACATGGCAGAGTCACATTAACACCCTCAGAAAAAGGTTGAAAGTGAAATAGGATATAATAATGAGTTAGCACAAAGATCTCCTTGGTTCTAAAAGACCAAATTAAAATTTTTATATATATATATATATATATATGTGTGTGTGTGTGTGTGTGTGTGTGTGTGTGTGTGTGTGTGTGTGTGTGTGTGTGTGTATGTGTGTATATATATACATATATAATGTAGAAATTATCTTCTCCTCTCACCTCCTATTTCCTTCTTTCTCTTTTCCTCCCATCTATTCTTATCTGTTCTCTTCCCCCTTTCCCTCCTTCCTTTCCATTCCCTTTCCTTTTACTCTTTCCTTTCCGTGATTACTGCAGAAGAAATCTAGGGCTGTTTACTTGCTAGACAAGCACTCTAGGAGAGGAATAAATCCCAAAAGCTAGAAATTAATTTCTTAATCACAAAATAAAAATCCACACCATTTAAACTATATGAATAATACTTGTTTCTGTGAACATTAATCACACTATTTCTCATACCTGTAATCACATTTACTGAATGTGTTCAGAAAGTGACACTCAACTTTCAGAATTTATTCTTTTTATTTGTTTGTTTGTTTTGTTTTTTTCGAGATAGAGTTTCTCTGTGTAGTTTTGGTGCCTGTCCTGGATCTCGCTCTGTAGACCAGGCTGGCCTGGAAATTCACAGAGATCTGACTGGCTCTGCCTCCCGAGTGCTGGGATTAAAGGTGTGCAACCACCAACGCCCAGCCCAGAATTTATTCTTTTGAGATTTTCAGAGACACCAGAAAATTCAGTCCCCAGTATTTGGAATTTTCTTCTCCATTGATTTGATCACCACACTTGGAAAACTGCTCATCATTCTGGCCACAGTCGCAGATTCTAACCTGCACAGCCATGTACTTCTTCTACAACCTGTCATTTACGGACATCTGCTTCACCTTTAGGTGAAGGATGCCAGTGAACATCCCGACCCAGAGCAAGTTCAGAACTTATAAAAGCTGCATCACTCAAATGTATATTTTGTACTTTAGTTGTGTTGAATATCTCTCTGCAGACAGTGATTGCCCATGACCCATACATGGCCATCTATCACCTCCTACATTACACAGTCATCATGAATCCTCAATTCTATATGTTGTTGGTTCTCATGTGCTGGATTCTGAGTATACTCCATGCATTGTTACAGAGCTTAATGACACTTCACTGAACTTCTGAAAAGACTTGGAAGTTCTGGAATTTTTCTTTGACTTTAACCAGGTGATCCACCAGCCTGTTCTGATATACTTCCTAATGTCATGGTGAGATATTTTTTAATTGTATTGTTAGTATGTTGTCAACTTCCTGCCATTCCTTACCCTTACTCCAAGATAATATTCCCTATATGTGCAATCTCCTCAGCTTAGGGGAAAGACAAACATTTTTCTACATGTGTGTCTTACCTCTCCATCACTCATTCTATAGCACAGGCCTCCTTATCTTAGTTATATTATCGCCTAAAAACTTACACTACACATCAACAGCTTCTGTGATGTACCCCCATACTAAACCTCTTCATCTAGAGTCTGAGAAACAGACATTAAGAACTCTCTGAAACAATGTTTGAGACAGAAATTTTCTCAAAGGACCCACTGCTTTAGAGCTAAAGTAATGCCCTTGATCTAAAACTAGGATTCTTTGATGAAAACAGGACTCCCATCTCTTTCATTCTTATAGTTTGATTTTAGCTTCTCATATAATTTAATTACAAAATTGATATTATTACATATTCTATTATATGTGGCATTCTGTAGTAAAGGATAGCTTATATTCAGACAGCATGGCTCTGGCAATCATTACACAGTATGGACAAAGATATGAACACTGAATATCCAGGGGTATATAAGTCAGCATAAAATGGTTGACACAGAATGGCCAGGTAACTCAAAAGCATAGCATGACAAAATCTGTTATATAACTACTCTTGGCAAATGCCATTTTGTTTTGGGTTCTGTATATATGTGTCCTGAGACCTGGGGGAGGGGACAGCTGTGGAGAGACATTGGATAATGGAAAAACTGCTGAATTTCATCAGTCTGTATACTTCAGAGATGTGTTGACAACAGAATGGAAACCAGGATATGTGTTATATTGGGGAAGAGATTTTGCTTTTGTTTACACAGGACAAGAAAAGGTATGGATACCATCAAGATTGATAAAAATTAAATTTGGACAGGAGAGACCTCTTGATTAGGAGAGGTAATAATTCATCAACCACATCACCATTCCATCTAAATTAACTTACAAGACTTACGGATGTCTTTCATTTGATCAGACCTAACCTGACAGAAATGGGAACCTCCCCAAAGTTAGGATTGGGGCAGGGTTTTGTTTTTGTCTTTCCAGGAGAAAAGCATGCAATGAAAGAATCTGAAGACCACTGGACAAATAAGACATCTGAAGAAGAAGGACAAATCATCCAAAGAAAATGTTCCAAGAAAAAGAGTAAATTGGTTTAATGGAATAACACATTTGCAACATGAAATAATTTCATAAATCTTCCCAAGTGTTTGATTTCAGACCTCAGTTTGATTATTTCATGCTTTCTATTCCTCTTAGGTTTGTTTGCTTCTTTTTGTTCTAGAGCTTTCAAGTGTTCTGTTAAGTTGCTAGTATGAGATCTCTACAATTTTTTAATATAGGAACTTAGTGCTATGAACATTCCTCTTCACACTGCTTTCATTGTGTACCATAAATTTGGGTATGGTGTGCATTCATTTTCATTGAATTTTAGGAAGTCTTTAATTTCTTTATTTCTTCATTGACTCAGTGGCAATTCAGTTGAGAGTTGCTCAGTTTTCCATGAGTTTGTAGGCTTTCTGTTGTTGTTAAAATCCAACTTTAATCAGAGGTGGTCTGATAGGATGCATGGAGTTATTTCAATTTTCTTATATATGTTGAGACTTGCTTTGTGACAAAGAATGTGGTCAGTTTTGGAGAAAGTTCCATGAGGTGCTGAGAAGAGGGTATATTCTTTTTTGGGTGAAATGTTCTGTAGACATGTTAGGTCCATTTGGTTTATAATGTCTGTTATTATATTTCTCCAGTATTTCTCTGTTTAGTTTTGACTAGATAATTTGTCTTTTGGTGAGAGTGCAGTATTGAAGTTTCCCACTATCAATGTGTCAGGGTCAATATGTGATTTCAGCTTTAGTAATGTTTCTTTTACAAACATGGGTGCTTTTGTATTAAGGAAATGGATGTTAAGAATCAAAACATCATCTCAGTTGATTTTTTCTTTGATAAATATGAAATGTCCTTCCCCCTTATCTTTTGATTAATTCTGGTTCGACACTTACTTTGTTAGATATTAGAATGCCTACACCAGCTTGTTTTTTAGGTCCCTTTGCTTTGAAAAATATTTTTCCAACTCTTTACTCTAAGGTAATGTCTATTTTTAATATTGAGGTCTGTTTCTTGTATGCAGCAGAAGGATGGATCCTGTTTTTGTATCCATTCTGTTAGTCTGTATCTTTTTACTTGGGATTTGAGTCCATTAATACAGTAAGAACTCAATTACCAGTGATTTTAATTCCTGTCATTTTTGCCATTGTTAGTGGTCATAGTGTGTGTCTATGAGTATTTGTGTGTGTGTGTGTGTGTGTGTGTGTGTGTGTGTGTGTGTGTGTGTGTGTATTTCCCTTCTTTTGGTTTTACTGTTGTGAGATTATTTCCCATATTTTCATGTATGTAGATAAGTTCCTTGTGTTGGAGTTTTCTTTCTAGTATCTTCTGTAGGGCTGGGTTTGTAGACTGATGTTGTTTAAATTTGACTTTATCATGTAATGTCTTGTTTTCTCCAAGTATGGTTATTGAAATTTTTGCTGGGTATAGGTACAGTAGTCTCAGATGGTTTCTATGCAGGACATCTGTCCAGACCCTTCTGGCTTTTAGAGTCATCACCTTTGTTACTTTCTGGTAGCTGTGACCTGTGTTTGGGCAGGGGATGTCTTCTGGAGTTTGGGACTGGAGCACAGTGACAAATGGAGCAGGGACAACTGCTCTGTGTCTGTTCAAGCTAAAGACTGGGCAAGTTCTGAGGGTGCACTGCCTACCAGAAGCCTACATAATCTTCTAGGAGGCATGGCCTGTGGTTGGGCAGGAGGGGTCTGCTTGTGTGAATTGAATGGGGATAGTTCATGGGTGGCTGGCCTTCATGGTCTTCTGGAAGGTGTGGCCTGTGATTGGGGTGAGTCTTTGTCCAATGAAACCAAGTCTTTATCTTATATTTTATTTTGTTGTATTTTATTATTATCCCTTAGAAACATAGTTGTTTTCTAATGAGATACAGAAAGGCAGTGGGCCCAGGTGGGAAGGAAGGTGATGAGGAATTATGAGTATAGGGAGGGGAAACCATAATCAAGATACATTATGTGAGACAAAAAAAATCTATTTTCAAAATATGTAAGATCATTGTATAATTTTGGCTTCTTTGTCAAAAATCAGGTGTTTGTAGGTGTGTGGATTAATGTCAGGGTCTTCAATTCGATTCCATTGATCGATGTGTGTATTTTTTATTTTTTATTTTATAATTTAATTTAATTTTACATATCAAACACGGATTCCCCTGTCCTCCCTCCTCCCGCCCCCTTCCCCCCAGCCCACTCCCCATTCCCATCTCCTTGAGGGCAAGGACTTCCCTTGGGGATTCAGCTCAGCCTGGTAGATTCAGTTGAGGCAGGTCCAGTCCCCTCCTCCCTTCACCCAGGCTGAGCAAAGTGTTCCTGCATAGGCCCCAGGCTCCAAACAACCAGTTCATGCACTAAGGACAGGTCCCAGTCCTACTGCTTGGGGGCCTCCCAAACAGTTCAAGCTAGTCAACTGTCTCACTTATCCAGAGGGCCTGATCCAGTTGGGGGCTCCTCAGCTATTGGTTCATAGTTCATGTGTTTCCACTAGTTTGGCTATTTGTCCCTGTGATTTTTCCAATCATGGTCTCAGCAATTCTCGCTCATACAATCTCTCCTCTTTCTTGCCGATGGACTCCATACCACCCTGAACGCGTCCGATCTCATCTGATGTGTCTGTTTTTATGCCAATACCAAGCTGTTTTTATTACTATAGCTCTACAGTACAGCTTGAAGTCAGGGATGTTAATGCCTCTGGAAGTTCCTTTATTGTACAGGATTCTTTTGGCTATCCTGGGTTTTTTTGTTTTTCCATATGAAGTTGAGTATTGTTCTTTCCAGGTCTGTGAAGAATTGCATTGGGATTTTGATGGGGATTGCATCGAATCTGTAAATTGCTTTTGGTAAATTGCCATTTTTACTATGTTGATCCTAATAATGCATGAGCATGGGAGATCTTTCCATTTTCTGATATCTTCTTCAATTTCTTTCTTCAAAGATTTAAAGTTCTTATCATACAGATCTTTCACTTGTTTGGTTAGAGTTACCCCAAGATATTTTATATTATTTATGGCTATTGTAAAGGGTGTTATTTCTCTGGTTTCTTTCTCAGCTCATTTATCATTTGAATATAGGATGGCTACTGGTTTTTTTGAGTTAGTCTTGTATCCTGTCACATTTCTGAAGGTGTTTATCAGCTGTAGGACTTCCTTGGTAGAATTTTTGGGATCACTTATGTGTACTATCATCTTCCACAAATGGTGCTGGCATAACTGGATATCTACATGTAGAAGAATGCAAATAGATCCATATCTATTGCCATGCACAAAACTCAAGTTCAAATAGATCAATGGCCTCAACATAAATCAAGTTACACTGAACCACATAGAAGAGAAAGTAGGAAGTAGCCTTGAATGCACTGGCACAGGAGATGACTTCCTAAATATAACACCAGTAGGACAGACACTGAGAGCAACAATTAATAAATGGGACCTCCTGAAAATGAGAAGCTTCTGTAAGGCAAAGGACACAGTAAATAAGACAAAAAGGCAGCCTACAGAATGGGAAAAGATCTTTACCAACCCCACATCCGATAAGGAGCTGATCTCCAAAATATATAAAGAACTCAAGAAACTAGACAGCAAAATATCAAATACTTCAATTAAAATGGGCTACAGAGCTAAACAAAGATTCTCAACAGAAGAATCTCAAATGACCAGAAGACATGTAAGGAAATGTTCAACATCCTTAGCTATCAGGGAAACGCAAATCAAAACAACTCTGATACCATCTTATGCCTGTCAGAATGGCTAAGATCAAAAACATAGATGACAGCTTATGTTGGAGAGAATGTGGAGAAAGGGGAACACTCCTCTACTGCTGGTGGGAGTGCAATCTTGTAC
Source organism: Peromyscus californicus insignis (assembly GCF_007827085.1). Classification (NCBI taxonomy): domain Eukaryota; kingdom Metazoa; phylum Chordata; class Mammalia; order Rodentia; family Cricetidae; genus Peromyscus; species Peromyscus californicus. Next base: position 48,550,938 of record NW_026294492.1, read on the forward strand.
AGACACTTTGGAAATCAGTGTGGCAGTTTCTCAGAAAATTGGGAATCAATCTTCTTCAAGACCCAGCAATACCACTCCTGGGCATATACCTAAAAGATGCTCAACCATACCACAAGAACATTTGCTCAACCATGTTCATAGCAGCACTATTTGTAATAGCCAGAACCTGGAAACAACCTAGATGTCCTTTAACAGAAGAATGGATAAACAAAATGTGGTACATTTACACAATGCAGTATTATGCAGTGGTAAAACACACACACACACACACACACACACACACACACACACACACACACACACACACATACACACAAAAAAAACCCATAAAATTTGTAGGCAAATGGATAGAACTAGAAAAAAGTCATTCTGAGTGAGGTAACCCAGACCCAGAAAGACAAATACAGTATGTACTCACTAATAAGTGAATGTTAGATGCAAAGCAAAGGATAACCGGGCTACCATCCACAAGCCCAGAGAACCTAGGTAAAGAGAAGGACACTAAGAGGGACACACATGGTTTGCCCCAGGAAGGGGGAAGGGTAAGATCTCCTGGGCAAACTGAGAGGGGGAATAGAGGGGAGGGGATGAGAGGGGATGGGAGGTGGGAACATGGGGGAGAGACAGGGAAAGAGAGCAATGAAAGAGATGTCTTGACAGAATGTACCATTAAGGGGATGGGGAGAAAGCTTCAGCTAGGGAAAACCCCAGGAACTCACAAGATTGTCCCCAGCTAAGACTCAGCAATGGTGGAGAGGGTTCTTGACCTAGCCTTCCCCTGCACTCATATTGGTGTCTACCCTAATTGTCATCATAGACCCTACATCCAGTGACTGATGGCAGCAGATGCAGAGACCCACAGCCAAGCACTTGACCAAGATCCTGAGTTCAGCTGAAGAGAGGGAGAAAGGGTTATAAGAGCAAGGAGGATCAGAATCATAATGGGAAAAATCATAGAAATAGATGACCCACACTAATGGGAGCTCATGGACTCTGGAGTGACAGCTGGGGAGCCTGCATGGGACTGAACTAGGCCCTCTGAATGTGGTGAAAGTTGCATGACTTGATGTGTTTGTGAGTCCCCTGGCGATGGGACCAAGACTTACCCTGGGTACACAAACTGGCTTTTTAGACCCCATTCTCTATGGTACAATGTCTACTCAGCCTTGATGCAGCAGGGAGGGGCTAGGTCCGTCCCCAACATGGTATGACAACCCGTGTTGACTACCCCAGGAAGGCCTTACCCTCTATGAGGAGGGGATGGGAGTGGGATGGGGGTAGGTGGTGGGGAGAAGGAGAAGAGGAGGGAGGGGGAACGGGGTTGGTATGTAAAAAGAAAGAAAAATTTTTTAATAAAAATTTATATGACAAAAAATATAGAATCAGTTATATGCTAGGGTCTATACTTTCTCTAGCAATGATTTTTGAACATTTTTACAGCATCATACCTCAATTACCTTCTATGGACCAGACTGAACTCAATCAAGGTAGTTGATTGTTACTCCCATGAATATCCTTGTCACTATTTTACTAGCAAACACATCTTGCTTAGCAGGTTGGTACTTCATCATGCTGGGTTCAGTACTTGATAAAGCCATTGATGTCTTCTTAATATCCGCTTGATAACAGCATATGGTGATACCGACAGCGGGTCGTAAGGGTCATTCAGTGTTTCGGCTGTGCTATGTTTGAATCCTACCCCAGCTACTCGGAAAAATATCTTTTGCAATTATAAAAAAATTAAAAATAAAAGGATTTGTGATGGATGGCAAGTTTCCACAGCCAAACTGTCCTAAATCATCTAACACTCAGATAAATCCTCAATAATTAGAAGCTCGGGCAAGATGTGAAGAAACTCCCAAGCTGAACACTACTGACAACAATGCCAGGATCAGCCTAGCCTAGAAGATCGCCTATCATATTATCTCACTGTATACACTGGTACTTCATTAAATATCTGTTTTGAGCAATTCTTGTTCTGCAGCAAAAGCAAACCCTTATAATAACCAATGGACATGAGGACAACTGTGTAATATGCTGCTTTGGAGTTTTCTGTGAATCAAAAGGTAATATTCAGCTTTTATTTTGTAAGTATGTCCAATATTCCATGTTTGGACATTGCTACATGGAGGTTATTTCCATAATAAAGGATTTTCATATTTGTATGGGAAAGTTAGTGAACCACAACTGCATGACTGGAAGGGAAATGAAGCTCTCTTACAGATGAAGACAGATGTGACTTGTGAGCACAAAGAAGACACATAATGAATAACACTGAATTGTTCATTCCTTGCCCCTCTACTGACAACTGCAGGATTTAGAACAGTGAGGAAATTTTACTTAGAACTTTACAGCAATCAGGTTTCTGGGGAAAATGGAAGTTCTAGAGAAAAACTAAAATGTTAACTTTAATAATAATAATAATATAATATAAACATGTCAGGCAGGGGCTGAGAGATGGCTCAGCAGTTTACATCACTTGTTGCTCTTCCAAAGGATCTGAGTTTTGTTTCCAGTGCTAAATTCAGGGGGCTCACAACTTCCCATTACTCCAGCTCCAGGAGATCTGAAACCAACTTATGGCCTTTGGCCCATGCAGTCATGTGCACAAGCCCATGCACACATGCACATAGACACAGATAAATATTTTTTAAATCTATCGATTAGTATTCAAAGAGTACTTATTTTAACATAGCAGAATTCATTTATATTTTAATGACTATATTTATTGTATGACAAGGAAATGTTTTCATAGTGATTGAACGTATGATGCATGTGTTTATATCAGTGTGTATAAGGTCTACTACCATTCAGAGGCAAAAGAAATCAATTCACTAAAAATTTGTTTTTCTCATTATATGCATTTGATAATAGGTTTCTCCCAATAATTATGATGGGTGTTGTGGATGCAGAACTGAAAAAGAGAACAAAATTTCCATGAAGACAAGAAAATTCTTTGCTGAGATACAAAGCACAGAAGTCTGTTAGAAGATGCAGAGTCAGGAATAAATACAAGAAGGCGGGAAGGGCCTGCACAACAACCACAGTGTCATCTACAGCTATGTAAATGGCCTCCATTGTTAGATGTGAGTCCACCCTCAGTGGAGGGAGCACAGAGGAGAAGCACACCACAAGACTATGTTTTAGTAATACCACAAGAAAAACAATTTTATACTCTGTAGTGTTAATGTAAATTACTCATAAGTGAAAGGAGAACCAGAGACGGTAAAAACCTTTATGAGGAAAGATGGGGTATGTTAAAGGACACCTGCACCATAAAAGAGGGAGAGACTGAGGGAGGTTACAGGGTCTAGCAGAGGTAACAGTGGGTGGGGGAGATGGAGAAGGGAAATCTACTAAGACATACTTTGCTTGAAAATGACATAATATATCTTTTATGCTAATTTAAAACATTTTTAAAAAGAAATTTACATCTTATGACATAAATGTGTATTTTTAGTATGTGTTACTTGTGACTTAAAGCAACTTTGAGAAAGTATGAAAGCTGTAAAAGGGAAAACTAATCAGGTACTGGGAGAAGCAGCATGCTTAGAGGTGAGCTGTCTACTTCATAGGAAATCTGAAGTCCAATGAATGGAGACAACAGCAGGTACATAAACATAATAGTTGCTCCTGTCCTCTCACCAAGAAAGAGGTTCTCTCCTCGATGAACTCTTTGGGAGTTTCATATGTTTTGGTCATATGAGCCCTCTTCTTCAGCTCTTCACAGATCTACCTCCCCATTCCATAACCATTCAAATTTTTGCCCTTTTATTTTGAAATCTTTTGAGACTAATTGGTGCTACTTAAATACTCTTGCATGTATGGCCTTCTAGTGGGAAGTGATCAACTTACCAGGGTCTACATTCTTAGAGCAGGCAGTCTCTTCTCCCAGCAGCTAAAAATAATTACATCAATGGGGTGGGATTGTGTGTCACCTCTCCTCTCTATGACTGGGTGTGTTCTGGCTCGGATTTTCAGGTTTGGGGCATGATATTGAAACTACTGTGAGTGCAGATGTGCAGATGTCTTGCTGGGCCTAGAAGACAATGTTCCCTTGTAGTCAGGCACTGCCTCGGGTTCTTAAACTCTTACATCCCTTCTTCCAAAATGATCTATCAGCCTTGGGAGTGGGATTGGTGTACATGTTCATGAGACAGAGGATAAGAGATTTCAAAATGTTCAGCCCTTAAACTGAAAATTCTTATTTCAAAATTTAAGACCCAAGACAGTAATCACTTTTCTAATTTCTCTCTCACAAAGTTCTTCCTCAGAGCTCTCTTGATGTCCTTGTTCCTCAGACTATAGATGAAGGGGTTCAGCATGGGGGTGACTACAGTGTACATCAATGAAGCTACTGCAATGGAGTGTGAGCTTTGGGTCATAGCAGAATTGAGGTACACTCCCAGGAGAGTACAATAGAATAAGGTGACAACAGAAAGATGAGCTGCACAGGTGGAAAAGGCTTTGTACTTCCCCTGTGCTGAGGAGATTGCCCTTATAGAGAACACTATCTTGGCATAAGAGTAAAGGATGCCAGCAAGACAACCACCACCCAGAATTGTAGCTAAAACATTCATTACCATATCATTTAAAAAGGTGTCAGAGCAGGCAAGGTGAATCAACATGCTAAGTTCACAGAAAAAATGTGGAATTTCCACATTAGCACAGTAGGAAAGCTGCAACACCAGGAAGCTTTGTAATGAAGAATTCAAGGAACTTGTGATCCAGGATACCAGAACCAGTGACACACAGAGCTGAGGTGTCATAATGCTTGTGTAGCGCAGCGGGTGACAGATGGCCACAAAGCGGTCATAAGCCATTACAGCCAGGAGGAAGTTATCCAGCCCTACAAATAATGCAAAAAAATATATTTGCATGATGCAGCCTTCGTAAGTTATGGTGTTGTGGTGTGCTAAAACGTTCACCAGCATCTTTGGGATGGTAGTGGAGGTTAGGCAGATGTCCACAAAGGACAGGTTGGAGAGGAAGAAGTACATGGCTGTGTGCAAGTGGAAGTCTGAGATCGTGGCCAGGATGATGACAAGATTCCCCAAAATGGTCACAAGATACATGGAGAAGAAGAGCCTATATATAAGGGGCTGCAGTTCTGGGTCTTCTGAAAGTCCCAGGAGAAGAAACTGTGAGTTTTCCGTATCATTGTGTTGTTTCATGTGCTGTAAGCGACTTCTGGAAAAGACAGAAATATTATGACTGCTTCTTGGCATGCACAATATTACCAACTATAAAAACCACAATGGAATAAATTCACGTAAAGAATAAAGTCCCCAAGGACAAAACATAAGAAAGAAAACAGTCACAATGGCTGGAGAATTCAAAGAGATTATTACAGAATGAGATCTCATCATTCCCAGAAACACAGAGGTAATATATTCAAAGTAATGTTCCCAATGTATTATTGGATTCATTTGTCTATAGCCAGCATTATAGGCTATTTGTGTAGCTTATCAGCATGCATATATATATGTATATGTGTGTGTGTGTGTGTGTGTGTATGTATACATACATGTGTGCTGTGGGATGTCCTGTATGCTGTAAATAAATGTTACTATAATTGATTGATAAATAAAATGCTGATTGGCCAGTAGCCAGGCAGGAAGGATAGTGTAGGTGGGACAAGGAGGAGGAAAATTCTGAGAGGTAAAAGGCTGAGGCAGGGAGAAGTAGCCGGCCACCACAAAGAGAAGCATGATGTAAGATACCAGTAAGCCACAAGCCATGTGGCAAGGTATAGATTTAAAAAATATGGGTTAATTTAAGATGTAAGAACTGGATAATAAGGAGCCTGCCACAGCCAAACAGTTTATAAGCAATATAAGCGTCTGAATAATTATTTTATAAGTGGGCTTCGGGACTGCAGGACTTGGCAGGACCCAGAAAGAAACTCTGAGATTTGTCCTGACCATGGGCCAGGCAGGACCAGGACTTCAGCTACACATGTGCATACACACACACACACACACACACACACACACACACACACACACACACACACACGTGAAGGGTTTCTTAATGGCATCTTCATTCAGGTATTTATTCACTCTGATTAGATTCAGGTTTACAGTCCTGTGTTCCCCCTCCCATACCCAACTAGTCAGCTCCATTTTTCAAAGTATTTGTAAGGAACACTGGGCTGCAACTGCACAGATGGCTCAGCAGTTAAGAGCACTTGCTCTATCAGGGGCCCAGGTTTGGTTCCCATCACCCATGTGGTGGCTCACAACCAACCATGACACCAGTTCCAGGGATCCAAATCCCTCCTCTGGCCTCTGGGGGACATATATGGTGCACATACATACAAGCAGGTAAAACACTCATGCATTAGATAGATAGATAGATAGATAGATAGATAGATAGATAGATAGATAGATAAATGTGAACATTAAAAGAACATTGGCCTGTGCTTTACTTTCTTGTTCAGTCCTTGTATACCCAAATCGTGGCCCTTTTAATGTAGCTGCCTGAGGGCTAAACAACAGAGTGGAGTCATGATCCACTTGGATCCCAGAATGCTTGTTGGGATAATAAAATGTTGCATGATTCTCCCCGTGTACATGAGATGATTACAGCAGTCAGTCTCACAAAGTCATGAGTAGAAAGGTGGGTGGCATAAGTAGGAAGGAGGAAATGTGGAGCTCATTTGGATGGATGTCACCTTTCAGTTATATAAGCAGAATAACTTACATACACCTATGCATACAGGGCCTGTGCAAGATGTGGCAGTGTGCACTTTAAGTTCTGCTATGTGGACTGGCCTCAGCCAGTATTTCTGCCATAGAAAATAACAATGAGAGTCAGTAAAATGGCTCAGAAGGAAAATGCACTACTGTGCCCAATGAGCTGAGGTCACATAGTGGAAGAAAAGAACTGACTCCTACCAGTTGTCCTCCAACCTCCACACACACACCATGGCATGTGCACCCATATACATATACATGCGCACACACACACACACACACACACACACACACACACACACACACACTTAGGAAAAAAGAACGACATTTTAAAATAAATAATACCAGGGAACTAGGAGGTGATGCTGTGTCTGTAGTGTGGGTCACAATGACGGGACTGCGCAAGGGTCTGCAATGTGTCTCACCTTATCCCACTGCACACATTACACACAGATAGGTTTTAATGTTCCAATAGAGCTGCTTACAGCAGAAGCAAAAGAGGTAGCACAGAGTTAAAGAATCCTCTGCACCTGGAAAATCTTAACATTTTAACATCACATAAATTATTTCACTTTTCCCTTACAATAACTTATACCCATTGCACCAAAAGGGAACATCTGTAAATATAATGAAAACTTCAAGGTCTATAAAAATATGAGTACAGGAACCAGATTGGTTGCATGTGCCTGTAATCCCTGTGCAAAGGAAATTAAGGCGGAAAATTGTGAGCTGAGAGCAGTTTAGGCAACATGGTGGTACCATGCTAAAAAAAATGATTTTTATGAATTTATGTAGATGAACTTTAGTTGAGTGCAAAAGAATATGTTTTGAAAATGCCTTCTGAGGAACCCCTCTTGCTCTCAGGAGTTCTTTCCCACTTTTCCTTACTACAGTTATGTTTGGTCTGCTCAAAAGAAAAGGCTATGGTGTAGAGAATGACAAGATACGATTGCTATAAAGATATTGAATAAACCCCAAAGGCAAAACAAACCCTGAAGAAAAACAGACATGAAACAACCTACTAGAGGCATTAAAAGCAGTTATTACTAACAACATAGCAGATCTCTCCAGGGTAAGAAGTTCGGGGTGATGAGTATCGCAATGAATTGCAGACAGAGTACATTACCTAGATTTAGAACATTCCATAGGTCTGCCTTTTACCCATACATATATATGCAAACAAAAATCTAGGTGGGACTCTTAAAACACTGAGAAAGAAAAACCAACAACAAAATAAAACAAAAACCCTCCACTTCTCAATTTGTTGAAAGAATGAAAAGACAAAAATATTTGTTATCTATACAAGCAGAGAATTTGTAAAAACAAGTTAGAACTTTCCAAATGTCAGTAAGGATGCTAACAAACCCCCAAATTTATCTAGTGTTAGTGGGAAGGGAAGAATTAAAGCATAAAGTCCTTGCATTCTCCCTCTTACCTATCACAACGCATGTTATATGTGAATTATCAGTGTGACAGAAGACAGTGGGCAATGTATATCTCATAGATATCCGTGTTTAAGGTAGTATTTGTGAACAATCAACCAACAGTCTGATGTTTGTATCAAATATGTCAATGGGATAAACCATGATGCATGCTTCAAAAAACTTTTAGAACCCTCTTCGCTTTGCTGCACACACATCCACACCTAGTGGTCACAGTTCCTCCTCCACAATTGCAAAAACCTTCTACGTGTTCTATCATAATTCTATGGGAAACACTTTGTGCTACATCTCCATTCAGTCTGATGCAATCATTTTCCCATTCCCATCCCATTATCAAAAATTACCCATGCATTGGAGTCTAAAAGATACTTCTGTTTCTTAGTACATTAACTAAGGTTCCACTCAATTGTTGAAGCAAGCAAAACAAAGCAAGATAAAACAAATTGCCAACCCCTCAGGCCCACACTAGGGCGGCTGGCTTCTGGCAGGCATCAGGCACATTCTGTCACCTTCCATTCTTCATGCACTGTTCCTGATGCACCTACTGGGTCTCAGACTCAGCTGGATGGGTCCTCTGTGAAGCTTCCTATACAGAGGTCTTAATTCTTCCCTGGATGGCTTTCTGTAACTCTGCTCCAGGAAAGACTTTGACAATGAAGGAAGTAGTGGTCCCCAATCAATAGGTGGACTGCAAATGGAAATAGTTTAACCTGTCCATCTGAGAATCGTCTCCTACGAGGACAAGGGGTGATGCCTTTGTTGCTTGTTCTATGCTCATTACATACAATCCCAAGCTCTAAGCACCTAACTGATTTCCCTGGGGGACACTGGTCTGAGCAGAAAAGAAAATTTCCTGTTCATGTTATATTCCCACGAGACCTGGTGAGAAACAGGTGAACCCAGACCTCATTACTCCTTCACAGACCTACCTTCCTGAAAGCTAACTCCCTTAGCAGGTTTGCCCAACCTTCACTTTCAATTTTCTTTCAGGTCTAACTTCCTGAATTTGCTAGATTCTCTGGAATTCTCAAGACTTGAAGTGTGGATGACACATATCCTTGTGGATTTGGAGGGGACATCAGTCTTCATGAAGGGAGAGAAACACCATTCATAAAATATGAGAAGCTACTACAATGCTCAGACTCATGAAGATTTTTACAAGGCATTTAGGAGATTTATACTAGAAATATAAATTCAGGACTGTCATTTATTCCTCAATTTATAAAAATTTTGGTAAGTATAAGAGCCTTATTTACAGATTTTATTCTCTGTGGGCTGAAGTTATAATGTCATGTCACTTAATTTAGACACATATCCATTGCTTTCTGTATCCAGAATATGTGGGTTATGTGGATATGTGTCTGATAATAGTATGAGCTAATTCCCCATCTGCAGAAATAAGGCTCAGGGTCTATAGCCATACTATTCTGAATGCACATGACCTGGTCTGTTCACAGAAGCTAAGCAGAATCACATCTATATAGAACTTGGATGGGAGACTGCCCTGAAATAGATGCTGTAGGCTTATATTCAAAATAAATAGTTTTCATAGACTTAAAAAGTTGAAATGGTACTCTGAGAGGGCAAGTGATGAATTGAGAAATGTTAATAAAAATGCTCTCATTCTTCAAGCTACAGGTTAGAATTTGTCCTCCAGAGAAGCTCAATCTTCAATGAGACATTTGGCCACATGGAGTACATGCAGGGTTTTACAAGTGGAGAGTTTGTGCTTTACCTAGTGGGTAGATGCTAAGATGCTGCCCAGACTCCTAGAGAACACAGAACCTGAACTATAATGCATAGCTACCACAGCTGCCAGTTTGGGGAGGTTTTGAAGAATCATTCGAGCCCAGAACTTCTCCAGCTTCAGCATGAACAACAGAGCCACCACACCCATCTATAAAACATGTCTATTGCATGTAATGTATTTTACTTTCTCCTCTTTCCTCCGCTTAACTGCTTTGAGATCCACTCCCACCACTCAGACCCTCTAAACTTCACTTTCTTTTCATCTTTTTATAACTAACTGAATATGAGTGCTGGGGCCCACTCATGGGTGTGCAGCCATACACTGGAGCATGGTAAACCAACCAGGTGTTACATCCTCTGCCTCTCTCCCCCAGCAGACTTTGACTTCAATAGCTCCCCAGTGAGGGATATGAGTTGTAGTCTTTGCCCTCTTCATGCTGGAATTCTGTTTGGCTGGACCTAGTACAGGTCTTTTGCAGGTAACCACAGCTGTTAGGAGTTCATGAGTGCAGCGGTCTTTTAAGATTCCATGGGATTCAGACCATGTGGCATTTGTCTATCCTTGTCTGAGTTATTTCCCTCAGCATAATTGCTTCTGATTTCCTATATTATGTTAAAGGTACTTCATGTGTTTTTATAGCCCACTGACAGCAGATGGATGGAACTCATTTCCTTCCTGCGCATCCATTAACCTTAGTGATGAGTTCTGTATCTCAGCCATGTTGAATGATGCTAAAAGGAAGATGAGATTGCAAGATCACTTTGTGATGCTCGTTTCATTCTTTTGTTTGCAGACACAGTGGAGTCATTTCCGGATCGTGTGTATATCCGTTATTGAGTGCCAGAGCCAAAGCTCATTTTTACTTGTATTATGAAATTTTTAAATTTATTTTACATACCAACCACAGTTTCTCCTCCTTCCTTTCCTCTGTTCCCTCCCACACTCCTTTCTACTGACCCTCCCATCCACTCCTCAGAAAGGGTAAGGCCTCCCGTGGGAATCAATAAAGCATAGCATATCAAATTGAGGCAGGACCAGGCTCCTCCCCCCTGCATCAAGGCTGAGCAAGGTATCCTACCATAGGGTAGTTTCCAAAAAGCCAGATCAGTTGCTAGGGACAGATCCTGATCCCGCTGCTGTGGGCCCCACAAACAAACCAAGCTACACAGCTGTCACCCACATTCAGAGGGCCTAGGTCAGTCCCATGCAGGAGGAATAGGTCAGTCCCATGTAGGCTCCCTAACTGTCCGTCTAGAGTCCGTGAGCTCCCATGAGCTTGGGTCAGTTGTCTCTGTGGGTTTCCCCATCATGATCTTGACTCCCTTGCTCATAGAATCCCTCCTCCTTCTTTTCAATTGGACTCCAGGAGCTCCGCCCAGTGCTTGGCTGTGGATCTCTGCATCTGCTTCTGTCAGTTACTGGATGAAGGTTCTATGATGACAATTAAGGTAGTCACCAATCTGATTACAGGAGAAAGCCAGTTCAGGCACCCTCTCCACTATTGCTAGGAGTCTTACCTGGGGTCATCCGTGTGGATTCCTGGGAATGTCCCTGGCACCAGCTTTCTCCCTAACTGTATAATGGCCCCCTCTATCTCCATCCCTGCCCAAACTCGCCCATCCAGATCCCTCATGTTCCCATCCCTGATCCATTGCCTGCCACCAGTTTACCCAGGTGATCTCATCTATTTCTGCTTCCCAGGGCAATCCATGTGTCCCTCTCAGGGTCCTGCTTGTTACCTAGTTTCTCTGGGGCTGTGGACTGTAGCCTGGTTATCTGTTGCTTTTTATTTTTTTTACAGTGGCTGCCCCTTCAGCAAAGGCTGTCTAGACAGCAACTGCAACTCCACTGTTATCAGCAGTGGTGCAGCAACAAGGGCCACAGCAACTCTTTCAAAGCTACTAAGGGAAACTATCTAACGCTAAAGAATTCACGACTCAATGGTTTAGGTGGAATTCTGCTCACTCAGAGAGACTGAATAGCAAGTAGCTAATCTTCTCCCTTTGCTGGCATCTTCCAAAAAAGAAAAAACGGCATCCTTCTCTCAGCCCCCACTTAAAAAGCCCTGACTACACATGGTTCCTCCTACCACTTCCTGCCAGCTACTTGCTGACTCAGCCTCCTGCTTGCAGGCTAATTTTATTTAATCAAACACATCTTTGAATTGTTAACAAAAGCAGTAGGAAAAAATACAACACACTTTTTAAAATCATATTCCCCAACATTTCCCCCTTTTTGTCTAAATAAAAGTGAAACGTTTTAACTTTAGCACAGTAAGACTGTATACAATAAGAACAATGATCAAGTAAGGATTACATTCACAATGTACTGAATTCCAGTTAATTTGTGTCTGGTAAATTTAAAGAAAATACTCCATAATCTATCCTATCGTAGTGAATCCAAAATTTTATATCTAATTTACTTTCTATGATATCTAAGGAAAGCTGCAACTATCCAGTCTGCAACTCTATCAGAGACCCCAGAAGGATAATACTATTTGAGTAAACAAGAAGCGCATTGCAAACAACTTCCAAAACTCTAGAAATGACAGAGACATCTGACTGCCAGGACAATCACCCAAAGTTCCTTTGCAATGTTGGAGCATCCATCTTTAGCCTACAGGCCCGTAGTTTCTGGCAGACTTTTCAATGAAGCAGGAAATTTGAAAAGCTGTCCCATCTATATTGGCAAAGTTTGTCAGTCACTTTCCTCTGTGTCCTGCAGAAGGTCCAACAGTTTCTTCTGTGAAGCAGGAACCCCAAAGAACTGCAAAAGCTCAGCAGTCACTTTCCTGTGGGTCCTGCATGTCCAGGACCATCAAGCAGTCCAGGCAAGAACAGCTTCTTGCCCAAATGGCTAGCCTTGCCACACTGAAAGCAAACTCCAAAAGTTATTTCATCAATGCCCATCCTCTCTGAAGTAAATTAGTGCTGCAAGGAGCAGATGTGTCTCATTGTCATGAAAAGCCCTAAGTTAACAAAACATTTTAAATGTCATATTCTGTAAGTCTTTGAAAGGTTTGAAGACCATCTATCTATCTAAAATATATTTCTATATGGTTTGGAAAGCATACCTAATATATCAACAAATTTGATTATTATAAATAACTAACCACTAACCTATGTTTCCTGATTATCCTATATAGTTTATAGTAATATTGCTTTTGAAAACTAGAACTTCACCCTACATTTCCAAATGAACTGCACAGGTGCAATACCTCAAACAAAAATAGAAACATACATAAAATATGTTGTAATAAAAATAACCTTAAATTTTTGTCAATATACAAAAATCCACCAAACAAGAACAGAAACATATATACAGTGTGAAACATACATACAGTGTGTTGACACAAATTTAAGGTAACTAAAGTTACCTTAAATTTGTGTCAATATATAAAAGTGCTTACAAATACAAAATAGTAGAGATAAGTAGATGTCCCTTACCTTATATTAGATTCAATAATCTGTCCTATTATTTAAATTAGACTAAATAATCTACCCTTCTATCTTATCATTCCTATACCCCCCTTCACTTTCTTTTTTGCAAAGAGATCCCTGAATGTAATATCATTTGTATAATTTCCTCTCTTGCCAATACCAGTAACAATTAATAAATAACTCCCATTAATGATGACAATCATCCATAACACACAAAATGGCCAAATGTCATTCTCCCCATCACTTAGGAATGTAGGCACTGTGTCCCTAAAATTATTTCCTGTTGTCTGGGGACAATGATACCATGAAAGAAACTGAAATATTGGCCAAGTCCTGAGAAAACCAGATGCAACATTCATTGTCCAGTCTCTGTTTGATGGGAAAGTGCAGAGATTATCTGAAATCCTAGGCTAAAGTATCCTATGAGGCTGGACCTTCATAGCAAGCAAATTTGGAATTGTCCTAAGCAGTTTGTAGTCCAATACTGATCTTTTCGTGATGCTTGTCCCCTTATAGGTATTACCACAATACCTGTACAATCATCATTGTGGGGCCACATCTTTTATTAGAGACACCAAGGTCACTGTTACAACTGGTTATAGTTCAATGCTGAAAACTTAAACATTTTAAATGTCACATACAGCACAATCTTATAAATTCAGAGTTAATATTTATGTCTATGAAAAGTACTAAATAGTTAAAACGAAACCAAGGGATTATAAGATTATTGGCAATAGAAAAGTCCCCAAATTTTGGTTTTCTTTTATCCCACATCAGGTGGCTCTTCTGACATGAGACAGAAATTTCAGACTATCCTTTAACAAACATGCTTGGGTTTAGAGGAGACAGCCATGCTCCAACCCTAAATTTTAATTAAATTGGGCCTAAAAAAGACCATTTGCCTTTATAGTTATAAAGAACAACACAAACAAATCTTTAGAAAGACTAATGAAATTTTATCCTGTTGGAAATATACTATACCGTAGGCTACTTTAACTCTTAGCTATCTCCTCTCCTCATCAGGAAGGCTCTCCTGTTCAAATCTATTCTTTATCAATCTCGATGGTATCCATAGTTTTTCTTCTCCTTTGTAAACAAAAGCAAAACCCTCTTCCCCAACATAGCACATAACCTGATTTCCATTCTGAATTTAATACATCTTTAAAATATACAGATTTAAAGTTAATAATGCAATGTGTAATCAATCTCTGGGTGTTTTTAATTACTTCCCTCTGTTTATTAATCATTTTTTAAAAGTTTGATTAGACCTTTTTATAACTGCTTGTCTTGTGGGGTTGTATGGTATACCTGTAATATGCTTTATCTTAGAATATTGAAAAAATTGTTTCATTTTACTAAACATATATACTGGAGCATTGTTAGTCTTAATTTGTACAGGTATCCCCATAATGGCCATGACTTCTAATAGATGTATAATTATCGAATCAGACTTTTCAGAACTCAAAACAGTTGCCCATTGAAATCTGGAATATGTATCTATGGTACTGTGTAGATATTTTAATTTTTCAAATACTGCGAAATGAAACATATCCATTTGCCAAATTTCATTTCTTTGAGTACCTTTTAGGTTACTTCTGCAGGTAGTGGAGTTTGGTTATACAAGGAACAAGTAAAACATTTTCTTATAATTTCATTGGCTTGTTGGCAAGTGATGGGAAAATCCTGTTTTAAACTCTTGCTATTGAAATGGTGTTTTTTATGAAATTCTGAGGCCTTCAGCACATTTTCCATTAATAACTGATCAGTTTTATCACTACCTTGTGCTAGAGGGCCTGGCAACCCCTGTTTATGGTATTAAATAGTTAAAATAAAACCAAAGGATTATGAGATTATTGGCAATTGAAAAGTCCCTAAATTTTGGTTTTCTTCTGTCCCATATCAGGTGGCTCTTCTGGCAGGGGGTATATGGGATCTGATATGTGTTATTGTGTTTTATATATATGGGATGATTCCTATTCCTGCCTATTTCCTGTAATTGTATAAATAATGAAGCTATTCTGACTTATCAGGAATAAATTCAGCAGTTTCAATATGTAAGACAACTCTTTCTGCATATTGAGGTCAGTAATTATATTAAGAGGTTCTGAAAAAATCTAACAATACCATGGGATTAGCATATAATTCTGATTTCTGAACTGAATCATAAGGGCTTTGAGCCACTTTACTTATTTTTCCTTACTTATAACCTGCCTTTCTAGACTTATTTGCATCCATATAGAATGTAGGGGGTCCAGAAATTGGGGTACCTTTTACTATATGAACTAAAATCCAATTAGCATATATATATATATATATATACTCAAATCTCTTGCTTTTTGGATAATTGTTAATTAACTCTCCCAAAAAATTACTGCAAGGTATTTGCTAATTTTCATTTTCTGCCCATAATGAAGCAATTTAGACATTAGTAAAAGGTACTACAATTTCTGTTGGGTCCATTCCTGTCAATTGATGAAGTCTTAGTTTTCCTTTTAGAATAAACTCAGAAACCTTTTCCACATATGTCTTTAATTTTATACTCTGTTTGTATGGTAAAAATGTCCACTCTAAGATAGTATCTTCCCTCTGCATTAAAATACCTATGGGGGAATGTGTAGAGGGTAAAATAGCCAGAATGCAATCAAGCTCCAGATCCAAACAATCCACATGTGCATCCTGAAATTTATTTTCCACCAAAGCCAATTCTCTCTCAGTTTCATCTGATAATTCTCTTGGACTATTTAAGACCTTGTCACCTTTTAAGGTTTGAGACAAATTACTCAGTTCTTGATATTTTATTCCAATAGAGGGCCATGTAGATGGGCAACAATTTAAGAAAGTCATTAAGAGTCTGTAATTGATCTCTCCTGATTTGTACCTTTTGGGTTTGAATTTTTTGTAAACCTATTTTATATCCTAAGTAATTAATAGAATCTCCTCTTTGTACTTTTCAGAAGCAATTTGTAATCCCCAGAAAGGCAAAATTTTCTTTACTTCTTCAAACATTTTCTCTAAAGTATCTGCATTTGAATCAGCTAGTAAAATATCATCCATATAATGGCAAATTATAGATTGAGGAAATTTTACATAAATTATTTCCAATGGTTGTGAGTGAGGAAATTGTACATATATTATTTCCAATGGCTGGCATGCAAAATATTGGCACAAGGTGGGGCTGTTTAACATCCCTTGTGGGGGAATCTTCCATTGATATCTCTTAACAGGCTGAGAATTATTATAAGTACAGAACATGAAGGCAATTTTTTCTCTATCCTTTTCTTGTAAAGATATAGTGAGGAAACAGACTTTTAAATCAATAACAATAATAGGCCATCTTTTAGGTAGTGGAGAAGGCAGAGGAATTCCAGACTGTAAAGAGCCCATTAGCTGAATCACCTTGTTAATAGCTCTTAGATTTCTTAACATTTTCCATTTCCCAGATATCTTTTTAATAACAAATACAGGAGATACTGGTTGATTCTCTAATATGCTGAGTATTTAACTGCTTCTGTACCAGCTGTTCTAAGGCCTGTAATTTTTCTGATGTCAAAGACCACTGTTCTACTCAAACAGGTTTGTCAGTCAACAATTCTAAAGGTAGGGATGCAGGGAGAAAGGGGGCTGGCTAAAGAAACCCACCCTGACCCTGGAGCCCAGAGACAGGAAAAGAAACATAGCCTAGATCTATGACCTGAGCCACAGACAGAAACACTTTATCCCCAAACCCAGGAACAAAGAAACATAACTGACTCTGAAACCAGTGCCAAAGAAACACACTTTGTCCCTAGAATCAGAGCCAGTGAAAGAAATATGCCCTGGCTTTATAATTGGGAGTCAAAAAGCTAAGAAAGACCAGTGAAAGAAACACAGTTTAGCTCTGAGATCAAAGCCATCTCTGCCCCTGGCCACCTGACCAGTAAAACCAACCAATCACAGAGCAGGAAACTCAGCACCCTGACCCTGGAGCTCAGAACCAGGGAAAGAAACAGAGCCTGAATCTGGGACCTGAGCTAGAGAAAGAAACAATTTATCTCCAAACTCAGAACCAAAGAAACATGCCCTGACTCTGAAACCAGTAGCAAAGAAATACATTTTGTCCCCAGAATCAGAGCCAGTGAAAGAAATGTGCCCTGGCCTTAGAATTACAGTAAAAAAGCTAAGAAAGGCCAGTGAATGAAACACAGTTTGGCTCTGAAATCAGGGCCATCTCTGCCCCTAACCCACAACACTAACCAATCTCTGAGCAGAAAAAAAACTAACCAATCCATGGACAGAAAATCTTCTCCCTGGAGGAAGTCCACCCCCAAAATATCCTATATAAGCCACCCCGCCTGTTCAGTTGGCAGTATTCTCTCCACCCTGGTAGAGGCAGCCACTCTTTTGGACTCCTCCTTCTCAAATAAATCTTTCTCAAAAGAGTCTTGGGTGTAAAGATCTTCATTCATCAGCACAGAGAAGATTGATAAGACATCCTATAGTGGACTGAGCAGAAAAAAACCTGGACTGAGCAGAAAAAAACCTGGCTGAGTCATCCCTTAGGGGGCTGAGCAAGGGTGAACTGAACAGAAAAACCTTGCTGAGATGTCCCTTAGGAGGATGAGCAAGGAGGAGCAGAAAAATTAACAACTTTTCGTCAGAGCAGGAGGAAATTGCTACATTTCTGCAGGAGTTTCCCCTTTAGCAGAGTGAGGCAAAAGAAGCAAAAAAGGCCAGAGAAGAAGCAGAGATCTGCTCGGAAGCCCCCTTAAGTGGGGGCTCAGCTGTAGCGGCTCTCCAGGAGAGGAACAGGATTGCTATATCCTGTGGGAGACCATCCCCCATTGCACCAGGTATAGCCTGACTCCCAAACAGTCAGGATAACTTTCCCTGATGAACTAGCCTAACAGCTCCAGGCCTGACTCTCCTAAGCAGTCAGGTTACCTTTCCCTCCAGAGCTGAGCTGTCCTAGCAGCTCCAGGTATTGCCTGACTCTCTCGGCAGTCAGGTTACTTTACCCTCCAGGGCTGAGCTGTCCCATTGCAGCTCCAGCTGTCAGAGCTGTCCTAGCAGCTCAAGGTGTCACCTGACTCCCAAACAGTCAGTAAACCTTTCCCCCAGAGTTGTAACACACTCACCTACAAAGGCTATTGGTACCTTTAAAATACCAACAGCCGTTGTGCCCTGCTTATGTACAGCTTGAATGGTCTGTGACTACCCTTCATAGTATTTTTTGATATTTCTCTCAGAAGCATTCATTACTTTATAGTTTGTTTCTGAGACTGAGGGATATTAATCTGAGTATTCTATTGCTGTACTAAATCACATCCCCATAAATTTATTGCTATATTAGCCACATGTGGTTTTATTTTTCCTCTGTCCTTCTGGCCCTATACATTCAGTGCACCTTGCACTTTGTTTTATTTGAGACAAACTGCCAATTCCTAAAAGCTGAACATTTACTTCCTGAAGAGGCCAATCTGGATGCCATGATTTGGGTGCAATTATTGTTACATCTGCACCCCTGTCTAACAAACCCTCAATTTCTATGCCATTTATTCAAATGTTTAACTTTGATCTTTGGTCCTTTATAGAAGTTTGCCAAAATATTTGCTTTATGGTTTCTCCTAAAAATTTTGTTTTCTCTTCTAAAGCTGTTCTGGCATCCAGATCAGTATGGTTTTTAACAACAGGCATTAAATCATGTAATCATTTTGTGGAGGATTTCCCCGAATGCTGGCAGGGAATGATTGAATTACATTTGATATTGGAGCCTGTGAGAGGCCCCACAGGGAATTTCCCAATGGCAAAGTATTACACTGCTTGTTCCTTACTGACCTACATTCATTAGACCAATGCTAGCCTTTGCCACACTTTCTGCATACACCAGAAGGCTAGGGCCTTCTGTTTGACTTATTTCTAGAATAAACATTGTTTCTACAAGCACCTTGCCTACACTCTCTTTTCAGAAGACCTTGTCTACCAAAATTGAAACATTTTGATTTTTCTTCATATTTTAGAAAGCAATGCTCTTATCCAAGAATCATCATTAGAAGCATAGGAGTAGATTTTGACTGTATTTCTGATCCATTCTTCTATGGGTGCTGATCTTGCCCTTAAAGGCCTCATCACCCTATCACATTCTGCATTAGCATTTTCAAAAGATAAGTTTGAATTATTATTTGTCTAGTGTCTGGATCAGATATCATTCTATTTACAGCTGATGTTAATCTGTGTAAAAAATCAGTGAAAGCATCTTTTGGGTCTTGTATAATATTATACAAGTCCTCTTTCCTGATTCTTCAACCCTGTCTCAAGCATTCAAACCTGCTATACAACATAGAATCAGGGTGTTATCATCCAACATACACTGTCTCTGCAAATCAGCATACTGACTCTCACTAAGAATTTTGTCTTGGGAAAACTCATGACCTCTAGCCCTACCTCATTGTTTCATGGCACTAGCTTCCTTTATCCACCAAGTTCTCCTTTGTAATGGAAGACCAGTTTCTAATACTGCTTAAACTAAATCCTTCCAGTCTTGTGGAATAATTTTATTCCTAGTTGCCCATAAATTTAACATCCATCTTACAAAGAATGAATGCATACCATATGAAACTACTGCTTCCTTAAATCTCTTTATGTCTAACATACCCACAGGATTCCAATTAACTTGTGCATAGCCTTGGGGATATATCATCTGGTGTCATTTAATAGTAACTGGATATATTAAAGTTAGTGTTCCAATAAACTTAGGCCATTCCTCTCCAGTTGCACAATGCAATGGTGTGGTAAATTCTGCTCTAAATTTCTATCTGTGTCTGAGCATTTTTACTTTTTTCATTATTATATCTTTCCAAGGCCTGCATCATATTAATCCACTTGTCATATTTAGCACAAAAAAATCCCATTAAGGCTATTATTTATAGGATATTAATTACCATACCAACAGTAATTAAAATCAGTGTTAGTTAAGTCATTTATCTTCCCATATTCTGCTTCTAAGTTAGCAGTATAGAGATCCCAAGCACCCTGCATTGTTAGGTTTCCCATTCTTAGTGTAGAAAAAAAATCTTTTCAATATCATTTAATTCTCTCCTACTCTCCTAAAGGATTTTCCGAATCTCTTACCAATACTGTTGACTTCTCCAGGCCAGGAGCAGCCAATTGTTAGTGTGGAAAGTCCAGATGGCAGGTGCAGCAGAGCCAGCTGGAGTCCTTGTGGTTCTACCATCCGTTGGGCACCAATTGTTGTTGTTTTTTATTTCTTAAAGTGGCTGTTCCTTCAGCAAAGGCTGTCCTAATAACAACTGCAACTCTGCTGCTATCAGAGTGGTTCAGCAACAAGGGCCACAGCCTGAGGGGATTCTGTTCCCTCAGGCACTGACTCTTTCAAAGCTATTAAAGGGAATTTTATCTAAATTTATAGAACTCACAATTCAACAGTGTGGGTGAAATTCTACTCACTCAGAGAGGCTGAATAGCAAGCAGCTAATCCTCTCCCTTTGCTGGCATCTTCCAAAAAAAAAGCCCCAGCATCCTTCTCTTAACCCCATTTAAAAACCCTTCCTACATTTGGTTTCCTCCTACCACTTTCTGTCAGCTACTTGCTAACTCAGCAAGACAATTTTACTTGATCAAACACATCTTTGAAGTGTTAACAAAAGCAGTAGGAAAAAAATGCAACACACTTTAAAACAATATTCCCCAACAGTTATCCTTTGCTGTACATCTACTATCCACTTATAAGTGAGTATATACTATGCTTGACATTCTGTGTCTGGGTTACCTCACTCAGGATGATGTTTTCTAGTTCCATTTATTTGCCTGCAAATTTCATGATGTCATTGTTTTTTTACCAATGAGTAATATTCCATTGTGTAAGTGTACTACATTTTCTTTTTCAGTTCCACTAAAATCAGGAACAAGACAAGGCTGTCCACTTTCCCTATATTTATTCAATATAGTACTCAAAGGTCTAGCTAAAGCAATAAAAAAACAAAAGGAGATCAAGGGGATACAAACTGGGAAGGAAGAAGTCAAACTTTCACTATTTGCAAATGATATGATAGTATACATACATGACCCCCCAAATTCCACCAGGGAATGCTTACAGCTGATAAACACCTTCAGTAATGTATCAGGATACAAGATTAACTAAAAAACAGTAGCTTTCTTATATACAAATGATAAACTGGCTAAGAAAGAAATCAGAGAAACATTACCCTTTACAATAGTCATAAATAATATAAAGTATCTAGGTGTAACTCTAACCAAACAAGTGAAAGATGTGTATGACAAAAATTTAAGTCATTGAAGAAGACATCAGAAAATGGAAAGATTTCCCATGCTCTTGGAAAAGTAGAATTAACATAGTAAAAATGGCAATCTTACCAAAAGCAATCTACAGATTCAATGAAATCCCCCTCAAAATCCAAACACAATTCTTCACAGACCTCAAAAGAACAATACTCAATTTCATATGGAAAAAAACTCCAGATAGTTAAAACAATCCTGTACAATAAAGGAACCTCTGAAGGGATCACCATCCCTGATTTCAAGCTCTACTATAGAGCTATAGTAATAAAAACAACTTGGTACTGGCATAAAAACAGACACATGGATCAATGGAATCAAATTGAAGAACCCGACATAAATCCACACATCAATGAATGCCTGATTTTTGACAAAGAAGCCAAAAATGTACAATGGAAAAAGAAAGTATCTTCAACAAATGGTGCTGGCATAACTGGATGTCAACATGTAGAAGATTGCAAATAGATCCATGTCTATCATCATGTACAAAACTCAAGTCCAAGTAGATCAATGACATCAACATAAATCCAGTTACACTGAACCTGATAGAAGAGAAACTGAAAAGTAGCCTTGAACTCATTGGCACAGGAGACTAGTTCCTGAATACAACACTTGCGGCACAGACATTGAGATGGACAATTAATAAATGGGACCTCCTGAAACTGAAAGGCTTCTATAAGGCAAAGGACACTATTAATAAGACAAAATGGCAGCCTACAGAATGGAAAAAGATCTTCACCAACCCCACATCTGACAGAGGGACGATCTCTAAAATATATAAATAACTCAAGAAACTAGACAGCAAAATACCAAATAATCCAATTAAAAAATGGGGTGTAGATCTAAACAGAGAATTCTCAGCAGAAGAATCTTAAATGAACAAAAGACATTTAAGGAATTGTTCAACATGTTTAGTCATCAGGGAAATACAAATCAAAATGACTCTGAAATACCATCTTACACCTGTCAAATTGTCTAAGATCAAAAACACTGATGTCAGCCTATGTTGGAGAGGATGTGGAGTAAGGGGAACATTCCTCCACTGTTGATAGGAGTGAAAACTTGTACAGCCACTTTGAAAATCAGTATAGTGGTTTCTCAGAAAATTGGCAATCAATCTCCCTCAAGACCCTTGGGCATATACCCAAAGGATAGTCAATCATACCACAAGGACACTTGCTCAACTATATTCATAGCAGCATTATTCATAATACTCAGAACCTAGAAATAACTTAGATGCCCCTCAAGCAAAGAATGGATAAAGAAAATGTAGTACATTTACACAATGAATTGTTACTCACCAGTAAAAATCAAACAAACAAAAAACCAATGACATCATGAAATTTACAGACAAATTTGTAGAACTAGAAAAAATCATCCTTAGTGAGGTAAAACAGACCCAGAAAGACAAAGACGGTATGTACTCACCCATAAGTGGATATTAGATGTAAAGCAAAGGGTAACCAGGCTACAATCTAGAGCCCCAGAGAAACTAGGTAACAAGGAAGACCCCAAGAGGGACACACATGGACTACCCTAGGAAGGGGAAATAGATAAGATCTTCTGAGTAAACTGGGGGTGGGATAGGAAGAGTGGAGGGGATGGGGGATGAGAACATGAGGGAATGGGATGGTCGATTTGGGGGAGGGACAGAGGAGAGCAATGAAAGAGACATCTTGATAGATGGGGCCATTATGGGGTTAGGCAGAAACCTGGTGCTAGGGAAATTCTAAGGAATACAAGGATGACTCCAGATAAGACTTCAAGCAATAGTGGAGAGGGTGCCTGAACTGGCCTTCTCTTGTAATCAGATTGGTGACTACCCTAATTGTCATCATAGAACATTTATCCAGTAACTGACAGAAGCAGATATAGAGATCTACAGCCAAGCACTGGGCCAAGCCCTTGGAGTCCAATTGAAAAGAAGAAGGAGGGATTATATGAGCAAGGAGGTCAAGATCATGATGGGGAAACCCACAGAGACAGCTGACCCAAGCTAGTCAGAACTCACAGACCCTGGACTGATAGCTGGGGATCCTGCATGGGACCAAACTAGGTCCTTTGAATGTGAGTGGCAGTTGTGTGGCTTGGTCTGTTTATGGGGCCCCTAGTAGTGGGACCAGGGTGTATCCGTGGTGCATAAACTGACTTTTTGGAGCCCATTCTCTATGGTGGGATACCTTTCTCAGCCTTGATGTGGGGGTGGGGGGTGGGAATGGGCCTAGTCCTGCCTCAACTTAATAGGCCATGCTTTGTGGACTCCCCATGGGAGGCCTTACCCTCTCTGAGGAGTGGATGAGGGTGGGGTGTCATGAATGTGGGAGGGGAGCAGGAGGAGGTTGAAGGATGGAGAACTGTGATTGGAATGTAAAAGGAAAAATAATAAGCAAAAAAAGAATATAAGAATACACCAAAATATCACCTAATATAATCAAGTAGGCTTCGTCCGAGAGATGCAGGGACAGATCAATATATGTAACTCAATAAATGTAGTCCACTACACATACAGACTGAAAGGCAAATACTACATAATCATTTGATTAGATTCAGAAAAGGACTTCACAATAGCTAACATTCCTTCATGATAAAAGTCCTGGAGATATTAAGGATACAAGAAACAAACATCAACATAAATAAAGGCAATTTACACAAGCCCACAGGCAATATCAACCTAAACGGAGAGAAATTGAAATCATTTCCCCTAAAATCGGGAACAAGAAAAGGTCATCTAATCTCTCCATATCTACTCAACATAGTATTTGAAGTCTTAGTTAGAGCAATAAGACACCTGGAGGAGATCAAAGGGGTACAAACAGGAAGGGGAGAAGTCAAAATATCCTTATTTGCAGATGATTTTATTAATATACCTATATCCCTATAATCTCTACCATAAAACTACTACAACTGAGAAACACTTTCATCAATTTACCAGGGAATTAAATTAACACACAAATATCATTAGCCTCCCTATATACAAATGACAAAAGATCTGAGAAAGAAATCATGGACAACAGCTTTCAAATAACCTAAAAATATATAAAATATCTTGGGTAGCTCTAAGCAATTGAAAGACCTGTATGGAAAAAAATTTAAGACACTGAAGAAAAAAAGTCGAAGAAGATATAGTGGGAATGATTTCCCATACTCATGGATCTGTAGGATTAATATAGTAAAAATGCCTATACTACCAAAAGCAATCAACAGATTCAATGCAATACCCATCAAAATTCCAGCACAATTCTTCACAGATATTAAAAGGACAATTTTCAGCTTCATCTGGGAACAACAACAAATAAAATATCAGGATAGCAAAAATCAATCCTGAACAATAAAATAATTGCTGGTGTATCATCATCCCTGTTTTCAAATTGTACTACAGAACTATAGCAAAAACAAAAAACAAAACAGCATTTATTGGCACAAAAATATACATGTTGATCAATGGAACTGAATTGAAGATCCAGACATAAATTCTCACATCTATGAACACCTAATATTTTATAAAGAAGCCAAAAATGCACACTGGAAAAAAGACAGCATCATCACAAAAATGGTGCTGGTCAATCTGGATGGATATATTTAAGTGTGCAAATAGATTCATACTTATCACTCTCCATAAACTCTAGGTGGATAACTCAACATAAAACCAGATACACTGAACCCAGTTCAAGAGAAAGTGTTGAATAATCTTGAACTCATTGGCACCAGAAAAGACTTCCTGAACAGAACACCAATAGCACAGGCACTTAGAATAACATTTAATACATGGAACCTTATGAAACTGAAATACTTCTGTACAATAAATGAAACCATTATTTGGACAAAGTGTGAGGCTACAGAATAGAAAAAGTTTTTTTTTTTTTTATCAATTCTTCACCAGATAGAAGGCTAATATAAAAAAATATAAAGAACTAAAAAAAAGTGCATTTCAAGACAATAGATAAACCAATTAAAAATGGGGTAGAGATCCAAAGAGAGAATTCCCAAAAGAGGAAACCCCAATGGCTGAGAAGCACTTACAGAAATGTTCAACTTTCTTAGTCAGGAGGGAAATGCAAATCAAAAGTATTTTGACATTTCATCTTATATATGTCAGAATGACTAAGATAAACAAAGCAAGTGACTACTCCTGCTAGCAAGGATGTGGAGTAAGGGGAGCAGTTAGCCATTGACGATGGGACTGAAAACTTGTTTTGCCACTATGGAAACCAGTGTGGTATTTCCTCAGGAAGATGGAAATCGACCTACCTCAATATCTAGCTTTATCTCTCTTAAGCATACTCCCAGAGGATATTTCACCTTACTCTAGAGACATTTGCTCCACCATACTCATTGCTACTTTATTGATAATAGCCAGAAATGGGAAACAATCTAGACGTCCATCAAGGGATGTATGAATGAAGAAAATGTGGTGCATTTACATAATGGAATATTACTTAGCAATTTAAAAAATGAAATCTACAGGAAAATAGATGGAGCTAGAAATAATCATCATGAGTGAGGTAACCCAGACCCAGAAAGATAAATATGGTATGTATTTGATTATATGTGGGTGTTAGCTGTTAAGTCTATGATAACCAAGCTCATTCTGTATAACCACGGAGATTAGGTATAGAGTAAGGGACTCTTAGGGAGGGAGAGATTTCCCTATAGAGGGGAAAATAGAGTAGATAGTTGTGGATGGGTGAAGAGTGAGACTTGAACTCAAGGATCAAACATGGAGAGGGAGGGAAAAGGCAGAAAGGCAAGGAATACAGGGAGGGGCAGCTAAAACTAGGGGTCATTTGAGGGGTAATATGGAAACCTAATACCGTAGAGACTTGTTAAAATATAAACAACTAGGAAGTCATCTAAATTGTCAAATAACAGGAGAACAGGAGAGACAGAGCCCAAACTGGACACCTGTTGTGACCAAATGACACTTCCAGTACTGTAAATAGGTTACATCTAAACTGAGTTGTTGCTCAAAGGGATCCCACGGGATCCTCCAAACAACCCAGGCTATTGCTGTGTCTATAGTACTGTTCTGTCAAAAGAATGTAGCAATAAAATGAATCTTAAGGATATTCTTCTATACTCATAGTTCAGTGGCTTGCTCAGCCATCATTAGAAAAGTGTTTTCCTGCAGTATATAGAAAAAAAATCCAAAGAGTCACAGCCAGACATCATGCGGAGATCTTGGAATACTTGGCCCTAAATGGTATGTCTCCATCAAATCTCTCCTTTGGGGTTCAGGCAACTCCGTGGGTTAGGAGGAAGAAAGAGTGTAAGAGCCAGAGGGGATGAAGGACAACAAGGAAGCAAGGCCTTCTGAACACAAAAGATGGTGCATATATGAACACATAGAGACTGGGGCAAGATGCACAGGGCTTGCATGGGTCCACACCAGACAGGGTTCTAGAACTGAAAGGAGAAATAGACATATGCCCCACCTCTAAACCAGCTATATCCAATTGATAACTACTTGCAAATAAAAAATTAGTTTTTTCCAAGAGGTCTCACTGGGTAAACAAACGACTCTCAAAGGTAGGACCCATGCCCAGCAGCAGATAGCCAACACAAGATGAACTCAGTGGCATCTTTGGAGGTTCTTTGTCTCATAATGTTATATTGTGACTTTTTTTTAACCTCACTGGTCCTTTGTATACATATTTTGTTATATTATATTATGGCATTCAGTTTTGTGCTTTTAAGGGATTCCTGTGTATACAAACATATCTGTATTTGCATCTATATATGTTTCTCCTGCTTTTTCTTTGGCTCTTTTTTCTTCTGTGTAAGACAAAATGCTAAATGGTCTTATTAATTAAAAAATACAGAGCCAAATATTGGGATTAAAACCGAGAGATCAGAAAAGCAGAAAGAAGCCAGCCACATTCTTACCATTTGAAGATCCTCAGCCACAGAGACCTACTTCCTGTATACTCATGCCTATATGCCTTTCTGTTCTGCCATCTCATTTCCTCTCTCCACCCAGCTACATCACTTCCTCTTCTTGCCCAGCTCTGTCACTTCCTGTCTTCTTTACAGACCTCTAGACCTTTATGATTACTGCTGGGATTAAAGGTATGTACCACCACTCCTGGCTCTGTTCCCAGTGTGGCCGTGAACTCACAGAGATCCACATGGATCTCTGCCTTCTGAGTGATATGATTAAAGGCATGTGGTACCATTGCCTGACCTCTATGTTTATGGTAGTGGCTGGCTTTTTCCTCTGATCTTCAGATAAACTTTATTGGGGTGCACAGATAAAATATCACCACATTTCTGTTTGTTTGTTTTGTCCTATTCCAACTTGTTTGGTTTTGTTTTATCTTACTTTAATTTATCTTATTATTATTCCTTAGATAACTTTGTTTTCTAACAAGAGATAGACAGGATGTGAAGATCCATTCAGGTGAAAAAGGAGGTGGGAAGAAACTGTGAGGAGTTGGAGGAGAGAAAACTGTAATCAGAATATATTGTATAAAAAAATCAATTTTCAATAAAAGAAAAACATTAAATTGAAATGACAATGATTTTAATTAACTGTTAATAAAAGTAAACATTTATACAAAGCACTTCAAAACCTCTTAAATTGTCATTTAATTAGAACAGCTATAAAATCCACAAATTAGGCAGAATTCTAATATTTGAGTCATCAACACATTAGAAAAAGTGAATATTAAATCTGAAACAAAATTAAATATATGAAACAAAAGGACTTTATTTTAGTAGGAATTTCTAAGAAACTATCAGGTTTTTTGTGAAGTGTTTACTTCAAACTCACAGTAACAATAAACTGGATGGTCAGAACATGAAAAGCTGCAAACCAAATGCAATGATGAGCAACAGCCTTTGTCATTCATAGGTCAGATCTGGGCTCGAAGCAGCCATCAGCACTTATTTTAGTTCCTATTACATTAGTTTCAAAACTTCACTTAGTCATAGAAGTTTCACAGTTAAAAAAAATCAGAAGAACATTATAACTAGTCTTAAATTGTACACAATGTCTAATTTCTTGAGTTCTTTAATATATTTTGACATTAGCTCTCCATTGGACATAGAGTTGTTAAAAATCTTTTCCCATTCTTCTGTCTGCTGTTTTGTCCTATTGTTGATGTTCTTTGCCTTACAGAAACTTTTCAGTTTCATGAGACCCCATTTATTAATTGTCAGTCTTAGTTTCTGTGCTATAGGTGTTCTGTTCAGGAAGCTGTCTCCTATGCCAGTGTGTTCAAGGCTATTCCCCACTTTCTCTTCTATCAGGTTCAGTGTGCCTGGTTTTATGTTGAAGTATTTGATTCACTTGGACTTGAGTTTTGTGCAGGATGATAAATATGGATATATTTGCATTCTTCTATGTACAGACATCCAGATAGACCAGCATCATTTGCTGAAGATGCTTTCTTTTTTCCATTGTGCATTTCTGGGTTCAAATATCAGGTGTCTGTGGGTGTGTGGATTTATGTCTGGGCTGTCAATTCAATTCCATTGATCAATTCATCTGTTTTTAGGTCAATACCATGAAGTTTCTTATTATTATAGCTCTGTAGTACAGCTTGAATTCAGGGATAGTGATACTTCCGGAAGTTCTTTCATTGTTATGGATTGTTTTAGCTATCCTGCATTTTTTGTTTTTCCATATGAAATGGAAACTAGACATTCACAAATCAAATAATCCAATTTAAAATTGGAGTATGATCAAAACAGACAATTCTCAGAAAAGGAATATCAAATGGGTGAGAAATACTTAAATAAACGTTCAAATCCTTAGCCATCAGGGAAATGCAAATCAAAATTATTTTGAGATTCCATCTTACACCTGTCAGAATGGTTAAGATCAATAACACAGGTGACAGCTCATGCTGGCAAGGATGTGGAGCAAGGAGAACACTCCTCTGGTGGGAGTGCAAACTCGTACAGCCATGATGGACATCAATATGGCGGTTCCTCAGAAAATTGGGAATTGATCTACCAAGACCCATCTATACCACTCTTGGGCATATACACAAAGGATGCTCCATCCTACCAAATAACACTTGCTCAACTATGTTCATATCTGTTTTTTCATACAGCCAGAAACTGCAAACAACCTAGATGTCCCTCAACTGAAGAATCGATAAAGAAAATGTGGAATATTTACACATTGGAGTATTACTCAGCTGTTAAAAATGATATCATGAAATGTTCCAGCAAATGGATGCAACTAGAAAGAATCATCCTGAAAAAGGCAACCCAAACCCAGAAAGAAAAACATGGTATCAAACTAGTGGGAACTCATGAACTGTGGACTAATTGCTGTGGACTTCCATGGGACTGAACTAGGCCCTCTGCATAGGTGAGACAGTTGTATAGCTTGACCTGCTTAAGGGACCCCTGGCAGTGGGATCAGGATCCATCCCTGCTGCATGAGTGGGCTTTTTGGAGCCCAGTGCCTATGGTGGAACACCTTACACAGCCTTGGTTCAGGGGGAGGGGCTTGGACCTGCCTCAAATGAATGTACCAGGCTCTGCTGAATCCCCACGGGAGTCCTTGCCTTGGAGGAGGTGGGAATGGGGGTGGGTTGGGGGGAAGGCTGGGGGGTGGGAGAAGGGAGGAAAGATCTGTGGTTGGTATGTAAAATGAATAGAAAATTTCTTAATAATAAAAAAAGGAAAAGAAAAACATGGTATGCACTCACTTAAAGTGGGTATAAGCTGTTAAGTAAAAGATAATCATGCTATAATCCATAGACCCAAAGAAGCTCAGTAACAAGGAGGGTGCTGGGGTGATGTATGCACCTCCCTCGGAATGGGAAATAGAATACATTTTGTGGGTGGGTGTGGGATGGGTGGGGATGGGAACAGGAGGGATCAGGATGGGGAAGAAGAGATAGAGGGCCAGAGTATGGGGAGAGATGACTGGAATTGGGGGGCATTTGTGGGACAGAAACCTACTGCAGTGAAAACTTCCTGGAACCTATGAGAGTGACACTAGGAAGGAGTCCTAGTAATGGAGGATACAGAGCCTGAATTGTGTTTATCTTCTGCAACCAGAGAGTATTTCTAATGGTGGGAGTGGGACACAAACCCAGCCACAAAACCTTCAACCCACAACCTGTCCTGCCTGCAAGATGTGATGGGACAGTGGTGGCTCAGAGCTTGTGGGAGTGGCCAACCAATGACTGATCTAACTTGAGACCCATGCCACAAGAGGGAGCCCAGGCCTGCACTGCCTGGATGGTCAGAAACTGGAAGCTGGATAGCCCAGAGACCAAAGTAGAACCAATAGTGACTGACAAAACAAAAACAAAGACAAAGAAAACAAACAAACAAAAAACCTCAATGAAATGATCTGTAATGATTTTCTCCTGTACTCCTAGATCAGTGCTGTGGTGATTTGAATAAAAATGGTTCCCACAGGCCCATAGGGAGTGGCACTATTTGTAGGTATTGTCTTGTAGGAGGAAGTGTGTCACTGGGGCAGGCTTTGAAGTCTCACATTCAAGCCATGCCCAGCATGAATGTCTCTTCTTGCTGCTTTCAAATCAAGATGTAGAACTCTCAACTATCTCTCTAGCACCATGTCTGCCTGCATGCTGCTATGCTTTCTGTCATGATAATAATGGACTAAATCTCTAACTGGAAGCCAGCCCCAATTAAATGTTTTCCTTTATTAGAGTGGCTGTGGTCATAGTGTCTCTTCACAGCAATAGAAACCCTAAGACAGTTGCCTAACCCAATTGTCATCAGAGAGCCTTCCTCTGGCAGCTGATGGATGCAGATGCAGAGATCCACATCCAAACATTAGGTAGAACTTGGGGGACCTGAGGAAGAGGCAGAGAAAGGATTATGGGAGCCAGAGGGTTTGAGGACACCAGGAGAACATGGTCCACAGAATCAATTAAGCAGGGCCTATAATTAAGCTCACAGAGACTGAAGCAGCAATCATGGAGCCTACATGGGTTTGAACTAGGTCTTCTGCATTTATGTTGTGGTTGTTTAGCTTGGGCTTTTGTGGAACTAGTAACAATGGGAGAGTGGGTGTCTCTGACTCTTTTGCCTGCTCTTGGGACCCTTTTCTTCCTACGGGGTTGTCTTATCCAGCCTTGATATGACGATTTGTGTTTAGTCTTATTGAGTCTTGTTATACCATGTTCAGTTGATATCAGGGGGAGTCCTGCACCTTTCTGAAGGGAAATGGAGGAGCAGTGGATCAGGGAGAGAGGGAAGGTGGGGGTACTGGGAGAATTGAAGGGAGGAGAAGCTGTAGTCAGGATGTATTATATGAGAACAGAATAAATAAAAAGACAAAAATAATAATGGAAACTATAAAGAATATTAAAAATAAATTTAAGTGTGAAGGAAAAAATTGTACAGAATTTATCTTATGCAACTGAACAGATAGATATTAGCCTGTTTTAATACATTGCTATGTCAGATGGAAGTCAAACTGAACACACAGTCTAAAGATCTATAGTTTCTTCAGATAGCACCAAAAACTGGGGGACAGCTGATTAAAAACATGAGCCTATTGGGGCCATTTCCCATTCAAACAATCACAGCAACATAAAAGTATTCTTGGTGATTATCTTACCTCGGGTTTCTATTGATGTGAAGAGACACCATGACCATGGCAAGTCTTATAAAGTAAAATACTATTTAGGATGGCTTGCTAACCAAGGTTCAGTCCATTATTATCATGACCTGGAGCATGGTGGCATGTAGTGAGATGTGGTATTAGAGTAGTAGCTGAGTTCTACATCTTTCAGGCAACAGGAAGTCAACTGAGAGACTGCCATATCCTGGGCATAGGAAACTTCAAAGCCTGCCCCCACAGTGACACACTTCCACATACAAGGCCATACCCTTTCCAACAAAGCCACACCTCCTAAAAGTGCCACTCCCTATGAGATTATGGGGGCTAATTATTTTCAAACTAACACATTCCACTTCCTGGCCCCCATGAGCTTTGTAACAATATCATAATGCAAAATGCATTTAGTCCAACTTCAAAGATCCCCCATAGTCTATCACAGTCTCAACAATTTTTAAAAGTCCAAAGTTCAAGGTTTCTTCTGAGATTCATACAATCTCTTAACTGTAATCCCCTACAAAATCAAAATAAAAAAGTAGATAACATACTTCCAACATATTCCAAATGTACAGAAGGGAGCACAGTGAGGAAATACTAGACCAAAGCAAGACCAAAAACCAGCTAGACAAATTCCAAACTCTGCATCTCTGTGTCTGATGTCAAAGTGCTCTTTGGATCTCCAGCTCTGTTCAGCTTTGCTGACTGAAACACACTTCTTTCTCTTGGGGTGGTTCTACTCCCTGTTCTACTCCCTCTTGTCAGGAGGTATTCCATGACTCTGGCATCTCTAACATCTTAGGTTCTCCAAAGCAATTCAGGCTTCAATTTCATATCTTCACACAATGGCCTCTCTACTAGGTCTCCATTCAGGGACACTCCTGACACATTCCTGGCCTCAGCAGGATTTTTTTTAGGCATGAAGGCAAATTCCATAATCTGTTTCTTCTATCCTTAACTCTCAAGCCAGAATCATTTTTTTACTGGGGTTAGAACATGACCCCTTTGCTCAATTACATGTTCATCAGCTTTCTGTCCTTCACTGTCTAAGCTTGGCTGTCCTGAAACTGGATCTCTAGAAGAAGCTAGCCTCAAACTCAGAGAACTACCAGGCTCTAGGATTAAAGGTGTGCCCCACCATACCTGGATCTAAGCTTTTCTTTAGTTTCTTTCCACAAGTTAGAAACTTAGCTGAGTAGGATCTTGCCCTGATTCTTAATCTGTTTATCTCCTTGAACACAGAACTTAGCTCCATTCCACTTTCTGGTGCTCTTTTTCTCTTCAAATATTTTCCTTGCTCAGCTTGCCTCTTTTCATTATATATCTTCATTAGAGTTAAAACTAGTAACCATAAAGTAGAGTCTATATTAGGCTGTTTTGAGATTTCTTCTGCCAGTGGAATTAATCCAAAATTCTTCACTTTAGCCTCAGACAGACTCTTCAGACACAGGCAAAAGGCAGCCAGCCACCTCACCAAAATATCACAAGAATGATCTCTAGGCAATACACTAAAACTCTTCTTCTCTGGAACCTGTTGAAGTAGTCTCCCACAGTTCATCAAATCATACTCAGCAGCACTGTCTTCTATGCTCCTAGTAGTATGGCCAATTAAATAGTGCTTAAAGAATTCCACTGTTTTCCTAATGCAAAGTACCAAAGTCCATAATACTCCAAACAAAAACATGGTCTGGCCTATCACAATAATACCCCAGTCCCTAATATCAACTTCTGTCTTAGGGTCTATTATTGTGAAGAGACACCAAGATGATGGCAACTCTTATAAAGTAAAACATTTCATCAGCAGGGCTCACTTACAGTTTCAGAGGTTCAGTCCATTATCATCATAACCAGGAGCATGGTGGCATGCAGTCAGATGTGGTGCTGGAGTAGTAACAGAGTTCTACATCTTGCAGCCAACAGGAAGTCAACTGAGACACTGGGTGGTATCCTGAGCATAGGAAACCTCAAAGCCTGTCCCCTCCATACTCTGTCCAATAAAACCACACCTCCTAATGGTGCCACTCCCTATGAGATTATGGAGCCAATTACATTCAAACTACCAGAGTGATACCATCCAACTGATCTGGAGTATAGTGAAGTGACAGTTTTGAGTAGACATTGTAATCCAAAGTAGAAAACCTCCTAGCAGGATGCATACACACTATACCAGAACAATGCATAGACAAAGAAATTACTTTTCCTTATTGGTCAAAAAACTTTAAAGATATTTATCACTATTATTTCTTTTGTATCTGTGTGTTTGTGTGTATATAGGCTACATATGTACAGGTTTCCATGGAGGCCAGAAGAGGGCACCAGATCCCCTGAAGCTGGAGTTAGCTTTATTCCGTTGTGATAAGATGGAACACGAGGAATCAGCTTAATTTTCCTATATTTGTTAAGCTTTGCTTTGTGGGCTAGTAAGAGGCTTAGCAGGTAAAAGCTCTTGCAAGGCAAGCCTCATGACCTGAGTTTGATCACTGGGACTCCAATGGAAGGTTGGAACTGACTTCCCAAAGTTGTCCCATTACTTCCATGTGCATGCTGTGACATCTACATGCCTGCATGTGCACATGTGCATGAACACACACACACAGAGCGAGAGCGAGAGAGCGAGAGAGAGAGAGAGAGAGAGAGAGAGAGAGAGAGAGAGAGAGAGAGAGAGAGAAAGAGAGAGAGAGAGAGAGAGTTTTGATAATGAAGACTTGTTTGGGGGTCCTAATGCATGATCTATGTTAGAGGAAGTTACATGGATGCTGAAAATATGTGTGTTCTATAGTACTTAGAACATTCTGTAGATATCTATTAGGTTCACTTGGTTAATGATGTCACTTAATTCTGAGGTTTATTTTTTGTCTGGATAATCTATTGATTGATAAGAGTGGAGTATTGAAGTCTCTCACTATTATTGTTCCAGTGTTATTCTGTAAGTGTACCTTTAGTTGTATTTTTTGTGTACCTAATGTTTGGTGCATATCTGTTAAGAATTCTAAAACCATCTTAACTGATTGATCGCATAACCAATAAGAAATGACAATCTTTATCTCTTCTGAGTAGTTCTGGTATAAAGTCTATTTTATTAATTGTCAGATCAGTAACTCTTGTTTCCTAGTTCTACTTGGCAGGAATACATTTTCTCATCCTTTCATCCAAAAGTAGCATGTTTGGCTTACAGTGAGGTATATTTTCCTGTAAATAACAAATAGATGGGTTCTTTCTTTAAATTGAATATGGACTGTGTCTTTTGATTTAAGAATTGAGACCATTAATATTTAGAATTTACTGAAAGGTGCACATGGTTTCCTGACATTTTCTTGACTGTGCAGTACTTGGTATTTTCCTATTCCCCTCTTGCTAAACTATTACTCAAGGGTGCTTTATTCTTTGTAGTAATTATGTCTTTGCTGGTTGTAGGTCTATCTATGCAGCTATTTGTACTCCAAAACCTGAAAAACATCATTCTATGCCTCAATGGCTTTTAATGTTTCTGTTGTTAATTCTGTTGTTACTCTGATAGGCCTAGATTTATATATGACTTGGTTCTTTGATTACGTTCAATATATTTTACTTGTCCTGACTATACCAATGGTTTAATTACATGGTGGGGGGAATTCCATTTTGATATTGTCCATCTGATTATCTAAATTCCTCCTGTACCTGGATGTTTCTTTTCCTGGGTCAGAGAAAGTTTTGACTATTACTTCCTTGATAATGATTTAGGGAAGAGATATTGGAGGGGTTGGAGGTAGGAAAGGAAAGGGGGAAGTAAGGTAGTTATAATTTAATTTAAAAAATTCAAAAGAAAATATTTTCTACACATCTGAAAAGCAATTTAAACAAGAGGTGAGTGACTCTTCTCCCACCCAGAGAGTCCTGCCTCCAGGACCTAGGCCCTAGGACACAAGCATTCCCTGGGAACCCCCACCCATTTCTGCTCCAGTTGCCGGCCAATAGGGAAGACTACTGTGGGCAGGCTCCCTCACCAATATTCCCCCATCAAACCCTGCAATCTACAAGGCCCACGCCATACATAAAACCTACCCATACAACTGTGACCCCAGTGGCTTCCTGAGACACAGAATCTTCCAGCTCTCATTGGAACAAGAGCTCTCATCGGACCAAGAGAGGCTTCCTGAGACACAGAATCCACCAGCTTTGACTGGACCAAGAGCCCTGATAAGACCAAGAGTGGCTCCCTGAGTCAAAGAATCAGCTAGCCTGGATTGGACCAAGAGCAGCTCCCTGAGATATAAAATCTGCCACATCTAATTAGAGCAAGAGCTAAGATTGGACCCAGAGGGGCCCCTGAGACACAGAGACAATGCACAGAGTGGACCAATAGCAGCTTGCTCAGACACAGGCACCTCTTGCACCTACTAGAGGAGAGATGGGTAGATGTCATGCAAAAATACATACAACAACATAAAGAGCAATACAGCATCACCAGAACCCAGCCCTCCTACAACAGCAAGACCTGAACATGACAATGTAGAAGCAGAAGAAAGTGACCTTAAAAATAGCTTCATAAGATACTAGAGGCATTTGAAGAAGAAATGAAAATTTTCCTTAAAGAAATTGAGGAAGAGAAAAACAAAAAATTGGAAGAAATCAATAAATTCCTTAAAGAAAGCCAAGAAAACCATGGAAAAGCAATTAAAAATGTGAAGGCGGTGGTGGCGCACGCCTTTAATCCCAGCACTTGGGAGGCAGAGCCAGGCGGATCTCTGTGAGTTTGAGGCCAGCCTGGGCTACCAAGTGAGTCCCAGGAAAGGCGCAAAGCTGCACAGAGAAACCCTGTCTCGAAAAACAAAAAAAAAAAACAAAAAAAAAAAAATGTGAAGGAAACAGTTCAAGATCTGAAAATTGAAATAGAAACAATGAAGAAGACACAAATAGAGGGAATGCTGGAAATAGAAAATCTGAGTAAATGAACAGGAAACACAGATGCAAGCATAACCAACAGAATACAAGAGATGGAAGAGAGGTTCTCTGGTGTAGAAGATACAATAGAGGAAATAGATTCATCAGTCAAAGAAAATACCAAAGCCAAAAAAGTCACAACACAAAATGTCCAGGAAATCTGGGACACCATGAAAAGGCCAAACCTAATAATATCCCTAATAATAGTGATAGAAGAAGGAGAAGAATACCAACTCAAAGGCACAGAAAATATATTCAACAAGATCATACAAGAAAACTTTCCCAACTTAAAGAAGGAAATGCCTATGAAGATACAACAAGCTTATAGAACACCAAATAGACTAGGCCCCCCAAAAAGTCCCTTCACCACATAATAATTAAACCACTAAACATACAGAATAAAGAAAGAATTTTAACAACAACAAAGGAAAAAGGTCAAATGATATATAAAAGCAGACCCATCAGAATAGCACCTGACTTCTCAATGGAGACTCTGAAAGCCAGCAGGTCCTGGATAGATGTAATGAAGACACTAAGAGACCACAGATGCCAGCCTAGACTAATATACCCAGCAAAGCTTTCAATCACCATAGATGGAGTAAACAAGACATTTCAAGACAAAACCAGATTTAAACAATACTTATCCATAAATCTGGCCCTACAGAAAGCACTACAAGGAAAACTCTAACCTAAGGAAGTCAGAAGCACCCACAAAAAACAGGCAATAGGTAACCCCACAGTAGTAAATCCCAAAGAATGGAAATACAAACATACTACCACCAAAAGATAACAGGAATTAACAATCACTGGTTATTCTTATCCCTTAATATCAATGGACTCAATTTGATTATAAAGAGTCACAGGATAACATAATGGATATGAAATAAGGATCCATCCTTCTGCTACATACAAGAAACACACCTCAACTTCAAAGACAGACACTATCTCAGCGTAAAAGGTTGGGAAAAGACTTTCCAATCAAATGGACTTAAGAAGCAAGCTGGTGTAGTTATCCTAATCTCTAACAAAACAGACTTCAAATTAAAATCAATCAAAAGAGGTCAAGAAGGATATTACATATTCATCACAGGAAAGACTGACCAAGATGAAGTCTCAATTTTGAACATTTATGGCCCAAATACAAGGACACCCACATATGTAAAAGAAAACTACTAAAGCTTAAATCACACATCAAACCCCACATATTAATAGTGGGAGACTTCAACACCCAACTCTCACCAATGGACAGATCCACCAGATTGAAACTTAACAGAGAAATAAGGGACCTAGCAGATGTTATGACTCAAATGGACTTCATAGATACCTACAGAACATTCCACCCTAACAAAAAACAATATACCTTCTTCTCAGCACCCCTTGGAACCTTCTCTAAAATTGACTACATACTTGGTCACAAAGCAAATCTTAACATACACAAAAAAATTGGAATATCCTCCTGTATTTTATCAGACCACCATGGCTTAAAGTTATATTTCAATAAAAACAAAAATTACAGAAAGCCTATGATCGCATGGAAACTGAATAATGCTCAACTAAATTACAAATGGGTCAAGAAAGAAATAAAGAAAAAAATTAAAGACTTCCTAGAATTCAATGAAAATGAATATAAAATATATGCAAACTTATGGGACACTATGAAAGCAGTGCTAAGAGGAAAATTCATAGCACTAAATGCCCACATAAGAAGTTGGAGAAATCTCATACTAGCAACTTAACAGCAAACCTAAAAGCTCTAGAACAAAAAAAAAAGCAAAGTCACCAGGAGAAATAGATACCAGGAAATAATAAAATTGAGGGGCAAAATCAATAAAATAGAAACAAAGAGAACAATGCAAATAATCAGTGAAACAAAGAGTTGGTTCTTTGAGAAAATCAAGAAGATAGACAAGCTCTTATCAAAACTAACCAGAAGGCAGAGAGAGAGCATCCATATTAACAAATTAATAAATGAAAAGGGAGACATAACAACAGACAACAAGGAAATCCATAGAATCATCAGGTTATACTTCAAAAACCTGTACTCCACAAAATTGGAAAATCTCAAAGAAATGGACAATTTTCTGGATATGTACCACATACGAAAGTTAAAACAAGACCAAATAAATAATTTAAAGAGGCCAATAACCACTAAGAAAATAGAAACAGTCATTAAAAGTCTCAACCAAAAAAAGCCCAGGACCACAGAATTCTACCAGATTTTCAAGAAAGAGTTAATACCAATACTCTTCAAATTGTTCTATACAATAGAAACAAAAGAAACATTACCAAACTCCTTTTATGAGGCTACAGTTACCCTGATACCCAAACCACACAAAGATGCAACAAAGAAAGAGAATTACCGACCAGTCTCCCTCATGAACATTGATGCAAAAATACTCAATAAAATACTGGCTAACCGAATCCAAGAACATATCAAAAAAATTATCCACCATGACCAAGTATGCTTCATTCTAGAGATTCAAGGATGGTTCAACATACAAAAATCTGTCAATGTAATATACCATATAAAGAAACTGAAAGAAAAAAACCACATGATCATCTCATTAGATGCTGAAAAGGCCTTTGACAAAATCCAACACTCCTCATGATAAAGGTCTTGGAGAGATCAGGAATACAAGCAACAAGCCTAAAAATAATAAAGGCAATTTAAAGCAAGCCAACAGCCAACATCAAATTAAATGGAGAGAAACTCAAAGCGATTCCACTAAAATCAAGAACAAGACAAGGCTGCCCACTTTCCCCATGTTTATTCAATATAGTACTTAAAGTTCTAGCTAGAGCAATAACACAAGAAAAGGAAAACAAGAGGATTCAAAGTGGAAAGGAAGAAGTCAAACTTTCACTATTTGCAGATGATATGATAGTATACATAAGTGATCCTAAAAATTCTACCAGGGATTTCCCACAGCTGATAAATACCTTCAGTAATGTGGCAGGATACAAGACTAATTTAAAAAAAAAATCAGTAGCCCTCCTATATACAAATGATAAAAAAGCTGAGAAAGAAATCAGAGAAACATCATCCTTTACAATAGCCACAAATAATATAAAATATCTTGGAGGTAACTCTAACTAAGCAAGTGAAAGACCTGTATGACAAGAACTTTAAGTCTTTGAAGAAGATATCAGAAAATGAAAAGATCTCCCATTCCCATGAATATGTAGGATCAACATAGTAAAAATGGCAATGTTACCAAAAGCAATCTACAGATTCAATGCAATCTCCATCAAAATCCCAACACAATTCTTCACAGACCTTGAAAGAACAATACTCAACTTCATATGGAAAAACAAAAAACCCAGGATTGCTAAAACAATCCTGTATAATGAAGCCACCTTTGGAGGCATTACTATCCCTGACCTCAGGCTCTACTATACAGCTACAGTAATAAAAACAGCTTGGTATTGGCATAAAAACTGACATGTGGACCAATGGAATTTAATTGAAAACCATTACATTAACCTACACCCCTATGAACACCTGATTTTTGACAAAGAAGCCAAATCTGTACAATGGAAAAAAGAAAGCATCTTCAAAAATGGTGCTGGCATAACTGGATGTCAACATACATAGATCCAGACTGCAACCCACAGCTCCAGGGAGGCTAGGTAGTAAGGAGGACCACAGGAAGGATACATGGATTGCCCAGTGATGGAGAAATGGATGAGATCTACATGAGCAAACTGGGGGTAAAGGGGGTAATGGAGGGCACTGAGAGCTTAGAGGAGTGGGAGGTTCGAGCTGGAACGGGAACAGAGTGGGAGAGCAAGGAAAGAGATACCATGATAAATGAAGACACCATGGGAATAGGGAGAAGCAGAGGGTTAGGGAGGTTCCCAGGAATCCACAAAGATGACTCCACCACAGACTCCTGGCAATACTCGAGAGGGTGCCTGAACTGGCCTACTCTGGTGATCAGATGGCTGAATACCCTAACTGTCATCATAGAACCCGCATCCAGTGACTGATGGAAGCAGATGCAGAGATCCATGGCTGGGTCCCAGGCGGAGCTCCAGGAGTCCAATCGATGAGAGAGAGGAGGGATTCTATGAGCAAGGGACATCAAGACCATGATGGCAAAAGTACAGAGACAACTAGACAAACTAGTGGAAATGTATGTACTGTGGACCAATAGCTGAGGAGCCCCCATGGTACTGGACTATGCCCTCTGGATAAGCGAGACAGTTGTTTAGCTTGAACTGTATAGGGGGACTCCCAGGCAGTGGGATCGGGACCTGTCCCTAGTGCATGAGCCAACTTTTTGGAGCCTAGTGCCTATGGTGAGACACTTTGCTCAGCCTTAGTGCAGAAAGGAGGGGCTTGGACCTGCCTCAACTGAATGTACCAGGCTCTGCTGACTCCCCATGGGAGTCCTTGCCTTGGAGGAGGTGGGAATGGGAGGTGGGTTTGGGGGGAAGACTGGGGGTGGGAGGAGGGAAGACAGGGGAATCTGTGGTTGGTATGTAAATGAATAAATAGAAAATCCCTTAATAAAAAAAGATTAGGATATAGATATATAAAGTTAATTGTTATACTGTATGTATAGTTCTACTCAAGTTTAAGGTATTATGTTTATACAACTCATTTGAAATTGTAATGTATAATTAAGAATTACAGATTAATAATTAGTCATCTATGATAATCACACTCATAGTTGTTAGTTTTCTAGATATACATAGATATATTTTAATTAGGTAGGTGATGTTCAAACACTTCAAAGACCTACAGAATATGGCATTTAAAATGTTTTAAAAACAAACTTTTCTGGACATTGAGACACATCTGCTCCTGGCAGCACCCATTTACTTCAAAGACACTCTATATGGAGTTTATCTTTTTCTTGGCAAAAAAAAAAAATAGTTATTTGGGCAAGAAATTGCTCTTGCCTGGACTGCTGATATGTTGTATAAGCTGGACAAGCAGACATAGGAAGGTGATCACTGAACTTTGTAAGATAAGATGGTCCTTCAGGTTCCTGCTTCAGAAAAACCTTCCAGATATTCTACAGGACACACGGAGAAGTGATTAAAAAACTGAAGACCTATAGGCTGAAGAATGGACCCCCCAATGTTGCAGAGGAACTTTGGATGACAGTCCAGGCAGGCAGCTGTCTCTGTCATTTTCAGATTTTTTTGGAAGCTGCTTACAATGCTCTTCCTATTTACTTAGGTAATATTATATCCTTCTGGGGTCTTTGATGTAGTTGAAGACTAGATAGTTATAATTGTAATTTTCTTAATTATGATAAAAGATAAATTAGATATGAAACTTTAGAGTCACAAATACAGGACAGATGGACTATTTTCTTTAGTTTTGCCAAATACAAATAGACTAGATATTGTAACTCTAATTCTTGCTTAATAACTGGTTCTATTATATGTAATTTTACTATGTTAAAGTTAAAACCTTCCTTTTTTGTTTAGACAGAAAAGGGGAAATGCTGTGAGATAATGCCCTTATACACTGGTTTAATAAAACACTGATTGGCCAGTAGCCAGGCAGGAAGTATAGGTGGGGCCAGCAGAAGAGGAAAACGCTGAGAAGAGGAAGACTGAGTCAGTAGTCACTGGCCAGACACAGAGGAAGCAAGATGACAAGGCAGAACTGAGAAAAGGTACCAAGCCATGTGACTAAACATAGATAAGAATTATGGGTTAATTTAAGTGTAAGAGCTAGTCAGTAATAAGCCTGAGCTAATGGCCAAGGAGTTATAATTAATATAAAAACATTCAGGAAATTAGACATTAAAATAATGAACAATCCAAATAAAAAAATGGGCTACAATGGGTGCCTGAGCTGACCTACTCTGGTGATCAGATGGCTGAATACCCTGACTGTCATCATAGAACCCTCATCCAGTGACTGATGGAAGCAGATGCAGAGATCCACGGCCAAGTCCTAGGTGGAGCTCCAAGAGTCCAATCGACAAGAGAGAGGATGGATCATATGAGCAGGAGATATCGAGACCATGATTGGAAAAAGTGCAGAGACAACCAGCCAGACTAGAGGAAACGCATGAACTGTGGACCAATAGCTGAGGAGCCCCCATGGTACTGGACTGGTCCCTCTGGATAAGTTGTTTAGCTTGAACTGTTTAGGGGGCCCCCAGGCAGTGGGACTGGAACCTGTCCCTAGTACATGAGCTGGCTTTTTGGAACCCAGTGCCTA
The DNA here is from genome assembly GCF_007827085.1 of Peromyscus californicus insignis. NCBI lineage: Eukaryota > Metazoa > Chordata > Mammalia > Rodentia > Cricetidae > Peromyscus > Peromyscus californicus. The sequence continues at coordinate 48,594,225 of NW_026294492.1, forward strand.
TGGTGAGACACTTTGCTCAGCCTTAGTGCAGGGAGGAGGGGCTTGGACCTGCCTCAACTGAAAGTACCAGGCTCTTCTGACTCCCCAGGGGAGGGAGACCTAGCCTTGGAGGAGGTGGAAATGGGTGGTGGTCTAGGGAGGAAGGCTGGGGGTGGGAGGAGGGAGGACAGGGGAATCCATGGTTGATATGTAAAACAAATAGAAAATCTCTTAATAAAAAAATTTTTAAGCCGGGCGGTGGTGGCGCACGCCTTTAATCCCAGCACTCGGGAGGCAGAGCCAGGCGGATCTCTGTGAGTTCAAGGCCAGCCTGGATTACCAAGTGAGTTCCAGGAAAGGCTCAAAGCTACACAGAGAAACCCTGTCTCGAAAAACCAAAAAAAAAAAAAAAAAAAAAAATTTTTTAAGTGGGCTATAGAGGTAAACAGAGAATTCTCAACAGAAGAATCTCAAATGGCTGAAAGACATTTAAGGAATTGCTCAGCATCCTCAGTCATCACAGAAGTGCAAATCAAAATGACTCTGAGATACCATCTTACACCTATCACAATGGCTAAGATTAAAAACACTGAAGAAAACTTACGTTGGAGAAGATGTGGAACAAGGGAAACACTCCTACACTGTTGGTGGGAGTGTGAACTTATACAGCCACTTGGGAAATCAGTATGGTGACTTCTCAGAAAATTGGGAATCAGTCTACCTCAGGACCCAGCTATACCACTCTTGGGCATATACCCAAGGAATGCTCAATCATACCACAAGGACACATGCTCAGCTATGTTCATAGCAGCGCCATTCATAATAGCCCAAACCTGGAAACAACCTAGATGCCCCTCAACCAAAGAATGGATTAAGAAAATGTGGTACATATTCACAATGAAGTACTACTCAGCAGTAAAAATCAGTGACATCATGAAATTTGCAGGCAAATGGATGGAACTAGAAAATATCATCCTGAGTGAGATAACCCAGACTCAGCAGGACAAACATGGTATGTACTCACTCATGAGTGGATACTAAATGTAAAGCAAAAGATAACCAAACTACAACTCACAGTTCCAAAGAAGCTAGCTAACAAGGGGGACCCAAAGAGGGACACATGGATCACCCTGGGAAGGGGAAATAGATGAGATCTCCATGATTAATCTGGGGGTGCAGGTGGGCAATGGAATGTAGGGGATCATAAGGAGAATGATGAGAACATAAGGGAATGGGATGGTCGAGCTGAACAGGGATTGAGTGGGAGAGCAATGAAAGAGATATGATGATAAAGGGAGACATCATGGGATAGGAAGAAACCAGGCATTAGGGAAGTTCCCAGGAATCCCCAAGGATGACCCCAGTTTAGACTATTAGCAATAGTGGAGAGGGTGCCTAAACTAGCTTACCCCAGTAATCAGATCAGTGAATATCCTGTCATTATAGAGCCTTTCTCCAGTAACTGATAGAATCGGATACAGAGATCCACAGCCAAACACCAGGCCAAGCTCCAGGAGTCAAGTCAAAGAGACAGAAGAGGGAGGGATTCTATGAGCAAGGGCATCAAGATCATGATGGGGAAACCTACAGAGACAACCAAACCATACTAGTGGGAACTCATGAAATTTAGATCAACAACTGTGGAGTCCACATGGGACTGGATGAGGCCCCTGCATAGTGAGACAGTTGTGTAGCTTGATATGCTTGATCTCCTGGCAGTAGGACCAGAATACATCCCTGGTGCATGAGCAGGCTTTTTGGAGCCCACTACCTATGATGGAACACCTCACTCAGCCTTGAGGCAGGGGGAGGGGCTTGGACCTGCCTCTACTAAATTTACCTCTTCATGGGAGGCCTTATCTTCTTGTAGGAGGGAATGGGAAGTGGGTTGGGAGGAGGAGGCTGGAGAAGCAGGAGGAGGGAAGAGGGGGATCTTTGATTGATTTGTAAAATAAATTTAAAAAATTCTTAATATAAAAAGAAAACATTTTCTACATGCCTGAAAAGGAATTTAACTTATTCATATTCATGACTTGTAGATTTGATTTTTTCCAGGGAATCACTAGTATCTCAAAAATCTACTTCATATCTTTCAAAGGTATGTAGAATGTGTGTGTGTATGTGTGTGTGTGTGTGTGTGTGTGTGTGAACGTATAGCCCATGTATGCAGGTATCAGAAGAGGGCATTGGATCCTCTAGAGCTGAATTTGTAGGTGGCTGTAAATTTAGTGGGTGCTGAGGACCAAACTCAGGTGCTCTGGGAAAATCAGGAAGTGCTCTTAACCACTGAGCCTTCTCTTCAGCTCCAAGAACTTATCATTTTTTATTAAAATACTTTTCATACAGTATAAGTTATTAAGGTTTTTCCCTCTACAACTCATCCCATCTATTTCCCATATCCCAGCCCATTCAAACCTGATGTTCTCTCATTCTCTCTCTCAAACAAAGGAGAAGAACAAAGACAAAAAGAAAGAAACCAAACAAACCCTATAAAAACATAAAAATGAAAGTCAAAAGTTTTTGCCTAGCATGCTCTCGAACACTTACGAGGCTGGAGCCAAGATGGAGGAGTAGAGAACATGAAGGAGTCCTGCCTCTGGCTAATTGTGGATCATTGTAATGGTGCCTTTACAAAGGGTAAAAGTTGTGGTGTCTTTCAAGTCATCAATGGTTTTTAAAATTCTCTAGTAGGATTAAATCAGAGACTAAGAGGGAGTTTGACAGCTCCACAGTTGGAAGGTGACTTTGCAGTTTGGGGAGTTTTTCCATGGTTGACTGTAGTATGGTTCAAGAAGGGAGGAAGATACCTGGAACTCCATCACTAGCAGTTTCTTAATGGGAGCCATCCTACCACCAAGAAAAGGCCATGATTGGGTCAGCTGTGATGGGTGGCATTCTCCTAAGTTTAATTGAAGGAGATGTTATCTTGTCAATAAGATTTGCCTCTGCATAGTTTGTCAATGGCCCTCAATTTTATGAAGACCACTCCCAATTGTCTTCAAGCCAGTTACCCATCCTCACCCTTTGGAGACTACTAAGAGTATCAGGAGGACATCTTTCCTTTAACTGGATAGATTGTAGTTCAGGAGAGTTTCAGAAAGTTAATTACAGTCTGTAGGTGGGACAACAATGGCCAAACAAGCCATGAAGAGACATTTAGCATTTTTCTATGTAAAAGAAACTAAGATGTAGAGAAAAGATACTGGGTTTATTTCATCATAACTGAGATCAAAGTAAATGTCTACTACCAGTTAAAGAAGATACAAGTGCTTAGAAGATGAAGGAGCAAATATCAATAGTAAAACATGACCATCGTTTCACTGGGGGGCTTCTCTGCTTGTTTTGTGAATAGTTATTTCAACAATAAAAAGCTCCTGGGATTTAACATTTCCTTTTAAAGTTATAGAGTTCTGCCTCTTATACTGAACATACTTCAAATAATGCATGTGTATTCCAATCCCTCATTTTACTTGGAATGAATTGTATATGAGAATTATGCAATCATCAAAATCATTTCACAGAGAAAGACTTTTAGGATTGTTTGAGAGCAAAATGCTGCCTTGTTCTAGAAGATGTTGGTTAGCTAGGCATAATGGTACATATCTTTAATCTCAGTACTCAGGATGCAGATGGAGGAGGATTACTGTAAATTTGCAGCCAACCTGAGCTACACAGTAAATTCCAGGACTGCCAGGACTACATAGAGAGAGAACCTGTTTCAAAACAACAGCAGCATCAGCAACAACAAAACAAACAAACAAAGAAAGAGGATGCACATGATGTGTATGCCTATAACCCCATCATTTGGGAGGCTTAGGCAGGAAGGTCCAAGTTCAAGGCCAAACTTGGTATCAGACTAAAAAAATCAGAGAGATGAAAATATATGTTATTTTTAATGTGTTTAGAATCTCCTGAAGTTGATTTTAAAATCATGCTGTGGGGTCTGGTGGGGTCTAGATACTAGACCAGCTTCACTGAATACACTAGTTTCCTGTTTCTGTTAGGGGTGATGTGGCCTTCTGAAGGAATGTTGTGAAAACATCTTTCATGAAGCTTAATGCTGTACATACAGTAAGTACAAAATTAATAATGGAAATTTAACAATTTGTGGGACTTTTTATTGTAGAGAGAGAGAGATAAAATATTTACCAATGTAGACATTTGTGTGCATGTGTTACAAAGGCATGGAAACACAAGCACAAGATTTAACAATCAGCATTCTATGTACTCAGAATGTTACCAACTAAGTGTGATGTAATCTCAGTACCTGGAAGGCATAGGCAGGTCTGAGTTTTGTGCCAGCCTAGGTGTGTTCCTGAGGACTTAAAGTGGTCTAATACCAGAGAGAGGAATGTAAGAGAGATAAGAGGTTGTAGTGACATTTGGCTCTGAGCAATTAGCAAGTGGTAAGGTGAAAGAATCTAATAAGACAACGAATGAGGCCACAAATTGTGGTTTCGAGTTTGACCCAGGAGGGACATACAACCAGCATTCTCCAAAGAGGTTAGGCTGAGTGTTATTCAATAGCCAATATGCAGAAGTTAAGGTCCGAAATGAGATGGTGTGACAGAAAGGTGGGATCAATATCATCAAAAAGGGTGACATTAAGGGTGTAAGCACTTTTGAGTAGTTTTGGACCACTTCTTCTCCTGTATCTACACCTAGGGGTCTAGAGAATGGTATGTGCACCCTCTGTGTTTTGAGCATGCCCAATGGGCGGCTGTGATAAAGGCAAAAGTAAAGCTTACCAATGATTCCCATTTCTCATCTGGAGTGCCATGGGTCCTTAATTAGGACATAAAAGATTCTCCATTCTTAATAAAAAGCAGAGTGTTTTCCTGACTATGCATTATGTCTCTTAAAGGAACAATAAGGACAGCCTCCATAGGTTTCTGCCCTGCATCAACAGTAATCTCTGGTTTGATCAGAGAGAAAGCAAGCATAGGGGACATGTGTCTTAGAAATTGATTTTGATAGTATAGGGATAAGTACCCTTTTTGGCAACCTGCTGCCAAAGAAACACACTCTGCTCCTGACCAACTCAGCACAAAAACCAACCAATCACTGAGCATGAAATCTAGCCAATCTCTGAGCTTGTTCAAGCTCAGGGATTGAAGTCTGATCAATTCCTACCCTGAAAAATCTTCACCATGGAAAAACTCTGCCCCTAAGGAACCCTATATAAGTCCTGTACCTGTTCAGGTGGGAGCTGCCTTTTCCTCTTTGGAGAAGCAGCTACTCTCCCGGATTCCTCCCTTGAAATAAATCTCAAGTGAGTTTTGGGTGAAGACCTTCTTTCTCTGGATTGGAGCAGGGCAGAGAAGTAACAACTTTCACTGGAGCAGGAGCAAACTGCTACATTTCTGCACATGGTGAGGGAGAGAACCACTTAGGAGAGAGCAGCAGAGAAGCAACAAATTTCACCAGAGCAGGAGCAGAATTGCTGCATCTCTGCAGGGAAACCCCCTTAGCAGAGTACAGCAGAGAAGCAGTGAACATCTCTGCAGGGAAACCCCCTTAGCAGAGTACAGCAGAGAAGCAGTGAACATCTCTGCAGGGAAACCCCCTTAGCAGAGTACAGCAGAGAAGCAGTGAACATCTCTGCAGGGAAACCCCCTTAGCAGAGTGGGACAGAGCTGGGTTGTAAGAGCTCTCTTGGAGAGGAGCAAGATTACTGCATTTCTGTGGGGAAACCATCCCCCACCAGAACAGAGCTATAGGTATAGCCTGGCTTCTGACAGCCAGGATACCTTTCCCTCCAGAGCTGTAACACTTATAATAACCACTGATAGAAATTCTAGACTCATTATAAGTTCCCTTTATCCCTACACTCAACTCCTGATAATCACAATCTCACTGCTTGGATTAACTCATATGCATGAAATCATGCAAATTCATTCTGTGACTGCCTTAATTCATTTAGCATGCTGTTTGTCAGTCCACGCATACTGTAAATTCTTTAATTTTGTGCCTGAAAACATCCTTCTGTGCATATAACACCTGAAATGCATTCATTCATTTATTGATGGTCATAAGCTGTTTTCAACTTTCATCTCTGATGAATTATGCTGTAGAGTACAAGTATCTATTTGAGCCCCCCCCCCCATTAAATTAAAAACAGGCAAAAGATCAGTAAGACCCAAAATGTCCAAACAAAGGAAAACAAAAAAGTCCACAAAAATACCACTGAGTTTGTTTTGTGCTGGCCAATTACTCCTGGGCATGGGCCTGCCCTGGAGTGTCATTGATACACCCAGTGACACTCCACTGGAGAACACTTATTTTCCCTTTGTCTCAATTACAAACAGCTTCTCTGTGAAGGGTGGAATACTGTGTCCCCTTCCCCTTCTCAGTGCTGGGACTCTAGTTTAAACCTGTGCAAGTCTTGTGTGCGCTGTCACAGTCTCTGTGGGTTCATATACACACCAGGCCTGTTGTGTCTGGAAGACACTGTTTCCTTGGAGTCATCCAATTATTTTTCTTTTAATTTCTCCACTTTTTCTTCAAGTTGAAATAGTCTGTCCTCCCTGTGTTTTTTATTGATGAGGCTTTTCACAGATTTTATATTTTTAATGTCCACTATTTCAGTTAGTGTCTTTTCGATATTTCTATGCCCTTATTAAATGTATTTTTACATATGAATGTGTCACTCCTATTTCAATTAGTTAACATCTCTTTGGAATTATTTTTTCAAGAATATTTTTTGAGTTATTTGAACATACTTAAAGTTTTTAATTATTTACTTTCACTAGATGTCATTATTGTAAAATTCTTAATTTTTAGAGGAGTTTGTCTTTTCATAGAAATTGTGCTTTTATATTGCATCTTACAATCTGGACTTAAGGTCACTGGTTGAATTTTTTCTTCCTTATGTCAACTCCCTTATTCTGAGTCCCCAGGCATTATGTTGTTTCCATGCAGGTAACAGGACTCAAGCACCATGTTCATGCTATATTCACCATGACTGGACACACAATCTAAGCACCAAATTGGTTTGGTCTGGACACCTCCAGGTGTACTATGCTCATCACGGTGAGTAAAGCCAGTGTATTCTGGGAATAGTGTGCTCAATGAAGTGACGCGCAGGGCTAGGGTTTTCTAGACATAAAGCCCCTGCCTAAGAAATGAACCAAGGAATAGATCCTCCTGAGCATCCTATGCGTACCAGAATCACAGACTGATATGTAGTCTCCCGGGTGTGAACAGTGCTCAAGGAGGTGACATGTGGGTCTCAAGTCTCCTGGGCATACAGCCCTCACCTGCATGATGGATGCCTTTGGAGGCTTCTGGGTATAACATACTAACTGGATGGAGCCTTGAGGCATCCTGTGCTTATTATTGAGGTGATGAGATGGGCAAGAGCCACTCAGTAATACTTTGGTCACAAGGCAACAGGTGAGGCTGGAGCTGCTTAGATGAGTTGTGTACGCTGGGGCAGTTGACAGAATGGATCTCACCAAGCGCCTTTTACTTGCCTGGGCTGGAATCTCCCACACATATGGCCCTCAAAGGGGCCACGGGATAGGATGGGACTGTTGGGTATGCTGTGATTACTGGGATAATGTGAAGTTGGAGATTCTCACAACATAGCCCTCACCTGGGTGATAAGAGGGGTTGAAGTATCCCAGGTATAATGTGCTCACAGGGCCTGGAGCTTCCTGGGTATGCATCCTTTATGTGGGCAATGAACAAGCTTGAGTCTCCAAGATGTGCGGCCCCAACCATGTATATGCTCAGCAAACTGACAGGTAGGGATGGAGACTCCCAGGCACAATGTGCTCCACAGGGAAAACCGAAGGAGCTGGGGCATTCTAATCATGCTGTGTTCACCAAGGTAGTGAGACTAAAGCCTCCAGGGCATACAGCCCTTCTGGGAAATGGGTGGAGCTGGTGACTCCCAGCTACATTGTGCTCACTTTACATTCAAGTTTCTTACCAGAATGTGTTCTCTGAGGTCAAGTAAACATTGGGCTCTTACAGTAAGATTTCTTGTTTCTCATCCATGAACCCTCTGATGCTTAGTAAAATTTGAATTTTGGTAGAAAGATTTCCACATTCTTTACTCTAAAATGATTTCTCACTTGTGTGAATTCTAGATGTCATAAGGTTTGACTTACATGAGAAAGTTTTCCAACATGCTTTTTAAAATTATTTATGTATGCAAATATTTTGCCTGCATACATGTATGTGCACTACATGAGTGCATTGCCCATGGAAGCCTTTGGAATTGGATTAACAGACAGCTGTGAGCCATTTTGGAGCAGTAAATCCAAACTAGATCCTCTGGAACAGTAGTCAATGCTCTTAACAGCTGTGCCAACTCTACAACGCAACTCCTACATGTTTAAACATTCATAGGGTGTGTTATTTACCTGTGGCTTTTATAAAATATCCTGACACAGCAAATTAAGGAAGAGTTTATTTTAGCTCATGGTTCAAAAGTAGAATCCATCCAGACAGGGAGGTTACAGTGGTAGGAGCTTGAAGCATCTGGTCCAGTGGCATCCACGGTCAAGAATCAGAAAACAATGAATGCTCATTCTTAGCCATCTTTCACCTTTTCATGCAATCTAGACCCCAGTCCATAGAATGGTGCTACAAGCATTTAAAGTAACTCGTCCCATGGCAATTAACTTAAGATAATCTCTCCCAGACATTCCCAGAGTGATTCCTGATCTTGCCAAGCTGAGAATATTAGTCATCAAAACTCTATTCCTTGCAAACCTGACATGGCTATCACTGCTGAGCAATAACTTTCCTCTCTTGTCCCCATAAGCTGATGGCCATTTCAGAATGCAGTGTGTTAGGTACAACACCAAAAGTCCCTAGTCTTCAACAGTTCCAATGCTGTTTTAATATCCAAAGTCCAAGTTTCATCTGAAACAATCTTTTATTTGTGAGGTCCCTTAATACCCAAAAGGAAGTTACATGGTACCAATACGTAAAAGCAAAGCGTAAACATTCCTATTCCTGAAAAGAAAAATGAGGGCTGAAACCCAGCAGAGAAAACAGTAAATCTTGCTGCTCCATGTCCAGCATCTGAGACTTGTAATATAGTCATCTGGAATCCAAAGTACTTGAGACCTTCCATCTCTGCTGCCTGTGGCTTTCTTTAAGGCTGGCCCCACCCCTTGCCTGTAGCTTTCTTTGGTGGATGCCCCCATGGTCCTGGTATCACTTATATACTGGAGTCTCCATGGCAACTTAGAGTTCACCTTCATAGGTTCATGCAGTGGCCAATCAGAGCCTCCGTGTAGAAACTCCAGTCCTGATCTAGAATGCCTAGCCACAACTGCCATCTGAAACTCTGGAGCAAGTCTATCTGACCCCTTCAATATTCCACCTTTCATGCTTAGGAAACTAGTATTACATACACAAAACTTCCAAGAGCTGTTGCTCATTAGACATGTAAGGTGCCCTCTTGGATCACAGTTATGTCACCTAGAGTGTGTTGACCCTACAGAAACACTTCTTCGGGGGGGGGGGGGGGGGGGGGGGGAGTTGTCTTCAAAGAGTAGGGAACCCCTGCAGCTGCATTCTCAGTCCTGGCTTTTTACTTTCAAATAAGTCTGCATTGTCACGAGCTGAAACCTTTGGTAGGTGCAGCAGGGCATTCACACACATTCCCTATTGCCCTGGGGCAAAGCAGGTTCTTTTAAGAAAGCCTCTTTTTTTCATACATGCCTTGCCTACAGATGTTGCTTTGCTGTGGCTTTCTTAATCCATGAGATGCTGCAAGTTTTGATCGCTTTTGCACTTATCAACTGCTCAAAGCAAGTTTTTTTCACTGTGAACTTTACAAGTGCTGTTACCAGAAGCCGTGTCAGTCAAAATACACTCCCACTGGGAAATTTTCTTCACCTGATAGATCGGCACATTTTCTTTAAGTTCACCATTACTCGAGTTCTCAGAACACAGGGAGAATGAAGCCAGATTCTTGGCAAAGAATCACACCAATGGTCTCCAGCCCACTTCCTGACAGTTCTTATTCCCCTCTGAAGCCTTATGAGCCAGGCCTCCACAGCCTGTACTTCCCTCTGCCTCCTGATCTTATAAACTTCCACCAGAATGGCCTATTTAGCTCTGTAGCATAGCATTTAAAGGTTATATTAGCCCAAAGTCCCAAAATCTTCTACATTCCTCATGAAAACCATTTCCAATGGCCCATGAACCATATAGCCGAATTTATCAGAGCAACCTCACTTCTCGGAACCCATTTCCTAGAATAGTTACTTTTTGCTGTGGCTCACAGTTTGAAGGTACAAGCCCTTATGGCAGAGGAGTCACTGTGGCAGGAGCTTAAGGCAGCTAGTTGGGTAGTAGCCAGATAGGAAGCAGAAAACAACAAATGGTCATGCTTAATCAACCTTTCTCCTTTTCATGTAGTCCAGAACCCCAGTCTACAGAATGGTGCTACCCCTTTCCATAAAGTACATAACGTCAGGTCACCATATTTACGGTGGGTCTTCCTGCTTCAATTAACCACATCAAGATAATCAGACATACCCAGAGGCTAACTTAAACTAGATAATCTTTCACAGGCATGCCTAGAGGCCTGTCTCCCAGATGATTCCAGATCTCGTCAAGTTGACAATCGATATTAAACATCACATAGGGTTTCTCATCTGTATGACTTCTTTGATGTTCTGTGAGCTCTGACTTAGAACAGAATGTTTCCCTACACTCTTTACATTCATAAGGTTTTCCACGTGTATGGGTTCTCCGATGTTGATTGAGGTTTGACTTACAATAGAAAGTTTTGCTACAATCTTTACATTCATAGGGCTTTTCACCTGTATGTGTTCTCTGATGTCGAGTGAGATCTGACTTTTGGAAGAAAGTTTTCCTACATTCTTCACATTCATATGGCTTCTCACCTGAATGAATTTTTTGATGTTTAACAAGGCTTGACTTGCAATAGAAAGCTTTACTACAGTCTTTACATGCAAAAGGTTTTTCACCTGTATGAGTTCTTTGATGTTGATTGAGGTTTGACTTACAATAAAAAGCTTTGTTACAGTCTTTACATTCATACGGTTTCTCTCCTGTGTGAGTTCTTTGATGTTGATTGAGGTTTGACTTACAGTAGAAATTTTTCCTACACTCTTTACATTCATAGTATCTCTCCACTGTATGAGTCCTCTGATGATTAATGAGTTCTGACCTACAGTAGAAGGATTTCCAACATTCATTACATTCATAGGGCTTCTCTCTAGTATGAGTTCTTCTCTGATGCTCAGTGAGGTTTGACTTAGAATTGAAACTTTTCTTACATTCATTGCATTCATAGGGCTTCTCACCAGTATGAATCCTATGATGTTGATTGAGGCTTGACTTGGAGCAGAAAGTTTTCCTACATTCTTTACATTCATAGGGATTATCATCTGTATGAGTTTTCTGATGATTAGCGAGGTCTGACTTATAGTAGAATGTTTTAGAGCATTCATTACATTCAAAAGGCTTTTCCCCACTATGAGTTGTTTGATGTCGAGTAAGATCTGACCTACAGTAGAAAGTTTTAGTACATTCTGTACATTCATAGGGCTTCTCTCTACTATGAGTTCTACTCTGATGTCGAATAAGGTATGACTTACAGTAGAAAGTTTTACTACATTCTACACATTCGTAGGGTTTCTCTCTACTATGAGTTCTTCTATGATGTCGAGTTACGTCTGACTTACAGTAGAAAGTTTTCCCACATTCTATACACTCATTGGGCTTCTCTCTGCTATGTGTTCTTCTCTGATGTCGAATAAGGTTTGCCTTCCGGTGGAAAGACTTCCTGCATTCTTCACACTCATAACGTCTCTCACCTGCATGAAATGTCTCCTGTACACTGACTTGGGGCTTCCAGGGGAAAATTTCCCAGCATTGCGGAGACTCATAGAGTTTCTCACCTATATGAAATCTTTGATGTTGAGTGAGGGTGGACTGATAATAGAAGAATTTTCTACATTCCTCCCATCCAAAGGGGTTCTCATGAGACTGAGATGTCTGATTCATGGTGTGCTGTGAATTCTGATCAAATGTTTCCATACATTCGTTATATATATACGGTTTTGCCCCTTGATGCATTTTCTCTTGAATCTGTAGTTCTGCCTTGAGACAGAAAAATCTGTTACATTCTTATAAACCATGAGACTATTCACCAATATCTGTTTCCCAATATTTCTGAGGTCTGATTTCTTAATGAAAAAATTTCTCACAATCATTACATTTGGAGTGCTGCTCTTTGTGTATTTCATATTCTTTACTGAGTTTAGTCTTGCTACCAAATATTATCCAATACACATTACTCAAAACTTTTCTTTCTTACCTAAGAAATGTCTTGGGCAGGAAATGTGACATTATCCAAAGGGCAATATTCACCAAACTTTAATTACAGGTCTCCCACATATGAGATTTCTTATGTATCAAAAAAATTATCATTTAATAGAAGAGTTTCAATGGCTCCAAATAGTATGTATATACTGCAAAGTTTGGTTCTAACAGCAGAGACTAAGAAGCTCCATGAGTCTCAGTTATATTAAAATTATCAGGTCCTTTTCCAGCCTCCATCTTATCAGGCTCATTGTGGAGAATTAGTATAGTATGCTATGGATTAAGTTCCTGAGTAAGTAGAGCACTATTGAATATTTATACTTTAAGTGTGGTTTAGCATATACAAAAAATTGTACCTACTTCAACCATCTGTTCATATGACGTAATGCCGTTGGTGACTTCAACTTGCCACAAGTGTGTCTCTTGATTTCCCAGGCCACTTAAATTACGCACATCTAAAATGACATTAAACAAACAAAGTCTATGAATCATACAAAGAATTTTTAGGCAATTCAAATAGTGTCTCTGTATCTTTAAGGCATAAGTTTTAAAATATTCACTTATGATATATATATATATATATATATATATATATATATATATATATATGTTAATGAGTTAATGCAACAACTGCAAGACTAGGCATTACAACCTAGTGCCAGGGAAATCCCCAGGAATCCACAAGGATGAGACCAGCTCAGACTCTTAGCAATATTGGAGAGGGTACCTGAACTTACCTTCCCCTATAATCAGATTAGTGACTACCCTAATTGTCATCATAGAGCCTACATTCAGTAACTGATGGAAGAAGATACAGTGATCCACAAGCAAGCACTGGGCTGAGATCCTAGTCTCCAGTTGAAGAGAGGGAGGAGGGATTGCAGGAGCAAGTGAGGTAAAGACCATGATGGGGAAAATCATGGAGACAGCTGACCCAAGCTGGTGGGAGCACATGGACTCTGGCCTATCAGCTGGGGAGCCTGCATGGAACCAAACTAGGCCCTCTGAATGTGGGTGACAGTTATGTGGTTAGATCTGCTTGGGGAGCCCCTGGCAGTAGGACCAGGACTTATCCAAGTGCATGAAATGGCTTTTTGGCACACATTATTCCCTAGGGTAGGATACCTTGCTCAGCCTTGACACAGGGGAGGGGCTTGGTCCTGCCTCAACTTAGTATGCCAGACTTTGTTGACTCCCCAAGGGAGGCCTTACCATCTCTGAGGAGTGGATAGGGGATGGGATGGAGAGGTTGGGGGGGGAGGCAGGAGAGAGAACTGGGATTGGTATGTATAATGAAAAAAAAAACTTTTTAAATTTAAAAAAGAAGAAGAATAGGAATTCCAGGGCTTAGTCAGTTTTCTTTGAGGCTTTGCTGTGCTTGGTCCAAACAAGTAAGGTAAAGTATCCGGCTACTTCTCAGCTGTAGATTTCCATACATCAGTTTGACCTGACATTTGTCCTTTCCATTTCTCTAGTCTATTATCTGGGCTTGTAGTGCTAGTCTACACTGAACCTCTCTTGTATGTGAACGAATGGTTATCTGTATCAGCTCTTTAAGGGTGTAAGCATAGTTGAATAAGCAAGAATAAAGGTTAAGGAAAGGATTTCTATGCACATGTAATTAATCTACTTTGTCCCGAGACACAACTAATTATTTACTTATGCAAATTTTCTATCTGAAAAAACAAGAAAGCAGCTTTCTTCAAATTCTTCATTTAGTCTATCTTAAGTTTTGTACATCTTTTTCATTTGCTGGATTTACATGGGCTTCTTAAAACAATAATACTTTTTTGCTTACATCAACTTCTTGTCAACTATTTTAAAATAGGTATTTTTTTCCTAGAGAGAAAACACTAGCAATATAGTAAAAATACGTTAAAAAAAGAAAGTAAACAAATCATCAGAGAAACATTTTAGCTGTGTTCTCTATTACTAGGCTACTTAGGATCAAGTTAAGTTTAACTTTTTTTTTTTAATTCTCAGCTCACTCTTGGTGCTATGTTCTGGCTGAGAGCTGGGATGGTCACTGTTTTGTGAGCAACCAGGCTGCATCCAGTTAAACCTCACTGTTTACACAAAAGGAGCCACTTCTGACATCAACAAGCTCTACTTTATGGACAAAACTATAAAACTAGATCTGCTAGACCTAAGTTCAGGGTTCTTGGTCTGATTGCGCGCTAGTCAGGCATACACAGCTGGGAGAAGGGTCTGGAGCCACACAATCTACTGATAATGGCCTCACTTTCCTACTCTTTGAAGTAAACTACAACAAAGGACTGGGGCTCACTTCTCACATACTTTGTGACTCCCAAATCTTGCCCGTCAAAGGTTCCCTGTGGCTTAAGTTACTCAGTGGTTTGGCATCTGAACCAGCAGTTTCCACAACTGCCTCACGCAGCCATCTGTCATGGTGTCAGTGTGGCCCCAGTCTCCCTGCTTTGTGACTGCTCCTCATTTTCAGGTCCAAGACTAGAAGGCACTCCAAGATAAATGCAATCGACTTCTTCTCCAAGCCTAAGCTGCGAGGCAGAGTCAGTGTGAGATACACCAGAGCGGTGTATTTGATACATTACAGAAAAGAGGTGTGTACTGTGTTCAAAAATGCTAGTCTGTTGGACACAGAGCTCTTCATACTTACCTACAGTTGGCCTTACTTTACAGTTCCGGCTTTGGGAGCTTGGGGTATGAACTGTTTCCTGCTTCCTTTCTGCTTTGCCTATCTGCTTTTCTCCTTTATAACTGTCCTGACACATTTTTCTTGATCCCCAGCACATTTCCCTCTCTCCACCTTGAATACAGTCTCTCCTTTGTTGTTGATATTCTCCCCATTCCCATAACACCACGAAGAAAACTTCTAATCTGCCATCGTATCCTGAAAACTCAGATGTTCCTGTCTCATTCTCTTAGAAGTGCCACAGGAAAATGCACTAGTAACTACATTAAAACTGTTTAATCCCCAGTACTATAACCCTGGTCAAAAAGCCCATGGCAGGGTAGGGCAAACTGCTACCTTGGGAAGAAGCTGCTGGTGTTATTGGGCTGAATGGCCACACTGTTAAACTGCCTTCTAAATATTTCTGTTTACACCCACAGAGCTGGGCTGTTCTCAGCTTTGGCCAGAGTTGGCTCTTCTTTTCTCAGTGGATAGCAGCCAGCAGAGAGGAGGAGGATATCTGATCGCGGGACTGAGAACAAGAGTCTGAGTGCTCAGGCCCAAACAGGACATCCTTATCAACCCCAGCACCACCAAGGCTCAAAGAAAATCTTATAACAGAAGCAGAAAGAACCTAAGAGCCAAAGGATGGGGAAGAGTGCTCGGATGCTGTCTTCTGAACACGGCATGGCCATCCCCCTCATGAACTCACAGCAGCTGTGTTTACTTGTATGGGACAAGCACAAGGCCAGAAAGCCAGGGAAAATCCAGGCTTACATGAGACAGATGATCTGCAGGCCCCACTCTTTACTGAGAAGCTGCTGACAGTGGATAGCTGTTGAGGACAAGGCATCATTCTGTTTGGAGGATATGGTTCTGGTAGCTTTCCCATGCTCCGGTGGACAGCCCCACACCCATGCTTGTTATACGCAGCACTAACTGGACTTAGTGGATTATAAAAACAAAAAAAGAAAAGGAAAAAAGAAAATAGGATATGAAGTTGGTGGGGCAAGGACTGCTGTGGGACAATAAGGAGACCTGAAGGAGAAAATGGAGTAGATCATATTTCATTGAATACATATAGGAAGTTCTTGAGAATACAGAGAAATTTAAAAACAAGCTATGTTCGGGCTGCTGACTTTCAAATTTATATTCTAATCATGATCACCATCAAATGTTTAATTTATATTAAATAATTTATCATCTACCAATTTTTGAAAACTGTCATCTCTCCAGCAAGAGAAGTAGGTAGAATAATTGGTAGGTAGATCTCAACCTCTCCCTCAAATCCCAAATCTAAATCCCCAGGCTCACCCCCAGCTCTGCAGCAGACTACCAGCTGCTGCCACCTTGCACCCTACTCCCATCTCCAGAGAATCATACTTCTCCTCCTAATCTTCCTCCCCCAGCTCCAGCAGGCACTCCCTGGGAACCCACAGGTCATGGACCAGGAAAGCAAGCAGGCTAAATGCAGATCTTCATTTCTCCCTCCATTTCTCCAAGTCCGATGCCCCAGGTTCATCCCCAGCTCTGTAGCAAACCTTCTGCTGTGGCCTCTTCTCAGTCTCTACCCCAATTCCCAGAGAACCAAGGAGACACTAGTGGGATACCCTGTTTTCCTCCCTCCTGTGGACCCCTCAGCCCCTCCCAAACCCATCTCCATTCCTAAGTGTTAGCTGTCAATGCCGAGAAATACATTTTACCAAAAACCCAGAGTGGCCACAACTATCAGAATCCCAGCAAATTTCCTATCAGGCAACACACTCTCCTATGACCCAGAAAAGGCAATAGAAACCAAGGAACAATATACCCACCCAACAAAGACAGGACTAGTTATCAGCATCTAGAATCTTCCCAATACCAGAAGCCTAGATGACAGGGCAAACATACAATCAATAACAAACAGGACTATATTTTTCCATTATAGCCCAGCAACCCTACTCAGGCAGGCCCTGAGTATTCCAAAATAGCTGAAGAACAAGAAGAAGACATTAAAATATAACAGAGGTCTTTAAAAAGTATCTTTACAAACCATTAAAAAAAATCTATAGAAAAAAAACCAAAAAAGTGGAAGGAGATAAATAAAACAATTCAAAACTTGAAAGTGGAAATAGAATCAATAAAGAAAATCAAAACTGAGAGAAATCTGGAAATTAAAATTTTGGTTCTTGAACAGGAACCTTAGAGTCAAGCCTCACCAACAGAATACAATAGATGGAAGAGAGAATCTCAGGCATTGAAAACACAACAGAAGAATGGATACCATGGTCAAAGAAAATGTTAAATCTAAACAAGCTTTTGGCACAAAAATCCGGGAAATTTGGGACACTATAAAAAGACCAAACCTAAGAATAATAGGAATAGAGGAAGGAGAAGAAACACAAGTCAAAGGCCCAGAAAATATTTTCAACAAAATCATACAAGATATTTCCCTAACTAAAGGAAAGAGATGCTGATCAAAATACAAGAAGCATACAGAACATCAAAGAAACTAGACCAGAAAAGACATCCCCATGGCACATAATAATCAAAACAATAAATGTACAGAACAAAGAAAGAATATTAAAAGCTGCAAGGGGAAAAAAAAGAGTAACATATAAAGGAAGAACTATTAGAAATACACCTGACTTCTCCATGGATATTCTAAAAGCCATAAGGGCTTAGACAGATGTGCTGAAAACTCTAACAGACCACAGATGCCAACCCAGACTACTATACCCAGCAAACTTTTCAATCACCATACATGGAGAAAATTAGACATTCCATGATAAAACCAAATTTAAGCAGTATCTACAAACCCAGTAATATAAAAGGTTCTAGTAGGAAAATTCCAACCTGAAGAAATAAACTACACACAAGAAAACACAGGGAATAGTCTCAGACCAGTGGAGTCAAAAGAAGGGACATGGACATACACACACACACCACCACCACCACCACCATTACCACCACCACCAACAACAACTATAACAATGTAACAGAAATCTACAATCACTGCTCATTGATAACATCAGAGGCCTCAATTCTCCAACAAAAATATGAAAACTAACATATTATATTTGAAAACAGGATCAATCTGTCTGCTGCATCTAAGAAACACACCTTAACATCAAGGATAGACATCACCTCAGGGTAAAAGCATTAGAAAAAGATATTCCAAGCAAATGGATCTAAGAAGCAATTTGGTATAGCCATTTTAATGTCTGACAAAATAAACTTCACACCAAAACTAAGAAGAAATAGGAAAGGATATTACACACGCATCAAAGGAAAAATCCACTAGAAAGACAATGTTGGAATTCTTAACAACTACATACCAAATACAAGGGCACCAAAGTTCATAAAAGAAATACTACTATAGCTTGAATTACATACTGAAAGACACATTGATATTGGAGGCAGATCATCCAAACAAAAACTAAATGGAGCAATGCTGGAGCTAACTGACATGATAAACCAAATGTACCTAACAGATATTTACAGAACATTTCAGTCAAACACAAAAGAATACACCTTATTCTTAGGCCTCATGGAACTTTCGACAAAATTGACCAAATACTTGGACACAAAGCAAGTCCCAACAGATAACAGAAAATTGAAATAGCCTCCTGCATCCTATCTGACCACTATGGATTCTAGCTGGATATCAACAACAGCTACAGAAACAACAGAAAGTTTTCAAACTCATGAAAACTGAACAACTCATTACTAATAAAAAATGGGTCAAGATAGAAATCAACGATTTTCTAGAACTGAATGAAAATGAAAACACAATTTACCAAAACTTATGGAACACAATGAAGGTGATTCTAAAAGGCAAGTTCATAGCACTAAGTGCCTACATAAAAAAAAAAATTGAAAAGATCTTATACTAGTAATTTATCAGCACACCTGAAAGCTCTAGAACAAAGAGAGAGGACAAAAAAAAAGTCACCCAAAGGAGTAGATGGCAAGAAATAATAAAACTAAAGGCTGAAATCAATAAAATAGAAACAAAAAGAAAGAAAACAATACAAAGAATGAATGAAACAGTTACTTCTTTGGTAAAAATCATAGAGACATAACAACAGACACTGAGGAAATCCAGAGAATCATAAGGACATACCTTAAAAAATATTACTCTACCACATTTTTTAAAAATCAAAAAGAAATCCATAATTTTTTGATATATACCACTTCCCAAAGTTAAATGAAGATCAGATAAGCAATTTAAACAGACCTATAACCCCCAGTGAAATCAAACCCGTTAAGTTTGCCAACCAAAAAGAAGCCCAGGGCCAGAGAGTTTTAGCACAGAATTCTACCAGCATTTCAAAGACTTAATGTCAATAGTCCTCAAATTGTTCCACAAAATGCAAACAAAAGGAACATTGTCCCTCTCCTGCACTTTTATAAGAAAAAACAAAGCCACAGATACCCTGCAACCCAAACCACATAAAGTCCCCCAAAAGAAAGATAATTACAAAGCAATTTCCCTTAGGAACATAGATGGGAAATTCCCAATAAAATATTTGCAACTGAATCTAAAAACACATCAAAAAGTTTATCCACACTCATCAAGGAGGCTTCATCCCAGAGATACAGGGATGGTTCAACAATCAATAAATGGAATCCACCATATAAATAAACTGAAAGAAAAACAAAGCATATGATTATCTCATTAGAGGCAGAAAAGGCCTTTGACAAATCCAAAATCCATTCATGATTAAGATCTGGAGATATCAGGGATACAAAGGACATACCTTAATACAATAAAGGCAGTTTACAGCAACTTTTATCCAACATTAACTTGAATAAAAAGAAACTCAAAGCAATTCTACTAACATCAGGAACAAGATAAGGTTGCCCACACTCTACATACCTATTCAATATAGTACTTGAAGTCTTAGCTAGAGCAATAAGACAACTGAAGGAGATTAGGGAAAAAGAAATGTGAATGGAAAAGTCAAAGTATCTTTACTTGCAGATGATATGATAGTACACACAAGTGACCTTAAATATTGCCCCAGAAGAGTCCAATAGCAGACGAACTCTTTCTGCAAAGTAGTTGGATACAAAATTAACTCACAAAACTCAGTAGCCCCCTATATATAAATGACAAACAAACTGAGAAAGAAATCAGGGAAACAACACCTTTCACCACAGCCTCAAATAATATAAACCACCTTGCAATAACTCGAATCAAACAAGTGAAAACTTATATAACAAAAACCTCAAGACACTGAACAAAGAAACTGAAGAAGATAATTAGAAGACAGGAAGATTTCCCATGCTCACGGATAGGTAGGATTAGTGTAGTAAAAATGGCCATCCTACTAAAAGAAATCTACAGATTCAATGCAGCCCCCCTCAAAAGTCCAAAATTCTTCACAGATCTTAAAAGGACAATTTTCAGCTTCATATGGAAACACAAAAAACCCACAATTGCTAAAACAATCCTGAATAATAAAAGAACTGCACGAGGTATCCCCATTACCAATTTCAAGTTGCACTATAGAGATATAGTTATAAAAACTGCATTTTATTGGTACATAAACAGAAATGTTGATCAATGGAATCAAATTGAAAACCTAGAAAGAAATCTACATACCTATTGACACTTGATTTTTGATAAAAAGGCCAGAAATACACACTGGAAGAGAGAAAATGTTAAATTTCATACCAGAAACAGACTGCTGAGGTATCATTTGAAGACCTAGAGAGAAATCCATACACCTATGGATACCTGATTTTTGATACATAGGCCAGAAATACATACTGGAAGAAAGTGTTAAGTTTCAAGCCAGAAACAGACTGCAGAGGTCTCAATTTTCAACATATTCAACCTGTCAAATATGTCAAAGCATGGCCTCCAGGTTCTCCTTGCATCTCTCAGTCCTACCTGTTCCTGGGTATGGCTGGCATATTCTACCGTCTACCCTGAACTCTCCAGCCCACAGGCTGGGCTGCCCTTGCCCCAGAGACTCTTCTCTATATAAAGCAGACATTTTGGTTGCCCCCCCTTTGTGCCTCTGGCCTCCTGGCTGCTGCACCCTGTTCCCCCTTCTCTCTCTCCTTTCTTTCCCCTCCCCTTCACTCCATGTGGCCCAGCTCAGCCTGGTCATGTTCACTCTGGCCTCTCCCAGATATCCCTGCCTCTGGCTACACTCTCCTTTTTATCTCAAATAAACTCTTTTCCACCGTACCTAGGAGCAGTCATGTCCTTTCCTCTCTTTTTTATTTCTTTTTGTTCAAAAGCATCTTCAGCGAATGGTGTTGGTCAAACTGGATGAACGCATGTAGAAGAATGCAAACACATCCATATTATCACACTGTGGGTCAAAGACTTCAACATAAAACCAGACACATGCAACCCGATAGAAGAGAAAGTGGTAAACAGCCTTGAACTTGTCGGCATGGGAAAAGACTTTCTGAACATAACACCTTTAGCCCAGGCACTAAGATCAACAATTAATGGGACCTTGTGAAACTGCAAAGCTTCATTGTCATTTGGACAAAGTGGCAGCCTACAGAATGGGAAAAGATTTTCAGCAACTACATATCTTATAGAGAGCTAATAGTCAAAATATATAAAGAACTCAAAAAACAAGATATCAAGAAAACAAATAATCGAATTAAAAGTGGGGGTACAGATCTAAACAAAGAACTCTCGATAGAGGAGACTAAAATGGCTGGGAAACAAATAACCGTTCATTATCCTTAGTCCTTAGGGAAATGCAAATCAAAATGACTTTGAGATTTCATCTCATACCTGTCAGAATGGCTAAGATCAATAATACAAGTGACAGCTCATGCTGGCAAGGATGTAGAGCAAGGGGAATTCTCCTCCATTGCTGGTGCGAGTGCAAACTTGTACAGCCACGATGGAAATCAGTGTGGTGGCTGACAGGAAGATGGGAATTGGTCTACCATAAGAATCAGCTATACCACTCTTGGACATATACTCAAAAGACCCTTCATCCTACCACACAGATACCTGTTCAACCATGTTCATTGCTGTTCTATTCATAATAACTAAAATTGCAAACAATCAAGATGTCCCCCAACAGAAGAATGAATGAAGAAAATGTACATTTACACAATGGAGTATTAATCAGCTGTTAAAAAAAGAAACCATGAAATTTGCAGGCAAATGGATGGAACTAGAAAAAAAAATTATCCTGAGTGAGGTAACCCAGACCCAGAAAGATACATGGTTTATGTTTGCTTCTATGTGGATATTAGCTGTTATGTCAATGACCATCAAGCTGCAATCTGTGGAACCAGATGTTAGGAACAGAGAAAGGGACGAGGGAACACAGATTTCATTAGGAAAGAGAAACAGAATTGATAGTTATGAATGGATGGAAGGGGCTGGAATGAAATATCAAGTGGTATTGGGGAGGTGTGAAGGGGACAAGGGATGGAATACAGGAAGAATCATGTAAAATTAATGGCCATACAGTAGAAGCTTCTAAAATATACGCATATATGGAGGTGATCTAACTGAAATTGCCAAATAATCAGAGAAATGGTGTGACAAAATGAAGCTTCAAGTACCAGGATTGGGTCATATCTAATTGGGTTGCTGGCCTGTGGGAGCCCACAACTGACTCAGTTTCCCAGTTTGAATCTGAAGTCTATTCTGAGTCAACAGAGTTCAAGCTTGTTTGCTCCAAGGCTGTGAGAAAGTTCTGATTAGCCCACAGAGCCTCCTTGAAGGGCTGTAAGAAAGTCCTGATTAGCCCACAAGAAGGAACACACAATCTAACTAGATGCAGCCTGCTGATGCCAGCCAGAGGTACACTGAGATAGAAAATGAAGCTGCCTGCTCCTTGATGCAAGGCAGGATAGATAGCGGTTGAATGCCTGTGCTGTGCATTGTTCTACCTCTGTCCTTCAAAACTGTATATAAGCTGGCTATGAAATAAACTCAGGGCTGTCTCGCAATGACCTAACCCTAACCCCAACCCCAACCCCCAACCCCAACCCTAACCCTAACCCTGACCCTAACCCTGACTCTTTTCTGTCTTCTTCATTGTCTCTTCAATCCGCACGCCTCTACCCAATGACCCAGCTGACTGTTGGCAGGCCCGACACTGGCCAAAGGGGTCCCATGGAAATCCCCAAACAACTATAGGATGCTCTCCCTAAACTGAGAGCAAGGCCCCATTGCTGAAGACAACACCTACATAACTAATAGAACACCTTTACCCCTATGTTTTAGCATATTTGGTACAGAAAGATATTCCATACACCATACTACCAAAAGAGAAAAGTAAACTCCAAGCCAGTCACAAATTCTTTGATTTAAAATAGTATCTTTGCCTGGAAGATATGCTAGGGCAATGGTGGCACAAAGCTCTTGGAAGTAACCAACCAACACAGGATCTGACTTAAGTCTGACTCCACAAGATGGAACCCATACCAGACACTGCTTGGGTGACCAAGAACCAAGGACTAGATAGTCCTGAGACCTACAGGAAGACCAAATATTACTCTTCTTTTTAAAAACAGAAAGAAAAAAAAAGAAAAAAAAGGCAATAAAATGATTCCTACTGACTACTGACATTCTGCTATACTCAACCATCTCCAGAGAAGCTTCTTCCTGCAGCAGATGGGAGCAAATAAAGAGACCCACTGCAAGAATTACACATTATGCAGAGAATGAGAAATCTTGAACAGCTCTAAATGGGATTACTCCATATGCAGAGAATGAGAGACCTTGAACAGCTCTAAATGGGATGTCTCCATCAAATCCCTCTCCTCAAAATTCAGGGAAACCCAAGGAAAGGTAGGTGGAAAGAGTGTTAAGAGCCAGAGGGGAGAGAGGACACCAAAAGAACCAGGCCCTCTAAACCACCATGATCAAAGCTCATATGTACTCAGAGACTAAGGTGGTATGCACAGGACCTGCATGAATCAGAACCAGGTCTGTATATATATTATGGATTCCACTTCAATGTTTTTATGGGATTGAGTGTGTGAACAAATGATTCTCTGATTCTTATGCCTTTTCTTGGGGACTTTTCCTTCTGCTTCTTTGTCTTATCCAACTCCAATGTGTTAGTTTTTGCTTTATCTTACATTATTTTAATTTTCCCTTAGAAGTCTGTTTTCTAACGAGAGACAAAAAGGGAGTAGATATGGATGGGAAGGGAGGTGGCCAGAAACTGGGAGGAGTAGAGGAAGGGGAAACTGTAATCAGGATACATTATGTGACAAAAAAAAAAAAATCTATTTTCAATAAAAGAAAAAAAAAAGAAAACTGTCATCTCAAAGTTCAAATGAAAGCAACGAATAATTCCTTAAAATTTAGGTCACTTTAGTATCTTCTCAAGATTAGAAAGAAAACAAACGAACAAAAACATGTTTTGTTCCTTTCTACCAGGTTAAACGTTCTTTGTAGTTCTTATCTGACCACAGTACATATACCTGTCCTTCAGTTTTTTCTCACTGAATGTAAGTCCTTTAAAGAAAATATTATCTATCAGGGAGAACTGTCTACAAAGTAATCAAAGAGAAAATAGTAAAACAGTGTCTCAACAAAACCTAAACAACCAACAAACAAAAACCACTATGATTTAAAAAATGAAAGAGAAACAAATAAGCAGTTAGGTAAAGTAGCTAACCAACAAAAATGTCTTAAAAGACCTATATATGTACTAGAAAAAAATCTAAGAAAACACACCTCAACATAGAAAAAAGGGGGGGGGGCGGTGATGGATAAAACCCTATCTATGAAAATAAAGAAACTCTGGCTTCTTTTCTATTTGTATCCCCTTGATTTATTTCAGTTGTCATATTGTTCTAGCTAAGACTTCTACACTGAACAGTTATAGAGAGACAGGACAGCCTTTCTTGTTCCTGATTTAGGGGAAACATTTTGAGTTTCTCTCCATTTAGACTGATGCTGGCTATAGGCTTGCTGTAAATTTTCTTTATTATCCCTAGTCTCTCCAGGACTTTCATCATGAAGGGATGTTTTGCATTTTGTCAAAGGCCCTTTTTACATCTGATGAGATGATCATGGGTCCTTTAGTCTGTTTATGTGGATTACATTTATTGATTTACAAATGTTGACCCAGCCCTGCATCTCTGGGGTCAAACAGACTTGACTGTGCTGGATAATCATTTTGATATGTTCTTGAGTTTGGCTTGCAAAGTATTTTACTGAGAATATTTGCATCTATCTTCACAAGGGACATATTAGTTTATGATTTTCTTTTTTTTTTTTTTTTTTTGGTTTTTCAAGACAGGGTTTCTCTGTGTAGCTTTGGAGCCTGTCCTGGAATTCACTGTGTAAACCAGGCTGGCCTCTGCCTTCCGAGTGCTGGAATTGAAGGCGTGCACCACCACCGCCTGGCTTAATTTTTCTTTTTTGTTGGGTCCTTTGGTATCAATTTAATAGTGGCTTTGTGAGAGAAATTTGGAAATGTTCAGTGAGTTTCTATTTTGCTGAATAACTTGGAGTGTTGATGTCAGTTCTTCTTTGAATCAATCCTTTGGGCAGCCATGAGGAACTTTTTTGGACATTGCATAAAGTGTCTGTGAGATTCATGAGCTCCTTAGGCTAGGTTTGGTGAAAGTGGATGCAAAGAGATCAATCAACACAACCAGTATCTGCTGAGCTCTCCTCCTGCCGCCCTCCCTAGGACAGCATCTTCCAACTGACCTGGGAGGCTCCAGAGTGAGGCTTGGGAGGCACTCCATGGCTCAAATCCATGCTGCAACTTGATGTTCAACCCTGGTCTGGTCACACAGTACCCTGTAAATGGGAAATGAGGTAGTTTATCCAGATGTGCCAAGTCAGGACCAACGATGAGAGACAGCAGGTCCACGTCAGGAACTCTGCTTAAGATGTGTGGTTCTGAAACTCACATTCTTTACTGAGTGGAATATTACCCTCAAATCACATTAAGCTGCATGATAGCCTAAAATAATGACTATTCTTAAACATAAGTAAACAGAACAGAAAAATAAAAGATAACACAATGAAATTGAAAAAACCACACATATTTATGACAATTGAATAAAATGAGATCATAAAAACAACAATAACAGAAAACAAAGAAACAAACACCAAGAAAACTTGTAGGAGAAGTAACTCAACTAATGAAGTAACTAAAATGCAAAAAGACTTCATAGAAAATGGACCAGGCTGAGAAAAAAAGAAGAAAAAGCTATGCACAAAGATGGGCTATTTTCAAATAACCTAGGCACATTAAAAACCTGGGGTGAATGGTAGAGGAAACATGCCTGATATACATATATACATCCAAGCAAATACTCATTCAAATGAAATAAATACAATCATATGTTTTTTAAAAGTTGGGAAAAAAGAAATAAAAAGTGCTTTGATTCATAAGCACTACCTCTAAGAAACCAAATATATGAACTCACAGAGACTGTGACAGCATGCACACAATTGGTCCAAAATCAAAACAGACAACATCCCACTGTGGATGGGGGGGGGGGGTCATAAAGTCCCACCCCTAGCTGAGTGAGTGGTGACTGGCAATGAATGCCTTCTGGGGAAGGGGCAGTCTGTCTTTGGAGATGAGACCATCGAAAGACTGCCTATGGACCAGGACATGGTACCACACACAGGCGTCCACTGGCAGCACTAAGCGGACTCAGGAACTCACAGTAGCTGGGATTACTTACACAGGACCTGCACAAGATAAAGGGAACTAAAGTTCCATCATGAAGAGAGAGGAACTCATTAAATCCCCACTCCTAGCTGAGGAGTTTTGACAGCTGAAGCCTGCTGGGGGAGGAAAGGCAGTGTTCTTCAGTGAAGTAGCCCCTGACTGGGTGTCCATTTTCCAGTAGGTGGCCCTACACCCATTCACATAAGTATGGCACTGACTGGATTCGGTGGGCTATGAAGAGCACATTAAGTTGGGAGGAGGATATGGAAGGTCTGGGAGGAGCTGAATGTTAATAGGATTAAAATACATTGCATACAGGTATGAAATTCTCAAAAAATAGATTAGAAACACACACACACAACACCCAAGTTCTTGGCTGTCATTTTATACACCAGTGTTACAATGATTTTTAAACTAGACATGGACACAGCAAACCATACAAACAATATTTCTAATGAACATAGGTTTAAAAATTCTCAATAAAAAACAGAAAGGTATAAGGGCACATAAAATGATTACAGTGATCATGTGTGAATCATCCCAGCGATGAAATACTCACTTATACAGAAACTGTGAAGCTTGTAGAATATGCAAGGACATTTGGGACAATGCAAACAGAGTATTTTTAAATACATCAAAAACACAGTCAACACAAACAAAAGAACAACAAGTGGAATTTCATTAAATTGAAAACTGACTATAAAGAAAAGCAGGCAATCAACAGGATGAAGACTCAACCTCAAGAATGAGAAAATACTGGCAAACTATTTATCAAACAAGAGATTCAGAATATGTAAAAACCCAAAACACCTAAGCAGCAGAGAAGCAAGTGATCTGATGACGAAATCTGTGTAAATGATCTAAATGAGACACTTCAACATGTAAAACGAAGAGTTCATAGATCAACGAACAAATGTATACTACCCTAGTCCTGAGGAAAATGCGTATCAAACCCACAAGGAAGAGCATCCCTGCACCACAGTTACAAAGGTTCTTATGTAAGACACAAAATAACAAATGCTCAAAAGTCTCATAACCTAACATGAAATACGATGCTGCTCAAAAAAGCCACGTGCAGAGCTAGCACATCACATCATGATCTCACTGCTGGCCAAATGGAGGTAAAGAAAATGAAATCAGTCTTATGCAAGAAAGTTGTACACCTGTTTACTGCAGCAGCTGCTTAAAAGTCAAGATATATCATCAATGTAGATGTCGATCAACAGAGGCGTAGACAAAGGAAAGATGGCACATATCAACACTTGAATATTCATCCATTAAAACAATGACATGGGCAGGAGTGAAGGGCATTATGTTAAGAGTAGCATTAGCTATATCCTCTGTGTTTGAAATGTGCATCACCATCTCAAAAACAAAACAGCTTTAGTCACGGCAATGAAAGAAAGAAAAATATATCACAGATATCTAAGTCCATGGTAACGGTAATGTGGCTTTTACATTCTCTAAAAAGGCTGATATGAGCCCCTCAAATGAGATTTTTTTAAATATTTGTATTAATTTGTATTAATTTTTTGAGGATTTTAATATATATATATATATATATATATATATATAGTCCATATTCATTGCAGTTCCTCCCCTTAAGTCCTCTACATCCACCCGCTCACTGCTAACTTCATCTCCATCCCTCCCCTCCCCCTTAAAAACCCACTGACTGTAATGTGTGCTGCCTATATACCCACGGGTGTTCATGGGGCCATCTACTACAGCATGGTCAACCTATCAGGAGCCACACCCCTAATGAAAACTGACATTACCTCCTCAACATCCATCAACTGTCAACAGTTTCTTAGCAAGGAGTGGCGTCTCAGATTCGCCCCACAAACCTGTGTTAGAATGCTGACTTGCTGTGAGATGGTCTGTATGTCAAGTGTGTTGCTGATTGGTCAATAAATAAAACACTGATTGACCAGTGGCCAGGCAGGAAGTATAGACAGGACAAGGAGGAGAATAAAGCTGGGAAGTGGAAGGCTGAGTCAGAGACACTGCCAGCCGCCAAGATGACAAACAGCATGTGAAGATGCCGGTAAGCCACGAGCCACATGGCAAGGTATAGATTTATAGAAATGGATTAATTTAAGCTGTAAGAACAGTTAGCAAGAAGCCTGCCACAGCCATACAGTTTGTAACCAATATAAGTCTCTGTGTTTACTTGGTCGGATCTGAGTGGCTGTGGGACTGGCAGGTGAAAGACATTTGTCCTGACTGTGGGCCAGGCAGGAAAACTCTAGCTACACTGACTGACTTACCTTGTGAAGATTTTGTGTAGGTAATCATAGCCACTGTGAGTTTACCAGTGTAACAGTCAACTGAGGTTTCACTGACAGACTCCCTCTGCCCAACTTCATGTGACATAAAGAGGTAAGAACTAACTAGGGCTGAGATTTGGAGGTGATACAACTGTCTCAAAGCTATTTTTGTATTCTAAGTAATATTAAAAAGCTCATTTATTTACCAAATGGGATGAATGGGATCTTTCTGTGGGCTAGTGAGGTACAGCACATTTGGTATAAATGTTTGGGAAGGATTAGGAGGTCAGGCCTTGTTGGAAGAGGTGTGTCACTGGAGGCCAACTTTGAGGTTACAAATGCCTGGTGCCATTCCCAGTGTGCCTCTCTGTCACCTACTTGGCATTTGAGAAAGGAGTTCTTAGCTGTTCCTGCTGTCATGCCTTTGCTCCCCCATCATGTACTCTAACCCTCTGAAATCATAAATTCAAACACTTTCTTTTAGAAGTTGCTTTTGGTCATGGTGTTTTATCATAGCAATAGAAACTCTAACTAAGACAAGGCAAATACATATTTCTTTTCAACTCCCTAGGAACGTACTAAGACATGAAAAAAAAAAAAACCTATCAGAAAAAACAACAATATAAAATGGTGCATGTTGTCATTACATCTGCTAGGTAAACTTGACCTCAAATAAGAGACTAAATCTCTACAAAATATACTTTAGCAACAAAACAGGGAGATGGGTTTAAGTGGAGAAACCTCTTCAGACTCTGTTTGATCCATAAGGTCAACCACATTCAAGACTGGATCTGGGTAAAATTTGGCAAAACTAGCTCACCATGACAGGTATTTGATGACCTTTTCTCTTACCGGTACACACTGACTAACCTGGAAGGTTCCAGACTGAGGTATCTGCTACCCTCCATAGCCCAAATTCATGTTCCAACGTGAGGATCAACTCAGGCTTGACCATGCAGCAGCCTGTAAATGAGAAATAATGTTCAGTTTCTGCCAATATGTAGTCAGGTTCCCTGAGGAGACACCCTTCGATGAGAGGAATTGTGCTCCAGCGGGTAAATCAGAAACTTTTGTCAAAAAGTGTTTACACTCACCCCCTTCACAGACTAGACTACTACCCTTATGTGGCATTGGTCTACATGATACATAACCCCAAACAACATGAATACGCAAGTAAACAGAAGAGAATAAGAAAGCAAACACAACAAAACTGGAAAGCCGATGGATGACACTTAAGAATAAGTTGAAAAAAGAGCAAGAAGTCATTAAAAAAGAAACAGCTAGAAATAAAATTAGGAGGAGAACACAGGGGCTGGGAAGATGGTGCAGTGGAGAGGGGTAAGCTCTATGGTTCCCAGGGCAGAGAAATTAGCTGAGCAGGAGCATTCGTCACTCCAGTGGGTGTCCTTATCAGGTAGACAATGTGACCAGCTGCCTCAGGCTCCTACGTCATGACCTCCTTGCCATAATGGACTATACCCTGGAATTGTAAGTCCAAATAATTACTCCCTTCCTTAAGCTGTTTGGCCAGGGTATTTTATGACAACAACAACAAAAATAACAATATACGCGGGCTTGAAGAACAAACTCAGGTCTGTACACTTGCATGAAAGGAAGTTTCTGGACAACCCATTTCCCCAGCCATGTTCTTTAACTCCACTAAACTTATTTCTTTGCAAAGCTGGAAGTTATAGGGCATTTCTTTGGTCCCTGATTTCCCCTGTATCCGGAGTGAACAGATCTTCTGCATCTCCCTAGGAAAGTGTAATACATAAGTGAGCTATGTCAGAAAAAGAAAAATGCTGTGTGTTCTAGTTACACATGAAGGCTAAAGGTAATGTCAAAGAAATGATGGGGAAATAAAAAGTGGTTATTACAGTGTGGAAAAGGCATGGGAGTCTGGAGGAGGGGGTGTATAATATTTACTGAGGTAGATGTGGGAAGGACTGAGTAACTTATGGTTCTATAATATGAAAGTAAATATATGGTGGGCAAAAAACAAATTGAGTATTTCAAAATATCTGAGAGCTTTAATTTTTCCCATTACAAAGAAGTGGTATATGCCTGAGTGGTGACTTACCATCATCTGATCATTACATTTTGTGTAAGTTGTACTGTAAAGCCACACTGTCCTCCAGAAATGTGTGCCATTATCATGCATCAGTTACCCATGCACAGAAAACAACTGCTACGAGGATTCCAGGGAGTTACACTCACCCAAGGACACCAGGCTGCTGTAGTTCTCCAGCATCACATCCCTGTAGAGCAGCTTCTGAGCAATGTCCAGGTCCTGCCACTCCTGCCAGGTGAAGTACACAGCTATGTCCTCAAAGGACACCAACTCCTGGAATGACAACACTTCTTTTCAGACCAAACCCCTCTGACTTGGGAACAAGAACTGGGTTTATTTTTCTCTGTGTAGGAGTGACTTGACAGTGTCTTAAATAAGCTGCAGCTTGATATGTATTCCTTATCACGGTAGAAAGCAAAGTCAAAACAAATATCATCCTTGTGAGTTAATGTGGAATCACAAAAATACGAGTCAAAAGTTTTCCAAAGAATTATAATAGAAACAATCTACAGTGTATCAATAATGCATTATGGAAGGAAACCACAGACTCCCTCTTGTATTTTTGACCAAAAGATAGCCCAAATTTTAACTCTTCATTTCTTTCCCTGTGTTGTCCTTCTGTCCCTAACAAAGGGTTTCACTGTGTATTTACTGACCAGCACAGAAAACATGGTATGGGAAAGGAAAGAGGGTTTCTTAATAGAAAAGTTTAAGAGTTTTACAAGGAAGACATTGCTTTACTGTTCCCGGCTGACCAGAATAGCAAACATAATCACAAACAGATGTTATCAAACCATATCCACATGTTACTTCCAATATTTTGGGTGAATATTTGTTGTATAAGGTTACTTTCAACCTCTTGGGTGTCTTTAGCAAATGATTGCCACAAGAAACACATATTACTCTGGGTCAGGGGCATGGAAGAGTTCATAATTTAAGATTAAAACTATGCTCTCAGCCGGGCGGTGGTGGCGCATGCCTTTAATCCCAGCACTCGGGAGGCAGAGCCAGGCAGATCTCTGTGAGTTCGAGGCCAGCCTGGTCTACAGAGCGAGATCCAGGAAAGGCACAAAACTACACAGAGAAACCCTGTCTCGAAAAACAAACAAACAAAAAAACCAAAAAACTATGCTCTCAATTTAGGTGGTAAAAGCTGACTGAATAGGAAATCCAAGGCATAGGAAGATTGTTTTCTTAAAGGCACATTAAACTCAGGCTCAGTGACAATACAGCAGGACAGCAGGTTAAGTACATGTCTTAAATTTTCTCAAGTATACTATTAATTTGGCTGCCAAATCGAATGTATCACGAATCTTAAAATGTCTTATTAATAAAAATCCCAGAGCCAGGGATTCAACCTTATTGGGGTGAAAGCTGAAAGATCAGAGTGTAGCTAGAGTTTTCCTGCCTGGCCCACGGTCAGGACAAATCTCTCTCACCCGCCAGGCCCGCAGCCGCTCAGACCCAACCAAGTAAACACAGAGACTTATATTGCTGACAAACTGTATGGCCATGTAGGCTACTTGCTAACTGTTCTTATATCTTAAATCAACCCATTTCTATTAATCTATAAGTTGCCATGTGGCTCGTGGCTTACCGGCATCTTCACATGCTGTTTGTCATCATGGCGGCTGACAGCGTCTCTCCCCTCAGCCTTCCACTTCCCAGAATTCTCTTCTCTCCTTGTCCCACCTATACTTCCTGCCTGGCTACTGGCCAATCAGTGCCTGGCTACTGGCCAATCAGTGTTTTATTTATTAACCAATCAGAGCAACACATTTAACATACAGAACATCCCACAGCATCAGAGAAAAAGAACAAGCTAGCCATCTTCTTACCTCAACAAAATCCCCAGCCTAAAGAAAGCGAGTTCCTGTTTCCTCACGCCTTGTGTACCTTTCTGTGTCCTGCCAAATTTCTTCCTGGGATTAAAGGTGTGTGATGTAAGTGACATCAATTTACAGGGAACCTTAACTGAGAAATTCACAAGTTGACACAGATAACCACTGTGAAGCCCTAAGGGCATCTTACTCTCTCTAAAAGCACGGACTTCAATCCCAAGCAAAGACATGAGATCTCAAGTGCTGGGATTAAAGGCGTGTGCCACCATGCCTGGTTCTGTTCCCAGTGTGGCCTTGGACTCACAGCGATCCAGACAGATCTCTGCCTCCTGAGTGACAGAGAGGATTAAAGGTGTGTGCCACCACTGGCTCTGTCCTCTGATCCCCAGATAAGTTTATTAGGGTACATAATGTATCACCACAGTCCAACAAATGTCCAGTCTCTTTGCAGTCAAGAGATACCTCAGAAAAATGAGTCAGTACACAAACAATACATATGTATACAATGTTTGTGTCAATAGCGCGAGAAAAGCGTACATAAACTCAACCATATAAAGGTAACATGAAATCTGTAAAGAATAACCAAATCAGTGAAAAGGCAGTGGGGCTGGTGGTGCAGGTCTAGATGGAGCAACAGCATGGGTCCAATTCCCAGAAACCACAGAATCACCCTATTCCTTATAAAGCTACTGAATGTAAGTGTCAGAAAATAATGGGCAACAGCAATACCCAATGACTTGAAGTTACTTCAAAATCAAATATATGGCCGGGCGGTGGTGGCGCACGCCTTTAATCCCAGCACTCGGGAGGCAGAGCCAGGCGGATCTCTGTGAGTTCGAGGCCAGCCTGGTCTCCAAAGCGAGTTCCAGGAAAGGCGCAAAGATACACAGAGAAACCCTGTCTCGAAAAACCAAAAAAAAAAAAAAAAAATCAAATATATAATGCATCCAGGTGTTTCTGGCCTCACTCGCTCGTGCTACATCTGGCCCCTTCACTGCCACCTTCTGGTCACATATGCCATCACATCATGCCATTCCAACAGAAACACCTTGGGTCTGATTTGAGACTACAATGTTAGAAACTGTAGTACTTTTACTATAGTTTTCTGCTCTTATAGAAGCCTGATGGCTTAATTGTTAAAACAAAGACTTTTACTTCTTTTCTATCATCATTCCTCAACACGTAAGTGGAGAGGCCAGTTTGTAGGAACCAGTTTTTCCCATCCACCATGTGAGGCCCAGGGATGGAACTCACACTGTCAGGCTTGATAGCATGTGCCTTTACCCATCGAGCCATCTCCCCAGCCAAAAAATTCTTAGAGTGTAAACTCAAGTCTCTTCTTCCCCCTGGAAAAAAACTCCAAATGTGTTTTAAAGACTTTGTAAGACTTCTTGCCTGGTTAGAACTTATGATTCTGGAGAGCTGAAAAACTGCAAGTGCAGAGTCTGAATTCTTTGTTATAGTTAGTTCCCTAAACGGCCATTTAGTATTCTTCTTTTCTGTGTGGCCTAACATCAACTATCAGCTTAAAACTTGGGAATGTACCCACAGAGCAGACCACTAGCTTCCACCAAGCCAAAAGCCAAGACTGTCATCAGACAGTATCTCCGATCTGTAGCAGTTTCCACTGTTTGGCTGTAACCCTACCTAACCTGGTGTGCCCCTAGTGTCTTTGGTAAATCCCTTGATTTATGACTTTCTTTTGTTCTGCACTATAAAAGCTCATGTAACCACATCCACGTTGGAACATGTCATTTAGGGCAACTTAAATACATGCTTCTGAACATGGTGACTCATATTTGTCCCAGAATAAACTCTCTCCTAATCCTGGTGAGGTGAGAGCTGTGTATTCTACAGACTAGAGAAATGAGTAACAAACAATTTACCTTAGTTTTTAAATTTTACTTAACTCTCAAAATTTGCTTAAGTACCTTACTTTGATGTAAGTGACATCAATGTACAGGGAACCTTAACTGAGAAATTCACAAGATGACACAGACAACCACTGTGAAGCCCTAAGGGCATCTTACTCTCTCTAAAAGCACGGACTTCAATCTATCCTCGATAATAAATTAATTTTGTGTCTTCTCGACTCAAAGCTTCAGCTGAGTGGGAAGTCCCCGAACGGGGTTCTCCTTTGCTCACTAGCCACCAGGCTGGGCTGGGACCCCCTGTGGATGAGGGACTGCAGACTCCAGGACTTGTCTCCTCTCTTGAAGTAACCTAACTCCCAAGGCAGAGAAGAGTTCTCTACACTGCCCTCCAGGTCCTCATGAGCAATCTGCAGACTACAGCGCACGCACACGCACACGCACACGCACACACACACACACACACACACACACACACACACACCCCTCGCGAGCAATCTGCAGACTACAGCGCACTCACACACAAGCAATCTGCAGACTACAGCACACACATGCACGGCCCTCGCGAGCAATCTGCAGACTACAGTGCACCCACGCACGCACACTCACACACAAGCAATCTGCAGACTACAGCACACGCGCGCGCGCGCACACACACACACACACGCGCAGGAGGGGCGGGCCGAGGGGGGTGGGGACCGCAGCGGAGGGGGGTGGGGACCGCAGCGGAGGATGCAGACAGCTTCACTGCCGCGGGACGCCCGCACTCACCATGGCGGGCTGTGACATCCCACGTCCTCTGAGGGCCTCCCCGCAGCGACTGTCACGGGAGACAGAGGCCGCAGCACTGTCTCCAGACCTCCCGATCGCTTACAGAACGAGGCTACAGATCCAAGATGGCCGGGGACAGACAAAGGCCACAGCGGAGCGGCGAAGGCCTGCCCGCCGCGATCAGGCTCCATATTTGATTGGTCAGTTCTCAGCCTGTTGTATCCGATTGGACAGGACTTCGGGCTTAGCAATGAGCGACAGTAGACAGCACCAATTACTGAGTGAGTCAAGCAAGAAGAAAAAAATAAATAAAAAGCAAATTCTTGCCTACAGGTGTTGCCAGGCCGGGCTCCTCCTCCCCTCCCCCAGCCCGTAAGAGAGCAGAGCCCAGTACCGAAGGATTGCACTTGACCTAGAGAGGAAGGATTTACAGATTCACGCCTGAAATACATGCATCTATCTTATTCACAAGTGGAAATCACATAGTGACAGTTTTAACCTTTATTTTACCAACTCTGAGCTTTGAAATGGAAAACAGTTCTGTAAGGCAGCAATGTCCCACACAAGCAACATGGCAGGCAGAATTTTAAAAATCCTTTAATTATTTAGGTTATTATGCATAGTGACGTCTTCCAGTGAGTGTCGTTATACTTTGTCCTCAGCATTCCCTGTTCTGTATTCTCTCCAGTGTCTCCCCTCTAGCTCACATGTATTCGGAGAAGTGTCAGGTTTTGGGGTTTTTTTTTTAATCTAAACAGGTAAAATTGACTGTAATAGCAACAATATCAAAGAGTAATGGAATAATTTATGTCTTGTTATAGGAAAAAAGTTTTAAATATTGTATAATGGACCTCCACATGCACGCAAATTATTTCCATCCCCTTTGTATTTGTGTGCTATTTATGATCAAACAATTTCAAAACTGTTGAAAAATCTAGGAGGAAAGCAAATGACATTAAGAGAGATGTGCCATCCACTGAGAATGCCTTTTGTTTTGCAGAAACGTTATCATATAAGGAGTGTGTCTTGAATTTTATTTTAGCTGGGCAAAGCAGTTTTTTACACCTGGAAATGAGATATGTGGTGGTGGGCAAAGCCATGTAGCGTGCATGGGTGTCACACACAGCTAATTCATCCAAGACCCTGGAACTCATGGATCTGACTGCTGGCTGCGCATTATAACCCCCTAGGACTTTTCTAAACCTTCCAAACTTCAGTTACAATGAAATCAGAATCAGGGCAGTAGGACCCTGGCATGGACAGTGTTTGGAACTCTCCAGGTGAACATAGTGTGAGGCCATTCCCAAACCACTGTGTGCAAGCATCTGCTGCGTCCAGCTACTTGCAAATGGTTTCTTAAATTAAATATGAAAGTGTTTGTTGATGAGTTGTGGCCTTTCACTCTTGCTCATTAACCGATGACTATAATTTGTTCATCTCAACCTCTGCTACTCATTTTGTTCTGGATTAAACACAGTTTACAAGTGTCCGACTATGTGTAGATCTGCCAAGCGCCCTAACATAATAAAAATATTTATGGGGTGAGCATTTAAGAGTGAACATTTTGGTTTAAAAAAAAAGAAAGAAAAACTGTGAAAGAAAAGCATGCCATTCACTAAATCAAAGCAAAAATCAGCACATATAGGGGATCCCTGCAGTGTTAAAATATTAACAACTGACCCAAAGTATTAAAACCCATTCTATAAGGATAAAAGTTAACTATAAGGATAAAAGTCAAAACAACTTATTTAGTTATTCTTTCCTTTTTGTTTTTAAGATAGGCACTGACCTAAAACCACATCACAACTAAGACTAGTCTTAAACTCACAATATTCCCTGGACCACCCTGAGTTCCAAAAATAGTGCAGCGCCACACACGTATGTCCCACTGTGAAACTAGACAGGATTCTGCTGTTATTCTAAGATGCTGAGGAACATAAGTATTTAATATTTTTTATCATCTCTAGAACATTCTTGTGTGCCCCTTTCCAAGCTTTTTTTTAATTCCTATAGAGTCAAAGTGCCTGGTGTCTGTTTTTAATAAGAGCTCTCTTCCTTCTTTGTTTAAGACAGAGTCTGAATTTAATTCACAATACCCAAAGGAGGATGCTAAACTTGTGACATGCCATCATGAAAAACAGTGAAGTGTCGATCCCTGCTCCAACATAGATATCCCCAGAGATTGCCATGCTCTGTGAGTAAGACCAGTCATTGAGACCCCAAATGGTCTAGAGTCTCTTTCCTACAAAGTTCAGAAGAGGGACATCTATGTATAACAAAATTGGATTGTTGTTTGTCTAAGGTCTGGAGTGAGGACCCGGAAAGTGAGTGAAGCCACAGCTAATTATGATTTTATGTTGCTTTGATTTCAGAGACGATCCCTGCAAACATATGTGAATTCACTAAAACCGTGGCCTTGCACAGGCTAAATGAGCGCCCTAGATGGTGTCTGCATCCTGTCCTAGTAAGCAGAGGCCTGCAGAACATTTTTAGCAATTTTCATGAAACTTTTCAACACATTAATACTTTTAAATTACATCCAAATTTTTTTCCTTTTGTTAGTTTTTTATTTTTGTGTGTGTGCTCATGTGTGGAGGTGCCTGAGGAGGCCAGAAGAGATTTTTGGATCTTTTGTGGATCTCAGGTGGTTATGGGTGCTGGGAACAGAATTCTGATGCTCTGCATGGGAGGAAGTGTGCTTAATCACTGAGCCATGTCTGCAGCCCCTACTAGTTTTTGTTGTTTTTTGTTTTTTGTTTTTTTCTTATACCTTTGAAATAAGAACCCATTTGCTGAATTACATTTCAAAGTTCCCTAAAAAATTATTTTAGAAATTACCAATAATAAATTTCCTTTCAGTGCTGACTGGGTGCATACTTCAGTAGCAGAACAATTGCCTGGCTTATACAGTGCCTTGAGTATAGGTCCAGAAGTGAAAAAATAAGAGAGAGTATGAAAGATGGAGCAAGGAGGGGGCATGGAGAGACAGAGGTAAAGAGAGAGAGAGGGAGGTAAGGAAGGAGGTACGAGTGGGGGCAGAAGAGGAGAGAGAAAAGGGAGGAAAGGAATGAAGGGGGGAGGTGGGAAGAAACACATGAAGCAGTAGGGTAGAGGAGGGAAGGAAATCACGAATCTGGGGCCTTTGTAGGTCACACAGGTTTTTCCGGATCACACGGAGTCTCTGTAATCAGTGTAAGGCTGTTGTGGTCAAACTTGCCTCAAGACAAAATGAAGACAGACCGTGTTAACAAGATGAAGTCATCCTTAATGCTGGTGATGTAAACCATAAAAATCCAAAGGCGGCAAAAGGTTTATGGTCATCATTGGAGGACAACAGTGGCTGCTCTTCCAGTCTGGCCTGGGCTCGGCACCTTCCCTTGGAGTAGTGTGCCATCTGCGAGGGAACAGGATCAGCACACATTTGTTTCCCTACATTTAGCACTGTGAGTTTTGAGCACTTTCTAATCTAAGATCTTCGTGAATGTTTATGTCACCTGTCTGATTGCGATGCACACAGGAGACTGTGGAGGAGGGCAATGTGACTGTAGGGTAAAGGGGGCCAGTCAAAGAAACCCACCCTGGCCCTGAAACCAGAGCTACTGAAAGAAACACACCCTAGATCTGAGACCTCAGCCAGTAAAGGAGACACTTTAGCCCTGAACCCAGAACCCAAGAAACATGCCCTGACCTGGAAATCAATGCCAAAGAAACACACTTTGTCCCTAGAATGAGAGCCAGTGATAGAAATATATGCCCTGGTCGTAGAGTCAAAAAGCTAAAAAGGCCCAGTGAAAAAAAACACAACGTGGGCCTAAAATCAGAGCCAACTCTGCTCCTGACCAACAAAATTAACTAATCCCTCAGCAGAAAATCTTCTCCCTGGAGAAACTCCACCCCTAAGAAGCCCTAGATAAGGCCTCTGCCTGTTCAGTAGTTGGCTGTACTTTCCCACCCTGGCAGAGGCAGCTGCTCTCCTGGACTCCTCCTTCTCAAATAAATCTGTTTCTCAAAAGAGTCTTGGGTGAAAAATCTTCATTCACTGGTGCAGAATAGAAGAACCTTGCTGAGATGTCCCTTAGGGGACTGAGCAGAAAAAAAAAAACCTTGCAGAGACATTCCCTTAAGGGGACTTTGCAAGAGGGAGCAGAGAACAGAGGAAACTTGCTGAGACATCCGTTAGGGGACTGAGCAGAAAAAAACCTTGCTGAAAGGTTCCCTTTGTGGGACTGAGCAAGGCGGAGCAGAAAAAAAGTAACAACTTTTCGGAGGAGCTGGAGGAGATTGCTACATTTCAGCAGAGGGTTTCCAGTTTAGCAGAGTGAACAACATCTTGGTAGAAAAGCCTAGCTCTGGGGGAAAGCCCTCTTGTCGGGGAAGCTAAACAAAGTTCAGCTGTAATGGCTCTCTCCTAGGAGAGGAGCAGGATTGCTATATCCTGCAGGAAGACTATCCCCTACAGCATCCCAGCTTCCCAACAAGTCAGGATACCTTTCCCTCCAGGGCTGAGCTGTCCGATTGCTGCTCTAGGTATCCCCCTGCTTCCCAGTAAGTCAGGATAGTTTCCCTCCAGAGCTGTAACATTCACTTACAGTGACAGCCCACAGCTTGGAATGGTGCCTGGGACAGAGGCGGAGGCACAGCCTAGGGCTGAGGAATGCTATAGTCTCTTGGGCCTCTCAGAGCCAGCCCCAGAGTCAGAAACTCCTCTCAGCCCTGCAATGTGGTTCTGATGCCTTCAGTTCAGTTCCTCTTCTGCCCAGTAGCTCCAGACCAGCCTGTCTCCCCAAACTGTGCTGAAGGGAGACAGTCATTGGAGCTCCAGAGTCCTTTTGAGGTTAGCACATGAAACAAGCTGGGGTCCCTAGTACCCCCACTGTCTCCTCTTC
Source organism: Peromyscus californicus insignis (assembly GCF_007827085.1). Classification (NCBI taxonomy): domain Eukaryota; kingdom Metazoa; phylum Chordata; class Mammalia; order Rodentia; family Cricetidae; genus Peromyscus; species Peromyscus californicus. The sequence goes on from NW_026294492.1 coordinate 48,634,521, forward strand.
AGTGGAGTACAGTTTTACAGGAAGTTATATTGTGAAGGCAATACAGACCCCATATTAGGGTAGGGCCATCATTTTAGACCACCTGCTGTCCTCAGTTCCAGGAAGGACATCAGGAATGTGCCATGACAACTTAAACAGATACAAGGCAGTATGTTCCTGCAGACATTCTGTCTGTGGTTTATGGCCCTTGAAGATATCTAGATAATCCTGCTGAGCAGCCCAGATAGTCCTGCTCTGCAAGTTGTGGTTCCCAGTCAAAAAGTCTAACCTAATGGTTTCAAATGTGGTTTTTCACCCAAAGTCTAAACCAATAGTTTCAAAAAATCACCTTGCCCCATATCCCTTCTACCCAATCCTAAGTTGCCAAAGCATGTAATTCCCAGCTTGCAATTTTTCCCTATAAATCTTCTGTACACCTGGGCTCTAGGCCACTGCCGCATTCCCTCCATCTTCATGGTGGTGGCCCAGGTTGAACCTGATAATAAAAGGACCCTTATGTGCTTGCATCTGAAACTGGCTCCTTGGTGGTCTCTGGGGGTTTCGAGAAACAGGTACAACAATATCAGAAATGCCTTGTGCCTTTGTTCACCCTCTCTTCTCAGGAAGACAACAAATCCCTGAGTGGTGGCCTTTCCTGATGTTTGCAAACCTCCACTTTGCTTCTCTTATCCACATTATTATTAACTATACTGTGTATGAAATGCACACTTTTCCCTGAGGCTCTTAGAAAGGAGTTCCCAACCTGGCTCAGCACTAGGATCTATGCCATGGCCACAGCAAGGATGTACCTTATCCTATTATAATTCTTCATATGGCATTTTGAGAACTACTCTATAAAATCACATGTTAAGGAAAAAAAAATGACTGGCTGGAGAGATAGCTCATTGGTTAAGTGTAGCACGAATTTTAACAGGTCTTATTAATAAAACAAACCTGAAGCCAGGTATTGGGGTGAATGCTGGATGATCAGAGAAACAGAACAAGCCACAGTCACCTCGCCTTGCCAGTTCCTCAGCTGATCCTGTTTCCTCAGTTTGGAAGCCTCTGAGTCCTTATCCAAATGGATCTCAGCTGTACTGCTTCTCAAAAGCCTGAAAGCTTAACCAGCTCTAGTTCCTGGTCCTCATGCCTTATATACCTTTCTGCTTTCTGCCATCACTTCCTGGGATTAAAGGCTCACTTTCTGGGATTAAAGGCATGAGTCACCATGCCTGGCTGTTTCCAGTGTAGCTTTAAACTCACAGAGATCCAGATGGATCTCTGCCTCCCAAATGATAGGATTAAAGGCATGTGTGCCACCATTTTCTTGCCTCTATATCTAGTGGCTGTTCTGTTCTCTGACCCCAGATAAGTTTATTAGGGTGCATGATATACTGGGGAACACATTATCACCACAGTTAAGAGCACTGGCTGCTCTTCCAGAGGTCCTGCTTTCAATTCCCAGCACCCACATGGTGATTCACAACCATCTGTAATGGGATTTTATGCCCTCTTCTGTCATGAAGATATACATGCAGATAGGGTACTCATATACATAAAGTACATAAATAAATCTAAAAAGAAAAAAAGAAAGAAAGAAAGAAAGAAGAACAAGAAAAGAAAGGTTTCTTAGCAACTTTTCAGATGTAACTTGAGAGTCACCAAAATGCTATACATAGCTAATATTAAGACGATTAAATGTGACTCTCCATTATGGAGCCTCTATCTACATATGGATATGTCTTACTCTCCATGACTCTTCTTTGATATGCTCATTCCCACAATCCCATATCTGTCTTCTGACATTGTGCTCAGATCTATATTTAAGTAACTTTATTAAACTCCATAACTCTGCTCTATACAGAGACTACAATTGAAGTTCTTTTATGTGCCCAAGTCATGTATACCCTGTTTTAGTTGAGGTCCCTAAAATGTTAGGGAAACAATGCTGCTGAGGGTGACAGCGTAGATCTATGTCTATCCCTTCATCACTGCCATTTTGTGTTATTTTCTAGGAGTAAATCCTGTTCTGTTTTTGTAGGGGATGTTTGGATGGAAGCTCCACCTCAACTTCCCTTGCCCATCTCTCTCTTCCCAAACCTGCCCCCTCAAAGCCCGCCAAACAGCAGACCCTCCCCTAGAGCTGTCCCCTCAAAGCCCACCAAAAGCCAGCCCCTCCCTGGGGCTGTTCAAGACCATTCCTACAGGTTACTTAAGGCCTAATAGCCATCCTTGCCATGTGACTCTTCCCCTGCCTTTCCAAGGGTCACCCAGGATTGCTTTGCTCTGTCATTAAACCTGAATTGATTAATTTGGTTTGATTGGCTTATTACATCAGCGATGGATACCCAGCATCCAGGGATTTAAGACGTATTGGGGGGGGGGGTTATTTGGGGGTGTGTGTGTGTGTGTGTGTGTGTGTGTGTGTGTGTGTGTGTGTGTTGATATCTATCACAATTAACAAAGAACCAGGAATCAAATCTTTAAGCTTTAGCACTTCATTCAGAGAGCAGGGAATCTGGGAAGATGTAGGAAAATCTGTCTCTCCCATATTTTATAAAAGACCAGAACAAAGGCAAGAAATCAATGGAAAGTTAGTCTTGTCCCTCTGACAAAGTGGGAGGCCTTGTCTTTGAGACTCCAAACTTTGCCTCATCGTTGTCTTTGCCTGTGTAGCCAGGAAGGGTTTGCATATACTCAGTCCTGGATCCCTCCTTCCTGGTTTCAGATCACATCTACTTCTTTCTTTCTTTCTTTCTTTCTTTCTTTCTTTCTTTCTTTCTTTCTTTCTTTCTTTCTTTCTTTTCTTTCTTCCTTCCTTCCTTCCTTCCTTTCTTTTTTTCTTTAACTTTTAATTTTTTAAGTATACTTCCTGAATTTTCCTCAGTTTTTTGTTTGTTTGTTTCTGTTTTTGCATCCCAATCAAAGTTTCCCCTCATCCCCTCTTCCCAGTTCTTCCCTCGTCTCCCACCCACCCCCATCCATTCCTCCACTGTTTCTCTTCAGATACAGGTGGGCCTCCCCCGGATATCAGCCATCCATGCTATATCAAATTGCAGTGAGACTAGGCACCTCCTCTTCTATTAAGGCTGAATGAGGCAAGGTAGGAGGAATGGGTCCCCAAAGCAGGCAATAGAGTCAGAGACAGCCCCTGTTCTCACTGTTAGGAGTCTCACATGAAGAGCAAGTTTACCCAACTGTAACATGTATGCAGCAGGCCTAGGTCAGTTCCATGCAGGCTCTCTGGTTGGGTGGCATCTACCTTTAAAGATTAGCTCTAAACCAGCTAATCAGTGTGTCAATGCTGAACTATGGATTAGCAATATGTACATGCTGATTACTTCTGACAAATGAAGTACAAAAGTGCTTGTAGAACACAGATTATAACGCCCTGCTCTGTCTCCTATCATACTGGTGTTGTACCCGTTTCGCAAAACCCCCAGAGACCACCAAGGAGCTGGTTTCTGATGCAAGCACACAAGGGTCCTTTTATTATCAGGTTTAACCTGGGCCACCACACGGCAGATGGAAGGAAATGTGGCAGCAGCCACAAGCCCAAGTATACAGAGATTTTATAGGGAAAAACCACAAGCCAGGAATTGGCAACTTGGGATTGGGTAGAAGGGATATGGGGCAAGGTGATTTTTTAAGACATGGTCTAGACTTTGGGTGTGAAACCACAGGGTTAGACTTTTGGCGGGGAACCACAACCCACTGAACTGCTCAACGGGATTATCTACATATCTTCAAAGGCTATAAACCACAGACAGAATGTCTGCAGGAACATACTGCCCTGTATCTGCTCAAGTTGTCATGGCACATTCCTAATGTCCTTCCTGGAACTGAGTACAGCAGGTGGTATAAGATGATGGCCCTACCCTAACATGGGGTCTGTATTGCCTTCGCAGTGGGAATCCCAACTAGTAACTAAGTTAGAGCATGGGAGGCAAGTTTTCTACCGAGTTATGCTCCAGCCTTATTTATATCACTTTCCCCAAGAGATTAATGTAGAGAGAAAAATGCACTGACATGATACTTGAATTAACAAATCTTTTGACTTTTCTTTTCCACTGGTAAGAAACACTAACAGAGAGCCTTTGGGTTGAGATTCTCTCTGTACTTGATGGGATGGTGTTGTCTCAACCAATTCTACACACCTTTCTTTGTCCTGTGTTTCAAGACAGCCACTTTGGGTCTGACCCATCACCACACCCATGCCTCTTGGGATGCCTAGTAAATGTCAGTCCCTTGCATATTCCTCCCAGGAGAAGATGAGAACAAGAGAAGGAAGCTAGTCAAGCATTTCAGAGTCCAAGACCTAGAATTCTGTTTCTGATCATTAACTCCCAGTTCTGTCTTAGTTCTCTTCACAGTTCTTTCCTGGCCACAGTCACAAATGTCACAAAAACAAACAAATAAAAACAAAAAACACCAAAAAACAAAACTTAGGGGCACTAGTAGTGGTTTGCATGAGAATATCCTTCACAGGCTAAGATGTCTGAATACTCGGCTCTCAGTTGGTGGTGATGTTTCAGTAAGTTTAGGAGGTATGTCTTTGTTGGAGATGTGTCACTGGTGGCAGACTTTGAGGTCTAAAATTCATGCTCTATTCCCAGTTCACTCTCAGCCTCCAGCTCTAACCACAGTGTTTGCTTATTTCCACGATTTCCTGCCATGACAGACTCTTATCGCTCTGGAACCAAAAGCCAAAGAAAACTTCCTTCTATATATGGCTTTGATAATAGTGTTTTATCCCAGCAACAGAAATGTAAGTAACAACACTGATCTGTGGTCTGGTTTCTTGGTACTACCATGTCTTTTTACACAACAGTGAGCACACTTCTTGGAAGTTACATGTGAGGAGTGCCCCAAACTGCAGTCAAGTTATGAGGATGGAGAGGTGTGTGAAAGTAATCGGTGTAACAGCCAGACCCGGCCAGCTTGTATTAGCCTGGTAGACCTTATAGGGTCCTAGGCAATGACTCTTGGTGGCAACTCTTTCTGAGGCTTGCTCTTGCTGTGGAGGAATTCTGTCTGCTTCCTATGTTGGAAGCTCTCCCCTATAACAAAACTGCTTTCTGAAATTAACCCTCCCATTGCCATGAAATTTGTTCTCTGAGTTCACAAGACAAAGGACCCAGTCACTGGCCTGGGTTGGCTTTGGTGGGCATTGATTGTTTGGAACCCAAACTCACTGAATTGTGCTCAGCTGAGGTCCAAAAGCCCCAATTGTTACAACTCAAGAACCAGTGGTTTTACCTCCTGAAACCACAGGACCATGTGAAGCCAGCCAACGGGGCCTCCCCACTGAGGAATCAAAGCACTGGAGCCAGTCATCTCTTGATTTATTCTAATGGAAATATTTAACTCCTTGGGACACAGGTACTTCGCACAGTTAGGGTGGATCATCCCACCTCAATTTGCCTAATCTAGATATTCCTCACAGAAGTGCCCAGTTTGTTTTCATGGTGATTCTAAACACCATCAATCTGGCAGTCAAGATTAGCTGCCACATGTTGCAAGAATTCAAAATGCAGAACACACTTTGGGAGCACAATTGGCACAATCCAACGTGTTCTCAGCTGGTGCACACTGGGCTCTGCAGTGAGTAGGAAGCAGGTGGGGTATGTCCCCTCGTCTACAAATATTCCATATTAGTCTAAGATATATCTGTGTTGCAAGCCCACACTGCCAACCTTGCGTTTCACACATTGAAATCATTACTTTTGTTGCCACTAATTTTCTTCTCTTTTTTAAAAAACTTACTTCAGCTTCATGTTTGTTTTCACTGACTATAAAATAGGCATTGTATTTCTAGAATGACAAAAGAGGTGTGTGTGTGTGTGTGTGTGTGTGTGTGTGTGTGTGTGTGTGTGTCTAAGTGTGTGTGAGAAGGAGAGAGACAGAGAGATTAGGTAAAGATCTCTGCACTTAATATTCAATTCCTTAAAATTCATGTAGCCCCTTTTTGTCCATGGAGTACTGGCAGCTAATTTCTCAGGTAGATTTTTCATGTATGTTTGCATACATGTTTAGGTCTTGTCTTTTTTAATACTGTAAAGAAGTGGGAAAATCCTACATGAGTGTCAAACAATCATTATATTTCCACTAAAGAGCTGTAGTTAAAATGAGCAATAGATTCCATAAAATAGGATTGAGGGTAGGATTGAGAATTTGTTTATATTTCATTTTATTTCTTTTAATTAATTAATAAATTAATTAATCAATTTTTACATCCCAGCTACAGCTTCCCCCCACTCCTTTCTTCCCAATCCCTCCTCCCCACCCCCATTGTCACTCCCCAATCACTCCCTCCCTATTTCTGTTCAGGAAAGGGCATGTCTCCCATGAGTATCAACAATAAATGGCATATCAAGTTGTATGTATTAAGGCTAGGCAGAGCAAACCACTATTGCTACAAGCCACAAAAATATATAAAGTAGAATTTCAGCTGATTATGACAAAGCTAATACCTGAAAGAAGTCAAGGGCCTTCCAGAGATCAAGCTGAGGCTCAAGGAGTCTTGGTGATATTTGGCTTTTGATTATCAGCCATTTCCTGCTATGAGTTTCTTGTATGCTATTGTACCTTTTCCATCATTTATTGGGCACCATTTTCCCTCTACTAAAGGAATATTTAGATAACCTTCTGTGCTGACAACTATGCACAGCCAGAACCCCAGTTCAAGCCTCCCTATAATTATCGTCATTGGCAGCATCTGCCCAGGACCATCCCCAGAGGGACAAAGGTGTCTTATCAGAGATACCTCTGTATTCTCTAAGAACAGACTTAAGCATCCAAGGCCAAATGAAACACCTGTCTCCTAGGTCAGGTGGATAGCTTTATTTCTTGTTCAATTTAGGGTGAGACCCTCCTTTCTTACAGCCTTACTAATAGACTCCTAATTTCTTACCTAACCATTTCTAGGAATGTAGATTGAGCACACAAATTCCCTTTTTGACTAACCAATCATTAGCTCTCAGTTGACCTCCCCCTTTACCACTTCCATTTTGGGTTTTAAAAGAAAGCCTGACAGTCACTGCCTGAGGAAAATTCTTACCTGCCTTTATGACCCCATAATAATTCAAGCCTGGGGACCTTGCTCAGCCAGAGGATCGCTATGGTATGGGTTTATAACTGAACATCTCAGAGATGGGGAACTGAGGTATAAGGAGAATGAAGAGAACATATTGAGGATTTTTGACTGGAGAGGATTTTGAATAGAGAACTTGAGGATGAGATGGAAGATGAGGAAGAGCCAGATGGGAAAGTACGAGATGCGTAAGAACAAGATGAGAAGGCCCTATATGAAGCAGAATTATGATGGGAGAATTAATATAAAGTTTAGAGGAGACAGCAGATAAAGGTAGAGACAAATCAGCAAAAAAGGAACTAGGGTTGAATACAAACTGTAGCTGTGTAAATAGGAATTTATCCCAGAGGAACAAAGTAGACGGACAAACAGCTTGGTGTACTTAGATTCTTTTCCCAAAAATAATTCTCACTGTTTGTAGTTTCTCTTCTGAGCCACTGGGAAGTATATTATTAAGGCTGGTCCTATAATAATATACAAGACACTATGAGGAGTAGGGGCCCAAAGGCCAGTAAAGGAGTAGGGGACAGTCCCTATTCCCACTGTTAGGAGTCCCACAAGAGGACCAAGCTACATAACTGTAACATATATGCAAAGGGCTTAGGTCAGTCCCATGCAGGCTTCCTGGCTGTCAGTTCAGTCTCTGTGAGCCTCAGTGAGCCCAGGCTAGTTGATTCTGTGAGTTTTCTTGTGTCCTTGACTCCTCTGGCTCCTGCAAGCCTCTCTCCCCCACTTACGCAGGATTCCTGAACTCAGCCTAATGTTTGGCTGTGGGTCTCCATCTGTTTCCATCAGTTGCTAGATGAAGTCTTTCTAATGACAACTGGGCTAGGTAGGCATCGATCTGCTCACAGGACACGGCCAGTTCAGGCTATGTATTCCTTATTGCTAGGAATCTTAGTTGGGTTCATCTTTGCAGATTCCTAGGAGATTCTCTTGCACCAGCTTTTTACCTGACCTTGAAATGCTCCCCGTCCCCGTAGCCTCCTTTGGTATTCTCCCCCTCCGTCCAGCCCCCACTCACCCTTAGTCCAGTCACAAAATCTCTATTTCCTTCTGAATCCAGGATTGAGAATTTGTAATAGCTTGCTGTTCTGTTTGCTGTGCCCAGGGAGAGAAACTTGTTCAAATCATCCAGGATGTGCCAATATCTAGAAGCATTCAAACGTCATTCACATATTGAATGAGGTATCATGTAAACGACACTAAATGCATCTTCACTGTCTGAAATACAGAGATACCTGTATTTTAAGTGTGAGAAGTGAAGTGTAAATTATCTGCAAGTGTCATTCCCATCTATATAGGACAGTGCTGATTTGGTGTGATTTTGCTCTGCTTTTCCAAAAAGCTGGGGTTTGTTTGTTTGTTTGTAATTTGTTTTTTATGTATATGGCTATTATTCCTACATGTATATCTGTGCACTGAATGCATGCCTGGTGCCCTTAAAGGCCAGAAAAGGGCATGAGATTCCCTCTGGTACTAGAGATACAGACAGTTGTAAGCTGCCATGTGAATCCTGGGACTTGACCCTTCCTCTTCTGCAAGAGCAGTCAGGGCTCTTAATTGCTGAGAGATTTTCCAGCCCTTTCTTTGTTTTTCTTAAAGCAAGTAGTTTGGGTTTCAAACTGGAGGTCTTTCACAATGCTAAGACTAATGCTAAGCTTGTACCATTTGGCCACTGAGGTCCACGTGTTTTTCCAGGAGAATGTGTGCTGCATGTGTCTGATTGCCTTCCCTCAGCAACCAGATACATTTGGGCATAATTTTCACTATGGAAACTTGATAAGTGATGTTGACAGTAATGTAAATCACAGAACTGCAGAGTCAACAGAAGTGTCCTAACAAGAATATTGTGAAATGACGCGCAGCCTAAGGCCTGTGAGGAGCGTTGATTCCACTTGTACCTTGACAGGCTTCCTAACTGTATCACAAAACAAACAAGAAATGCCTGCTTATCACTGAAGCCGAACTCTCCAGAGAAAGAAGATGAGCCTTAGCCATCAGACTTGAAGACATGCCTCCAAATGTTTAAGATGGTGAGAAATGAAATCCACAGAGACACTGAAAAGGATCAGCAGCTACCAAGGAACTTGTTTGGGGTTCAGATGGAGACAAAAGGTAACAACACAGTAAAATTGTCTCATTGGGAACATGATTGGCACAGGCCAATGTGTCTCAGATGGTACACACTGGGCCCTGCAGTGAGCAGGAAGCAAATGGGGTGTGTCTCCTCTTCCATGAAGACTTCATACTAGTCTAAGGTATGTGATGGTGGACATGTGGCATGTGTTTAGAAACAAACTCTTGAGACGTACATAAAGCAAGGGACAAGTGAATGAACTGTAACATACAGAATGGAGGCTGGCAAACAGTGCATTTTTTAAATTACTTTTTACCATTGTCATATGTAACAAACATACACACAGGATGCTAAGGACAATTTGGAAAATGGAGACATGAAAGAGTGCATAGAAATGTTCTGCATATCTGCTAAACTTCAGGAAACCAGACCTCTTTGAGAAGTGAGTTTAAGGGAACAAGCAAGTCAAAACTATCTCCCTGCAGAAAAAAAAAGAAACCTGACACATAAAAGACCATACATGTGGCTATAACTTGCATAAAAAATGCAAAAATAATCAGGCATGATGGTTCACGCCTTTAACTCCAGCACCAAAGCAACAGAAGCATGGGCCACTGAAACGGTGGCCCAGTAGGCAGAGGTGCTTGGTGCCAAGCCTGATGGCCTCAGTTTGATCTCCATGTAATCTAAAAATTAAAAACAAATTAAAACCAGACAAACAAACAAATAGAAGGAGAATTGCAGCACATTTAAGCTTAGACTAAGCTGCATATTGAATTTGAGGTCAATAGAATTGCTAAAACTGGGTTTACATAGTCTGAAACTCGCAGCAATCATCTTGCCTTGGCTTCCTGTTGTAGGGATGAAAGCTGTGCACTGTCTTGCCTGGCCAGAACCTTCTCCCTTGTTGCTTTTTCCTCCTTTCCGGCTGACTGGATGATCAAGCTTTCCCTTCCTACCTGCAGCAAACCTTCTGTGGAAGCTCACCACAGCTCTTAGCTTGGAACATCCAACCTAAGCACAACCTGAGCTCCCTGGGGGTCAGACATGCTCTTCCAGGAAGACCCTTGCTCACCTATTACTCCAAGGGTACCATGATACCAGCTGCTTACTGAGTGTCCTGAGGAAGGAGCATGACAGGCTTCTCAGGCCCTCCCTGCGTCTGACCTAACCAGTCAGAAAGGAGGAGTTGCTTCCAGAGACTCTTCCAGCACAGGGAACTATGGAGGCCAATCCCACCTCCATCTGACACCAGAGCCTGGATCTTTACAGGAGAAGATAAAGATGCTGCATGGCAGCTCTGCTCTGTCAAGAAACTATGCCAGAAACTTGATTGCCAGCTCACTACATTGTCCCTGCCTTTACACTTCGATTCTCAGTCATTATATGATGATGACTTGGTGGATGAAACTTAGAGGAATGAGATGGATACTTTGCTGTGGATATCACTCTGTATAAATAAAATGCTGATTGGCCAGTAGCCAGGCAGGAAGTATAGGCGGGACAAGCAGAGAGGAGAAGGCTGGGAAGTGGAAGGCTGAGGCAGAGAGACGCTGCCAGTCACCGCCATGAGAAGATGTTAAGATACCAGTAAGCCACGAGCCATGTGGCAACTTATAGATTAATAGAAATGGGTTGATTTAAGATATAAGAACAGTTAGCAAGAAGCCTGCCACGGCCATACAGTTTATAAGAAATATAAGTCTCTGTGTGCTTACTTGGTTGGGTTTGAGCAGCTGCGGGCCTGGCGGGTGAGAGAGATTTGTCCTGACTGTGGGCCAAGCAGGACTGGGGAAAACTCTAGCTACAATACTTAAGAGGTGTAGCTGAAACTTCCAAGCCAGGTTAGAAGGTTGTTGTCTCTGGAAATCACATGCTTGCTGTTACAGGGACAAAAATCTGACTCAGTGCAGCATGTGAGAAAAAAAAACAGGGGACAGCACTGGGCAGAAGACCCATGGCTGAGAGAACACATTCTCCAGAGAAGACTGATGGGGATGAAAGCAGGCCAGGCCTCCCCTCCAAGCTGTGCATTCTGTGTATCTAGCTACTCCTAGAGGCTGTCATCGATCCACATGCCTCCCAACAGGGCCACAATACCTTTCCTTAAGGTAGAGTTGAGCAATGTGTTATGTAAAACCACTCCGCTGCTCTATTCTAACAAATATTCATTTAAGTAAAATGTTCCAGACTGGCAAGATGGCACCTGACAGCAAGCCTCATGACCGGAGTTCTATCCCTAGGACCCACATGATAGAAAGAAAGAAGTAGCTGCTGTTATGAGAGGGGAGAGGGGCTGGGTGCCAAGGTCCCGCGGTTGGAGCAGGAGGTCCTGGCAGCAGAGTCAAAGTGGCAGAGAGAAAAGATTTAAGAGATAGAATTACAGACAAGGAGAGGAATTAGGAACAAAGGACAGGCAAGGGGAGCGAGCTTTGTCGCTTTGTCAGGCAGGCAGTTTTACATGTCAAGGAAAGGAACCTGGCCACAGGTGATGACGTAATTTCTCAGCAGAGGCTGGAGGAGCATTGGGGGGGGGGGGGGTTGCAAGGGAGGGACCTGGGAGGGTGTAGGCACATTTTTCCCACAATGAGGTATAATGGTGCAAGAGACACGTGGTGCCAGCAAGTGAAATGAGACTGACCTCCAGTGTCCCAGATAGTTAGCAAGAATGAATGGCAGAAGATAGCCAATGGATGGCCATCACAAAGGCTGTGGGCCGTGGAGGGCACAAGCCGCCCCCTTATACCTTAGCATAGGGGTGGGGGCTGAGCGGCTATGAGCCCAAAAGACACGTGGTGCTGGCACCACAATCAAGAGACGAGCGAGCGCCTTTAGAGATCTGAGAATATGGCTAGGCGGTGGTGGCGCACGCCTTTAAATTCGGGAGGCAGAGGCAGTGGGTCTCTGTGAGTTCAAGGCCAGCCTGGGCTAGAGAGTGAGTTCCAGGACAGGCTCCAAAGCTACACAGAGACACCCTCGAGAGAGGGAGGGAGAGAGGGAAGGAGGGAGAGAGGGAGAGAGAGAGAGAGAGAGAGAGAGAGAGAGAGAGAGAGAGAGAGAGAGAGAGAGAGAGAGAGAGAGGAACAAATCCTCAGTTGTGGGAATATGGCCAAAAGGGAGGCTTACCAAAAGGGGAGGGGGCTTATTGATTATGCCTGTGTTGGATAAAGTGAGTTGAAGGTTCCAAGGCTCCTAGTGTGTCTCCGAATGCCAGCAGGCAGGAGAAATGCGCCAGTAGGACCCCTGTTGAGTCATTAGCACCAATGTTAGGAATTATGCACCCATGGGAAACCCCCAATGGTATCCCACGCTGGCATGCTGGGGAGCGGGGGAAGGGGTGGTCGGTGGACATTCACAACCTAGAGGCTGCATCTGCACGGAAATGGTTTATTATAATGAGGGGTAAAAAGAAAGGTAGGAAAGGACAGTAGCGGGGAGGTGGGGTTTGAGGGTGCGCACCTCATGGGAGGAAAGCAGGAGAGAGAGGGAAGGGGCAGAGTTTTTTTCTTAAGATGAGGCCTTTGCATCAGGATGCAAGGCAGTGCCAAGGGGCGGGATTTCAACAGGGCAGATCAGAATATTAACAGCTGCTACTGTCTCTTATCTGACCTCCACACGAGCTCCAACAACAAACACAAAATATTTTTAAAATTAAAATTTTTAATTAAAAATCACCTTCCACCTAACAAAACTTTGTTGTCATTTAGTGTGTGTGTGTGTGTGTGTGTGTGTGTGTGTTGCATGAACCTGAGATTGTGCCTGTGTGTGAACAAGAAGAGGCCAGAGTAATTGTTCTTTATTCTTTGCGATAGGGTATCTCACCTAACCGGAAGTTCAGTTTCAGCTAGGCTTGTTGGCCAGTGAAGTTTCCAAACCTACCTACCTCTGACTCTGCAAGTCTGGTGTTACAGATGTGCAACTGCCATCCCTGGCTGTCGACACCAGGGCTGGCGACTCAATCCACAGAACCACCTCCCCAGTCCTGTTTGGGTGGTTTTTGTGTTTGTTTGCTTGCTTGCCTTATATTTTGTTGACATGTGGGTTGAATACAGGGCCTTGCCCTTGCTAGGTAAGCATGCCACTAGTGAACTCCACACCAAGCTCCTTTTGCTTTCTGAGACAGGGTCTCCTTGTGCTGCTCAAACTTCTGCCTCTGGTTCCCAATACTGTGATTACAGGGAAGTACCACCGAGGTCTGCTTTGTACCCAGAGCTTACAATGTGCTGAGTCTGCTGACAGATGCTGTCTCCTTCTGACAATCATAACCATGTTACCAGAAGGTATTTTACAAGTGCAGGAACTGTAGCTCAGAGAGACAGGGCAAACCACCTGCCAATGATCTCACAGGCAGAATTTACAATTCAAAGTCAAGATCTCATCATGTAGCACAGGCTTGCCTCATACTCAAGATCCCACTGAATTTTGGCTTCCACAGTCCTTGCATTATTAGTTTACCATAAGGCCTGGGTCAAGCCAAACCACCTGAGAGCCTTCCATTTACTGATGAAGAAACTAATACCCCATACTATATGGCTTGGATGTTATCTTTTCACTAGAACCTATGTCTCCTAAGAACCTCACTCCTGACCCCACCTAGCACCTACTGAGGGCAAATGTCATACCTCACACTCCTGCTTTGTCCCATTATCAGATCAAGGAAGTTAGGGAGGGGCACAAGGTATCAGTTTCCCAGCATGCCTAGGGACCAGTGATGTTCCAATGCTAGGCTTCAGCTCCAGTGTGCAGATCCAGCCCAAGAGGAAAGGGGAGAGATTAACTAGCTCCTCCCCAAGATGTGCTTGTGCTAACAGATGCTATCTGTGTGATGACAGAAATTTGGGCAGCTGCCAAGGCTCCCAGGCTGGCAGAACTGGAGGTACAGGCCTTGATCTGGAAAGCTGTCCTGAATTCACCCCTGCTGGGCAAGGCAGTCCAAAGGAATCAGAACCAGGGCAGAATGCAGGTTGTGGAGCCAGTCACAAACCCAGTTGGAGGCTTCCTGATTTTGAGCAAGGTCTCCTCATCAGCATCTCTATCAGTATAATCCTCTGGTTCTTGCTGAGACTAGTGCTCCTTCTGTGAGTGACTAAGGTTGAATTACATTCTTGCCTATTGAAATGGAAGTCTCTCCACCAGCTCACTGCTCCATGGTCCTGGTAGCAACAGAGCCAAACTACAGAGTGTGAGTCCCTGCAGATATTCTCAAATCCAAGACTTTACTCTTGCATGTCTCAGTGACTCCATTAAAACCATTCTTTGCCAGGGATAAGGAGTTGAGACAGATCTAATCTGTTCTGACGGAAGCTCCACCTCAGCCCTTGACACCCATATACCCAAAGAATTTGCAATGTTCTGGTGGAAGCTCCACCTCAACTCCCCTCCCCCATCTCTCTCTCCCCAAACACTGCTCCCAAACACCACTCCTCCCCCAAAAGATGCTCAAGACCACTCCCACAGAGTATTTAAACTGCATCCCAGAAAACAGGCACGTAGTTTTTCAGTCTCTTCCCTATCTCTTCTCTGGAGGGCCGGAAAATCATCCAGGAACGCTTTACCCATTAAACCGGGGCCTTTCTAATTCGGTTTGATTTGGTTTGATTTGGATTGCTGTGTCAGCAGAGAGGTTTATTGGGGTGCAGAAACTTTTCATAAGCCGCAGCCTAAGGCACCTATTCATGTTAACTATCTGGAAATTGGATGCTAGAGCTGAAGGGAACAGGTGCCTTAAATAAACTACCTCTAATAAAACTTGCCTCAGGTAAAAAATTAAGCAGAGTACTAAAACCCCATAATAATCACTAATTCTCTCACAGCCGCTTCTTAGCCTGTCTCCATCTGGACAGGATGGATCTACCTCAGATAAATGTCAACTCCAAAAAATAAAATAATAACGATTCTTTTCTCTCTAAGCTTTTTCTATGCCACCAGTATCTTGTCAGACAAAAGGTTCCCAGCCACACCACGAAGGATGGACAGCTGCAGAACAAGGGACGGCAGAACTTCATCCCAGGACTCCCACCATTATCCCAGGACTTCAGAAGCTACCCTCCCCATTTCCTAAGAGCCAACCGACGTTCACCATTCAGCCGGAAGCAGTCTTTGAGAGAAACGATGCCCCATACCTACTCATCTGCCATTTTTTTTCCTTTTTTTAAAAAAACAAGAGTCCCGGATAATATGGATTCACAACATGCTCCCATGGTTGGGCATGGTCACACATGCCCGGTGGGACCTAGTCATTTCCACCTAGTCATTTCCGGGTCAAAATGTCTTGCGTGACTAGGACCCCACGGCTTTGCGTAGTTGCGTAAAGTGCGCAGCCCAACTATGTGATCTACGTGCATGCGTGGAATAGCCACATGGGCCTGTGTGCGCAGGCGTGGCCCAGCCTTTATAAGCCGGCATCATGATTCCCGGCTCCATCTTTACTCATGTGTCTTTTCCACAGGCCTGTGCACATCTGTCTCTCTCCCTTATGTTAATAAAACTCTTGTTAGTGGATTCTGTCGTGTTTTGTGATGTTTCCTCTCAGGGTAAGAGCACCGCAAATAACCAACAAGAGCCACAGAAACCTGCCTTACAGTGTGCTTCCTCCCAGTTTCTTGTGACTTCAAATGAGAATTTTAATTAAATTTTCCTCTTAGGTTGTAAGGAGATTAAGTGGACTAATTCCAGGTCACAGAGATTGGCCCAGGGTGAATGAGCCCATCTTGTCTCAAAAAGAGGACCTGTGAAGCGACTTAGGGCATAAAGACACCTGTTACAAAGCCTAGTGACTCAAGTTTGATCCTTTAAATCCTCCTGAGTGGACTAAAGGAGAGACCCAACTCCACAGAAGTTGCCCTCTGACCTATGTACGCATGCCGCGCCATGTGCAACACCAACGCCCACACACAATCATGAAACTTTATTTAAGATTTCAGAGTTTTTATTGTAAAGATGCCAGTGAGCACCGGCCTGATAGCAAGGGTCAAGACAGCAGTGTAGAGGGCCATAGTATTGTTGACTGTAACCCCAGCGGCTGGGAGGCTGCGGCAGAAGGATTGTCATGTGTTTGGGGTCTGCTTAGGTATAAATTGAGACTATGTTTCAAACAGAATAGATAAACAAACAAACAAACAAACAAATAAATAGAGTTGAGGGTGATTCATGACTTCTAGTCCTTGGTACTGAAAAAAACCAAGCAATAATAATAGACTACAAGTACTGTAGTACTAGAGATGGACATCATTCCTTCATTCATACTTCACACTGGTTTCAAATCCCTCAGCAATCCTATGAGGTGAGAGCCACTGCTCTAGCTTACTTTCTATGACTGTGATAAAACACTCTGACCAAAAGCAACTTAGGTGAGGGAAAGAGTTTATTTGCCTTATACTTCCGGGTCGCAGCCTGTCCCTGAGGGAAGTCAGGGCAGGAACTGAAGCAGAAACCAAGGAGGAACTCTGCTTACTGGTTCACTCTCTGACTCATGATCGCTAGAGTTGTTACATAGCCCAGGCTTCCTTGCTTAGGAATGGTGCTGCCCACGGTGAGCTATGTCAGTAAACAAGCAAGGTGACCCGCGCCCCCCAGACATGTTCACAGGCCAACCTGATCTTGGTCATTGCTCAATTGAGGCTGTCTTGTCAGAATGACTCTAGACTGTGGCAAGTTGACAATAACAACTGACCAGGACACCTGTTACCATACTTAGTGCTGAAGTCAGAGTGAAAAGCTACCTTCTGAAAGCCTCACAAGTAGCAAGCAGGGCTCTGGGGACAACATGTTTTTGTTTTTCTGTTTTGTTTTGTTTTCCTCAATGAATGTGTCCTGCTGTTGAATTCAGTCTAACTGTTAATAGCAGCCAGTGTCTGCATGCATTACAAGTCCTGCAGTGTTAACAGCAGCTACTTTATATCTAGCCATTTTGTTGTTTTTGGTTTTGAGTCATGGTTTCATGTAGCCAAGACTGATCATGATGCAATGTGCCCATTGTGCCCATGCTTTTTTTTTTTTTTTTTTGGTTTTTCGAGACAGGGTTTCTCTGTGTAGTTTTGCGCCTTTCCTGGGACTCACTTGGTAGCCCAGGCTGGCCTCGAACTCACAGAGATCCGCCTGGCTCTGCCTCCCGAGTGCTGGGATTAAAGGCGTGTGCCACCACCGCCCGGCGTGCCCATGCTTTTACCTCCCAACTTGTGCCACCCAGCTCCATCAGCCTCTCCACCAGGCCCTACAAGATAGAAAAAAGTTTTCTTCAGCTGGGTGTAGTGGTTCAAACTTACAACGTTACCACTGAGGGGGGCTGAGCCTGGAGGATTATGGTGATTTTGAGATCACTTATGGCTATATGATTTAGTTCCAAGACACTGTGGGCTATATACAAGCTCCTGTCTAGAAAAACAATTAGTATGTTTTCCTGAGTTGTTTCACTTTATAGATAAGAGAGTTGAGCCTCTGCGGGGTAAATTAGCTGCCTAGAAATCACAGACATAACAATAGGTGATGAGGCTTGTTTGGAGACCTCGGTAGGAAGGAAAGCAGGCTCAGGAATTAAGGTGGATGAGAATGAAGGCTCTGATCTACCCCACTTTCTCCTCTAGTAGAGAAAACTGAGGACTGGAGAGTCAAAAAACAGCTGCTAGGGGTTCTTAGCCTTAATATTGGACTTCATTTCCCATAGGGAACCTGAGTATATAACTTCTTGGCTCCTTTTCTCCCTTGTTGTGAGGGTGGGTGTTTAGTCTCCAAACAGGACTTCTGGATCTTCTTTGTGAAGTTTTTGGGGCTTTTCCAAGGGATGCCTGTGTGAATGGATAGGGGCCAACGAGTCCTCCCCACCTAGATGGTGATGAGCCACGATGGAAGACAAGGGTGGCTGTCATGTTTTGCATCCTCCCTTCCCAACACTGGAGGGGAGGCTGCTATGGGAGCTTGTAACATGAATTACTAAGTGGTCTTATTAATAATAAAAACCCCAGAGCCAGATATTGGGGTAAAAGCTGAAAGATCAGAGAGGCAGAGCAGCAAGCCACTATTTCTGACCCCTATGAAATCATCTGCCCAAAGAGAGCAAGCTACTCTTTCCACCCTGCCTTATCACTTCTTCTCTCCACCCAGCTCTATCACTTTCTGTCTGTCTGTCCAGACCTCCAGACCTCTATGGTAAACTAGTGGCTAGCTCCTTCTTCTGATTTTTCAGGAAAGCCTTATTTGTTAGAGCACAAATAAAATATCACCACATTTCTCCTTTTTTGTCTAAAATAATAAAAGGTTATAACTAATATAAGAAAACTATGTACAATAACTACAATAACTATATACAATATATACAGGCAATAAATACATCAACAATGTCTAGTCCATTTGCATTTGAAAAATTCAGAGAAAATATTCCATTATCTATCCTATCTTTGTGAATCCAAAGGAGCGTATCTAATTCACCTTCTACCCTAATTTGTGTTATCAACTGAAAACTATCTTTTGATATCTTTCAAACTTAAACACTTTACACCTCTTTAGTGGGTTTCTTTTCTGAATTTGTTAACAAGGAAAACTAAGTATAACTATCTAATCTTCAACTCCCTCAGAGACCAGAGAAGGAAATAATATTGAGTAAGGAGGAAGCACAAACAAGTGACTTCCAAAAAATGTGAGGAATGACAGAAACAGCTGGCTGCCTGGAAAATCACCTGAGGTTTCTCTGCAACGTTGGGGCATCCATCTTTGTCCTACAAGCCTAGCATATCTGACAGACTCATCTGTGAAACAGGGCTTTCTAAAGGGCCTTCCTACCTTGTTTTGGCAAGGATCATCAGTCCTTTCTTTTGTGTCCGGCTTGTCCATTTTGGACAGCATACTATCAGCAGTCAATGTAAGGGCACTTTCTTGGCCACAAAGAAAGTAAACTCTATATGGAATTTTGTAGCATGAATCTTAAAAGGTCTTATTAATAAAAACAAACCCAGAGCCAGGTATCGGGGTGAAAGCTGAAAGATAAGAGAAACAGAACCAGCCACATCCAACCTCACCTTGCCAACTTCTCAGCTGATCTTGTTTCCTCAGACTGAAAGCCTCTGAGTCCTCATCCAAGTGGATCTCGGATGTACTGCTGCTAAAAGCCTAAATGCTTAAAAAGACTCTAGTTTCTGGTCTTCATGCCTTATATACCTTTCTGCTTCCTGCCATAACTTTCTGGGATTAAAGGTGTGTGTCCTTCCCAAGCAAACACATGAGATCTCAAGTGCTGGGATTAAAGGTGTGTGCCATCACACCTGGCTCTGTTCCTAATGTGGCCTTGAACTCACAGAGATCCAGATGGATCTCTGCCTCCCAAGTGATAGGATTAAAGGTGGGTTTGCCACGATTTTCTGGCCTCTATGTCTATCTAGTGGCTGTTCTGTTCTCTGACCCCAGATAAGTTTATTAGGGTACACAATATATTGGGGAACACAATATCACCACAGAATTTCTTCAATGCCCATCATTTTCTCTGAAGTAAATTGGTGCTGTCAGGAGCAGACATGTCTCATAGTCATAAAAAAAAAGAAAAAAATCTATGTTATTAAAACATCTTAAATGCCATATTCTGTAGATCTCTTAAGTATTTGAAGATGACCTGTCCACCTAAAATATCTCTGTTAGACCTTGAAAACATACCTAACACGGCTACAAGTTTGATTGTAGTGACTAACTACTAACTTTCATCAGGCAAGTTTTATTGGGGTACACAATATACCACCACAAGAGCTGGGTCTTTTCTGAACAGCTGAACATCCTGGACCATCCAAGACAGCTGCAGGTACTTTGTTTGTGCTAAGTCCTCAGGCACTTCTTTTTCTGCCTCCCAAGGGATGTTCAGAAACTGCTCTTCCTGTCAGATTTGCCTCTGGAAAAGGAGTCACATACTCAAAAGCCATGTATACTTCATCCCTGTATTAGCATTCTTATTTGAAATATCTATGGACATGATACCTCTTTGTAGGCAACCTTCACATATTGAAATTTGTTATCTGCACATGGAGAAATTTTAACTAAATTCTAGAGTGAGGGGCTCCTATCCTTTCTCAGATGTCCCAATGTCCCTTTCTTTTCTATTATGTCCCATTTCTTCCTCAGGCCATGCTTCTACCCTCAGACCTTCTGTTCTCTTTTTTCAAACTTATATTCCAGTGCCTTGGAAGAAGTGAGATCTGGACTACCATGCCAATGCAATAGTTACTTGTTCTCCGTAGTTAACATGTCTCTCCATCAGCAACCACAGTGCACTGTAAGAGGTGTCCTCCTGCACAACTCAGGCAGGCAGAGGTAGTGCTCTGTGGGTATAAGAATAAATGTTCAGAAGGAAATTTGTCAACTGCTCACATCTACTCAACAAAATAATAGCAGTTGCTGGCACCTTGGATCACCCCACCATAAGTTTCTGTGAATTCTCCTTTGTAGTAGGGACTTAAATCCAATCTGAAAGTTGTTGGTTGTACCCACAATAGTCCATTCCCACTATTGCATCAGCTGGCACATCTTGTCTTGTATATTGATAGTATAGCATGAACTTTTGGTGACAATTCTCCCTCAGCAGCCCACATTCTATGATTAAGCCAGCCAGTACCTTGCAATCAAGCTAGGCCTGTGCACTGATGAAGATGGGGTGGCTAAGCACTGCTATTCTTGATAGAATTCCCTACACTTGAGGTTGATGAGGATGTACCGTACACAGAAGAAGTAGATTAGAGTTCCACTGGGAGCCTTGATTGGTGCTGACCTACCTGGCTGTCTTATGATAGTCAGAAGTTGTGTATGTGTGTGTGTTTGTGTGTTTCTCCTATCTTATCCTTGTGTATTAAGGCAGGAAAATCCTATCCCTCACATGACAGCAAGGATGAATGTTGTATATTGTGTGGTTTTGGGTAACCGGGAGACAAAATGCAGCCAAATTCCTAAGGACTATACATCATCTCTGCATCAGGTGATAACATCCCAGAACCCAAATATGAGGGCTCCCAAGTCAAGGGGCCTTGGGGTACAGAGCCCAAGGGGCAAATGGTATAGTCAACAGTGAGTAAGAAGAACGTTTCTAGGGGTAGAGATACGGGTGAGATAGGGAATCTGGGAGGATCATGGTATCTCAGGAACAGAGAATTACAATATGAAAAGAACCAAAAGTACAAAAAAGTCAATAGTCTACAACTTGACTTGGGAAACTGGTGAAGGGGACAAACACACAGCAGGGACTCCCTCCCGGACCCTGGGTTAGGCACAAACCACAGCCAAACACCTGTCTTAACAGAGAGATCCTTCATTAAGCCGGGAAGCAAAGTTAAAGTGGCTGCTTTCTGACTCACGCAGAAAAACAGCAGCAAATGCCCTTGAGGGTGAAATTTTTAAGAGAAGAAGGGGAGGTCTGTGTTAGGATGGGCTAGGTTGTGGTGGTAAAGGAGATAGGGGATAAGGGAGACGGGGAAGGGGACAAGGGAAATGGGGAGGGGGTATTTGTCCCAGAGGGACAAAGGACGGCCTCTGGATAGAGAGGAGACAGACATGACACATAGTCAAATGGTGGTTTATAAAAGTAATGGGGGAAACCTCATGTTAGGATGAGGCGTTTAATTTTAAATGGGTATGTTCATTAGGTGAACTAAAGGGGGCTTTTGATTGCTAGACTTTAATGCTTTGATAGCTGGACCTTGGTAGTCAGCCTCAGAAGGAGGAATAAGGCCAAATAAGGGAACAGAACTTGGTGGCTAGCTTTAGGAGTGTAATCTAATGGTTTTTGGCAAGGCAGGGGGAATGGAGAAGAAGAGCAAGGCCTGCCAGAGCCGTGCTCACCACATTCGAGCTAGACAGAGTCCCTTCAACTGTGATTTCTAGACTGTATATGTAGGGGTAGCAGAAATGGGGAACAGGTTCAAACCAGACTGATCGAGGGTATCTTGGAAAAGTAAAATCTGAGGAAGCAAGTTATCAAGAGACATGGCAATTATAACTTAGTTTTGGGTGCCCCCCTGTCTGGAATCATAGAAACGGAAAAGGAAAACCTGAGGTCCAGGGGTACAGATACTGCCAGTGCCAAAGATTCAGAAAAAAAGGGAGATCCAGTGCTTTGAGCATTTTGTTAGATGTAGTCACAAGTGTCCTATGCTGGGTCACAAAAATCAGATATCAATAGAGGGCTTTAAGACTAAGAAATCAAGGCATTTGGTGGGACTGTAGAATTGAGATGGAATGATTTAGAGGAATTAAGGGACCTATGTAAGGAACAGCTGGCTTGAGAGATTTGGAGACTTGGAAATGTAGGAGTGCAGGAGAAGCTCCAGTACAAATAAAATATCACCATAGAAATGTGATTTTATTTGTATGTTAATAAATAAAGTTGCCTGGGGGTCAGAGCTAATAGCAAGCCATAGCAGAAGCCAGGCAGCGGTGGTACACACCTTTAATCCCGATCACATGACAGGCAGATCTCTGTGTGTTCAAGGATACAGCCAGCATGGAGACACACACCTTTAATCTCAATACCAACCATAGAAGACCTGGAGGTCTGTATAGACGGGCAGTGACAAGGAGGTCATGTGGTTGGGTTTACAACCAATGAGAAGGCATAACAGAAAGTCAATAAAAAGACAGATACACAGGAAGTAGGTCTCTTTCTGAGGGGAAGGATGACAGCAGCAGCAAAGGGTAAGAAAGGGTTTTTAGTATCAGCTCTTAGCTACTACTCTGACCTGTTGGGCTTTTAACTCTGCATTTGGCTCTGTGTTTTTTATTTAATAAGACTGTTACATCTACAAGTTAATATACTAAAAATGGCCCTCCTACCTGTCTTAGTTAGAGTTACTATTGCTATGATGAAATGCCATGACCAAAAGCAAGTAGGGGACATAAGGTTTTACTTGGCTTACATTTCCACATAGTAGATCACTGACAGATGTCAGGACAGGAACTCAAGCAGGGTTGGAATATGGAAGCAGTAGCTGATGCAGAAGCCAAGAAAGGATGCTGCTTACTGGTTTACTTAGCCTGCTTTCTTATAGATCTCAAGACTGCTAGTCCAGTGATGGCCCACTCACAATGGGCTAAGCCACCCCACACCAATCACTTATTAAGAAATGCTCTGTAAGGTTGCCTACAATTGAGACTCCCTCTGCTCCCATAACTCAAACTTGTGTCAAGTTGACATAAAATTAGCCAGCACACTACCAAAAGCAGTCTATAATTCAACACTATGCCCATCAAAATTCCAACACATTTTTTTTTCACAGAAATTGAAAGGCTACTTTTCAGCTTTAAATGGTAACACAAAAACCCAAGATACTAAAACAATCCTGAATAATAAAAGAATTGCTGGCAATATTACCACTTCTAATCTCAAATTGTACTATAGAGCTGTAGTACTAAAACTGTATGGCACTGATTAAAAATCAGACATGCAGATCAATGGAACTGAATTGAAGTTCCAGACATAAGTCCACATACCTGTGGACACCTAATTTTTTATAAAGAAACCAGAAATGCACACTGAAAAAAGACAACATCTTCAACAAATAGTTCTGGTCAAACTGGATTGCTGTATGTATAAGTATACAATTAGATCCATATTTATCACCCTGCATAAAACATAACTCCAAATGGATCACGGACCTCAACATAAGGCTAGATCTGCTAAATCTGACAGAAGGTAAAGTGAAGACTAGTCTTGAACTCATTGGCACAAGAAGAGACTTATTGAACAGGAAAACAATAACGTAGGCATGAAGGTTAATAAACTGGACCTCATGAGACTGGAAAGTTCTTGCTGCTGCATGAATACCATCACTAGACAAAGAGGCTGGCTACACAATGGAAAAAATCTTCATAAATTACACATTCTGTTGAATGTGGCTAATGATGGCTCATGTCTAAAATACATAAAGGACTAAAAAAAATGGACATCAAGAAAATATTCCAACTGAACAATGGGGTACTCAACAAAACACAGAATTCTCAAAAGATGAAACACAAATGCTGAGCAACACTTACAGATATGTTCCACATCCTTAAAAATCAGTGAAATGCAGCCCAAAACTACTTTGAGATTTCATCTTATACCAGTAGGAATGGCCAAGATCAATAAAACAAATGGCAGCCCATGATGGCAAGGATATGTTGTAAGGGAAACACTTGTCCATGGGTGGGTGGGCAAAAACTTGTACAGCCACTGTGGAAATCACTGTGGTGTTCCTGTCTCAAAAATCATCTACACCACTCTTTGGCATATACCAAAAGGACTGTATACAGTGGGAACACTTGCTCATCCATGTTCATTGCTCATCTACTCATAATAGCCAAAAATTGGAAACAGACTAGATGTCCATCAACAGATGAATGGATAACGAACATGTGATACATTTACACAATGGACTAGTATTCTGCTGTTTAAAAAAAGAATGAATTTTGCAGTTAAATTGATGAAGCTAGAAAAAAATAATTTTGCACGAGTAACCAAACCTCAGCTGATGTCAAGACACCTTCTTGTTTTTTAAAGCATATGAGAGAACAATCTACATGATGAAGTTCAGCTGTCAGCACAAGGTATAACTGAGCCACCTCTGCAACTCAGCTTCTGCGTGAGGACACACTTACTAAGGATTTCAACTCAGCATTGCTCGTGTCTCCTCAATCACCCCTAATTTCTCAGCTCCAGCTTGCCAGCATCAAGTGTCCCAGTAAATCAAAGATTTTACTTCAGTGGTGCAGGTCTCATTAGTCATGGCTGATTTTTCAGCCCTACCTGAACAGACCCATAGATTCTTTATTCAAGGTATCAAATGGCCCTGATAGAGCCCTTAAACTTCCCTCTAAACTTCACAGGTTGGGCCTCCATCATCTGCACTACATTCAGCATTATCTTCCAAGCTCTGATACAACAGGCCACTGAGCTATCAACACTCAATGGCTTTTCTAGCTCAAAGTTGCAAAGTCTTTCTCTGATCCTCCACCAGACAATGTTTTCAGGTCTGTCTCAGCACTCCATACAAACCTGGCTCCCATTTTTTTCTTAGGAGGGTTATTATTACTGTGATCAAACACCATGACCAAAACTACCTTGAGGGGGTTTATTTTGCTTATATGTCCATATCACAGTTCATAATCAACAGAACTCAGGTCAGGAGCTCAAGCAGGGCAAGATCCTGGAGGCAGGAGCTAATGCAGAAATCTTGGAGGGGTGCTGCTTACTGGCATGTTCCTCATGGCTTCCTCAACCTACTTTCTTGTAGAACCCAGACCACTAGTTCAGGGGAGGGGGTGATGCCAGCCACAATGGGTTGGGCCCTCCACCTACTTTTACTAATTAAGAAAACAGGCTAGCCTGCTAACAGCCCAATCTTATGGACTCATCTTCTCAATTGTGTTTCCTGCTAGGTTTGAGCTCTTTCCTTGGCTTCCTTCAGTAGACTGTGATCCAAGACATCAGTCAAATAATGCTTTCCTCTTCAAGTAGCTTTTGGTCATGTTTTTTTTCCCTAACACAACAGTAGCCCTAAAGCTGGGGCTTTATCTCATTGCAGTAAAAACAACTGACAATGGCTGGAGGAGGTATGGAGAAAAGGAAACTCTCATTCACTCTTGGTGGAATTCCAAACTGGTGCAGCCACTATGCAAATCAGTGTGGGGAACTGTCAAAAAGATAAAAAACAAATTTACTATATGATCCAGCTATACAATTTCTTTCATATGCCTAAAGTCTTAACATCCTTCTCCACAGATAATTGCTCAGCCATTTTCATTACTGTTCTATTAAAAATAGCTAGGAAATGGAAACCTCCATGTCCTACAACCAAGGAATGGACAATGACAATATGGTACATGTCCACTGTGGAATACTACTCATCCACAAAGAAAAATGAAATTATGAAATACACAGGTGAATGCATAGCACTAAAAACAATATCAAACTGAGTTAGTAGCTCTGATGCAGAAACAGAACTGTAGAATGTGGTCTCTTCTCTGAGGCTCCTAGTGTTAAATCTTCAGGTATGAATACATATCCTGGTGTCATCACAGACACCCGGAAAATAAAAAGGGATCATTCCATGGTAGGATGTGGAGGAACAATAGAGAGAGGAGCAGCGGCCTACAGCATCTCAACCACGCTGCGTAAGGCTGGTGCCAAATCTCTGCTGCTTAATGTGGAAGATGGGCTACCCCAGGACCTAGCTATGAGTGTAAGAGACATATTCTCTGCCCTGCAGGGCCTCTCATTCATAACAGAGTTAGGTACTTTCATTGAAGGTCCCCTGCAGGGTAAAGTGTTGGGGTTAGGTTGGTAATGTAACTCTGTTGACAGAGTGCTTGCCTAGGATGGAAAGAGCCCTGGGTTCAATCCCCAGCACCACAGAAAGTAGCATTTACCTGTTATTTGAGCACTTTGGAAACAGAGGCAGGAAATCCAAAATTGAAGGTCTTCTTTTTCTATATATCAAATTTCAGGCCAACCTACGCTACACGAAGTCCTACCTAAACCCCTCTACAGCTCAAAACTGCTGGGGTAGGACAGGACCACTTCCAACAAACCAACACCTTACCTTGAGCTGGTATTTACCCTCTGAGTCAGTTTTCTAAGGTGGTCAGTCTCAAGAAGCCCAGGCATGGACTCAGATAGGAGTGAATCAATGAAGCTAACCAGATGGACAACAATGCCATCGTGAGGGCTGTGAGAACCCAAAGAACCATGCCTCAGCATATGCCTGCTCTCAAGTCCACCCAATATCATAGCACACAAACATATACCTGGTGTTTTCAGGTCTTAGACTTTCTTTTAAGAGGCAAGAGTCATATCTTTTATACATTAAAAAAAATTCAACTGGGCATGGTTGTGTTTTCCTTTAATCCCAGCACTCAGGAGTCAAAACTAGGCAGATTTCTTTGAGTTCAAGGTCACTCTGGTCTACACAGTGAGTTCCAAGACAGCCAGAGCTACATAGTGAGATCCTGTCTCAAAGAACAAATAAAAATATTTAAAAAATTATATGCTTACCCTTCCACACTCCAAAAAACAAACAAACAAAAAAACCCACTACCACCACCACCAACAACAAAATAGGCCAGTGGACTGGATCATCTCTACAGTCACTCCTTGACCAGGTTTTCTGTGGTGATGCCAAATGTCTTAGAGCTGCTGCTCAACAAAGATCACAAAGATCAGAGTGCTTGGAAGACTTGGACTGACCCTTGGTGGAATCTGCTGCACAACTCTTCCTATGTCTTTGACATGTTTAATTTTTGAACTCATGTGGGAGGTCAGCTTGGAAACTGGCTCCCACAGTTTACCCCAGGGTACTCTTGAGGAGTGAGGGATAAGAGATTTAGATAGGATAAAGAGGGGAGAGAAACATAGAAACACAGGATAGCCTCAGGAGGGCCTGGATCCTACCCCCTCCAGCCATTGTCAGTTGTTTTTACTGCAATGAGATAAAGCCCTAGCTTTAGGGCTACTATTGTGCTAGGGAAAAAACATGACCAAAAGCTACTTGAGGAGGAAAGCCTTATTTGACTGATGTCTTGAATCACAATCTACTGAAGGAAGCCAAGGAAAGGACAAGACATACCGAGATGTGATTCCTATCTGTCCATCTCTCCTAAAATGAAACTAAGAAATGTCTTGTGTCTGCTTCCTCTGTTGCTGCTTTTGCATCCACCCATCTTTAGACCCTGCCCTCATCCGGAGCTGGACTTTGGCAATTCTGCATTATTACAGAGCTTGATCTGTATAGGAATGCCAAGGGGTGGAACAAAAGACTTCTCCCTAGCTCAGCCAAGTGTAGACCCTTCCAATCTCCTAGAAACCATGCACATGATCAAGCAATCCACCAATGCAGCTCTGCTGAGTAAAGCAAGCTCAAATTGCACTAGGAAACCTTTATGGGGTGGGCCTTTACAAACTCTTGCTGTTAAGGGCCCCTCACTGAAGGCCGGAACTGGGACAATGTAACAATTCTTATGAAAGCTGATGTTAAGAATAAAACCTATGGTGATTCCTTGGGAGAATTGGCTATGCAAGAAACTGAGTCTTCTATAGAACTCAAGTGGTATAAATAAGCATGAGAAATCGGTTGTGGAACAAATCATTTAAGAAGAAAACCTTAGGAAAATTTTAGAAGCTGACAAGTTGCAACTGAATCATTAGGTTTCCATCCCCTGCCCAGAAACACCGAACTAGTACGGACAAGGAAAAGATTTCTGATTCTAAAGTTAACGACAGGTCTTGGTGCCTTCCTGAAGGCAAAGTAAGCAGCTTTAGGAATCTTGATGTTCCTTTACTCTTTGCAGAATTGTAATAAAGACAGAGACCACATGGAAACAAGAGTTAATGACAGAGACACAAAGAAAACCATCTTGGCTCAGTGAACTGCCTGACTGCTGAGCAGACTTGTCAGACTTCTCTGATTGTGGAGAGAATAAAGAGTAGAACATGGTATTTCAAAGGTCATGGGAAAAGATGGTGGTCTTATGTTAGATATAAAATAAAGAATTTAAACAAGGGACTGAGGAATTGGATTTCTGTAGGAAGATCAAATATTCATGATAGTAGATTAATAGAATAACAGGTAGTGGGCAATAACTTCTGGTCTATTAACTTACTAGTCAAACTTAAATAGAGACATCCTGTCTAGTCTTCTGTAACTGCAAGGCTTTATGACACCAATGTTAAGGAAAAGGATATTGAGTTAAAAGAATTGATTTTATTGTAATGTTATATTTTAGTTCTCATGAAATTTACTATTTGCTCATTTCATTTCTTTTACTTTGATATGGTTATGTAATTATGGAAGACTTTAGAAAATGTATGTACCATGAAAAGACTTTGTAAGCAATGATTAAAGTCTGTGATGAAATGATTTTGTGTATAAATAAGGCCTGTTAGAGATACAGGTTGCCAGAGTAGGACAAGCCATGCCAAGATGTGATTCTTCTCTGTCCATCTCTCCTAAAATGAAACTAAGAAACGCCCTGTGTCTGATTCCTCTGTTGCTGCTCTTGAATCCACCCATCTTTAGACCCTGCTCTCATCTGGAGGTGGACTCCACTAATTCTGCATGATTACAGAGCTTGATCTGCCATGTCCAGATCAGGCCCTACCTGGGGAGTTAGTCTGACTGAGTTCCCTGCTGGTCTTCTGCTCTGGCAGGAAGAGAGCTGTATAGCAGCTTTTCTAGGTTCCTAATGCCACCTCTAAGGACACTAACCCTGTGTCTCTCCACTCCCTTTCCCAGCACCTTTCTTATCTGCCCTTTGCTAATATGAAAATCTCCAGGAAGCCACTTCTGTGTGCTGACTGAAGCTAGGCCAGGTTCCCCACCTCTTCTTACCTGGAATGTGGAGTCACAGCGGCTACAGCTGGGGTCAAGCAATGTGCCCCTTTGCTGAGAACGGAGCCTGTGGCTAGCTAATTCCTAAAATGAGAGGTAGAACAAGAAGAAATAAATCAACACAACTTCCCATGCTTAGAGCTTATAAGCTCTACCGAAATGTGCCGTGTGAGTGAGATGGCTCGAAAAATCATAAACACTTAAAAATATGGGAGTGAGTTTCAGGGGGTGCTGAACAGAAGGGAAAAGGAGCAGGAAGGAGGACAGTGAAGTGGTGGGGGGTCATTCTCTGGGTGTCCCAGGGAAGCTTCAGATGAATGGGTGTCATAGCAACTAGGCCATGGAAAAGAAAGGGACAAAGCATTGTGGGAATCCCTCCAGTGTAGTAGATTATTATTTTTAGGTATGTCACTTTTGTTTAGGTATGTTACATTTGTTTAACTCTGTTGTTGTTGTGTTACTGTGCCTGTCTAAAACACCTGATGGTCTAATAAAGACTTGAACAGCCAATAGCAAGGCAGGAGAAGTGATAGGTGGGGCTGGCAGGCAGAGAGAATATATAGAAGGTGAAAACTGGAGTGAAGAGATCTAGGAGCCAGAGAAGGAGGAGGACCCAGGAGTCAGACACCCAGCTACACAGCAAGTCACAGAGTAAGAGTAAGATTTACAGAAGTAAGAGAATGGAAAAAGTCCAGAGGCAAAAGGTAGACGGGATCATTTAAAGTGAAGAAAAGCTGGCATGCAACAAGCCAGTCTAAGGCTGGGCATTTATAATTAAGAATAAACCACCATGTGTGATTTGTTTGGGAGCTGGGTGGTGGCCCCCCCAAAGAACAAAAGACTGAAAACCAAACAACACTCCAGTGAATTAAAGGAACTGGAAGCAGGCAAGCAGAACTCTACATTTTTGGGTGAGTGGGCTAGGAGGATGCTGCAGGTCATGCAGAGCCTAAAAGGTAGAGGTCACAGGTGTAAGGAGGATTATCACTGACACAGCAAAACAAGGAAGGAGACGCACTGTTAGAAAATGGGAAAACTAACCTAATTAGAAGGTGCTAGAGGGCCTCAGATATTCACAAGTCTGGTTCACTAAGTGGCAATGGTCATCACTGTGTCTGAGATGGTGAAGGCTGATAGCTGTGGCAAAACTGGCTGGCACATAGGGAGGGTGTGATTCCTGTGGTTCTCCACAGGCTCCTGGCCTGGTCTGCTACCGGGCCTCACAGAAACAGTGTGTCTAGGGGGCCTCCAAGGGGGCTGAGGGGCTGTAGAGAGGAGTCAGGAAGAACAGCACTTCTGCTGGCCGCTGCTGGGGCAGGCGGTCGAGGGAGCACAGGCGCATGCAGACTGGGGAATCTTCAGCAATTTCAAGCATTAAGGGCAGGGAAAGAACAAGTCCAATTGTGATTGGAAAACAACACCCTAAACATGACATGGTCATGGGAGAAAGCACTGGCCCATCTTACCTTAAATTCTTGGGGAGTGTTTCATAGAATTTCTTTTACTTCTCTTTGTTTTCTGCCAACTCAGAACAGTTGAAGGCTCTTCTTCACAATGTTTTTGTTGATGACTTACAGGATCATGGCCTCCATGAAAGTTTTTGTGCTAGACTTAGCAATAATCTCTAATTTATTTACCAAGTCAGCCTTGGTCATGCCAATGTCTGTCCAGCAGGGCCAGCCTGCCCTTCTTAGGGTTGGAGATGATGTTAATTTTTAGCATTTTACTGTCATCCAACTTAGAAGGGTCTCTCAGGTATCATAGTGAATTTTGTCCAAGACCTGTAAATACATATACAGAGTCACATTATTCCATTTGTCCGGTCCCTTTCAAACTTGTGACACATTTTTGGGATCAGCTGCTGCATTATATCGCTCAGTCACTCCCACTACATGTCACACTACATGCCACTTCTCCCACTTCTATGAAGTTTTAAGAATACAACAGAATACTCACATCTGAAGCATTGGAGATCAACTCCCAAGGAAAATACATAGCTTGTATTGATGATGGGGGCGGGCAGGAGCTGAGCAATTTCTGCCTGGCATCTAAGAACGAGAAGATCGTGTATGACCAGGGACCACGATGGCTGCATACTTTAAAATCCAAGAGTTCACCTGTTTCAATTAAGTCCTTATTCAGAGGCACAGTTAAAACAGCTTCCAACTCCCAGGAGATGAGAGCTGCCACTTCTTGAAAGGACCTTGAAGCTACAGCGAAAAGGAAAATCAAGAGCGAAAACAAAACAAAACAAACAAACAAACAAACAAAGGAAGGGTGTTCAACCAAATGGAAAGCCTTACTTTCTGAATGGTATGTTATGAGGTCAGCTAGGTGCCTCAGAAGCTCAACACCTGCTGTTATACCTTGTAAAAACCCAGAATGAAAGCGTTAAGTAGATTAAGAATCCCACACAATCCCTGTTGTGCACATATAAATGGGAAATTCGTTAACAGTCAAATTTTCACTTGAATTAAGAACAAACTAATAGAAACAGTGGCCATTTCTATGTGCTGTTTCCCGTGGGCAAAAAATCCTTCAAAAGAGTTTGCTGTTCCATCCAGTAGGGCAAGAGAACCCATTGGGCAGTAGTGGGGGCGCTTAAGGGGCAATTAAAACAGGACAAAGAATGTATGAGGTAAAAGCTCCACCATAACCACATTGAGTCGATTTGCATAGGTTTAAACACAAGAAAAAAGGTGGCCCAAGCATTCCAGCCACACTTGTCACCCATGAACATTCATGGGAAAGAGCCACTCGGCAAGGGGCGCCACCACACACTCTCCCATCATTAGGCAACTGGGCCCCTGCACAAGAAGTTTCCACAACGACACAAGGATTTGGGGAGGGGAGGAGTAGGTGAGGAACCTATAAAAGCTCCCCTTGCCCGCACCATCCCCATTTCTCCTCCTCAGCCACTGGGGGTCACATTCAAGATCTGGAAAGGGAAAGCACTGTGGGAAAGCGTCCCTGCCAAAGCATCCCTGTGGACTCCTTCCCCCAAATCAAGCAGGTTGGGAAACAGGTCCAACCCAGGTGGCAGAGTCGGCTTCCTTGGGCAGCGCTGAGTCACCAACAGGGCAGCCCTCCACCGCCCAGATGACTGGACCCAGCAGCCGCGCCAACAATGGGAGGGCAAACACGGCTGCGTGCCCCGGGGTGGCTGCCCACCACCTGGGTGGGTCGAGCTCCCGCCCCGCACGGTGCCGATCCACCCGCCCCGGGAAGACTCGCGGCAGGCTTGTGCCGGGTCAGCCACAAGCAGTGGAGACTCTCCAGGCACCTCATCCCAAAGGTCACCCTCCCTCTTTTAGGACACATGAGAATCAGGGGAGGCTCCGGGGAAGAAGCCGCCACCGCAGGAGGCCAAGGCCTTGCCCTGACAAGAAAGCACGGGCGTAGGACACAGAGCCGTGGGCTCCGATCGATCGACTGGAACACTGAAACTGAGATGTGTGTGGGTGACTTAGAGAGCGTTCTCCAGGGTGAGCCCAGGACCTCCCTGGGATCCCTTAGCCTTAAAGGAGGGGCTTCTAGCTGCCCAACCGTCGTTGCCCGCCCACCTCGACGTCTTGACGTCAAGGTCACGATTCCTGGAGCCGGAGGGAAGGAATTGGTTCCTGGATCTGGGCTTGCCCAGGCTCTAGCCAGCTGTGGTTGAAGCAGCGGGAGCTGCTGTATTATGATTTCTTTCAGCAGTTTCTGGTCAGGTAAAGGAGAACCAGACCTCTGTCTTTTTCTTCCCAGGGGTGTGGGAGTACGTCCCAGAGCTATGAGTGGTGCTGGTGAGCTTGGCAAAGTTCATTCCAGGGGCCGAGGACAGCTTTTGTGGAGCAGAGGAACTTAAGAGTGAAGACAAGGAAAGACCCAAAGCTGCCTCCCATTTCCTGTTCTTTGAAATAAGGAGTGGCTGGGGTGTAGCTCAGCAGACTGCTTGCCTAGATCCCGGATATGGTAGTACATGCCTGCAATACCAGCACTTAAGAGGTGAAAGCAGGAAGAAGAGTTCAAGTTCATCCTCATGTACATCTTTTCTCACAAAAACAAAGTGAGCATAAAAGAAAAATTAGCCTTTCTGTATCTGGGCCACATTCCAGGTGTCTGTACTCCGGCCTCTCCCTTCTTTGAGGCTGTAGCAGGGGGACTCTGCAGCCCTCTGAGGTCAAAGCAATTTACCATCCCTTTATACCCAGGCCCAACCTTGGGTCTTGCTCAACCCGGAGACCCAGGCTGCCCGCCTTCTATCCTCTTCAAGGGTTTAAGCCTTGGGAGGACACGGCCACAGCGAGCTGTGGAGGGGAAAAAAAGTTTATTTAGAGCGCCTCTGAAGGCACCTGGTTTCTGTCAGCATGAAATGGCAGTAAAATGACAAGGTTTGGGGACATGGAGAACAGGCATAGAAGAAAGGATGGAGAGGGAACATCATCAGATCACATGATACACCAGTTAGGCCTGCCACCCCCTCCCCCATCCTTGTGATAGACAGATCTCTCTCAGCCTAGGAGTCGCTTGAGCTTGGCTTAAGCAGGGCTCCATCAGAGCTGTCAGTGAGAGACTGTACCCCCTTGCATCCTGACCCCTCAACCCCAAGTCCATCTGCTGAGGCTCCCTCCCTGGGGTCTGGACATCAGAATCCAGCACAGGGCAGAAGCAAGCAGAAGCTGGCTGGGAGAGCAAACCTCTTTACCCCTGCTCATCCCAGACAGAGACGGTAATGAGCAAGAAGCAGGCAGGCAGTGTAGTCCTGTCCCCATGTGGTCACACAACTGCCCTCACTAAAGAGGATACAACTCTCAGAGCCAGTCCCAGAAACAAAGAAGGCTGTGATGATTCCCGCTGTCTCCACGTCAGCTGGCTTGCCTCTCCTAAAAGAGAAGGCAGTGTAACATTAGGAGAGCCTAGGCCAGCCCTGCCCCAGCATGTCAACCTACGTTCCCAACCCCAGCCCACCTCCCAGGGGGTGATCCTCCACCCTGTCTCTATCCCTGTCCACAACTCAGCATAAGCACACTGGGATGCTCTTACCTCCACTGCCCTCACAACCCCCCACCCAGGCTAGGCTTTCTGGCTTCTTGCAGCTTGGAGACTAAGTACTTTCCTACTGTCATTTCTTGCTATACTGAAGGACACCCCTGGGACTCTTAATTAAGTCCTTCCAGATGCCACCAAATTCCCTCATGGCCCTACCCACTTGGGCCCAAAACACATGCAGAGGCTGGTAAGGTAGTCATTGGAACAGGCAAGGGCAGGCATGAAGAGAATGAACCAGCTGTCATGCTTAAAGACTAGACAGGCAGGAGAGCTGTCGCACCTTGCATAGCAAACGCAGGGGGAACAAACAGGAGCCTGGGGATCACCAAACTTGGCAGACAGTGCCCCTCTTTACCAGGCTGTACAGAACAGACAATACCTCAGCCCAGGTCATTCCTCATATTCCACTCAGGGCCTGTAGAGACGTGGAGAAAATCTCTAGGCCTGATTACCTTTTGGGGTGCTGAGTGCCAGGTGCACAGTGGTGGTGCCTGTGGAATACTGAATTTTTTGGAATGCAGAATTTTTTTTTTTAATTCCTGGTTTTGAGACAAATTCTCATATATCCCAGGCTTGCCTCAAACTCAATATGTAGCCAAGAATGACCTTAAATGTCTGATCCTCTGTTTCTACCTCAGAAGTGCTGGGATTACATGTGTGCACTACCCTACTTGATTTATGAGGTACTTTGGATCAAACTCAGGGCTTCAGGAAATATGCTAGACAAGTAGTAACACCTGAACCACATTCCTAGTCTCAAATACTGGAATATATCTTATGATGTGGGTATGCATGTGTGCATGTACACACACACACATACACACACACACACACACACACACACACACACACACACATCTCTGTCAGGCTATCCACCTACTCATGGTACATGTGGGTAGGAGAAATGTCTCAGTGGTCTAGAGTGAGTACTGCTCTTGCAGAAGACCCAGGTTCAGTTCCCAACACCCACACCAAGCAGCTGACAACTACCTATAACTCCAGGTCCAGGGGAATCTCATGCCCTCACCTGGCCCCTGGGCACCTGCACGCACATGCATGTATCCACATACATATATCCACATAATTTAAAAATAATTTTAAAATTGTAGCTAGACATGGTGGCACATGTACTTGGAAAGCAGAAGCAGGTAGATCTCTGTGAGCTCCAGTCCAGACTGTCTACATAGCAATTTCCTAGACAGCTAGCGCTACATAGTGAGACCCTGTCAAAAAAAAAAAAAAAAAAAAGAAAAGAAAAGAAAAGAAAAAAAGAAGAAAAGGAAAAAGAAAACAGAACAAAAACAAAAATAAAAATCTTAAAACCTAAAAAAATTGTACACATAGTTACAATTAAGTTATGTCTAAATTTGAAAACAATGGTTGCCTTAGCATTGTATTTTTTCCCCCTTCTACAGTGCTACAGGTAGAACCCATGCTAGGCATTCCCTCTACCACAGAGCTGCACTCCCAGCCACAACTTCATGTATTCTTGGGGGTCCCTCTTGGTCTCCCTTGGACCTTTTTGATCCCACAGAGCCTGTAGCCCATCCTCTACTTACCCACATGCAAACAGCTGGGAGGCCCCAGCCTAACCAGTCAAACACATTCAAGAAACAAGGCACAGGAACGAAGTAGCTTCCTAGAGGAGAAAAGAGAGACTCAGACTTAGCACCTGTCTCTCTGGGGCACAGCCTCCTCACTGTAAAGTAGAAGAGAGGTTTCCAGCCAAGGGCAGGGCGATCAGGCCCATGGAGATCCAGCTGGCAGAATCCAGGTTGCAAGCATTCCACCCTTGGTCCTGCTCTATACTTTGTCCGAATCCATCCCAGGGATCCACAACAGCCTTTCTCCAGGTACACTGGTGCCTGAGATGCTGGATTTGACCTTAGCAGTCACAGCAGGGAACAATGCAATAAATACTGTGAAGTTGAAGCAGGGGTTGAGAGCCAGGACTGAGATCTGGAGAGTGAGGGTAGAGATTCATTCAGGTTCTTGGTTGTTCATGGTTGCTGTGTACAAAAGACCAAAGAAAACACACACACACACACACACACACCACTCACAGGATGGAAGCCAGAAGAAGGTCCTGTCTCAGGTCAGAAAGGGCAGTGGTGAGAGGGTAGATACAGCAAAATGAGAGGAAGGGGTGAGGAGGGGAGGACAGGACACCTACACTCTGAAGCATGGCATGGATAGAGTTGTTTCTGCACTTTTGTGTATTTATTACATCAGCTGTAGTCTAGTTTGTATTGTGATTATTTGTTGGTGTGTCTTTTTTCTCAGCTGGAACAGGAACCCTTTAAGACAGGGATCCACTGAGCTACAAGCATTGCAGTAACTCAACTACAAGCACTCTACTTACTGAACCACAGGCACTCTACACACTGAGCTACAAGGACTCTACCTATTGAGCTCCAGACTGAGCCAAAGCTCTCTGCCCACTGTACTACAAGCAATTTGCCAGGAAGGCCACAATAACCAACACCTCTTCCTTGTTTTCCCATCATCCCTCTCTTCTCTGAAAAAAATAGTTCAAGGCAAAGCAGTCTTGTTGTTCCAATCTTAGATGGTCTTTTAATAGAAAACCCAGAGCCAGATATCAAGATGAAAGCTGAAAGATCAGAGAAGCAGAACAGTCAGCCACTAGATCTTACCTCTATGAAATCCTCAGCCTAAAGAGAGTGAGTTCCTGTTGCTCACACCTTATATACCTTTCTCTGCCCAGACATTACTTCCTGGGATTAAAGGCATGTGTGCTTCCAAGTTCTGGGATTAAAGGTGTATGCCAGCACTGCCTGGCTCTGTTTCCATTGTGGCCTTGAACTCACAGAGATCTAGACAGATCTCTGCCTCTGGGATTAAAGGTGTGTGCCAGGACTGCCTGGCTCTGTTTCCATTGTGGCCTTGAACTCACAGAGATCCAGACAGATCTCTGCCTCCTGAGAGATAGGATTAAGGATGTGTGCCACCACTGCCTGACCTCTATGTCTAATTTAACGGCTGGCTCTGTCCTCTGATCCTCACATAAGTTTATTAGGTTATATAATATATCACCACATTTCCCTTTTTTTTGTCTAAAATAATAAAAAGGTTATAACTAATATAAGAAAAACTAAATACAATAAGTATATACAATATATACAGTTAAGACTTACATTAACAATATCCAGTCCATAAACATTTGACAAATTCAGAGAAAATGCTCCATTATTTATCCTATTTTGGTGGGTCCAAAAATGTACCTAATTCACTTTCTATCTTAACTTGTATTATCAACACAAAACTGTCTTTTGATGTCTTCCAAACTTATACACTTTATACCTCTTTAGTGAGTTTCTTTTCTGAATTTGTTAACAAGGAAAACTATAACTATCTAATCTTTAACTCCCTCAGAGACCCGAGAAAGAAATAATATTACCTAAGTAAGCAGGAAGTGCAAACAAGAAACTTCCAAAAAGTGTGAGAAATGACAGAAACAGTTAGCTGCCTGGACAGTCACCCAAGGTTCCTCTGCGAAGTTAGGGCATCCATCTTTGGCTTACAGACCTAGCATATCTGACAGACTCATCTGTGAAGCAGGATTTTCAGAAGGGCCTTCCTACCTTGTCTTGGCAAGGTTTGGCAGTCCTTTCTTTTGAGTCCTGCTTGTCCATTTTGGAAAGCATACTGTCAGCAGTCGAGGCAAGGGCATTTTCTTGCCCAATGGCTAACTTTTGCCATGAAGAAAGTAAACTCCATATGGAGTTTCTTCAGTGTCCATCATCTTCTCTGAAGTAGATTGGTTCTGCCAGGAGCAGACATGTCTTATAGTCATTAAAAAAAAGAAAAAAAATCTATATTATTAAAGCATTTTACATTCCATATTCTGTAGATCTCTGAAGTGTTTGAAGATGACCTATCTAAAATATATTTCTGTTTAACCTTGAAAATATACTTAATATGACTACAAGTTTGATTGTAATGACTATTAACTTGCATTTCTTATATCCTAATTAGTTGGTAATAATAACTTTCAAGGACTAGCAATGTATATTATATTGTTAAATGAACTATATAGGTACAATACTTTGAACAAGATTAGAAGTGTATGTACAGTATATTCTAACAATTAATCTCAAATTTGTATCAATATACAAAATTTGTATACAATATACAAAAATCCAATCCAATGTAAAGTATTTAAAACTAGTAGTTGCTTTCTAAAAGTAGATTCAATAATCTACCCTTTTATCTTATCATATCCATATTCTCTGTTTTTTCTTTTCAGAGTAGATTCAATAACCTACCCTTTATCCATCATTTCTATTTTTTTCACAGTAGATTAAATAAACTACCTTTTATCTTATCATATCTATATCCTCTTTTTTCAGAGTAGGTTTGATAATCTACCCTTTTATCCTATCATTTCTATGAAATACATTTCCATATCATATCCCCCTTTCTTCTTTTAGAAAGAGATTGACTATGACAAATAACAATTTTTAAACAACCCCTAAACAAAGACAAACATCCATAATCCATTTTTTGGGAATGTGGATATAGTTTTCTAGGCTACTTCCTATTGATTGGGGGCACTGGTAGTCTTATGGGGACACACAAAAAATTTAGGATTATGGTCAAGTCCTGACTGGTATAGTCTGTGAGGCTGGATCATCTCAGCTAGCCATCTTGATATTGTCCTGAGCAGTTTGTAATCCAAAGCCAATCTTTGGATGGTGTTTGTCAGCATGGTGGCATTATCATAGTCCTGATGGAATCGTCATTGTGGGGTCCCATCATCTTTTTGGAGACTTCAAAGCTGCTGTTAAACATGGTTATGGGGACATTTTTTTTCTGGATGATTTGTCTGTTTTCTTCAGATATCTCATTTATCCAGTGTTCTTCAGATTCCTTAGCCTTCATTCTCCTGAAAGACAAAAACAAAATCCTTCCCCAACCCTAACTTTGGGGGTTTTCCAAATCTAATCTTTATCAATTTTGATTTATGGTTTCTCCTGAATTTTTTGTTCTGTTTTATAGCTGTTCTGTCATCCTGAGCAGTATAGTTTTTACAATAGGCATTAGGCTCTTTAATTGCTCTGGGAAGGGGTTCCTCCATGATGACAGGACAGGACTGAACAGATTTGACATGGGGGCTTGAGAGAGGCTTCTCAGGGTGTTTCCAAATGGCAAAGGCAAGGGATTACCCTTGTCTGTCTGTTGTTGATCTACATTCATTAGTCCAATGTTTGCCTTTGCCACACCTTCTGCTTAATCCAGAAGGGAGGGCCATTCTGTTGCCATTATTCCTTGAAAAAACATTGTTTCTAGGAATGCCCTGTTTACAATCCCTTTTTAGATGACCTTGTTTACCTCAATTGAAACATCTGACATTACTGTTTTTCTTAAAACCTAGAAATCACCTCTCCTATCCAAGTGTCCTCATGGTCGTAAGATTCAATATTCATTGTGTCTTGGATCCATTCCTCCAAGGGTGCTGATCTTGCCTTTAATGGCATAATTACCATTGTACATTAGCATTTTCAAAAGCCAGAGATTCAGTTATTATTTGTGTAGCTTCTGAATTTGGTATCGTTCTATTTACTTCTGAAGGCAACCTTTGTAAGAAATCAGTGAAGCTTTCTTTTGGGCCCTGTATAACTTTTGTAAATGACTCAATTTTCTTTCCTACTTCTTCAGTTCTGTCCCAAGAATTCAAGACTGCCATTTGGCATAAAGCTAGGGTGTAGTCATCATGTAGAGATTGCTTTCTACATTAGCATTATCGCCCTATCCAAGAAGTTGATCTTGGGAGATTTCCATACCTCTGGCCCTACTTCATTGTTCAGTGGTCTTAGCCTCATGTTTTCACCAGGTCCTCAATTGTAACTGGGGACCACCTTCTAAAACAGCTGTAACCAAATCTCTCCAGTCTTGAGGGATAATTTTATTACAAGTTGACCATGAGTGTTACATCTGCTTTACAAGTGGGGAATGCATACCATATGACACTATAGCTTCTTTGAATCTCCTCAAATCTAACATTTGCACTGGAGTCCAGTCAGCTTTTACACAGCCTTGAGCATTTGGCAGTTCCTTTAAGGTTACTGGATAGATTAAGTTTGGCTGTTTGAAAACCTTAGGCTGTTTCTCTGTAACCTTATAATGCAATGCTGAGATTGGTTCACCTTTAAATTCTTCTGTCTGGTTCTGAATACCTATCTCTATGATCTGTTTTAACAAGTTTTTCTAAAACTTTTATCTTGGCATGCATATTAACAAACTTTTATAATGATAAAACAAAAATGATCAAACAATATTTATAATTGACATTACATAAATCCTATGTCCATTAATTATCCTCTCATTTAATAGTTCTGTTTTCAGAATGTCAATTGTATTATCAAACAGAGACCAAGCACTCTCCATTGTAAAAATGTGTCCCATTTTTTAATATGGGAAAAAACTTTCTTTTAACCAGTTTCTCCCTTTAAGAAATCTTAATTGACTCACCAATCTGTCATCTGATAATGACAATGTGGCAGCAGCCCCAGTAGGTGGCCCAAGGAAAGCCAAAGGGAAGAAATTAGAGAGCCAGCTGTTTGTATGGGGGAATGTGTGTGAAAGCAGCTAATTCTGGCATTTTTGGAGCCTGGGCCTTGGGAGTTTGCCGTAGAGAGGCTGCAACAGAAACTTATCCAGTAGGATACTGATTGCAGCCCAGGTGGGGTGGAGATTCTGACTGTGTATAGCTCTGGTCTGAGCCACAGGCAAGAGGCTTTTTCATGAATTTGTGCCCCACAAGTAGGATGCCAGATGTTGTTCAAATCTTTTTTTTTTTTTTTTTTTTTTTTTTTTTTTTTTTTTTTTTTTTTTTTTTTTTTTTTTTTTTTAAAGATTTCTTTATTTATTATGTATACAGTGTTCTGCCTGCACATATCCCTGCAGGCCAGAAGAGGGCACCAGATCTCATTACAGATGGTTGTAAGCCACCATGTGGTTGCTGGGAATTGAACTCAGGACCTTTGGAAGAACAAGCAGTGCTCTTAACCTCTGAGCCATCTCTCCAGCCCCCGTTGTTCAAATCTTAAATGGTGTTGTAATAAAAAAAAAAAACCCAGAGCCATATATTGGGGTGGAAGCTGAAAGATCAGAGAAGCAGAGCAAGCCACAGCCAACCTCACCGCCAACTCCTCAGCTGATTCTATTTCCTCAGACTGAAAGCCTCTGAGTCCTCACTCAAAAGGATCTCAGCTGAACTGCCTTAATTCCTGTTTCTCCATGCCTTATATACCTTTTCTGCCCAGACATCACTTCCTGGGGTTAAAGACGTGTGTGCTTCCCAGTACCTGGGATTAAAGGTGTGTGCTACCACTGCTTGTCTCTGTTTCCATTGCGGCCTTGAACTCACAGAGACCCAGACAGATCTCTGCCTCACAGTGATAGGATTAAGGAAGGGTGTGTTCCACCACTGCCTGTCCTCTATGTCTAATCTAGTGGCTGGCTCTGTCCTCTGATCCTCAGACAAGTTTATTAGGTTAGACAATATATCACCACACAGTCTACTCATTGTAGCTTCATCTTGTGCCATTGTTTTTCCCCAAAAAAGCTACAGGTCCCTGGGTGCAGTGTGAGGCCTTGTTGCTTCTGTCCAGTCTGAAAGGGGAACAGCTGCTTCGCTCAGGGTTTGAGTCTCATGGGTGTGGTGCATGTGCTTGATGAACCATAGCTTTTCTTAATATTAGCCATTTTTGACAAGGGTGAAAAGCACCGAAAGTTGGTTTTGACTTTACAATTTCATGACTAAAGATGGTGAGTGCTTTAGAACATATTTTTGGTAGAGGTGACTCAGCCATTAAGAGCACATATTGCTTTTTCAGATAGCACAGTTTGCTTCCCAGCTACCACATGATGGCTTACAATTGTTTTGTGTCCAGGGTTATTATGGTCTTCTTAGACAGTGCAGAGAATATCTCTAACTAGACTGATGACAAGTTGACCACATGAAGAAAAAACACTGTATTTGCCAGAGAGACTAAGCCATTGCATGTGTCTGTTCTCCGAGACAGCACGACATCCGCGATAAATACCTGCTCTTTATCTGCCAGCTAGAATAAAATGAGATTTAATCGTAGACTCGGATATTGTATTCTAGGTATTTTCTACCAGTTAGAAAAGCTGACAGTAATGTGCAATGATGGAAAATGTGAGAGCCCCTCAAACCTTTTCTCATGAAGTGACTGATCAGGGGTTGTGATGGTGTGTTCCTATTGGAGATAATTTTCTGTATTAATCCTAAGATCACACAATCTTCCCTAGTAGGGAAGCAGTCATTTTCCTGAGCTGTGAG
Source organism: Peromyscus californicus insignis (assembly GCF_007827085.1). Classification (NCBI taxonomy): domain Eukaryota; kingdom Metazoa; phylum Chordata; class Mammalia; order Rodentia; family Cricetidae; genus Peromyscus; species Peromyscus californicus. The sequence goes on from NW_026294492.1 coordinate 48,677,357, forward strand.
CTTGAGATACTGTCATTAAACTCTGCATTCTTGCCTTACCCACCGAGCATGGCTCCACCATAGCTTTTCTTAATATTAGCCATTTTTGACCAGGGTGAAAAGCACCTAAAGTTGGTTTTGACTTTACAATTTCATGACTAAAGATGGTGAGTACTTTAGAATGTATTTTTGGTAGAGATGACTCAGCCATTAAGAGCACATACTGCTTTTTCAGATGGCACAGTTTACTTCCCAGCTCCCACATGATGGCTTACAGTTGTTTTGTGTCCAGGGTTATTAGTGCTACATATTTACACTGAATTTTGTGTGACATAACAGAATGATTACATCACAAGACATAGATTGTTTCAACTGGCTTAATGAGATATTTGTGTAATTTATAGAGAAGCCAAATAGAAACTTTTCTACATTAATGAAGAAATTTAAAACCTGGTTCTATATATTGCAGACTATGAACCAGGATTTTTTTCAAGACAGAAATTCTCTGTGTAATAGCCCTGGAACTCCAGGCTGTCCTGGAACTCACTCTGTAGACCAGGCTGGCCTCGAATTTATAGAGATCTGCCTGCCTCTGTCTCCTAAGTGCTGGAATTAATGGTGTGCATCACTGCTACCCAGCTGAGCCAGGACTTTTTAAGGGGAGAAATGGGGACTTCTGAACCCCTAAAATCTTGCTTTCTTTGACCTTCCCCTCAAGTATACCATCTAAATGAAATTTGTGCTTATAATTACAGCTTAAAATTGGTACTTTGCTTGGGAACTTTCTCTGTATCTTAAAGAGGTTCCAAACATTGGTAAGAAATATTTGCAAATTAGAATTTGTATTTCAAAAATAATTCACGTAGTACTAAAAACAAGGACATTTAAAAATGTAAAGCAACCAAGTGTTGATTAGTGGTGTTTTATTTCCTAATGAGACATTTAGATATGATTTTATTAACTATCAAACACTTGGATGTGTTTGAGAGAACCTGAGACCTGACAATGGTGAAGGTCCTAGGTCTTAATCTGGTGACATCACAGGCCAAACAAGGCCTGTAATTTGTTTAACCAGCACTGCATTATTAAAAACAAAATGGAATATATTGTTTGTATTAAAAAAATCCTGACTGTCTTGGAGTGAGAGGGTAAGGCTTCTCCAAGTTACATGGGTGCAGCCTTTCCCCCATTACTTCAACTCCATTCTCACTTTAAAGTATCTTGTTGATATTTTGTTGCCCCAAGCAGTGTATTGGTTGCATGCTGGTACCATAATGCAATTTCTGTCCAATAATTGTTCTTTATACATGTGAACGCCCACCAGACCTGGCTTCAATAAAGCCCTCCCCAGTAGGCTGTGTACCTTCCAGACCTAGGTCAGGCTGTACCAGGCCAAGCTGCAACCATCTTGAGGATGTTTTTACTGTGTTTAAAATTGCTATTTTCTAGGTGACAGAAGTTACACTTTAGGCACCTGACCAGTGCTTTTTAGGTTTTTGTTTTTTAAATGGGAGTTTAAATCAATTTAGTAAATGAAAAGTAGATTGCTTTGACTCTGTGATGGCTCATAGTTGTCTGTAACTCTGTGTCTAGGGGATCAGATTCTCTCTTCTGTCCTCTGTTTGGACACCCATCTGGTGCACATCCTTATATGCAAGCCAAACATGCAGTCACATAAAATAAAAATAAGTAATAATTTTAAAAGTTAAAAAGTTTACACATGTGCATCTTTTGGCTTTTTTGTGGTTTTTTTTGTGAACTTTGTGCCTAATTTTTGGATTATGCCATTTTTGTATCAGATGCTTTGGACTTCATGTGTTTAAGCAGAACTTTGTACCGTCCATATATTAACCTTCCTAGTGTAAAGAAACCTGATTGTTTATTTTACTCTCTTAGCTACACTCCCTCTTTGTATTTTTCTATTACTTCCACAGCATTTCACTCCATGGAATCACTTTATTAGCTACCCTGGTTATGTTCTGTGCCTCTGTAATCTATTTCAGACAGCTTTTTGTTTACTAATTTTTTGAAGCATTTGATCATGTTTTTCTTTTGCACATGGACAATCATTTTGCCAACATAGAATGTTCAAAGGGATCTTTCTTCCTGGGTTCACCTTTGACACATTTGTCTAAATGAGGTCTCAGCAGTTTGTATTTATTTTTGGGCTCTGTGTTCTATTCCTTTTTCTCTATGTTCATATAAAGGACAAAGCTCCTCTGTCTCCGGGACTCTGTATTTAAGGTGATAACTGCAGAAATACTCTTTCTTAGGGTTAATCTTGACATTTGTGGCTTTCCTCTTTCCATTTCCATTTTTGTGGGAAATGTCAGTTTTGGCTGATGGGGATTGCATCAGTTCTGTCAGCTGCTATTAGTAATATAGCCTATAGCCATTTTGTTTTCTGTCAGAGTACATGGAATTTGTGTAATGCTTCTTTTCCTGTGTACCTTAAACATTTCCTCATAGAAGTCATTTACCTCATTACTCAAGCCTTATTCCTAGATCTTTTTGAAGCAACCTGAATGGGTTAATTTTCTACTTTATTTATGAAATTGCTGGTACATGGGAAAATTAGTGATTTTATGTTTTAGTTTTTGCAGTTTTCAATAATACTTAAAGCACTTATCAAGTCTGGGATTTTCCCACTGGGCCTGTGGGAAGTTCTGTGTGTGATGACATCATCATTAAAAAGGAGTTGAATTTCTTTTTCTCCTACATGTATCTCTGTTTTCTGTAGGCCACGCTTATGACTCTGGCTTAAATAAGACCTGAGAATGAATGAATCATCCTCTTCTCTCTGTCTTCCTGCTAATGCAGTTCATGGTTAAATTACTGGCAGTATTTTTCTTCTCTCGGGTTGGAAATAGTGTTTATTTTGTTTTGTGAGTTGAACACAGTTTTTCTCTAGCTCCTCTCTATTCACCTATTCCTCATGTAAAATGTCTTATTTCCTGTGTTCTCATGGATACTTTCTGATGTTTTGTGTATACTTTGCCTCTAATTATGACCTTCAGTTCTGTGTGAGTGAATGACCTGAGTTATGTTGTAAATCTCTTCACGTGCACTTTCTTCTCCATGACTTTTAAAAGCCGGTGTTTGTGCAGTGATATGGTTGATTGTTATTGTCTTTCAGCACCTTACAAACCTCCTCCTGTCTGGAGGAATGTTGACAAAGCTGTTGGTATCATTCTGCTGTTGGGGTCTTTTCCTGGGGTAAATGTGGTATAACATTGTCCATAACAGAGTTGTATTAATTTTAGGTTTGTGTTTTTTTACATCTTGATGTGAAATGTCAACAAGGATTCCCGTCTTTGTTCCTGAGACAGAAACTCAGATAAGAGCAACGGGGAGATGGCTGAATCTGTGGTAAATGCACCCCAGGTTAGTTTTGTGTCCATATTTATTTGGAAAAACAACTGAAGCCATGCAATCCTCCATTCTCTGCCTCTGGTAATTTCTCCTGAAGTGTTTATTGCCTATGATTCTTCTTTTCTTCTCTGATAATCAAGATTAAGTCTTTAAATCTTGTCAACCACACAGCACAGACATGCCTCATTGTGTCCTTCCTTATTTATTGCTATGAGGACATATATTTTCATGGCCTTAAGACTTGCAGTTTGGAAAGAGATTCCATTGTAAGTGATGATTAATGAAATATATTGGTGCCTAATTCCTATAGAAGATAGACTTGTGTCCTTATATATTAGTGAGGAAAGAACGTCACATGTGCCACATGGGTTACATTTTAGGGATGGTGAGTGTCGACTTTTCAGTCAACCTAAGCAGATCTTGTTGCTGGACCTGGGATCTGAGGACCTGAAAGAATGGGGCAGACTGCAGTCTAATGCTGTAGACAACCTTACTTTGGTTTCAGTATGTTTTTATACACAAATATAACGAAGAATGCAATGATCCAAGGAAGTTGTTTGAGATCAGAAAAACATGTAAACAACTGTCAGTAAGCACATGCTAATATTAACAGAGCAGACCTTTCCCAGACCTTTCGCAGGACAGACAATTTAAATACAGTTGCCTGGCACATGCTATAGATTGTATCTGGGAAAGCATGGAAACAAGGCAGAAGGCCATATCAGATTCTGGGTGCACCGACCAGATTGGTTCTATAGCTGTCTTCTGGCATCCAACAAGAATAAATGCCTTATTAATTTAAAGTAACTGTTTGTTGCAGGAGGTACAAAATCATGTCCAAGTATAATCCAGGGAACAAGATGCACCTGATGTAAGAGGCCCTCTGCCTTTTTCCCTGGAGCCTCTCTCACAGTTCCCCAAAGCTTGCTCACCATGTGTTATTCTTTTGACTGTGTTCGGACATCTCCCCTTTTTTCATTTTTTAAAGCAAGAACAGTCAACATAGTAGATAAAGCTGAGTGTTCTCAGGCATTTATTCTTGTTTGTAGCCATCAACATTCTAGGAAAAGCATAAACAGACTTATGATAAGTGCAGTGCTCGATGCAAGAGCTCTCACTGTGTATGACGCTTTGCCATCGGGAACAAGGGTCCATATCTTGCAAAACATCAATAATTTCTTCTGCCATTGATTGTCCTGAGATTCCAGGCAACTGCTTAAAAAGTGTCTGAAAAATTTCATTCTGGTACACAGGAGTCTAGTTCTTTATACCATATGGGACAGGACAACGGCTTCAGGTAGGGTTGAGCATCCTGAAAATGACAAGAAGCTTGAGTACTAGGTTGCCATTGGGGCAAGTTTAAAAATTTTAAAATAAGTAAAGTAAGAGTAAAATAAGTAAGTAAGAGTATCTCAGGGAATAGTTGCTCCCTTTTTATTTTTTAAAAGCTGCTTTTTAAGGGTGAAATGCGTATGTTTTACAAATCTTTGATATTGTTGGTTGTAAGGGATTCTAGTGATATATTGAATTTGCCATCAATAATGGAATTTCTTAAAATTCTTACTAGTAAAAGCTGGATCATTGTCAGTTTTTAACTGTATAGGAATACCCATAGCAGTGAATGTCTGCAGTCAGGAGGAAATAAGAGCTATGGAAGAGGGTAATTTATCTAACTTGGAATGCTGAGTAGTTAATATTTTATCATGAAAGGCTTGAACGTCAATACTTAAATTGTCATGTGACCATCTTTACTGGGGGAACAGTATGATTAGCAAGATCTCACAGTCATTGTCATCAACAGGAATGTTACTCTCTTTCCCAATTAACAAAAGGAAGCACAAGAGGATCGGGTACATAAGCCGACTCTGTCTCAGCAGTAACAGGTGCATTCAACAGAGAAAGATAGCAAACCCAGCAGTTCTGCAGTCATACCCTTCCCCTGAGATTTCGCCAACTCTTTTCCTCGGTCATTCGTTTCTTCATCTGAGTCATCGTTGCTAGGGAGAACTTGTTCTTTTGGTTTGATGACTCTGTCACTCCATTCTCTTTCTTCAGGTGTAGCTTCTGCAGATGCATTGGAACCTATTTTTCCGTCTTTCAAAGGTCAAGTCAGTCTTTCAGGTATCCACACTGACTTTTCAGTACCTCGAGGGAAACAAACAAAACAAAAAACATAGCCCTGGCTCCAGTGAATTACTGAAGCCAGGCCATTCAGTTGGCCTGACATATCATCTTTCCAAATAACTGTGACCCTGAGTTGTTTTGGAGGGGGCCAAAAATGCTTTGCAGCAATAAGGCCATCTTTGCCTAAATTAAAAGTTTTTTGGGGGAGGGTTTCGAGACAGGGTTTCTCTGTGTAGCTTTTGAAGCCTGTCCTGGATCTCTCTCTGTAGACCAGGCTAGCCTCGAACTCACAGAGATCCACCTGCCTCTGCCTCCCAAGTGCTGGTATTAAAGGCATGTGCCACCACCACTTGGCCTACCTCCTTCCCTTTCTTTCTTTCTTTCCTTCCTCCTTCCTTCTTCCTTCCTTCCTTCCTTCCTTCCTTCCTTCCTTCCTTCCTTCCTTCCTTCCTTCCTTCCTTCCTTTTTTTCTTTCTTTATGCTAGAATTATGCCTTTGGTTCTATTTTCACCCTTTATTTGGAATAAAGGGCAACATTAGTTTTAGATTTTTAAATGAATAAACATGGTGATAAAGTGTTGAAAATAAGTGTGGCCTGAATTTGGAGAGTAAGTAAGTGGTTTTCCAGTTTGGGGGTAGGAGAAAAAACAGGTGCAAGATCATCTCCAAAGGAAAATGGAACACATACTCAGTGAGCCACCAAAAGGTTAGGCTTCTACTCACTAAGGGCAAGCTTTATTTTTAAATAATGTTTAAGTTGTCCATTAGCTCTTTCCATGAAAGACTGGCCCTGAGGATTACATGGAACACATGTGTTATAGGTTATATCAGACTGTTGGCAAAATTCCTGAAAAGACTTGGCAATGTATGCAGGAGCATTGTTAGTTTTTAAATTTTTTTTCTGAGACAGGGTTTCTCTGTGTAGCTTTGCGCCTTTCCTGGAACTCACTTGGTAGCCCAGGCTGGCCTCGAACTCACAGAGATCCACCTGGCTCTGCCTCCCGAGTGCTGGGATTAAAGGCATGCACCACCACTGCCCAGCAGTTTTTAAATACTTTACAGGAGCATATAATAGCAAAAGTCAGTGCTAAGTCATCTGAATTATTTAATAAAATTTTTTTACTAAAAATTTTACTATAAATTATATTATCTGATAGACAAAGGACAAAATATATCCATTTAAATTGCTATCCCAATTAAAAGAAAACCAAACTTCAATTTGGAGTTTATTCCGATATCAAGAACAAGGTATTCATGCCACATACTATAGGTTCTGGAAAAAGAATTATGTATATAGAAAATGTACTTTCCACACATTATGTGTATCATTATATTATTTATGTATGATTTATTATATAAAATATATTATAAAATGTATTTATTATGTAGTATTATTATACAGTGAATTAGACATGCTTCTAAGTACTGACATAGATTTTTAAAATGGATATTACTCAGGTACAATGCACTAATAGAAATTAGTATAAATTTAGATTTTAAATGTGTTGATGAGAGTTGATAAATGTACATGCCTATGTGACCACAGCCACAACAATTGGTAATATTTCTGTGATAGAGCTCCATAGATAGAAAAAGCTCCATCAAATTTCTCATTCACCCTCTTTAGTATTTCTGGATGTAGGTAACCATGGCTCTGAATTTGAACATCACAGGTAAATTTTTTTAAAGTATTTGACTTCTTCTGAATAAAACCTGACAATATATGCTTTTTGTGTCATTTTTAGTTTTCCAACTATGCGTGTGAAATTCACCCAGTTTTTTTAATGTGTCAGATGTTAAGTACAGAAAACATAGCATACAAAAAACATTATAGATGCACTATAACGTATTTATGCATTTATCTGCTAAAGTACAGTTAGATGATGATGATGATGATGATGATGATGATGGTGATGATGATGATGATTTTTGGTATTTCAAGACAGGGTTTCTCTGTGTAGCCTGGCTGTCCTGGAACTCTCTCTGTAGACCAGGCTAGCCTTAACTTACAGAGATCCACCTGCCTCTGCCTCCCAAGTGCTGGGATTAAAGGCGTGAGCCACCACCACCCAGCTATTTAGATTGTTTATAGTTTGTGTTAGTACCAATAAAGTCATTAAGAATATTTATACACAAGTCTCTGAGTCAGCACTATGCTTTTATTTCCTTTGAGTAAATACCAAGAAATAGAATTATTGGAGTCAAGACTAGAAATATATACTTTAACAAAGTAAGTTCATAAGTGACTGCACATGATATTGTCAAAACTCTTTATCCAAGCTGATTATAATGCATCTTCTTCACTGGAAACTTTAGATAAGAATAATATATAGTAGTGAGGAAAAAGAATATCCTCTTGAATACTTCTAGGAGTTGTTCTGTTCAATTGGCTATTGGCCAGGATAGAACAAAGAAGCAAAGAAAATTAAAACTTTACAATTATCTTTCTCTCTCTTTCCTACCTCTTTGAAGGAGGAATATGTTTTTCCTGCTCTTTGACATCTGAACATACATTTATCTGGCTGTTGTTCTCCAGAACTTACACTAGTGGCCCTTTCTGATTCCTTAGCTCTTCAGCTTTTGGAACAGCTACACCATCAGCTTCCTTCATTCAAGTTTTTAGTAAGTTATAGTAAGCCATGGTCCTTGTATTCCTGGGTCTCCAACCTATCATGTCTCAGTCAAAGCTTGCATAATTGTATGAGCCAATTCCCTTATTAATTATCCTCTCCTCTACCTTCCTTCTTTCCTTCCTCCTTCCCTTCTTTCCCATTCTCCCCTCCTTTCTTCTTTCTTTGTTTAAAAGAAAGAGAAAGAAGAAAAAGGAAAGTGATCCATTGTAGAGACAAATGTATCCTTACATTGAAAAATGATATTAACTTTGAAATAATCATTATTGAGAAGAAATAGCAATTAATGCTTTGTGTGTTTCTTAAGATGTATATGATAATTAATAATTTTTGTCCAGCCTTGATATGAGGGATTGTGCCTAGTCTTATTGTAACTTGTTATGCTGTGTTCATTTGGTATCTCTGGGAGGAAATGGAACAGGCACGGCTCTGGGGTAGAGGGGAAGTGGGGGGGCTGGGAGGTGTGGATGGAGGGGAAACCAGTCAGAATGTATTGTATGAGAGAAGAATAAATAAATTCAAATTAAATCTAATAAACTAATTGCCTTCTGTGAGATGGTAAAGAGGTTGTTGATGAGAGAAAAATGAGATTCTCAGAGGCTAACCTTCCTAGAATGAGTGGCATAGAGTACCAGACAAAAGAGATGCACAGATAGGGAATCCCCCACATAAGAAGATGTTTCTTCTCAAATCTGCTGGTTACATACCAGGTCATGCATATTAAGAATGCATTCAGTGTTATGGAAAATAATGATAAGTGGTGTTTGGTGTTCACACAGAGACAATATAATACTTCCTGCTGCTAACACAGCCTGAGTAATTCCATGATTTATGTAACATTGAGAACAATATCTAAAGCTGTAGCAGGAATCTTAAAAGTTCTTATTAATAAAATCAAACCCAGGGCCAGTTATTGGGGTGAAATGCTGGATGGTCAGAGAGACAGAACAAGCCACAGCTAACCTCACCTGGTCAACTTCTCAGCTGATCTTGTTTCCTCAGACTGGAAGCCTCTGTGTCCTCATATCCGAATGGCTCTCAGCTGAATTGTGCTGCTAGAAGCCTGAAAGCTTAACCAGCCAAATGCTTTTAGTTTCTGGTCCTCACGCCTTATATACCTTTCTGCTTTCTACCGTCACTCCCTGGGATTAAAGGCTGGCTTTCTGGGATTAAAGGCGTGAGTCACCATGCCTGGCCATTTCCAATGTGGTCTTGAACTCACAGAGATCCAGAGGGATTTCTACCTCTGGAGTGTTAGGATTAAAGGTGTGAGTGCCACCATTTTCTAGCCTTTGTATCTAGTGGATGTTCTGTCTCTGACCCCAGATAAGTTTATTAGGGTGCACAATATTTTGGGGAACACAATATCACCACACAAAGCATTTGGAGAAATGTGCTATTATATTCAACCTCACAAACCCAAAAGGCAAGAAGAGGAAAAATGGCTGTTTCTAAATAACTTTATAGAGCACATCACCCAAAGGATATTTATGGACTTACAAACATTTCAGAATCCAGTAAAGTAAAAGTCAAAATGTTTGAAATTTTATCAACAAGCTTTCTGTTATTGTAACAATACCTGCAACAATAAACTCACAAAGATGAGTCTACTTTTCCTCATGGAAGTTATGATTAATAATCACCTAACCTGTTGGTTTTAGGCCTTTTATGAAACAGGTAAGGTTTCCAGAAATAGTCTTATGAGCATGGGCATGCAAATACTTGGAACTTTTTACTGGCATTACTGAGCAATTTATGGAGAAGTAGACTTAGAAGAAAAAGAGACTCACTGTCTTGAATCCTAATACTAAATATTTCAGCACTATAGAGAGTATAGGTGATAGAAAGAATATATACTTGAGGAGATGTAGATAGCAGTAAACTGATTTATTTCTATGGCATTTGATATCACATAGTGATGATATACCTATGGGTATTTTTTGACTCCTGAAATCTATTTGTCTCATAAGAGTTCATGTACATATTATTCTCTTAATTCCAATGCTCAGTGGTAAGTTCTCAATATATCAGTATTTCCTCTTTTTCTTTTGTTTTAGTCTTCAGAGTGGGTACTATTGTGTGAGCATTTCTGGCCCCAACTCTTTATTGCATGATATGGAATATATTATTAGAATTTTCTAGATAGTGTTGACTTTGTGCTGTGCATAAACCATGACTTTCAAGCATAAACAAGTGCTCTTCTTAAAGATTGTATTCTAGCCGGGCGGTGGTGGCGCACGCCTTTAATCCCAGCACTCGGGAGGCAGAGCCAGGCGGATCTCTGTGAGTTCGAGGCCAGCCTGGGCTACCAAGTGAGTTCCAGGAAAGGCGCAAAGCTACACAGAGAAACCCTGTCTCGAAAAACCAAAAAAAAAAAAAAAAAGATTGTATTCTTTTCTTTTGGAAATGAAAAGCTCTCCCACCCCATGTTTTTCTTTCCCTGAAGCTACTGTATTACTCAGGTAGAGATTCTGATGAGGTTGAAATGGACAAGTTGACATTTCTTTCTTTAAAAAATTTATTTAGCATATGGGTGTTCATCTGTGCTGCCTGACTACATGATGACTGTAGAGTCCTTAGGTTGGCACCGAAACCTTGGTACTGAAGTTGGGCACTACAGTTAGCAGCCTTGCATACAGAGAGAAATAAACTTGAAAAAAACTCTCTGAAAGAACAGCAAGTCCCTTTACCACTAAGCCACCTCAATGTAAACTTCCAAGTTTACATTTCTGATGAACATTTGTGAATGAGCCAGTATATGACTTTGTACCTTCTATTATCTGAAAAATAAAAGAATTATCATAAATGATATTTGTCTATGCAACCTAAAATCCTCTTAAATGATTGAGCTCAAATATTGAAGAAATGAATAGAATTGAAATTATGTGATTCAGATTTTCAGTTGAGCCAATCTCATGAATGATGGTGTATTGAAAGTTAATGGTTAATATCATTCTCATAAAATAATACATTAATTTTGATCACAAGAGAGCTTTCTATTTCTTAATGCATTGTCACTTAGGCCATTTGTTTATACATTTCTGTAACTATTTTGTAGCAAAACCACATACTGATTTTGTGAAAGTGGTACTCATCTGTATTGACTTGTGTCTTTCAAAAAGTTTAGACAATATTAATATTGTCTAATACTGATTTTCTTGTACTTATTTCATGGTTGTCAAAATATTCTCATAACATAACCTCACAAGTTACTTGACTCTGTGTGTTATTTAGAACATGGGGTCTATGTAATGTTGTTACAGTACTGTTAAAAATCGTATCTCTGACTTTTAGTTCTTCCATGAATTCTGCCTTTCACATTCTGTCTCTGTTCTACAAAGGGTTCATCTTTGAACCTGGTCCACAACATCCCAAATTGAGCATTTTAGATTAGAGTTAGTTAAGGCCTGGTTTCAGACAGAATTGATATAGTGTCCATATGTGAGCAACACTGACAGTTGTAGCATTTGGAAGCACAGTTTTTCTCACCGTAACTTTTCTATCTGAGATGAGACACTGGGATCGATCCTGTTTGCTATCAACATACCCTTCAGAAAGGTACATCCCTGCATGTACAACTAAAATGTGTATTTAATATTCCATATATATATATATATATGTAAGATTATTATGTCATTCTCTTTTCATAAAAGTAAAAAGTAGAATATAAGGTATGAGTATTCTAGAAAGTTTTTTTTTCCTTTATTTTTCTTTTTTTCTCCAATTCCCTCCCTCTACCAACCCTTTCCCCCTTCTACTCCTCTGTTTCTGTTCTGAAAGTGGCAGGCCTCCCATGGATGTCAACAAAGCATGGCTTATCAAGTTGAGGTAGGACTAAACTCCTCCCCTTTTATTAAGACTGTGCAAGGCAACCTAGTATGGGGAATAGGTTCCTAAAAGCCAGCCAAAGCATTAGGAACAGGCCCTGCTTCCATTCCTAGGAGTCCTCCAAGTAGACCATGCTACACAACTGTCACATATGTAGAGGGCCTAGGTTGGTCCCATACAGGTTCCCTGGCTGTCTGTTCAGACCCTGTGAACTCCTGTGAGCCCAAGTTAATTGCTTATGTGGGCTACCTAGTGATGACCTTGAGCTGCCTAGCTCCTACAATCCTTCCTTTCTTCAACAGGATTCCCCAAGCTCAGCTCAGTGCTTGCCTGTGGGTCTTTGCATCTATTTCCATTAGTTACTGGATGAAGGCTCTCTGATGACAACTGGGTTAGTCATGAATTCTAATTACAGGTAGTAATTGATGATTACAGGAGAATGCCAGTTCAGGCTACATATCTACTATTGCTAGGAGTCTTAGCTGGGGTCATCCTTGTAGATTCATAGGAGTTTCCCTTGAACCAGGTTTCTACTAGACCCTAAGTGCTCCCCATATTAAGACTTCTCTTTCAGTACTCTCACCCCCCCAACCTCATGTTCCCATCCCCACCTATTCCCAATGTACCCAGGAGATCTCTTCTGTTTCTCCTTCCCAGGGAAATTCATGAATCCTTTGAGCTCTCCTTGTTACCTAGCCTCTCTGGGGTGTGGATATTACAGCTAATATCCACATATGAGTGAGTACATACCATGATTTTCTTTCTGACTAAGGATGACCTTTTTTCTAGTTATGTGCATTTGCCTTCAGATTTCCTGATGTCATTGTTTTTAACAGTTGAGTAATACTCCAACTGTGTAAATGAACCAAATATTCTTTATCCATTCTAGGTTGTTTCCAGGTACTGGCTACTATGAATAATGCTGCTATGAACATAGTAGAGCCAGTGTCCTTGTGTTATGGTTGAGCATCCTTTATGTATATGCTCAAATGTGGTATAACTGGGTCTTGAGGTAGATTGACTCCCAAATTTCTGAGAAACTGCTATATTGATTTCCAAAGTGACTGTATAAGTTTGCACTCCCACCAGCAGTGGGAGTTCCTCTTGCTCCACATCCTTTCCAACATAAACTGTTATTAGTGTTTTTCATCTCAGCCATTCTGATTGGTATAAGATGGTATCTCAGAGTCATTTTGATTTGCATTTCCCTGATGCCAAGGATGTTGAGCATTTCTTCATGTGTATCTTAGCCATTTGAGATTCTTCTGTTGAGAATTCTCTGTTTAGATTTGTACCCCATTTTAAAAATTAGATTATTTTGTTTGTGATATCTTGTTTCTTGGGTTCTTTGTATATTTTGGAAATCAGCCCTCTGTCAGATGTGGGCTTGGTGAAGATCTCTGCCCATTCTGTAGTCTGCCATTTTGTCTTATTGACAATACCCTTTGCCTTACAGAAACTGTTTAGTTTCATGAGGTCCCATTTATTAATTGTTGATCTCAGTGTCTCTGCTAATGGTGTTCTATTCAGGAAATTGTCTGAAAGTATCTTTTAAGACAATTTACTTTCCTATTTGTTTTATGGATATAAATGTATTTGCCAAAATATATGTATGAGTGCTTTATGTGCCTCCTGTGTGTAGAGTCCAGAAGAGAGAATTGGATACCATGGAACTGGAGTTAGAATCACTTGTTTGGTGCCATGTGCATGCTGAAAACCTAACCTGTGTTCTCTGGGAGAGCAGCTAGTACTTTTGACTGCTGAACTATCTCTGTTTAACCTCTAGAAAATTATTGTCTTTGAATAGTTGTCATGCCTTATATATATCACAAAACTGTCTCTAATTCCTTAAGTCTCTTTTACCTAGTGTCTTAGTTATAGTTAATCTTTGCTGTAACTAAACATCATGATCAAAGCAACTTAGGAAAGAAAGAATTTATTTGTTTTTTACTTACATATCACTGTTCATGATAGAAGGAAGTCAGGACAGGAATTCAAACAGGGAAGGAACCTGGAGGCAGGAGCTCACACAGAGACTGTTGAGGGGTGCTGCTTACTAGTTTGCTCCTCATGGCTTGCTTAGCCTGCTTTCTTGTAGAACTCAGGACCACCAGCCCAAGGAAGACACCATGCACAATGGGATGGGATCTCTCCTATCAATCATTAATTAATAAAGTGTTCTGAGGCTTGCCTGTAGTCTAATTATGGCATCCTGTATTTTCAACTGAGGCTCCTTCCTCTCTGATGACTCTAGCTCGTGTCAAGTTGGCATAAAACTAGCCAGTACAACTGATTCCTTGTGAATTTGACACATAAACACATCACTGTTAAGCCACAACCTTTCTTTTCTTGTTTATTGCCAAGATCAGATATTAATATCAACACCAAAATATAAAACATTTTAGAAACTTAAAAAGGCACATGGTCTTTATAAATTCAAATACTTTAAAATTCAATCTCTTTAACAATTCAACATCTGTTTTAAAACCTAAAATCTCCTTAAAAATTCAGTCTTTCAACTATGGGCTCTTGTAAAATCAAAAATAAGTGAAATACTTCCTTCAAGAAGGAAGAATCAGCCGGGCGGTGGTGGCACACACCTTTAATCCCAGCACTCGGGAGGCAGAGCCAGGTGGATCTCTGAGTTCGAGGCCAGTCTGGACTACCAAGTGAGTTCCAGGAAAGGCGCAAAGCTACACAGAGAAACCCTGTCTCGAAAAACCAAAAAAAAAAAAAAAAGAAGGAAGAATCAGGGCACAGTTGCCATTTGATCACAGGAAAATAAAACTCCAACAACTTAAATAACTTAATGTCCAAAATCTGGGATTCACTCATGATCTTCTAGGTTCCTCCAAGGAGTGTGTCTCCTTCTGGCTCTACCTGCACCACACACAGCTTGTCTTCTAAGCTCTGGCAGGTTCTACTCCAAGACTCTTGTTGTTCTTGGTGGTCATCCCTTAATACTGGAATCTCCCAAAATCCTGGTGTCCTTTGCTGAAACTGGGCTGTACCTTAACCAGTAGCCTCTCCTGGTCTCTCTTCAGGAAGTCCAAACCTGCCACACAGTGCCAAGCCTCAGCTGCTCTCCATGATCTCTCATGCCTTCATAACTAGTACCAGCCGGGTGATTCTTTACCTCACCATATTCAACTAACAGCATGAGAAAGAACCTTGGCAGCTTTTAGAACACAGCTTCTGTGTGCTGACCCTGAGGAATCACTTCCCAGAAGACCCCACCTCAGTGATGCTTGTCTCTTAATCACAGCTGACTCTTTACCCATAGCTAACCAGCATCCATTGTCCTAACAAAGCAAAGGTTTTACTTTGGTGGTTCTAGTCTCTTCTTAATCATAGCTGATTCTTTAACTCCAACTAACCAGATAACACAGATCCTTCACAGGAAAGGCCAGAGCAATCTTTGCTTCTCTTGCAAACTTCACAAGCCAGGCCTCAATCATCTATATTGTTTTCAAAATTTACATCTTTAAAGTAACTACCAAAAAGCTCACTGAGCTCTGAATACTCAGTGGCTTTTCTAGATTAATGTTCCAAAGTTCTTTCACAATCCTTCCAAAAGCAACATGGTCATGTTTGTCACAGCAATACCCCACTCCTGGTACCATCTTGATGTAGTTACAGTTACTATTGCTGTGATTAACCATGATGTCCAAAGCAACTTGGGGAGGAAAGAGTTTATTTGGCTTACACTTCCATACCACTTTTCATCATCTAAGGAAATCAAGATAGGAATTCAAATGACAGGAAACTGAAGACAGGAGCTCATGTAGAGGCTATGGATTGAAGGGTGGTTGAAGGCCTGCTCCTTTCGACTTGCTCAGGCTGCTTTCCTATAGAATCCAGGAACACCAGACCCAGGGATAATACCAACCACAATGGGCGAGGCAATGCTCCATCAATCACTCATTAAGAAAATGCCTTTCAGGCTTACCTACAGCCTGGTTTTTTGGATACTATTAGTTAATTGAGATTCTCTCCTCTCAGATGGCTTTAGTTTGTTTAAAATTGACATAAAACTATCTAGTGCACATAAGAAAGCATTTTGTCCAGCAACACATGGTGAATGGATAATTTTTTTTACACGGTCTGCTGACATTCAGGGATGTGGCTGTGGACTTCTCCCAGGAGGAGTGGGAATGTTTGGAGTCTGCTTGGAGGGATTTGTACATTGATGTGATGTTGGAGAATTGGAGAATTACAGCAATTTAGTCTTTGTAGGTAAGTACTTTTTTTTTTTTTTTTTTTTTTTTACTTTTGAGACAGGGTTTCTTTGTGTAGTTTTGGTGCCTGTCCTGGATCTTGCTCTGTAGATCAAGGCTAGCCTCAAGCTCAAAGAGATCTGCCTAGCTTTACCTCCCGAGTGCTGGGATTAAAGGCATGTGCCATCACTGCACACACTGCCCAGCTCCTTTTTTTTTTTTTTTAAGAATACTTTTCTTGTAGGATTCTTTTTTTTTTTTTTTTTTTTTTTGGTTTTTCGAGACAGGGTTTCTCTGTGTAGCTTTGCGCCTTTCCTGGATCTCACTGTGTAGCCCAGGCTGGCCTTGAACTCACAGAGATCCACCTTGCTCTGCCTCCCGAGTGCTGGGTTTAAAGGTGTGCGCCACCGCCGCCCAGCTCGTTGTAGGATTCTTGATTAATATTTTCTATTTACTTACTTTGTGCATATGTAATCTCTCTGGAATGCTTATAGACTACCAGAAATAAGAGAAATTCTAGTAATAAATGCAAGTTTTTCATGGTGTTTCCTTTACATTCTTCTCTGTTCTCTGCAAGAGCAACCAATGCTGTATACTTCACAGTTTCTCCAGCCCTTTTATCTCATTTATAATGAAACCTTCAAAGAGAAATTTGAATATTCAGAAAAAGTAAATTCATTGAAGTACATTTAGTAATTGAAATATTTTGATTTTACTGTTACATTAAACTATCTGCCTATTTCTGATTTTTAAAAAAATAGAGAAGTTTTAGAATAGAGAAAAAGGTGGTTGTGGTAAGCATGTTGATTTTGTTTAATCTTTCCATTTATTTTGAAATGTGGTGCCTACATTTATTCCTAGCACAGCATGATTTTAATCCTACCTCTATGGAAGCTGAAGCAAGAAGTTCTGGTGAGTTCTCTGTGTAGTGAGTTCCTAGCTGGCCAAGGCTATACAGTGTGATTATCTCTCATAAATATAAACAAGAAAACAAAAAAACATTCTACATATTGTTATTCAAAGAATTCCTATCTCAAAGTACATTATTGCTTGATCACCTACTTGTCCTACCTTCTGCAAGGTATGCAGTTTAGATAAGAAGGAAAAGGCTATTATTGATCCTTGAAGTTTGATGGAAATTAAGGTGGTGGTACTTTTGAGCATTCACTTAACGATAGAGAAACACAAAAGACCTCCATTGAGAGCTCTGTTCCTATGAATTGCTTGTTTCCTTGTTTTTGAGAAATTAAGGAGACATTAGTTATTGAATCAATACCTATTAGCCCAATTTGTGCTTATTTTCCAGGGAAACATCATGAGAAGGTCTTGGGTCAAGGCTCAAAGCACATTGTCTATGAGTTTATGAATATTCAAGAGAAGTCTCATAAATGTAGTGAGCTTGGAAAAATGATTCATGAATCCTCCCAGTGTACATCTTACAGCACAAGTGATATTACAGAAAACTACAGTGAGTACAGATGTGGAAACAGCATGGAAGCCTCTATTGATTCATCAAACCTAAACAGACATAGAATTGGGAACACTGAAGAAGACCCCTGCAAACATAAAGACTGTGGGAAATGTTTAAATTTGTGTTCCATCATTAGTCAAAATCAAAGGATGCATATTGGGAAGAAAGAACACAGAAATGCAGAGTATGATAAATCATTTGACTCTAAACATAAACTCATGCTGAAACAAATCCTTATTGGAGAGAAAGCACAACAATGCATGGAATGTGGAAAATGTTTCTGGGACTACTCAAGCCTCAGTAGACATCAGAAAATCCATTCCAGAGAGAAACTCTACAAATGTAAAAAATGTGGCAAGGGTTTTTATCAGTTATATCAGGTTAAAGATCATTATAAAACCCATACTGGGGACAGACCTTACAAATGCACTGATTGTGAGAAATCCTTTGCCAGTGGCTCATATCTTAGAAAACATCAGACTATTCACACAGGAGAGAAGCCATATACATGCAGTGAATGTCACAAATGCTTTAGCCAGCTGACATACCTAAGAACCCATCAGAAAATTCATACAGGAGAGAAACCTTATAAATGTAGCGTATGTGAGAAATTCTTTACATGTGGGTCAGGTCTTAGAAAGCATCAGAGAATTCATACAGGAGAGAAACCTTACAAATGTAGTGAATGTGAGAAATCCTTTACACATGGCTCAGATCATAGAATACATCAGAGAATTCATACAGGAGAGAAACCATACAAGTGCAGTGCTTGTGAGAAAACCTTCACATGTGGCTCCGGTCTTAGACAACATCAGAGTATTCATAGAAGAGAGAAACCTTACAAATGTAGTGCGTGTGAGAAATCCTTTACTTGTGGCTCAGAACTTAGAATACACCAGAGAATTCATACAGGAGAAAAACCTTACAAATGCAGTGAATGTGAGAAATCCTTTACATGTGGCTCAAATCTTAGAAGACATCAAAGAATTCATACAGGAGAGAAACCTTATAAATGCAGTGAATGTCAGAAATCCTTTACATGCAGCTCAAATCTTAGAATGCATAAAAGAATTCATACAGGAGAGAAATGTTACAAATGTACTGAATGTGAGAAATCCTTTACATGTGGCTCATATCTTAGAATACATAATAGAATTCATACAGGACACAAACCTTACCAGTGTAGTACATGTGAGAAATCATTTATATTGTCCTCAGATCTTAGAAAACATCAGAGAATTCATACAGGAGAGAAACCTTACAAATGTAGTGAATGTGAGAAATCTTTTTCATGTCTCTCAACTCTTAAGAAACATCAGAGAAGTCATATAGGAGAGCACCCTTTCAAATGTAGTGAACATTGCAAAGTCTTCACTCCCTTCTCAGGTCTAAGAAAATATCAGAAAATTTGTACTGGGGAGAAAAGTTTCCATAGTAAATAATGTGGCATATACCTTTTCAAAGCTATCACTAGAGACCTCTGCATTCTCTACACTAGAGTATCATTATGAACATGAGAAACTTGAGAAATCCTTTAAGCAATGTTCAACTCATAAAAAACATTAAGAGATTATGCTGAGGAAAAATTCTGAAAATGTGACAATGTAGAAACATTTTCATTAAAACATTTTTTCTTTTGAACCTCAAATACTACATACAAGTCCAAAATGGAGAAGCCTGAGAAATGTGCTGTAGTGCAGTAGTTTCTTGGAGACTGAAACATTTTGTGCTGAAGAGAAGCTGATTAAATAGGAAGTAGCACCTCTGTATAACTTCAGGAATTCCCTGAAACTGATAGGATTAGCTATGTATAACTCCCATGAAGAAACTCAGACCAGGCATGCTGCTTAAAAGAGGCTCTAATGAAATGAACCACCAAGAAAAGACACTCTTCAGCCTGTAAATATGCCTGCAGGTATGCTCTGGAAGTCCAGGGTTCATAAGCTGTATCCCATGCTAGGTTGGAATTTCATGACTTTTGTAAGCAACTCTTTCCCCACATTCCTGGTAGTGATACCAGTAAAATTTCTTGGCTCAAGAAGATTGACTTCAGTGGCATCATAGTTATGTCTGTTGTCGGTTCCCATTTTGGGGTAAGTAGATGCATCTCTATGTTGCATCTTCCCAGGGAAGTTTTATCATACATATGCTGAACCCATTAATTGTTCCTCCAAACTTGTTTTACACCAGAAAATTGAAATTAGAGAGGAAGCTTTTTAAGTGTCAGATTTGTGCTTCATTACACCTTAAAAATTCCACTTCAGAGAACCTGAAGAAATGTATTGAAGTTGTGAAATACTTACACAGTGCTACCAGTGTAGGCTCATATGAAAACTGAAAGTTGAGGAAATAAAAAGTAAACCTAAAGTGCATAGTTTGCAAACACTTACTGGTGACCACAGAGGTCAGAGGAGTATTGTTCCAACCCCAGTAGCAAGCTGTTAGGATCCATGTGATGTGGTGCTGACAAACAAAATCAGGTCCTCTTGATGAATAAAGAGTGTTCTTTATTGATGAGCCATCTCTAGCACCACTGATTTTTAACACCAAACAAGCCTGATGACCTGAGTTTGGTCCCCAGAACTCACTTAAACATGGAAAGATAAAATTGACTTCACAAAGTTGTCTTCTGAGTTCCATACGTTTATTGTGGCATGTGTATGTTCACATACATGCAATATAATAAAAATAATTTTTAAATAAAGAATTCATTAAAGTATTTCAGGTGACTACAGTTTTGTTTTTTTTGTTTTTGGGTTTGTTGTTGTTGTTTTTACCTTGGTGCAATTTCCAACCATAGTGAAATATACTTATACATTTTGCTACTCAGTTTTATTTTATGGATAAAGTTGATTTGCTCATAACAGTTATAGCCACAAGACTGTGTTTTAGTTTTAGTCTTAGTGTTTAGAGATACAAAGATGTTATTACAGTTGACATTGTTGTGAAGCAACCATTAAAGTGTTATTTACTATTAAGTCATTATTTTACTATGTTTCTCAGGCAGTATCTAAGGAAGGAGAAAAGTGAGTTTGAGGCCCATTTACAATACACAGTGAGTTCCAAGTGGCTTGGTCTATTAGACCTCTCTCAGATTGGAGATGGGGAAATCTTTTCCTACTCTATAGGCTGCTGCTTTGTTCAATTGATGGTATCCTTTGCTTTACAGAAGATTTTTAGTTTCAGGAATGCCGTTTGTTAATCTTAGTGCCTTCACTATCAGTGTTCTGTTCATAAAGTCATCTCCTATGCCAATGCATTCCATGCTATTCCCCACTCTTTCTTCCATCAGATTTAGTGTACCTGGTTTTATGTTGATGACTTTGATCTACTTATACTTGAGTTTTTTACAAGATGCTAAGTATGACTCTATTTGTATTCTTCTATGTGCAGACATTGTTTGACCACCACCATTTATTGAATGTGATATTTCTTTTCTATTGTGTATTTCTGTCTTTGTTAGAAAAAATCAAGTGTCCGTAGGTGTGTGGATTTATGTCTGGCTCTTGAATTTGATTTTGTTGTTTAACATATCCCTTTTATGCCAATACCTTGAATTATTTTTTCTTTTATTACTATAGTTCTGAAGTACAACTTGAATGCAGGAATGGTGAGACCTTCAGCAGTTCTTCTATTGTTCAGGATGGTTTAGCTATTCTTTTTCTGTGTTGTATGTGTGTGTTTCTATATGAGATGAGAATTTTCCTTTCAATGTCTATGAACATTTGTGTGATAATTTTAGTAGGGATTGCACTGAATGTGTAAATTGCTTTTGGTAGTATGGCCATTTTTACTATGTTAGTCCTACTGACCCATGAGCATGGGAAAGATTTACAGCTTCTAGTATCTTCAATTTCTTTCTGAAAGACATTTAAGTGTTTATTATACAAGTCTTTCACTTGCTTGGTTAGAGTTACATTCTAAATATATTATAGTGTTTTATGTAATTGTGAAAGGTGTTGTTTCTCTGATTTCTTTCTCAGTCCATTTGTCATTTATGGATAGAAGGGCTACTGATTATTTTGAGTTAATCTTGTATCCAGTCACTTTGCTGAAAGTGTTTATCAGATGTAGGGTTTCCTGGTGGAAAATTTAGAGTCATTTATGTATATTATCATATCATCTGCAAATAATACTTTGACTTCTTCATTCACAATCTGTATCCCCTTGATCTCTTTCAGTTGTGTTATTGTTCTAGCTAACACTTCAAGTACTATTGAATAGGTATGGGGAGAGGACAACCTTGTCTTGTTCCTGATGTTAGTGGAATAGCTTTGAGTTTCTCTTCATTGAAGTTGATGTTGTCTATAGGCTTGCTGTAAACTGCCTTTATTACATTGAGTTATGTCACTTGTATCCTTAATCTCTCTAAAATTTATCAAGAAGGGGCTTTGGAGTATGTCAAAAGCCTTTTCTGCATCTAATGAGATGATCGTATGTTTTCTTTCAGTTTGTTTATATGGTAGATTACATTTATTGATTTTCAAATATTGAACCATCCTCACATCTCTGGAATGAAGCCTATTTGATCAGGGTGGATGATACTTTTGAAGTGTTATTGGATTTGGCTTGCAAGTATTTTATTGAGTATTTTTGCATCTATATTCATTAGTAAAATTGGTCTGTAATTATCTTTCTTTGCCGCGCCTTTATGTGGTTGGGTTATCCAGGTAACTGTGGTTCACAAAATGAATTGAGCAATGCTCCTTATGTTTCTAGTTTATGGAATAATTTGAGGAGTACTGGTCTTAACTTTTTGAAAGTTTAGAGAATTCTGCTGTGAAATCATCTGGCCCTGGGCTTTTTTTTTCTTTCTTTTTTTCATTTTTCTTTTTTTTGTTGAGAGACTTTTAATGACTGCTTCTATTTAACTAGGGATTATAGTTCTCTTCAAATAGCTTATCTCATTCTGATTTAACTTTCCTAAATGGTACCTATAGAAAATTATTTATTTATTTTAGATTTTTCAATTTGGTGAAATTTTAAAAAGTATGTCCTTATGATTCTCTGGATTTTCTCAGTGTTTGTGTTTTATGTCCCGCTTTGCACTTCTGATTTTGTTAATTTGGATATTTTCTCTACATCTTTTAATTAGTTGTGATAATGGTTTGTCTATATTGTTGATTTTTTAAAAAAGAATCAACTCTTTGTTTCATTGAGTATTTGTATTGTTCTCTTTGTTGCTATTTTATTGATTTCAGCCCTCAGTTTGATTATTTCTTGCCACTTACTCCTCCTGGGTGTTACTCTTGTTGTTCTAGAGTTTTCAAGTGTGCTGTTAAATTGCTAGTATGAAGTTTCTCAAGTTCTTTCATGTAGGCATTTAGTATTATGAACATGTCTGTTAATACTGCTGTCATTGTGTACTATAAGTTTGAATGTGATGTGTATTTGTTTTTATTGAATTCTAAAAAGTCTTTAGTTTCCTTGTTTCTGTCTTAACCCATTTTCATTCAGTAGAGAGTTGTTCACTTTCCATGAGTTTGTATGCTCTCTCTCTCTCTCCCTCTCTCTCTTTGTTTCTTTCTTTTTCTGTTGTTGATATTAAGCTTTAATTCAGTCTGATAGGATGTAGGGAGTTACTTCAATTTTCTTGTATGTATTAAGACTTGTTGTGTGAGTATGTGGTCAATCTTGGAGAAAGCTTCATGAGGTGTAGAAAAGAATGTGTGTTCTTTTGTGTTTGGTTGAAATGTTTTGCAAATATTTGTTAGTCCATTTGGTGTATAAAGTCTATTAGCTCAGCTTTATATCTAAATGCACAGCAGTTCTAGTAGCCTGCATGAGACTTGAGCTAGCCAAGCCAGGCCAAATTCCACTGTGAAGAATAAGAGTTTTGGGTGAAATCCACCCCTAGCAGAGTATTGTTAACTGCTGTTCAAGGAATAATCAGTAGCCCCCTCCCTCTCTTTCTTTTTTTCCATGCAATATATGCATTCATATTCTTTTTTTTTTTTTTTTTTTTTTTTTGGTTTTTCGAGACAGGGTTTCTCTGTGTAGCTTTGCGCCTTTCCTGGAACTCGCTTTGGAGACCAGGCTGGCCTCGAACTCACAGAGATCCGCCTGGCTCTGCCTCCCGAGTGCTGGGATTAAAGGCGTGCGCCACCACCGCCCGGCGCATTCATATTCTTTTGGCTCCCTCATGTCCAAATTTCTTCCTCCCACATTCTTATCTTTGAACTTCATTTTTTTCCCCTTGGAAAAAAAATCAAACCAGCCAATTAACCAACAAACCTACAAAAACAACAACATAGCAAAACAAAGCAAAAAGCCTATTTAGAGTTGATCAACTATTCCTGGCATAGGCCCTGCCTGTAGTGTGGTTGATAAGCTCAGTGCGACTGCATTAGAGAAAACTGATTTTCCCTTTCCTACCAGGTATCAGTTGCACATAGCTTCTTGGTCAAAAATGTCTCCTTCCTCCTCACTGCTGTTTTTTTTTCTGGATTCAATACATGCAGCCCTTATGCATGCTGTGACAGTCACCATGATTTCATAAATGTAACAATTATTTTTTGTAGAAGATGCAGTTTTGTTATAGTCATAAAAATCTCTTTGTATACTCTTATAGCCTCTATTTCTCATAGATCCTTGAGCAAGGGGGGCATTTAATAATGATGTCCTATTCAGAGTAAATTGCTCCAGATTCTTTGCACAATTCTTTACACAATGGGTGCCTATGTTAATTACCATTCACTGCCAGAAGCTCTTTTGACTAGGTTTCAGCAATGCACTGATCTTTGGGTATAACAGTATGTCATTAGGAGTTATTTTATTATTATGTTCCTTTAACAGAATAATAGGAGGTTTTCCCATTGGGCCCATGACTTACCTAGTCTTGGGTTCTTGGCCACACCAGCAGGATCAGTTGTGGGTTCCATCTCATGAAGTGGGCCTGAAATCAAATCAAAAAGTGGTTGATTACTCCCAAACATCTGTGACACAATTGCACCAGTATATATTGCAGGTACACAGCTAGTGGAGTTCAAAAGGTTTGTAGCTGAGTGACACTGATGATTACTTTCCTCGTCTGTTGCATGCATATTAACTTCAATCACTGTGAATGCTGGTCAGGAGTGGTGGAACTTTGACCGTGCCATCAGTTTGAATTCCCTACATTCAATGACATAAGTGCTGTGTTCAGTAACAAATCTTAGCATCTGGTTTTAGCAGGTAAATAGCATTGGCAATAGCTTGTAATGTTTGTGAGGCCCATAGCAGCTCATTGGCCAACAATAAAATAAAATGTAACCTCTTAGTGGTACTAGGGGTTGAACTTGGTAGCATAAGATGCCTAGTTGGGGGATTGTCTCCCTCATTATATTGTGATTCCACTTGAAGTTTTTCATATGGGTATGTTAGGAATCATCTATAATAATAGTTTTCTATATGGCTTTTCAAAATATGTTTGGTGTGTTTTCCCTTTCTCTCTCTTCCACCCATTACCCTTTATTCCATGCTCCTTACCTCTCCTATTCTAATTACTTCAGTATTCCTTTGTAACACTATTTTCTATTTCCTCTTTCTTGATAGATTCCCTCTGGACCACCCCCTCCCCATTCCTGTACTACGTACCTAACCTTTGTCTTATTCTAAGTGAAGTAAATATATGTAAAGCTTAAAAGATAACATATACAGAAATGATAAACCACAATGTGAGTCTTTCTGAGTCTCTGTTACCCCACCTTTGTGATTATTTCTGTTTCTATTTATGTACAAATTCAATATTTTTATTTTGCTTAACAGTTGAATGATATTTCATTGAATAAATATACCATATTTTCATTATCAGGTAATGTATAGTGAGCCTGTTTCTAACTTCTAGGCATTATGAATTGGGCAGCAATGAACACAGACGAGCAAGTATCTCTGTGGTAGGATGTAGAATCCTTTGGATATATGCCAAAGAGTAGTATAGCTGAATCTAGTGATGGACCAATTTTCATTTTTTAAGGAACTTTCATACTAATTTCCATAGGGCTGTACTAGTTTGAACTCCCACCAGCAATAACTGTTTCCCTTTCCCCACATCCTCATCAGCATGTGCTGTCATTTATTTACTGATGCAGAGTCATTTATATATATATAAAATCATATCATCAGCAAATAAGAATACTTTCCTTCTTTCTTTGTTTTCCATTGATGTCCTTCTATTATCACTCTAGCTAAATTTCAAATACTACATTGACTAGGTATAGAGAGTCAAATACTATATTGAATAGTATAGGATACACACACACACACACACACACACACACACACCCCTACACACCTTTGACCTATTCCTGATTTTAGTGAAAATGCTTTCAGCTTTTCTCTGTCTGAGACAATATTGGCTGTGGGATTACTCTAACTTGTCTTTATTACGTTGACATGTGGTCCTTGTTTCCCTATTCTAACAGAAGTTTTATCATAAAGGGGATGTTGGATTTCAAAGGCCTTTCCTGTATCTGTTTATGTTGTGGGTGATGTTTATCGGTTTCTGTATGTTTAACCATCCTTGCTTCTCTGGAATGATGCCAACTTCATTGCAGTGCATTTTAAGGTTTGCATGTATTTTATTGAGAATTTTTTTTTACTTAAGTTCATAAGAAATATTGCTCTATAATTTTCTGGGATTTTTCTTTTTGGGGGCCTTCATGTGATTCTAGTGTCAGTGTTTTAGTCATTTCAAATTAGTAATTAGGAAATGTTCCTTCAGATTATATTTTGTGACACAATTTGAGGAATATTGCCATTAGGTCTTCTTGGAAAGGCTTGCAGAATGCTGTCAGGAATCCATTTGGCTTGGGGTTGTTTTGATTGAACAATTTTAATTACTGCACCTCTTTTACTGGGGGTTGTAGAATTGGTTTATATTTATTGCATCTTGGTTTAATTTTGGTAGGTCATATATATCACGAAATCATCCATTTCTTTTAGGTTTTCCAGTTGACATGAATATAGATTTTTAAGACACAATTCTCTGAGTTCCCTTGGTATCTATTTTAATGTCTCTGTTTGGTTCTAATTGTGTCAATATGGTTCTACTCTCTCTTATGATTGATTTAGAGAAAGATTTTCCCTTTTTAAATACATTTTTTATTAAGATATTTTCTATTCATTTTACATACCAACCACAGATTCCCCTGTCCACCCTCCTCCCACAACCCAGCCTTCCTCCCCAACTGATCCCCCCATTCCCACCTCTCCTGGGGAGTCAGGAGAGCCTAGTATATTTAGGTGAGGCAGGTCCAAGCCCCTCCTCCCTGCACCAAGGCTGTGCAAAGTGTCTCACCGTAGGCACTGGGTTCCAGAAAGCTGGCTCATGTACTAGGGACAGGACCTGGTCGCACTGCCTGGGGCCCCCTAAACAGTTCAAGCTAAACAACTGTCTCGCTTATCTAGAGGGCCTAGTCCAGTACCATGGGGGCTCCTGAGCTATTGGTCCACAGTTCATGTTTCCACTAGTTTGTCTAGTTGTCTCTGTACTTTTTCCAGTCATGGTCTGGACATGCTCACAGAATCCCTCCTCTCCCTGATTGACTGGACACCTGGATCTCTGCCTGGGACCCAGCCATGGATCACTGCATCTGTCTCCATCAGTCACTGGATGAGGGTTCTATGATGACAGCTAGGGCATTCAGCCACCTGATCACCAGAGTAGGTCAGCTCAGGCACCTTCATGACCATTGCCAGTAGTCTATGGGGGAGTCATCCCTGTGGATTCCTGGGAGCCCCCCCCCAGCACTCTGTTTCTCCCTATTCCCATGGGGTCTTCATTTATCATGATATCTCTTTCCTTGCTCTCCCACTCTCTTCCTGTTCCAGCTTGAACCTCCCACTCCCCTAAGTTCTCATCCCCCATCCCTTGCCCTACATTACCCTCCCCTCACCCCAAGTTTGCTCATGTAGATCTCATCTATTTCTCAATCACTAGGCAATCCATGGGTCCTCCTTACTAGCTAGCCTCCCTGGAGCTGTGGGTAGCAGTCTGGTTATCCTTTGCTTTATATCTAGTATCCACTTATGAGTGAGTACATACCATATTTGCCTTTCTGAGTATGGGTTATCTCACTCAGGATGATATTTTCTAGTTCCATCCATTTGCCTGCAAACCTCATGATGTCATTGTTTTTCTCTGCTGAGTAGTACTCCATTGTGTATATGTACCACATTTTCTTTATCCATTCTTCAGTTGAGGGGCATCTAGGTTGTTTCCAGATTCTGGCTATTATGAATAATGCTCCTATGAACATAGTTGAGCATGTGTCCTTGTGGTATGATTGAGCATTCCTTGGGTATATGCCCAAGAGTGGTATAGCTGGGTCTTGAGGAAGATTAATTCCCAATTTTCTGAGAAACCACCATACTGATTTCCAAAGTGGCTGTACAAATTTGCATTTCCACCAACAGTGTAGGAGTGTTCCCCTTGCTCCACATCCTTTCCAACATAAGCTGTTGTCAGTGTTTTTTATCTTAGCCATTCTGACATGTGTAAGATGGTATCTCAGAGTTGTTTTGATTTGCATTTCCCTGATGAGTAAGGATGTTGAGCATTTCCTTAAATGTCTTTCAGCCATTTGAGATTCTTCTGTTGAGAATTCTCTGTTTAGCTCTGTAGCCCATTTTTTAATTGGACTATTAGGTACTTTGATGTCTAGTTTCTTGAGTTCTTTATATATTCTGGAGATCAGCCCTCTGTCAGATGTGGGATTGGTGAAGATATTTTCCCATTGTGTAGGCTGTCATTTTGTCTTATCGACAGTGTCCTTTGCTCTACAAAAGCTTCTCAGTTTCAAGAGGTCCCATTGATTGATTGTTGCTCTCAGTGTCTGTGCTACTGGTGTTATATTTAGGAGTGATCTCTAGTGCCAATGTGTTCAAGACTACTTCCTACTTTCTCTTCTATCAGGTTCAGAGTAACTGGATTTATGTTGAGGTCTTTGATCCACTGGGACTTAAGTTTTATGCATGGTAACAGATACGGATCTATTTGCAGTCTTCTACATGTTGACATCCAGTTATTCCAGCACCATTTGTTGAAGATGCTTTCTTTGTTCCATTGTACAGTTTTGGCTTCTTTGTCAAAAATTAGGTGTTCATATGTGTGTGGGGTAATGTCAGGGTCTTCAATTCGATTCCATTGGGCCACATGTCAGTTTTTATTCCAGTACCAAGCTGTTTTTATTACTGTAGCTCTGTAGTAGACCTTGAAGTCAGGGATCATGATGCCTCCAGAGGTTGTTTTATTGTACAAGATTATTTTTAGCTATCCTGGGCTTTTTGTTTTTCCATATGAAGTTGAGTATTGTTATTTCAAGGTCTGTGAAGAATTGTGTTGGGATTTTGGTGGGAATTGCGTTGAATCTGTAGATTGCTTTTGGTAAGATTGACATTTTTACTAAGTTAATCCTACATTTCCATGAGCATGGGAGATCTTTCCATTTTCTGATATCTTCTTCAATTTCTTTCTTCAGAGACTTACAGTTCTTGTCATACAGGTCCTTCACTTGCTTAGTTAGAGTTACCCCAAGGTATTTTATATTATTTGTGGCTATTGTAAAGGGTGATGTTTCTCTGATTTCTTTCTCAGCCCTTTATCATTTGTATATAGGAGGGCTACTGATTTTTTTGAGTTAATCTTGTATTCTGCCACATTACTGAAGGAGTTTATCAGCTGTAGAAGTTCCCTGGTAGAACTTTTGGGGCCACTTATGTATACTATCATATCATCTGCAAATAGTGCAAGTTTGATTTCTTCCTTTCCAATTTCTATCCCTTTGATCTCCTTTTGTTGTCCTATTGATCTAGCTAGAACTATATTGAATAAATATGGGGAGAGCGGACAGCCTTGTCTTGTTCCTGATTTTAGTGGAATCGCTTTGAGTTTCTCTCCATTTAATTTGATGTTGGCTGTTGGCTTGCTGTAAATTGCCTTCATTATGTTTAGGTATGTTCCTTATATTCCTTATCTCTCCAAGACCTTTATCATGAAGGGGTGCCGGATTTTGGCAAAGGCTTTACAGCAGCTAATGAGATGATCATGTGGGTTTTTTCTTTCAGTTTGTTTATATGATGTATTACATTGACAGATTTTTGTATGTTGAACCATTCTTGCATCCCTGGGATGAAGCCTACTTGATCATGGTGGATGATTTTTTGATGTGTTCTTGGATTCATTTTGTCATTGAGTATTTTTGCATCAATGTTCATGAGAGAGATTGGTCTGTAATTCTCTTTCTTTGTTGCATCTTTGTGTGGCTTAGGTATCAGGATAACTGTAGCCTCATAAAAGGAATTTGGTAATGTTCCTTCTGTTTCTATTGTGTGGAACAATTTGATGAAGACACAAAGAATAATGTTCTACCTTTCATGAAGGGTTAAGTTGAGGAACTACCAATGTATTTTGGCAATGTTGTTTGCCATTGAGGAGATCAATAGCAACCCCCAACTATCACTCAATACATCTCTATAATTTGGGATCCATAATGTTGCATTCAGTAAAATGTTCACTCTAAGGAAATTCATAACCTCACAGGGAAGAGATTCACTATTCCTAATTACAGTTGTGCATAAGAAAACAAATCAGCGGCTGTACTTACAGGAATATCATGGATAATATCTGGAAACTTAGGGATATTTACAAATTACTAAAAGTGATGGAGGGTGGAGTGAGGGAATATGAGTTTGGTGACATTTCTGGTGATTGCTAGCAAAAACTAAATAAGACATGAATTACTACTCATCACTGAAGGGAAAGGATGCTTACCTTTGTTGATGAATCTCTATCGCTGCATCTTGGAATATAGAGAAGTGGGTGAATGAAACAGGCACAGCACATCTGAATAATGTCATAAATTTTCTAGATAACTTAGGAATTAAGGTGTGACTTTAAAAGTAAGATGAGTGATATTAGTCCTAAGGGCTTCTAACTGTTATTTTAGGGTTGAGTTGTATGCTATGACAATGTTCTTCTTTCTGATATATTTTTTCCTTCAGTTTACTTTTGACCTTTTGATACTATCCTGAGTGACCAAGCCAGATTTCTCTGTATCAAGTGGCCCACAAGGACATATCTTTGCCACTGGGCGTGACTTCTTTGATGAATTATTTCCAGTGGGCCTGGGTGGGGCTGTTCATTTCAGATGACCAACAAGGCACTCAGATTGTATCCGACTTGAGAAGAAAGATAGATAAAAGTGGAGTCTACATAGCATTTGTGGAAATGATCCTAGTCAGCAGGGGTTTATTTCTTACTAAATCCTGGGAAAGATGGGTACATTCAATTTTAGTAAATGTGATTATTATTTATGTGGATACTGATTCTCTATTAAATATTAGTAAATTAGTAAATCTCTAGTAAATATTAAGCATTGGTCACTCACCTGGAATGTCTGGGTTCTAAACTCACAATGGAATGTTTCCACAGTTGATAAATACCATATATGTTATACTCATTGCACAGGACTCTTGTTTTTTCACACCATCATGAGGAAATAGTTAACTTTACAGATTTTATACAGACAACCAATCCTTCCAAATACTGAGAAGAAATTTAGCTTCATGCATTGTGGACATTGTTTTCCAGCTGCTCATTTTCAAGGAACGATTGTACAATTCTGAATAACTGTCTTCACAATATCTCCTTGGGATTCTCACCTGGGAATATATTTTACATGGCCATGAATGAAGAGAGTTACAATGTATACAATGTTTTATATGGTATGGCCCACAATCTACATGAGATGTTCTTCTCAATCAAGTATACATCAGTTTCATGGAAATGGGAAAGAGAAAGTGTAGGCAGAGTTTTTTGTCCCTCCAGCCAACTCCCAAATAAACACACAGAGAATTAATATTAATTATAAATGCTCAGCTGATAGCTTAGGCTTGTTATTAACTAGCTTTTATAATGTAAATTAACCCATATTTCTTATCTCTGTTCTGCCATGTGGTGGTACCTTTTTTCAACTTGACAAGTTCATCTTGCTTTTCTCCTTAGCTCCTCACTACCCTCTGACTCTGCCCTTCTTCTTCTCAGCATCCCTCTGCTCTGAAAATCCTGTCTAGCTATCGGCAAGTCAGCTCTTTTTTAATGACTGAGAGTAATACATATTTATATTATACAAAAAGAGTGTTCCACAGCAAGAAAGTGTTCTTTCCCTAACAGGTAATATTACTTCCATAGTAATATAACATCAACAATGTGTCACACTGTGGATGTATAAAGGCACTTGGGCTAGGCAATACATAATTTAGAATATTTTGTCAACAAGCCCACATGACAGGTTCTACTTGTCTCACTGCCTAATGATAGATAGAAACCAAGGTTTCAATGTCTCAGATGAATGTGGTGTCTGGAATAAAGAGGGCCTTTGTTTTAAGTCATTACAGTTTGACTACAATGAGCCTTGCGATCTTTCCATGATAAAATGTTCAACCCAAATAATCCATATATCTTCTGACATTTCTCACACCAGAGATGGTATGAACTAAAATGGTATGAACACTTTTATTTTGTGGAGTAGAGACACAAACACTATTCAGTATGACCAATGTCTAAATTGAGAGTCTGTATTAATACACCAGTGACTACCTGGAGAGAAACACTTCTCAAAGAACAGCCTCATATTTATTTTATAGGCAGCTTTAAAATGCAAAGAACACAGAAAAACTACATCATGGTTGGCAGTTGTAAGAGGAAGTAAAGCAAGCAAGCAAGCAAGCAGTTTAATAGAAGTCAAAAACATGCAGTTAGCTAGGGCATTTCAACCCTGAGTTTCTAGAACAGGGTTGGGGACTTTTCACTGTAGAGGTAGAAAATGGAGCTCAGTTTCAAGCTAAACCAAAGATAGCTCTAGCTGAGACAAGCTGGAAGAACTTTGCCCTGTCATATTCTACAAACATTGTGTTAAACAAATGATCACATAATATTCTTTTAAAAAAATCATTCATTTTATGCAGTGCAACTCTAAATAATCTTAAAACTTACTTGGGTATTATCTTTTCAAGAAAGTTGGGATTTGTCTCAGTCCATTTTCATTATTTAGGAGTGCTTGGCTGTAAGTTTTCTTTTCAAAATGACTGATCTTTGAGGAACGTCCTGAGCTTTGTCCACTTTTCTAGGCTTTCATTTGTTTAACATCATGGATACCCATGATAAAGTCACTTTTAACTTTGTAATTAAAGTCAGTAGGATATTGTCCTTAATTCTGGCTCAGTTTTACCCTTATGGGGCCTATTTATCACAAGATCATGCATCTATTTAGCTTCACCCTTTTCGGAAGAGCACCCATCTGACCAAACCTGCTGGAGACCTTGTGGTTCTTGACTGGAATGGGAAATCAGACACAGACTATGGTATTCTTAATGTTTGAGGTTCCTCAAAGGGTCTAGTGCTAAACATGGTAATAGGAACAGTTTTCCCAAGTGATTCTCAGGGACACTTGTCTTTATCAGAGCACATGATACAATGGCCTACAGGACTTACAGAGTTGGTTTTCAAATTATCTCAATGTTTTCACCCATATATAAATAACAAAAATATGTTTCCAAATGTCACATGATCTATCATTGACACATTCAGGCCCATGTAAATAAACATAATGTCCAGTATCCTAAAGAATTATCTACTGGTTAGATCCATTTATTTTAAATCCATTAATTCATTTTATATCATAAATAAATTACACATTTCAGTTTGCTCTTCTGGCTAGTTTTATGTCAACTTTATGAAACCTAGAGTCATTTGGAAAAATGGACACTGAATAGAGAAAATGCCTTCACCAGGTTTACCTGTGGACCACAGTGTAGTGAATTTTCAAAACTGATGAACATGAGAGGGCTTAGCTCATTTTGGTGGTGCCACACCTGGACAAGTACTTTTGAGTGCTTCAAAAATCAAGATAAGCAAACCATAAAGAGAAAGCCAGTAAGAAATACTTCTCTGTGGCCTTTGATTCAGTTGCTGCATACAATTACCAGCCTTGGGTTCCTGCTCCCATTTCCCTGAATGATGGAACATGCAATAACATGAGTCAAACCTTTGCTTCTCCATGTTGATTTTGGTCATGGTATTTTAACACAGCAATAGAAACCCTAACTAAGATAGTGTGCTTCAATTGTGGTTTATAAATCACCTGACGAGAGTGGCTCAGTGGTTTAGAGCACTAACTGATATTTCAGAGGATCTAGGTTCAATTCTCAGTCCATCCAGTGTTTGATCACACC